>NC_050451.1:88155055-88857555 GCF_903995425.1 Onychomys torridus | reverse complement strand
CTAAATTGCAAAGAGCTTAAACATATTCAAGGGTTGATAAGAGGAAGTAGAGAGCAAGGTACTGTTATCTTAGTTTTCCTTCAAGTCACACAGCTGTTGACTCTTAAGAGGGGATTGATTAACCTTTAATTTGAGGAGTCTGATTATTTTATCTCTTTATTTTTATTAAATAAGCTTGGATTAGAATTAAAAATAATCATCCGTCAGCACCAAGTTCATGTTGCAGCTGGTACAGTTACTATGAAGTTGTGCGTGTGTGTGTGTGTGTGTGTGTGTGTGTGTGTGTGTGTGTGTGTGTGTGTTAGTTTATCCAAGAGAGTAAAATCTTAATCATACTGAGTTATTTATTTGCAAGGAGAGATGCCCAGGGCTGGTGATATGCATGGGTTCCTTGATTACAGATAGGTCAGAGAACCCTACTCATCAGTTCTCATCAAGGCCCTTCTTGCACCCACATGCCACAGATTATCAGGCCCGACAGCAGCTTTCAATAAAAATAATAAATGAATTGCATTTGCCTACTGGATCTTTATGCCACTCTGGGAGGTGGCAGACAGGGAGTTATAATGCTGCATTCCAGCTTCCCTTACTCTCAGGCATTAATATATCTGTTATAATCCTCATAACAATAGTGATAGAGGGTTCTCTCAATGTTTGTTCAAACTATCACCTTAATGAGCCACATATGTAGGACACTGTTTGCAAAAATGGCTGCAGTACTGTACTCTCATCTGTGACCTTTCAGCATTTACTGTCTGGTGTTGAGCCTCTTACTTTTACCTTAAGTCAAAGTTTGTTTAATCAAAATGATTCAGTGATGTTGATAGTATTGCAATGGCATGTCTTGGCTACCCAGGTCTTAAGTGTTTTGTTTGATTGCTTATGACACCTCCCATGAGCAAACTGGATTTTGAGATCCATCATGAAGGCCATGTAAACCCACTTATAACTTATATCTGATGACAGTACCTAAAGGTTTCACCAGATCAATGGCTCAGCCAATATTTCCCACACTTAGAATTATGAAGCAAGTAAGTGATTATTTTAAATTTCAATAATCAAAGTTTGGTATGATTTGTTGCCCAGTTCTACTGACTGTTATGTTTCCCTGTTCTATATCTCTGTGCTAATAATTTCTATCATATCCAAAAGATGTTGGTGCTGCTGGTGGCAGGTAGTTATTATATAAGTGTGCTCTTATTACATTGTTTTGGGCACTTTCCAACACAATATAATCACAGGCATTTTCACCACTGATAATTTTTTTTTTTACTATAAATATTTTGAAAGGCTCAAATTTCACTGGCTTTTGAGAGATTCTGACTCATGTAAGCAACCACACTCATTTGAAATAATATTATTTATCACACCATTTGTTTGCATGCAGTATATTTCTGGGCACAGTACATATTGCCTTTATGATAAACCACAGTGTGTGACCTGCAGAAAATAGCACATTTTTCTTCATCTTATTTTATGGTATAATCAGTATGTTTAAATCAGAAAGAGAATTTAGAATATCAATCTGTTTAGCTTGCCTTTACTTAATTCACTAGCAACATAAAATATATGTGCACTTGGCAGTTGAAATGAAAAATAATGAAGCACTTAGGGAAATTAGATTAGTACATTATAATATAATAAGAATTTAATGATACAAGTAGCATATACTCCTCATGCATTCTGGTATATAGGAAGTGACACAATTACCAACAGTATGAATTTTTTCCTTTGGGTTGCCACAACCTATTCATGTGATTTATAATCAGATATAATAATGTTGTTCTACTGGAACAAAATCTAATATGATATATATAATTTTTATTAATTTTATTCTATTGGATAATTGGAGACATTCTATGTTTTTTTTTTCTTTTTTCAAATGACAGAATAGGGACCTCAGCTCATTTTACACTTTTTAATTTCATGCTTGTCTTTGGCTAAATCTCTTTCATAAATTTCAATTCAACAAAACACAGATGCAGTGCCAAGTTAAAATTTAATTAATTGTCTAGAATTAATCTAGAAGTCAAAGAAACTAATTTTTTTTTAACTTAAACATTTCCTTTCAATTGATGTGAAATTTAGCCAAAGCAGGTCATATTTCTGATGAAACTGAATTAATGTGCCTTCATCACTAATGTGTCAAAGCAAGCAGAAATAACAATGGCCGTTACAGTGTACTGAGGATTTCAGGATCTATTGACATACATTCTCTTGTTCCTACCTGGAGAGTGGTAGGATGCCATGGGTAAGGGACTTTTGGGTTATGCATAATTGTCCTTTCCTAGAGTGGCAATGACACATATGTATTTCAGGACATTGACTCCACTGTGCTGTGAGATTTATTCATTTGTAAAGGTCAAGGCAGAGAGAGGGGGAGAGGGAGAAGGAGGGAGAGAGAGAGAGAGAGAGAGAGAGAGAGAGAGAGAGAGAGAGAGAGAGAGAGAGAGAGAACTGAAGAGACTGGCTATATGTCATAATTTATCAAGATGTAAGATTGACAGATCCTTATTTTCGTAATTTCACTATGGATTCTGTGAGGGCTCTGTTCATTGGAGCTGTCTGCTGCTTACACAGTCATCTAAACCTCATAGTTAGCTTTTCTAAGGCTAGGGAATTTTGTTTTTGGAGTAGCTTTTTCTTTCTTTCTTTTTTAAAGATAATTTTTAAAGATTTATCCTTTAATATAAATTGTGTGTGTGTTCATGTGCATGCATGTGAGTGCAGGAGGTGCCCTCTGAGACAGAAGTGGGTGAGTGTTGGATCCTTTTGCTCTAGAATTATACTTATCACTGATTGACATTTAATGCAAACTAATTTTTTTGTAAAAGCACATCTATCTTCTCTAAAGTCTTTCAATGTTAGTTTTGAGTAGAAACCTATAAAGTAAAAAGGAATCAACTACCCAGAGTTTGGACAAACTAATTGTAATGCTTATCTTATGATATCAGTGAATCATATTTCTTCCTGCTATCATCTGTTTGTGTGTGTGTGTGTGTGTGTGTGTGTGTGTGTGTGTGTGTGTGTGTGTGTGTTTTGTGATGCCAAAATTAGTATACCCAATCCTAATCTTTAGTTTGTCTGTTTGTAGGTGAGACATTTGGGAGGTGGGAGAGTCATGTAACTGGGGTTAATGCCCTTATCAAACAGGATGAAAGGATGCTTGTGCTTTTTGGAGGATACAGAAGCTGCCCTCAGTTATAAGATGTCCCTTAACAGAGACCAAAGTTTGTCTTGATCTTAGTCTTCCCTGCTTACTGAATCCAGTTGACCCCTTATTTATCACGACTTACAAAGTCTAACATGGTTAGGAGACTTACAAAGCTGTGCTTTCAATTAAAATGATCTGACATATGCAATTTAGTGCCAGTGTGGAGAATATGTTTCTAGCTTCTTATTTGAGAAAAGTGAAGTGGAAGACCAAGATGGAAGTAGAGATCCACAGTACCTAGATCCAGGATTTAGAAGGAGTTCTCTTCTAGGATTTTTTTTCAGATACAAGTTATAAGTCTAAGAATATCTATGCTATCTAGTAGCAGAACACAAAGAAGATTGATTGATAAAGGCCGCAGATTTCACACAAGGTACCCAAGATAATGCCAGGTGATTCTCAAGCTAGGTAGATAGGTGGGAGACATGAGAAGGTGTAAGTGAAAAGTGACTGAAGGAAAGAATACAGGTCAGTGTATACGAAACATCATGATTCAGAACCAATGAATAAACATGTACACACAGGCCGGTTTCCCCCCAGCCATGAAGATACTGCTACTGTATTTCCCACTAAAGGCAAGCCAATCTCAGGTTCAAGTAGACAAAGCCCCAGAATTATATTCCCGTAAATGATTCATGTTGATTTCTTGTGCAGCATCCTAAAAGAGACTCCAAGGGTTTAGGAGGCTTTCCTTGTGGGCAGACTTGAATCTAGAATTAAGAAACTTTAAACAGCTGGATCCCCCTTCTTTATTCTACCCCAGGATCAGTAGACTCTCTCTTAAAGGGTCATTGCTATGGATTGGATAGTACCCCTACTGTCTGTAAGTTCATATGTTGAGTTCTTGATCCCAGCAACAAAATGTGACTTTATTCAGAAAAAGGGACTTTAGAGAAGTAATCAATTAAAACATGAGGTAATTCTCTGTCCTGATGACATGGAAACAGAAACAAAATTGTCTGGAGAACAAAGGGGACAAATCAGAGAGTCGGGAGGAAGAGAAGGGTAGAGGGCATGGGACAATGTGTTTGAAATTTACACATTTGTGAAAATGGCCTTATGTAACCCTGCATAAAAATAGTTTATTTTTTTAAATGAACTAATTCTTGTGGACTTTAATGCACTGTGATTGGAGTAATTAAAAGAAGAAGGTGTTTGGAAGCCTCAGGCCCAGAAGAAAGATAATGTGAATGTACTAGAGAAAGGTAGCTATCTATGTATAGGGAAGGCAAGTAGAGAGACTTAGAACACAGTGTTTCTTCACAGCCTTCTACCTTGCCAACACCGGATCAGTGGAGCACAGCACCATGTACCGAGGGAACTTCAAAACATATTCCGCTTTTTTCAAGACATTAAAAACATAAACTTGAATTTTAAAACTTTTGAACAGTTCCCTTGCTGGCCTATGAGAAAGTAAAGCTCTTCTCTTCTGTCCTTTGTCTTCCTTTTTTGTGTGGTTGAATCTAGTCTCAGAATGTAAGTCCTAGGTCACATTTCAACTATATTAATAGCTGGGTCACTTTGGCCAAAATTTCAGCATCATAATCATTTTTCGTAATTAGTCAATTGGAACAAGAACTTTTAGGTTTTTTGGAGTAAAGCCCATTTTAAAGCTGAGAATTCACTACCTGTATTTCATGGCTGGTTTCTGGTCATAACTCTGTCTAAAGAGAATCAATCACATCTTTTAAATAGGCCCATTTCAGGAAGGACATCATATTAGTCTCACCATAAACTGATCATAGACAGAGGCAACTTTTATCAAAATTCAAGCAATGCTTAGCTTTGAAAAGAGAAAAAGAATAATTCTTTGATAAGTAACATTGTTGTTCATGTTTCTTGACTCTGCTTTTCAAATGTGAAACAACCACACAAAGCATGCTTATTAGAATCAGTAAAACTGCCCTGAAGATGAAGGCAATCAATTAATGTTCAGTATACAATCTAAGTGGAAGTTAAATGTAGTTCATAAAATGAATACATTTTAAGTCATTTAATAAAAGGACATAAGAAGACTGAGACTTTCAACTTCTAGCTGCAGAGATACATGCTCATGGAATATGTTTCATTTTCTCTTAGACCCAGTTCAGAATAATGTTCAAGCACTTGGCTTTGCCTCTTCCATACCTGGTTCAAATAATAGTTATATAACTGTAGTGCTTGCTGAAGTGATTTCTAAAGCAAATTCTGTACATATTTATATATGATTTGATACATATATACACTTTGTACTTTCTAAACAAGAGTAAATGTATCTCTATTCTGAGTAATTCATTTCTTTGTATCAAAGTCAATTAAAGTCTGTAATTTTATTTTTGAAAGTATACAGTACTATAAAGTATCATTAGTTATCATTATTGGCATTAGTTTTATTTTGAGTTTTGAATATTTCTCATCAAGCTGTGTCTCTGGTTCTACACTTGACTCTGGCCATTTTCCTGTACCTGTTTTTAAAAGTACAGAGTAACAGTGTCAGATGTCACCCCCTTTGCCTAATAGTACAGGAGAATTTATTTCTTCTATCCCCTCATGACATGGTGTCATTGGCCATCATTCCCTCATTTATTTCTCTAATTTCCCACCTCCCTAGCAAGCACTCATCTACTTTCTGTAGTGGGTAGCCATCCCAGCATTGGCCTGGAAGTTCCAACCCCCACTGAGGCTTCGGTAATGGTCACGCCCACAAGGCAGGCCTTGGGAGGAAGTGGAAGACCCAGGATCCAGAGGAGGTCTCACGTGGTTCCGGGACCCTGGACACTGGAGGTAGACCGAGCAGAGTTCTCCAGAGAACACTGCCAGACTGCGCCATACCTTTGCCAGACCCTACAACCTACCCCTTCATTTGTAAGTTACCCCACAAAATAAACCTCCCTTTTAACTACGTGGAGTGGCCTTAATAATTTCACCAATAACTTTCAATGACTGTGGTATAAACTTTGTTAGATTTTGCACATGAGAGATATCACAGGGTACTTGTCTTTCTTTGTCCTGTAAATTTCATTTAATTCAGCAACATTTAATTCTATCCACATTGCTGTAAATGATATATATTATTTTATTCTATTTCTAATGATGGAATAATGTGCAACTGTGCAAATGTGTTTTATTTTTAAAAGTAAGTTTTGATTGGAGGGGTTTTATAAACTTAACTTTTTTTCTGAGAATTGTATACATGAGTACTATATTTAAAGCATTTACACAATTCTCTCCACACCCTCACAAATTCATGGCCTCTTGTTCTTTAATTATTATGTTATCCCAGGAAGCATTTTTCAAACATGCTTTTCACTCTGGATGTTGCTGTAACTTCTTTTCCATGTTTTGATGGCACATGTTATCTTCTTGATTTATTGCTACATATGTTAGATAGATGTTAAGTTTCTTAATTTCAATTATTCAACAAAGCACTATGTATGGGATGTTTCATTATCAGCAGAAATGCATTTCTCACAGTTCTGAACACTGGAAGTCTAAGATTAGGTGTCAACTCCACTGGCTCTAGTGAAGACCTTTTGGATTTCATACAGTTTCATGTTAGAGCTTCTCATATTAGGTGAGGAGCTGAAGAAGTATTTACCATTGATGGCTACTGTCTTGGGTATAGCCTGGTTAGTTTGCTCATTCCTCAGTGAATAATGGCACCATATCCTTGAGTATACAGGTAGCACTACATGGATTCAGCTGGATTTTTGCTGTTGTTTGATTGCTTTATCTTTCCTTTTTCCCTTTCTTTGCTTTTGTTTCTAGAGCACATTAAGTTAGAAGGAAGATATGTTGGGAAGATGCTGGACGAGTTGTAGGAGTATTAGTTATGAACTGGTTAGATTGTATACATTTATGAATTTCTCAAAGAATAAATTTCACCTACTAGGTGAAAAGCCAATTGTTTGAACTCAAGACAAAGCATACAAGCTTTATGTTAACTACCATGCAAATTCACATCTTAGTCCTACTAAATAAGGCTCAAGGTAAAAAAAAAAAAAATCTGGCTTAAAGTCAGCGTCTCTCTATCTTTGCTTGTGAGAATGGCAATTGAAGCCTTGGCCTCACACATGCTAGGCAAGTGTCCTATCACATGACTATAGTTCCAGCCATCTGGTTATATCATTATCTGTAGAGTATAGATCCTTCTAGGTTGTGATATTTTGTGTATGCTATAACAAACAAAGCTTGCCCAACAATCAGAGGGCAAAGTCAGCCACTAGTTAGCCATAGAGGCCAGGCAGTAGTGGGACACACCTTTAATCCCAGCCCTTGGGATCTCATGCCTTTGCTCCCAGTACGTGGGAGGCACATAAGCCTTTAATCCCAGCACTAGCAAGGTTGAGACAGGAAGTGGTATGGCTGGGCAGAGAAAGGAATACAAGGCAGGAAGATAAAGGAGCTCAGCTCTCTTTCAGGCTGAGGAGTTGGTGAGGTAAGAGATGGTGGCTGTGGCTTGCTCTGCGTCTCTGACTTTTTAGCATTTACCCTGATATCTGACTTCAGGATTTTATTAAGACCAATTAGGATTCCTGCTATACTTCTGATTTGTCTACTTCCAGTAATATTAAGGATTTTGACATTGCCATTTGCCTTTTGTAACTTAACATAAAAATTACTGCCTTTATACAGCAAATGCTAATTTTCTTTTTAGTCTATATATTTTATTAACTTACCCCAAAATTTAGTATTGCTTTGCATGATCTTGATGAGACTAAAACATGTACCATCCCAGTACACCAAGTCTACTTAAGGAAAATGATGCACACCTTCCTTTAATCCAGTGGTTCTCTACTTTCCTAATGCTGTGTCCCTTTAATATAATATCCTCATGTTGTGATGATTCCCAACCATAAAATTATTTTATTGCTACTTCATAACTTTAATTTTGCTACTTTTGTGAGTCATAATGTAAATCTCTGTATTTTCCAATGGTCTTAAGTGACCCCTGTAAAAGGATCATTCTACCCCAAAGGGGTTGTGACCCACGTG
Organism: Onychomys torridus; assembly: GCF_903995425.1. Lineage (NCBI taxonomy): Eukaryota > Metazoa > Chordata > Mammalia > Rodentia > Cricetidae > Onychomys > Onychomys torridus. Next base: position 88,849,367 of record NC_050451.1, on the reverse strand, counting down.
CTGAGAACGACTTTTCAATTCTCACTTTAAAATCCTTAGAATTTTCCTTGCCCCATACCATACCAACCTCTTAGCTATGGGAAACTCCCTGTTTTCTGGACCTTTTAAATTCTTTCTAGTCCTATCAGACATTGAAACTTCATCATGAAAGTGTTCTTTTTGACAATTTTTGAGTTATTCTGAGTCTACATTTTGACAGCAGGAATGATGGTTTTAATGATACTCATCTCCCTGGTAAGAAAACCCAGAATGCAATATTTTCCCATATAAGAGTGAATTATTATTTGTCATCATTAACATTATTTTGACTGTCTTTATCATCAATCATTTTTTGATGATCAGACTTAATTCTTTGGCACAGTATCTCCCACTTGCTGTTGAGAAATCCCCTCTGGGAAGCTCCAGTTGATGTGTACTCTCTTTCCATTTATTTGTAGTGTCTCCGCATAAACTGCATGAGGCCTGTTGTGAATATTAGCAATTAATGAATGAGTTGCCCATTTGAATGTCCTACACATGGTTTTTAAAAGGGTCTGCCTTTCCAAATTGATGATAAATAGAAGGAAACAAGGTCAGCTAGAAGACTTTTGATGCCTGTAATCTTCAAATGAGACATCTTCTTGATTAACAGTCATAGGTGGTCCAAGTTTATGCCTTCTGCGTGAGATCCTGGTTGTACAAGTCATTTTAATTTAGCACAGATTCAATTCTGATTCCTGTCTTTCCCACGATGGATTGAAATAACAAGGAATCAGAAAAAAGAGAGAAAGGAAAATAGCTGCTTGGAGTCAAGTTACATGAGATATTGCATTGTTTTCCTAAAGCCCCTGGTTCCCAGTGAAAACAGCATCCTGGGGGCCTCCTGAAGACATGGCGGCGGCTCACTGGCTGTATCCGCCACCTTGAATTAGCTGTATCCTCTCTCCTTGTTTGAACTTCCCCTGAAAAACTACAGTGCTACGCTTGATATGTCTCCTGTAAGATGGAACATAATATGGGAAGCAGTCTGGAGGGGTTTAAATAACTGAAGGCATTGTAATGGTGTCACCTGAGTTTGCTTGTCAGCCACCATGTTGCTCTGTGCTGTGTCTCTTCTAGCCCAGGGGAAAGGTTTAATGTCAAACAGGATGGATTATTAGGTAGAAAGCAGAGCTACCTAATGAATCTGATTTTCTTAGAGAGATGAACTACGAACATGAAAACATGTGCTTCTATCACAGGCTCTATTGAGAAGAGCTGATTTAGAAGTAGTTCTAGAGTTGGGTGAGAAATTCTGTACTGTACTTTGGGGTCATACCCTATGGTCAGCATTAAAACATTATTTGATATATAAATCCTATATGATGTTCAGTAATTCTTATGCTCCATGAATAAATTGATTTGATGTTCAACATCATTTTAGCCCATGCTGAAGTGAAATAGAGCAAAGTAAAACAACAAACTTATTTCAAAGATAACGTTGGGTTGGTGTCATACTCAGAATGGGTCTGACTGTACTCTGAGCACAGGGCATTTTCTGAGAATTAATGACCAGTTAGAAAGAGTTGATGGTCCTTAGCTTAAACTCAGGTCATTAACTCCAGCCAGTCATTAATTGCCTGAAAATGTCCTGGGCTGAGGTCATTATTGCTATTATAAACTGAGTTAGTGCCTTGTGCTTCAGCCAATAAGATGATCTGAATTATCTTTATTCTTTGCTTGATTCATAATTATAAAAATGTACCACAGGCAATCAGACCAGATGATAGATTAATCACATGCAAAATTAAATTTTCAAATGAAATGTTTTAACTCATATATTTACCCTCAGCTTTGGGAGAGGTTGATTTTGGTGTTGACATTCATTAAAGTTGGTTTTCTAGGCTGAGCCCCTATCTTAATCACTCAAATTCATTTTCTACTGCTTGTTAGAATCTAGAAACTCAGGATGGATGTGTTCTTCAGTTCAAAACACCTTGATTCTGGTATCTAGAGGCGATAGTATTTCAGTGTTTTGGTGTGGGAAATTCGGATGGCTGGAGCTGGAAGCAACAAAGATGAATCAAAGCACAGGAAGAAGGCAAATGTAGACTTATGGTTGTGTGATTTTGTGATGCTTTTAGTAGTATCACAGTTATTTTTATAGTTATTGTATAATTAAAAATTAATTTAATTAATTTTTGAGAATTTAATACAATGTATTTTGCTCATATTTAACCTTTATCCTCTCCTCCAACCCCTTCCTGACCCACTCTACATCCTCCTTCTCTCCAAATTTGGTATTATCTTTTTCTTTTGTTTATGTCACTGAGCCCAATTTGTGTTGGTTATATACTTAAGAGTTTCAGGCCACCCAATTGAGTGAGGTGGACCTATTTGGGGGTTGTACCCTTAAAAATACTGACTGCTTCCCCACCACAAGCAACCAATTGTCAAGAATTCTCAGCTAAGAAGCTAACTGTCCATGCTAGAGCATTGCCTGGCTGGGTCTTGTGCCACCCTTGTACAAATTAAAGCTGCTGTAAGTTCATGGATACAGTGATCCTGTCAGGTCCAGATGACACTGGGTTACCCCCAGTCCTCCCCAGTGTATGGCTTTGACGACCTTTCTTCCGTATTCTGCAGTGGCCATTGGCCTTGGAGGTGAGATTGTTCCAGATGTCACATTTATGACCGGTAACCCACCAACACTTATTCTTTATACTCTAATCAGTTGTGAGTAACTGTGTTAACCACCATTCACTGTCCAAAGAGACTTCTCTGAGGAGTGCTGAGAGCTTCATTAATTTTTGTGTATATACAGATACAAAATTAGCAGGCATTTTGAGGCCATGTCCATTTATTTGGTTAATAGTTGTGGATTCATCTCTGGGGCCTGTGAACTCCCCAACCATAGGATCTTGGCCATATTTAAAGTACAATTTTGTATTTTCATTTGTGGGGCAAGGCTTGAATCCAATCAGAAAGTGGTTGTTACTCTCATACTAGTATACCCATGCCTATTATTAATTTTAATCGTTTAGTAATGTGTTCAGTTAAGCAAGACAGATGTAATTATTCTATCTTATATGTGAGAACACTGAGTCTAAAGCATGAGTGATTTACCTTGCATGGTGTTGCTACCAATTGAGCAGTTGTCCTCAATCCAAGGTTATTCTCCAGTGTTAGTCTACACCAAATCGCACTAAACTATGTCAGTATGGAGTGTTCTTTTATATTTTCATAGGAAATGGACTGTGTACTATTAATGATTATTCAAATGACTTAAATCACCGTCTTTCAAAGTATGTCTGTCTAAGCCTGGAGCTTTTTAGAGAAAGAGTACGATTATCAAACAATGGAACCTTTTGATGCTTTGTGAGGAGAGCGCAACTTTGCTGCTGTTAGCTTTTCAGGGTCAGTTTGATTACTTGACTCCTTTGTAAGTATGCATATTAATTTGTAATCCAATTAGATATATTTTGTAACTGCTTGATGTTTGTATATTTCTGTATTCTGGGCTCTGTGTAGAAGCCTTTTACTGAAATACATAAAAGTGCCATGAGTAACCAGTTATATTAATATGCTATCACAAGATAAAAGATAAAGAAAATATAAAAATTATTTGAACTGTAGTTAAAAAATAAAGCAGGAGTTATTTTAATATTCAGAGATTAATCTGAAGAGTGAGGGTAAGATATCAGAAGAAGAGTAAGCCATTGCGTTTGACTCAATTAATTTTCTATGGAGGTGGTTAATGTGAATTAAATGATACTATGAGTGCAGAAGTATTATGCAACTCTTACAAATTTTTAAAAATTATTTTTATTGATTATTTGTGAATCTCACATCATCCATCCCCAAAGTGCTCACCTTTGGGTCTTTCCATGTCCATTTCCCTTCCCTGATGACCTCCCCAACTAAGGGAATAAAAAGTTCATTTTGTGTTGTCCATATATTCTCTGGAGCATGGTCAGATTCTTAGTGGCCAGTCCTCTAAAACCCTAAGGAAGAATGAGTCTTTCTTGGTCTGCCTCAGCACTAGAAGTCATCAACTGAGGAGTGTGGTGGTATTATGTTCCCCAAACTATTGTGCACCCTAATAAATTTATCTGAAGTCAGAGAACAGACAGCCACTAGATACAGAGGCCGGAAAATGGTAGCACCCATGCCTTTAATCCTAGCATTTCAGAGACAGAAATCCCTCTGGATCTTTGTGAGTTCAATGCCACATTGGAAACAGCCAGGCATGGTGACTCATGCCTTTAATCCCAGGGACTGAGGTAGAAAACAGAAAGGTATATAAGGCATGAGGACAAGAAACTTACAAGCATTTGGCTGGTTAAGCATTTAGGCCTTTGAGCAGCAGTTCAGCTGAGACATATTTGGATGAGGACTCAGAAGCATCCAGTCTGAGGAACCAGGATCAGCTGCGGAATGGGCAAGGTGAGGTAGCTGTGGCTTGTTCTGTTTCTCTGATCTTCCAGCATTCACCCCAATAACTGGCCTCAGGTTTGATTTTATTGATAAGAACTTTTAAGATTCATGCTACAGAGGAGAGCCTTGCAGTTGCTGGAGCCAGGTGTCCTGCACCCACAGCACCCACAGTGCCACCATGTGGCTGACATGGAAGATCCATCTGGCTCTCCAGCCCACAGGGATGTTAGCATGACTTCAGGTGGCAGTCCAGACCACCAGCATCCTCATCTGCTTCAGTGGTAAAAACAAGGGCATAGATGGTCCTTGTCTGTATCAGCACCACTGACCCACTCGTGGCAACTGCACAGGCCACGATCTTCGACATGGTCTCAGGTGGTTACACATGCCACTCCTATCAGCATGGCTTCTCAAGGCAGCAAAGCCTGAGGACATCACCAAGACATCAGGCAGCAACACACACTGCATACATCCACATCATGGCCTTGGGCAGCAACATGGACCACTGACACTGTCATGACCTTTGGTGGCATTGCAGGAACGAGCGGTCCTCTGAGGAGGTCCAGAAAGTGAACCTTTCCTCATCTCAGGCCTTCCTCATTGCCCAAAGCCAGGAGGATCCCACAGCCAGGCTCAGACAGGTCAAGCGGCTGAGTCTGTTAAGCTCCAGGCTATTGTACGTCATCCTGATGACCTTCCTGGGAAATGACAGCAAGTAGATCTTAGCCATCCCGCTCACCTGTCACCACCATCACATCCCTAGTTCAGCCCCTCTCCATAGTGCACACACTTCACCATTTTTCCGTCCTTCCCACCTCTCCACCACATTTTTGTTCTTTGTTGTGTCTCCCACCGCAGCTCAGCTGTCTTTCTTCTGCAGCCACCATGGCACCCACAACCCCCAGGCTACAAGGCAGAGGGTTGTGCTTTCTGTCCAGTTCATGAAGATTTATGCTATAATCATAAACATGTGGAAGTGATTGCCCTTAGACTTACATATCTGATGTACCTGATGAAACGGACTGTTCTGTTACACAGGAACACTTCTTCTGCCCAGTCTCTGATCTTCATTTTTCATATAATCTCATGATGCATGCACATTATCTCAGAAACAATGGAACACAGTCATAGCAGGGTCTGTCCCTTTTCATCCTTCATCAAATGGTGATTATTTTTTTAACTCATGAGATATATGGTGGCTCTACAGGGACATTTTACATTTCAAGGACATACTCTTGGTAAGCTTATCTATGTGTTAACAAGCAGAATAACGAAGTTCAGACTAAGGAATAACATCACAGAGTACCTTTCAGTTTACTGTAGTGAGGTTTCTTTCCCTAACAATAGAGTTTATCCAGGTACAACTGAAGCATTACATGTGAGACATATACTACATTGTTAAGCTAATAGAAAATCAACAGCTATTACTTTGGCCATTGGTATTTGCAGCAAATGGCTTAGCAATTCAATGAATTTGAAAATCTATGAAGACTTATTTACATCATTAGTTGAAACTGAGCTTCTTACCACCCTCTCAATGATTGAGAGTTTAGCCACCTTTTATAAGTTCATAAACAGTAATACATGAATTATTTCTTGGATACTGTACATATAAAAGTAAACTAGTAGCTCTTCTGGATAATTCTATAGAGAAACATGTGGCTTCATTTTGTAAATCTGGATATATGCTATAAGAATTTTTGGTTCCCAAAAATAACAGATAAAAACAAATAATAATCAGATGGCACAGAATTCTGATCTAGCTATAAGAAAGAAGTCCATAGCTGGTTCCATAAATAAACAGTATCCCAGAGGCTATAGAATATTTGGTTGTGTGGGACTCAATTAATATGATGTTCTGTTTGGGAAAGGGCAGATTCTTTGAAGCCAAATCACTTTTGTACACTACTGATATCTGAAGGAAGAATGATAACTACATAAGAAAATATAATTTTATATTTTCTTTTACTCTATTGAATTCCTTGATTCCATGTACTGCTCTATAATAATATTTTGTAGAAACTCTTTGCTCTTTTAGGTCAGAATCCATTTTTTTTCATGACTAAAGTTTAAGGTTAACAATATGTGGCTATTTCAGTTTTCAAAGGGATCACTCCCAAAGCAATAATTGACCTAAGTAAGATGATGACTATTTAATTTTATCCAGAACCTCATTGAAATATAATTGAGTGGGGGATATAATCATCACAGTATTTCCAAGGACATAGGTTCTTCTGTAAGGCAACTTAAGTGTATTATGTTTCACAGCTGAGCTGTATGGCTTCTTGCCTGAGCTAAGGCTCAACTTCTTTACTTTGTCTGCTGGGTGCCTAGCTGAGCGAAGGGCGGGTAAGTGTAGATGGGGGAATGGGAAGGAAGGCTCTGAAGTTCTCTTTGGGTAGGCAGAGTTTTCTGATCCCAGCTGATTCCCACATAACCATAAGAGAGTCTTATTATTAATTATAAATGCTCAGCTGATAGCTCAGGCTTGTTACTAGGTAACCTTTACATTTAAATTAACCCATATTTCTTATCTCTCCTCCACCATGTGGATCGTGGCTTGTTACCTCATTTTCTACACATTCTGCTTCCTCTGCACCTGCTGGCATCTCCTTCTCTTTTCCCAGTCCTTAGTTTGGTTGTCCCACCTATACTTCCTGCCTGGCTACTGGCCAATCAGCTTTTTATTAACAATGAGAGCAATATATTTTCACAATAAACAGAACTATTCCATAACACCTTTGATGTCTTGTTCCCTTCTTTCTGCACCTCAAGTGGCTTAATTAATTCCTATCAATACTAGTTTTATTATCCTATCAGCCTTAGTTTCTTCTTTGATTTTGGTTCAAGAGGTATTATATATATAAATTTGTATATATATAAATTTGTATAAAGAATTATATATAATATATAATAAAAAGAGGTATTTTATATATAAATTATATATATATATATATATTTGATAAAGGATTGTGTCACTATGAACTTTGGTGGCCCTAGTCCCCCAAAACTTGCATCGCCAATAGGCGAGGAGGTTGAATTCTTGCCAAGGTATTCAAGTTATCTCTTTTAATTGTACTCCTCCTTGTAAGATAGTGTCCAAATGAGTTAAGACCCAATTATGAAAAATAAATTTATAATTTCAAGGTATAGATTTTATACTGAAAATTTAAATTCTTAGTACCATTTATAAACCAATCTCTTAAACCACACCAAAAATTCTAAAGATGGAGATAATGTGGCAATATCAAGCTTAGTTATTCTAAGGGACAAATTTAATAGTGGTTTTTGATCTGGGTATGGTGGTGTGCACCTGTGATTCCAGCACTCAGGGAAGTGAACCACAAACATTGTAAGTTGAAGTCTAAACACACATAAAAATTAAAAGATTAAATCAAGGATATTCATATGAGAGGTAGGCAGACAGTATTTGTCTTTTGAGGCCTGAGTTACATTAGTCTAATTGTTTTTCTATAAGTTGAAGGTCATATCTGTGGTTACATAGTCAGTTGAGACAAGCATTGATTCTATCAAAATAAAACAATACTAAATGAAGTAAAATCCAGTAATGACAATAACAGAAATCCATGGGCAGAGGTGCTGGTGGTTGTTTTCAAATAGAGAAGAATAATTCGAAAAGGAAATTCAGTGATTTTTCAAAGGAATGCAAGTCATTTGTTAGACGATGAGTTAAATCTAAGAGGTTATTGAGCTAATAAAATGGTGCATTATGGTATCTCTGAACTGCTAACCTACCTCTTCAATAGGGCCTGGGTGACAACCCCAGCAAATTTCAACAATCTGTTACATTTCTCAGCTGAGTCTTATGCATTCTCAGCTGTGCTGAGGTTCAACTTGCATATCTTGTGTTCTGGGTGCCTGTGTGGGGGAAGGCGGTGTGAGGTGAATGGGAAGATGAGAAAGGTGTTCTGAGGATCCCTTTGATACCTCGTTCTCTCCTTTCTGTACCTTGAGTGACTTATTTAATTCTTGCTACAGTCCCCTTGCCCACCTAGAGTATAGGTGTATCTGGCGTATCTTCCAAGCTTTTGGAAGAAGATATTATCCTTGAGATTTCTCCAAACTTTCCATATCCCCTCTAGATTTTTGAGTGCAAGTTATACTTCAATTATCCTTCGTTGCCCAACTTTATACAGCGTTTTCATCATTCTTTAAAATTGAAAATATTGTTCCCACTCCCCATTTTAGTTAGGCATACCACAGCTATGGACCATCCCTCTTTTGATAGATAACCATTTGCTGGTGGTTGCTTCAAGTTTCTTGTAGTCCTCAGTTCATTAATAGATTTCAGAACCAACAATTCTTCCACAGCTCTGCTTACTAGTGTGGCTTATTTAGTTGGTTTCTAGTTTAATAACAATAAAATAAACTTTATTTTATGCTAGAAAAAACAAACTATCTTTTAATAAGGCAGTAGCAGTAACCATAACAGTGATGGTGGCACTGCAGTGATTTCAGAGAAGAGACCAGTGGATGTCATTCTGTTATTATTCCAATGTTAAATCTGAGAATGTTCTTTGTCATACTCATACTCAAAGATATTGCTATGACTATTTCTATAAAATAAAATGATTTGACTCTATTTTTAAAAGATGTGAACACAATGTTATATTTGTATATTTGTCTGATCATTTGGGAGTTTTTAAGCATCTTGCAGCATGAATTTATTGAAAGAGAAAATGGGTTTTTTGATGCCAGATAAAACAGGAGGGCAAGGGTTGAAGTTAGAAAATTGAAAGGGAGATCTGCTTCTGCAGATTATAAAAGGACTATAATTAGATGAAAGTTAAATGTAAAGAAGGTAATGGCCTTGGTACTGTGTGCCTACAGAAGTTTGTCAACAAATCTCTAACGAATCTGTTTGAATTCTATTTTTCATCACATAAAGGCTGAGATAAGACCTTTGAAAAGACAGCATTAGTCATTGAATTTTGGATTATAAAGATATATTAATTTGACCTTGTTTATTTTAACATCTTATTCCATTTTGATTGTGTTAGTTAGGTATGTAGCACCTCTAATGAAGAGAATTTTCGTCAACTTCATCTAGATTTGACAATAAAGCAATCAGGAACAAAACATAATTGTTCTCACATCAAAAACATTCTGTGTTGTGGGCTTCAGACTAGGGCTTTGGAAGTTCCAAGCCTCATATCCTGAGCATTTATGGGGCTGTTGGCCTCTTCAGAAAGAGACAGCTACTATGGAACTACTTAGATGGCTGAGTTACTCAGTCTCTAGGCCTGAGAAACTACTGAGTTTGGAGCTTCTAGAGTATCAGACAACTATTGTTATTACTTCAACCTAAGCAAGCTTAAGAAAATTTATTTATCATCTGTCTGTCTGTGTATCATCTCCTTCCTAATGCTTCAGTTCCTCTAAAGAGCCACAACCAATACATATGTCATTTCAGATACCATTATTTAATCTGATCAAATTGCTTCCTTACTACTGAGTAATGTACATGTTTCACAGAAAACTTGGGATAAAACACTGCTGAAATTTAGAGGATTCATCTGCAAGGTGTTTGATAGCATTCTAAGATACACAATACACGAACAGATCTTGGATTCTCACATACAGTGAAATTTGACTGACAGGAGAAAAGAAAGCACATAATGTCATGATAAGGAAGTCATTTTACATAGAACACCAGCAACAAAACAGTATAGTCCAATTATTCTACATGTGTAAAATATTTATGGATTTGTATACTTACCTCTTCTATTTCAATTGGCAAATATTAAAAGCACTGGTGGCAATTTTGAATTATGTACATACCATTTCCTATTCCAAATAGATTTTATTCCATAAATATCTCCTTAGTAAAAGAGGTTTTATCATACTGCTATCTTCCTTTATAATTATTATGTGAAATATCACTGTAGCCATATAATTTTATATTGAAATGTATAACAACTTTCAGAACATATGGATGTTCAATTGAAAAAACAAATTTAACAAAATAGAAAAGGTGGTTCACACCTATAATCCCAGCATTTACAGGTGGTGGGTATTGGGGCAGGAGGATTACCAGGAATTCTAAAGACACTTGTGCTACAAAGTGATTTGCAAGCCGTTCCAAAAAATGTGAGAGCCTATCTCAAAATATAAAGAACAAAATAAAACTATAACAACCTTACTTTAATTTTAAAAACTGGTTAAAAAGGCCAACTCATTTAAAAATTATCTTTCAGAGGCCTTTGAGGAGATTAATACAAATTAATTGCACTCAATTATTTTCCAACTTTATTTAATCCATCGGAGCCAATACATTAATACTCATTGTTTTATTTATATATACACAAGAAACCTGAAATTAAATTAATTTAGAACTAGCTTGGCCTAAATGTACAGTAATGCTTCATAGAACACAAGGCAGGCACTTTTCTTTGGGAGTGCTGCCTGTGTTTTCAGATGGATGAGCTCATTGGTCAACAGGATCAGTAACTTTTAAGATAGATGCAGATAATTTTATAGAAGAGTTGTGTATTCTTAATCCCATAACAGCTATGAAGATTGGCTGCTTCATTGGATGAGAAATCTAGACAAATCAGTTACTTGTTTTTCATCAACTGTACTAAAAGTGGAAATTCACTACTTATTTTTTTCATTAAACATGCACTTTTTATCTTATTGCTATAAAAAGGTTTATTGCAAAATAAAAACCCATATTACTAAGCAATTAAAAATAAATTCTCGCGGATGTACCTTATGTAATAAATGGAAAAACTGTGTTTTTGAGAGTCATTGGTATTCTGTACACTCTGTATAGGAAAGTGTTGCTTAGTCTTTTACTTAAAATGTATTATTTGTATCTAAAATTTCTCATATGTCTCAAAGAACTCAAGCCCTGAGACCTGGTTAGGGGTACATATCTCAGAGCACAGTGTACAGCTGAGAAACTGTTGTCAGGGTGTCTCTGAGACCTGGTTTGGGGTGCATATCTCAGAGCATGGTATGCAACTAAGAAACTATTGGCAGGGTTTCGGGGAAATTATCTAGTGTTGCTTTACCAGTTTCCCTGATGTGAGGTGATTGACTGTGTTAGGAAAAGCTTCAGCAATGGCAAAGTAAACTGAACTGGATCAGGCCTACTGACCACTAAAGACTGGTCCAAAACTAAAACAACAACAAAACAACACAAAAACAAAAACCCAGCCCCAACCCCCAAACAACAAACAAACAAAACAGCTCTACTTCTTACAGACCACTAGAGAAGAAACAAAAGCTTGCAGAGGGTATGGATTTAGAAAAGAGAAGCCATATGAGCCACAAAACAAATCCAGAACTTCAAATTTAAATATAGAGATATGGAAGATATAGAAGGAGATATTGTTTATTTCCTTGAATTTGAAGAGCACGAAAGTTCATGAGAACACGGTGATTATAAGCACAAAAATGTTCTAAATAATATTGTAGCAAAATTTAAAATTTCTGTTTATCAAAGCACCATGAATGGGAAGGACAAACAATCCATGATGAAGTGCTTGATAATGTGGCCCTGTAGCACACACAGGGCCTGAAGTGGATCCCCAACCTTTCAAACAAGAAAAAACAAGCTCCACCCGCCCAAAAAAGTAGGGAAAATCTTGTGATATACATATCTACAAAAGCATTTTTCTTTTCTCCAGAATATCTGAATAATGCATATATTTAAGTAAGGTTTCAGTCAAGCAAGGTTCTTGGGGAGAAAGTAGATCAATATATTTGCATTGCCCATGATTCCATAACAATCTAAAATGTGTGTGAAAAGCTGGAGTAATAATATACATACAGAAATTTAGGTAGCTCTTGAACTTTCAGTTTCCTATGCAAAGTGAGAGAACATGCCCTGGTTGTATATGTGACATCAGGAATATAAAAGAAAACCTAGACCGTGCAGCATGAAGTGTGCCAACGCTGATAACTATCAATAATCACTGTACATTATTAGTAGGTGACTGTGCACCTACACACAAAGAGACCTGCTGGCTGTGTGTTCAGTGTAATGATCACAGTTACAGTCTATTCAGAAAGGGAAGATGATTTTCACCAGTTTGTGCAAAATCACTCTGAAATCTTACAAATGGCATCAATGGAGCATGATGAAGTGATGGAGAAGAGGATGAATGTGGATTCAGGAAGTGAGTGCCACTAAAACACAAGATCAGGACCTGCCCTTCAGATTTGCTGTGAACTTAGACTGTCCCAAAAAAAATAGTCTTTCTTCTCAAAGTGTAGCAGATAACACTGTTACAAGGCCGAGAGCCAAAGAAATATATAGCCACATCACATCCAGGTGGATGGAACTTTAAGATTTACCTGGTTCATACTGAATGACTGTGAATAAGGGTATGTATAAAACATTATAAGGAAATGCTGTTCATAATATAAAGTATTTGTAGGAAACAAAGTCTGGTAACATTCAAAATAAATTGTTTGTTTGGGTTGGGGTTTTGCCATGTAGCCTAGGTGGGCCAGGAACTACCAATGCCCCTGCCTTAACATCCCGAGTGCTGGGATTAAAAATACACTTTCAAAATTGTCACTGTGACTTTGATTTTTAGAAAAGGGTCACAATTCAGGAATACTAATCTTGCCACTTCTAAGTACTGGTTGTAATGACACTGAGAAATCTCTAGATCAACACTTCACTTTCAGTGTTCAATACTTCAAATTACTTAAAACGTAAGTCAATCATTTTTTTTTAAATGTTAAATGTCCACAATACTAAGAGCAATTCTAAAATCCTCTAGCTATATCATGATGCAATATAAGAGACCCATGTAAGTCCCAGGTTGGAAAATAGTCAAACAAAATCACTGGGTCTGGAAGTGCCCTTCAAAAGGCTTAGGAGTGGAAGACTTGGTCCTCACTGAGAGCTGACTGACCTTATCAATGAATTAATCTCCTAATTGATGAATGCTATGACTTCATTACTGAGAGAGACCATGGAAACTTTCAGAAATGGTGCTCACTGGGAGAAGCTGGTTTCCTGGATCATGCCCTGGAGAGCTACACCTGTCCTTCACCTCTTTATCTTTCTGCCTCTCCCTCCTGTCCTCATGTGAGCCACCCTCCTGTACCCTGTTCTCCCTGCTCCGATACCCTCCTTCACCCTGCACCAGTCCAGAAGCAATGGAGCCCAATGCCAGGGACTGAAAATCCAGGAACACTGAACCACAGGCAATCATTCCTCCCTAATAATTCTCCCAGGATTTCATATAGTGACTGAAAAGTTGCTATAGCAATAAGTATTTAAAATTTTTATAGATGAAAAGGAAAATAAGTAATGATGGATCTATAGCAGAATTCCAAATCCCAGATACCCAACTAACACATATTTAGTTTGCAGTGTTTTTATATGACCTTTGCAATATATATATTTATATGACAAATGTAATAAATATGTATATAAAAGTATATACAATCAATCCTATGAAATATTACATATATACAAATTTATGTTTAAGTAAATGCTTATAATTTTATTTTTATTATTTATTTGTTTGTTTGTTTGTTTATTTATTTATTTTTGAGACAGGGTTTCTCTGTGTAGTTTTGCGCCTTTCCTTGAACTCACTGTGTAGAGCAGGCTGGCCTTGAACTCACAGAGATCCACCTGCCTCTGCCTCCTGAGTGCTGGAATTAAAGGTGTTCACCACCACCACCCAGGAACTGCTTGTAATTTTAATTTCTGAACTATTTTCATGTTATAATTCAATAAAATTATATCCTGTAGAGATTAAAGATTTACTTTTTTGCTTGAGGCAGTTGGACTATATTGCAAACAATTTTAATATAAGTTGAAGAAAGGGTGTTATGAGAGAGAAAGGCATAATGGAAAAAAAGATAATAACACTCAAGACATGGGTGTGGGCATTTCAAGAGGTGCAATTATGCCAACAACTCACTTTCAAGTTTACAGGCAACATCCCTGTTCTGCTGAGATTTCTACCTTTCTCTTTCATCTATTACATAGGAATGTTTATAGATACATGCACACTTGTACTTACACACACACACACACACACACACACACACACACACATGAGAGATAGAGAGAAAACAGACATGCAATTACATTGTTTTATTTTCATTAAACAGGTTACAGAACAGTGTATATTAACCTACTGTAAGTGTTTGAAAATAAATAATGTAGGCCTCTTGAAAGAATGCTTACTTATCATTTTTTTTCTTGTTTAATCAATTTGATGCTTATTTTTTTATGTGAAAATGTTCTGACTTTGCAGTAAGCTTGCTGCATTGTCATGTATCACTTTAGAATTCTCCATCATCTTTCAGCACTTAATCGTAGGCACAGATTTTAGGTGACCAAGTCCAAATCATCACCAGGACAAGTAAAGCAATGCCCTATTGTTTCTCTTTAAAAATATGTGCACGTTCACAACTTTGGCTGCTTTGCTGGAGGTCAGGCTGGTCCTTGGGACCCAAGATAAAACATTGCCCACCCAATAGCACTTGCTAAAACCTGCCTAATAACCTCAGACTGTACCCCCTTCTCTGGGTTCCATATTCCAACCCACAACTTTGGCAGAAAACTTCTGCTGTCCTGGAGGCCACACAGCACTAGGAATCTAGAGACCAAGCAGGTACTCTGAAACTCAGAGGCCATAAAAGTATTTGGAACTGTAAAGGCAATATTGGCACCCAAAACCCCAAAGGTCTTGAAGGCCACATAACTCCAGCAGAGACACCCTACTGGACCTGAAGATTCTCCAGTCACCAGAACCCCTGGCCATTTAGGCCAGAAGATCAGAGAGGGAACAGAAACCAAAATGGGAACACACACACACACACACACACACACACACACACACACACAGACAGAGAGAGAGAGAGAGAGAGAGAGAGAGACTACCATCACCACCACCAAAATAACAGGAATTACAATCATTAATCATTAATATTCTCTCAATACCAATGACTTAATTCCCCAATAATAAAACATAGGCTAACAGAATGGATAGAAAGACAGGATTCATCCTTCTGCTGTGTAACAGGAATCCTAATTGGTCTTAATAATAAAAACCTGGTCAGATATGAGGGTAAATGCTGAAAGATCAGTAAGGGAGCCAGCCATTATAGATACTTCTTACCTTTACCAAATCCTCAGCCCAAAAAGGCCAAATTACTGTTTCCACCCTGCCTTTCATTTCCTATCTCTGCCCAGCCATATCATTTCCTGTTTCCTCCTCCCAACTGCTGGGATTAAAGGCATGTGCCACCACTGCCTGGCAAGCTTTATTTGTGAGAGCACAAACAAAATATCACCACACTGCTTCATACAAGAAACACACTTCAACATCAAAGTTAGTTATTACCTCTGAGTAAAGGGTTTGAAAAAGATTTTCCAAGAAAATGACCTAAGAACAAAGCTGGTGTGACTATTCAAATATCTAACAAAGTACACTTCCAACCAAAATTAATAAAAGGAGATGGAGAAGGACATTTCATACTATCAAAGGAAAAAATCCACCGAGAGGGCATCGCAATTATCAACATCTATGTTCCCCACACAAGGGAGCCCACATTTGTAAAAGAAACATTACTAAATCTTAAATCAAATTAATTGAGGGAGATTTCAATACCCCATTGTCACCATTGAACAGGTCAGCTAGGCAAAAACTAAACAGAGAAACAATGGAGCAATGGACATTACGACTCAAATGGACCAAACAAATATCTACAGAACATTTTACCCAAACACAAAAGAATATACCTACTTCTCAACGCTTCATGGAGCATTCTCCAAAATCGACTATATACTCAGTCACAAAGCAAGTCTCAAAAGATACAAAAAATTTGAAATAACCTGATCTAACTTATCAGAACACCATGTACTAGAGATGGATTTTTAATAGCAACAGAAAGTCTACAAACTCATGGAAACTGAACAACACTCTACTGAATCATCACTTGGTCAAAGAAGAAATAAAATAGGAAATAAAATCCTATAGAATTCAATGAAAATGAATGCACAACATTCTTTAACTTACGAGACACCATGAAAGTGGTCTTAGAGGAAAATTCATAGCACTAAGCATTCTAATTTCTTATAAGGAAATTAAAGAGATCTCATACTAGCAACCTAGCAGCACAGCTTAAAGCTCTTGAACAAAAAGAAGCAAACACATCCAAGAGGAGTAGAAGGAAGGAAATAAACTGAGGACTGAAATCAATAAAAATAGAAACAAAGAGAGCAATACAGAGATCCAATAAAACAGAGTTGGTTCTTTGAGAAAATCAACAGGATATACAAACCTTATCCAAACTAACAAGACAGAGAGAATATCAAAATTAACAAAATCAGAAATGAAATAAAGGATATAATAACATACACTTGGGAAATCCAAAGAATCATTAAGTCATACTTCAAAAATTTGTATTCTACAAAATTGGAAACAATAATCCCTAAGGAAATAGAAGCAGTCACCAAAAGTCTTCCAACCAAAAACAAAACAAAACAAAACAAAACAAACAAACAAATACCCCAAAACCAAACCAAAACAACCAGGGGCTGATGGTTTAGCACAGAATCCTACCAGACCTTCAAAGAAGATTTAATACAAATACTTTTCAAATTATTCCACAAAATAGAAATAGAAGGAACATTGCCAAGTCTTTTTATGAGGTCACAGTTACCCCAATACTCAAATCATGCAAATACTAAACAAAGAAAGAAAATTACAGACCAGGTTCCCTCTTGAACAGTGATGCCAAAATACTCAATGGAATACTGGTAAACCTAATCCAAGAACAAATTGCAAAGATCATCCACTATGACAAAGTGGGTTTCATCCTAGAGATGCAAGGATGATTCCACATATGAAACACTTTCAATGTAATCTACAATATAAACAAACTAAAAAAAAATCATAATTGTGGTGATATTATGTTCCCCAAAATATTGTGCACCCAAATAAATTTATCTGGGGTCAGAGAATGGAACAGCCACTAGATAGCCATAGAGGCCAGAAAATGGTGGCACTCACACCATTAATCCCAGCATTCCAGAGGCAGAAATCCATCTGTTCAAGGATACTACTAAGCATGGTGACTTATGCCTTTAATCCCAGAAAGTGTGCCTTTAATCTCAGGGAGTGGAGGCAGAAAGAGAAAGATATATAAGGCATGAAGACCAGAAACTAGAAGCATTTGGCTGGTTAAGCTTTTAGGCTTTGAGTGGCACAGTTCAGCTGAAATTCATTCTGGACAAGGACTTAGAAGCTTCCAGTCTGAGAAAATAGCATCAGCTGAGGAATTGGCAAGGTGAGGAAGCTGTAGCTTGTTCTGCTTCTCTGATCTTCCAGCATTCACTCCAATACCTGGCCTCAGGTTTTATTTTATTAATAAGACCTTCTAACAATTTGTGCTACAGATAATTTTATTAGATGCTGAAAAACACCTTTGAATAAATCCAGTATCCATTCATGATGAAAAAGTCTTAGAAAGATCAGGGATACAAGGGACATACATAATCATAATAAAGGCAATATACATCAAGCCAATAGCCAACATCAATTTAAATGGAGAGAAACTTAAGCTATTCCACTACAATCAGTGAAAAGACAAGGCTATTCACTCTGTACATATCCACTCAATATAGTACTTGAAGTTTTAGATAGAGCAATAAGAAAACTAAAGTAGATCCAAGGGACACAAGTTGGGGAAGAAGTCAAAGTATTGCTATCTATCTATAGATGACAAGATAGTGTATATAAGCAACACCCAAAATTCCACCAGGGGATTTTGACAGCTAATAAATACCTTAAGTTAAGTGGCTGGATACAAAATAAACTTAAAAAATCAATAGCCTTCCCATATACAAATAAATAAATAGGCTGAGAATGAAATTAGGGAAACAACACTTCATGATAGCCACAACTAATATAAAATATCTTGATGTAACTCTAACCAAGCAAATGAAAAAGTTATGGCAAAATCTTCAAGTCTTTGCAAAAAGAAATTGAAGAAGCTATCAGAAGATTGAAGAATCTTTTATACTCGTAGATTGATAGGATTAACAGTAAAGATGACCATTTTTACCAAAGCAATCTATAGATTCAAGGCTATTCTCATCAAAATTCCAAAATGATTCTTTAGAGACCTTGGAAGAACAATACTCAACTTCATATAGAAAAAAAAAAAAAAAACAAACTAGGGTAGCTAAAACAATCCTATACAATAAAAGAACTTCTGGATGTACCACCATCCCTGATTTCAAGTTCTACTATGGAGCAAGAGTAATAAAAAGTGCATAGCATTGTCATGAAAACAGAAAACAATAGAATTGAAGACCCAGATGTAAATCTACATATTTATGGACACCTGACTTTTTTAAATAAAGAATTCGGAAATATACAATGGATAAAAGAAAGCATCTTCAACAAATGGTCTAAGTGGATGTCAGCATGTAGAAGAATGCAATAGATCTATATCTATCACCCTGAACAAAAATCAAGTCTAAGTGAATCCAAGACCTCAACATAAAACCAGGATACACTGAATCTGATAGAAGAGAAAATGAGGAATAGCCTTGAATGCACTGACACAGGAGACAACTTTTTGACAGAACAGTAATAATTCAGGCACTAAGATCACCAATTAATAAATGGGACCTCATGAAACTGAAAAGCTTCTGTAAAGCAAAGGACACTGTCATTCGAACAAAATGGCAGCCTACAGACTGGGAAAAGATCTTCACCAACCCTACATCTGAGAGAGGGCTAATTTCTAAAACATATAAAGAACTAGATATAAAAATGGTCTAACTAAAAAATGGGACAGAGATCTAAACAGAGAATTCTCAACAGAAGAATCTCAAATGTCCGAGAAACACTTAAGGATATGTTCAGCAACCTTATCCATCAGGAAAATCAAAATCAAAATGACTCTGAGATTCCATCTTCTACCTGTCAGAATGGCTAAGATCAAAAACTCAAATGACAGCACATGCTGACGAGGATTTGGAGAAAGGGGAACACTCCTCCATTACTGGTGGGAGTGTGAACTTGACAGCTACATTGTGAATCAAAATGGTGGCTTCTCAGAATGCTGGGAATTAACCAACCTCAAGATCCAGCTATACCACCCCAGGGCAGGTACCCAAAGGAAACTCTACCATACCATAATACATTTGCTCAGGAATGTTCATAGCAGCATTATTTGTATCAGCTATAAACTAGAAACAACCTAGTTGTCCATCAGTTGAAGAAAATGTACATTTACACAATGGAGTATTATTCATCTGTTAAAAATCCTCAATTTTGAAGCAAATGGATGGATGTTGTTGGATATTTGATCACACTGTGACAACCCAAAACTGTATTAAGAAAGTTAACCTTTAAACAGGGGGCAGAACCAGTGAATAGTTGACCAGAATTAGCCATAGAGGAACCAGAGATATAGATAAATTAGGTACAGGAAGGAACAGGGAGGGACTTGGATTTTTTTTTTTTTCTCTCATAGATTTGGGAACTGTGGAGAAAAAGTTAACTGGTTGCTCCTCTGCAGTTTCTTTGATCTACCAGGTTTTCACCCCAATATTTGACTCCCAAGTCTTTATTAGTAATAGTACAACTTGTAAAAAGAAAACATCTGGTGTCCAGCACATGTGCATGATCACACATGATCACACTTTGAAGACTCCATTTCTTTTCATCTCAGCCGCTACTGCTCAGGGAAGCTTCTCTCACCATTGACCCCAGCCTTACAAGCTCTCCATGAAGGTACCAAGATTTTTCTGTCCTGGTCCTCCTGTGTCTGCTCCCCTAGCCAATGCTGCTCACATCAGCTGTTCCTACTACAATGCCTGTTCAGGCTTCTGCTGCCACTAATGCACACAGGAAATCCTGTTATCACACGCTTCTGCAGAGTTGCAGCCACATGTCACTGGCTTTGTCATCTAGCCAACCCTACATGCCTGCTCCCACATGCACACTCTCCTCTGGCTGTGCCTATGATGCCCAGGTACCCAGTGCCTACAATGCCAGGCCAGCCGCCTGGGCACCCTGCCATGAGCATGTCTCCCACATAGCCCTAAGTGCTGCCATGGCAGCTGGCTGCCCCTGTACATCTCCACTGTCATCATCACTGTGCTGTGGATAAACTGAAAAGTCAGCACAGCTGGTGAGACACCTGGATAGTCCTTAAAGAGGGAGTTAAGTAGTATTGAATCTCTCCCACATTAAGAATGGGGAATATCACAATGCAAGGAGTAAGGACTCTGTACATTAAGTGCCACAATGGATGGCTTGAAAATGAAGAGAAATAAAGGAAGGGATAACTGACTTAGCTGGGATTAACATAATGTTGATTATAATTACTGTCAGTTTAATAATTCATATTTTATCCTTAAAAAGTGGTTTGATAAATGCCAAATATAAAAAATTGGCTGATAAGATACAAGTTTTAGAAAGACTTACTATTGATAAAATACAAATCTTAGAAAGACCTACTAATGAAAATAAGAAAAATTCAGACACAGACAGAGGAATTTAGACCATAACCTACTGCACCACTGCATGAAGAACCTGAAGAGGGGCAGCCCAAAGTTATTAGGAAAACAACTTTACTTCATCCAGTTACTATATAAGAATGAGAAACTGATGATAGACACCCACAAGTTTATGCAGAAGTGTGGTTGATACATTGTACACCCCATTCAACTTATCTGGGGGGTCAGAGACCAGAACAGCCACTATATTAAACATAGGTTTAGGCTGTAGTAGCACATGCCTTTAATCCTAGCATTCGGGAGGCAGAGATCTGTCTGGAATTCTGTGAGTTCAAAGCAACACTGGAAACAGCCAGGCATGGTGACATATGCTTTTCATCTCAGGAAGTGATGGCAGGAAGCAGAAAGTTATATAAGGCATGAGGATCAGGAACTAGAAGTTGTTACGCTTTTAAGCTTTTAGCAGCAACTCAGCTGAAATCCATTCAGGCCAGGACTCAGAGGCTTCCAGTTCGAGGAAACAGGATCCCCTGAGAAGTTGGCAAGATGAGGTTAGCTGTGGCTTGTGTTTTGTTTCTCTGGTCTTTCATCATTCACCCCAATATCTGGCTATAGGTTTATTTTTATTAATAAGACCTTTTACACAGAAGTTAAATGGAATCCTATAGAAACAGTAGGTTTGAGGAGAATTAAGGAAGAAGTTGTTTCATATTGTATACATTCACCTTATGTGAAGCAGATGTTAAATTTATGGGCAACTCAGAACAGAAAATTCCCCCAATACTGGAAAGGTTTAGATATAGCAATATTAGAAGCTGATCCTCAGTTACAATAAAGAACATGTTATAAAGAGGAAGCTAGAGCCATAGAACAAAGAAATAGGGCTAGAGGTTTCCTAAGACCTATTACTAATGAAGGCCAATATATTGATTTCCAAAGACTTTTTGGATTTGATGATCATACATTTTCCCTATGCCATCTAGCAGCTTTTACTGGTTGGGATAAGGTTGAAGAATCAGGAAAGATGTCTGAATCATTTACCAAAATAATAGAAGTCCCAAAATATGCATTTACTCATATTTTATAATGATTGACTTCAGCCATAAATAGAACAGTATCAGATCAAGAATATCTTGATAATATTTGTCTGAATATTAACTAAATCTTTGGCTTCTAAATGTGCTAATTTGGAATGCAAAAGGATGATTGTGTCTTTAAAGGCAAGATCAGTGTCAACAGATGAAAGGATTAGAAATACAGCTGATATTGGATCTCACACTTGTGATCTCCTTTGATAGAAGTGATTTCTAGAATTTTTAAGAAAAATTAAAATGTCAGATGCTTTGATCATGGTAATCAAGGTGAGTTGGACAGGGATTGTAGGCAAGGCATTTCTAGAAATAATGTGGTTTTTTTCTGGAGATATTCTAAATAGAAGGCCCCAGCCTTCTAGAGTCTGCAGAAGGTATGGGCAAATGCTGATATTGGATTAATGAATGATGGTCAACAATGGACAGGCAAGGTAACCCTACACCATTAGGTGCCTCATACAGGCCCTAGTATCAAATTTAGTTCAATCATTCCCTGTCAGTATTGGAGGAACGCATCCATAGAGCAATTAAAACTTAATTCCTGTTGTTAAAAACCATTCTTCTCTGGATGTCATCAAGGACAGAACAGCATCAATAGATAAAACAAAAGATTCAGGAGAGACCATAAAACAAATATTTTGGCAGATGTCTATAAATCATCAAAGACCAAAGTTAGAAATATGAATAAATGCCAATGTGATTGAAGGTTTGGTAGACATAGGTGCAGATGTAATAATAATTTCACCAAAATCTTGGCATCCAGATTGGCCTCTTTATGAGGTGAAAAAACTCAGTTTCTATAGATTGTAACTTAATCTCAGGTAAAACAAAGTACAATGTGGGTTGAATGTATGATGCCAGAAGAACAGATAGGAAAATTAAAGTCATATATGGCTAACATAGCAGTGAATTTATGGGGACATGATTTAACACAGCAATGGAAAATGCAGACTAATATTCTTCCAATCTCAGAAACAAATCATAAAATAAAATAATGCTTCTGCAAAAAATATTAAAAGTTATTATCAAGAACAGTCACCAACCATTCAGTTTGTACACAAGCAGGGCATAACAGCAGTTGGTCTTTCAAAGATACCATTATGGTTACCTGACAAATCTATCCAGGTGGAAAAACAGCCTTTGACATCAGAAAAAATTAGAGGCACTAGAACAGATGGTACAGGAGCAGCTAAATGTTCAAGATATTGAAGAATTGACCAGATCTTGGACTTCTATATTTGTCATTAAAAAGAAATCTGGAAAATGGAGAATGGTAACAGATCAGAGAGCTGTAAATAAAGTAATCCAGTCAATGGGCTCTTTACAGCCTGGAATTCCCTTGCCTTCTTTATTACCCAAGAGATGGTCTACTATAGTGATTGATTTAAAAGACTGCTTTTTTTTTCCTATACCTTTACATGTACAGGATAGAGAAAAGTTTGCCTTCATGGTGTCCATTTAAAATAATTCTCAACCTGTTAGAAGATAGCAACAGAGGATTTTGCTACAATAAATGTTAAATATACACACCTTGTGTCAATATTTTGTACAACAGCCATTAGAAATAATTCATAAACATTTTCTTCAATCTATAATTTATCATTATATGAATGATATCTTAGTGACTGATTCAGATGCTGATACCTTAGGAAAAAATGTTTGAAGAAGTAAAGAGAATTTTGCCTTGTTGGGGACTACAAATTACTCCTAAAAAAATACAAATTGGAGATTCTATTAATTATCTAGGATCTTAGGATATAAGATAGGTTTACAGAAAATCCAACCACAGAAAGTACAAATTAGGAGAGATGAATTACAAATTTTTAATAATTTTCAAAAATTGTTGAGAGATATTAATTGGCTATGGCCCACAATTAGATTAACAATGCAGGAGCTAAGTAATTTATTTCAAACATTACAGGGTGATAAGGATTTTAATAGTCCAAGAAAATTATCAGCTGAGACTGAGAGAGAATTGGCTCTGGTAGAAAAGAAATTGTGGGATAGATGCACATGTGGAGCACTTGGATCCAGAGCTTGATTGTATTCTGGTTATTTTACCTTCTATGCATTCTTCTGAAGAAATTCTTATGCAGAGAGAAGATAGTATTTAAAATGGATATTTTTTACTCCACAAACACAGTAAAAAATTGAAACCCTATATAGAAAATGTTTCTGAGCGGATTCTGAAAGGAAAACTAGCAGGAATTAGCAAGAAACTTAAAATTTAACAGGAGCAGACTCAGGAGAAATTGTGGTACTTTTTACTAATGCTGAAATTTTCTCATTGTGGGCAGAAAAGTGAGTATTGGCAAAGAGCTTGCATTAATTTTTTGGGAGAGATTAGTAGCAAATATGAAGAGACTTCTGTTTATAAAGAGAATTAATTGGATCCTCCTTCACATGGTATGAGGAATAGCAATTTCTGGAGCTCCTATATTCCATATTGATACAAATAAATAAAGAAAGGTAGGTTGTAAGTCAGGGAAAATATGTAAAGTGGCACAAAGCCCTTATGGTTCTGTTCAAAAGTCAAAATTATATGCTATTCTCATGGTATTATTTGATTTTCCAGAACCTTCTAATATAATTACTGTCATACTTAGGGTTTCTGTTGTCGTTAAGAATAACCATGACCAAAAGGCAACTTGAAAAGGAAAGGTTTTATTTGGCTTACATTTCTACAATGATATTTATCACTGGATGAAGTTGGGACAGGAACTCAAGCAGGGCAGGATCCCAGAAGCAGGAGCTGATAAAGAGGCCATGAAGTGGAGATTCTTACTGGCTTGCTTCCCATGGCTTAATCAGCCCACCTTCTTATAGATCCCAGGACCAGAAGCTCAGGGATGACATCACCTACCATGGGCTGGGTCCTCCTCTATTGATCACTAAATGAGAAAATGCCTTACAGCCGGGTTTCAAGGATGCATTTTCTCAGCTGAGGCTCCTTCCTCTCTGAAGAGTCTAACTTGTGTCAAGTTGTCACACAAAACCACCCAGTGCAGATACTCAATATAAATAAAGAGTTGTTTCACACATTGAAACTGCTGAACTTATTCCAGATAGTTCAGAATTCACTTTGTTATTTATTCAACTACAACTAGTAATCAGAAATAGATGTCATCCATTGTATATAACACACATGAGGTCCCATACAGGTCTACCAGGCTCTCTGGCACAAAGTAATGATGAAATTGATCATCTATTAATAGAAAATGTGCTAGGAGCCTTAGAATTTCATAAGAAACACCATGTTAATAGCAAAGGCTTAAAGAAAAAAAATTCTACCAGTTTGCAACAAGCCAAGTAAATAATAAAGAAATGTTCTGCTTGTTCTTTTGTGAAACCAAACTCCATTACCTGAGTGAATCAACCCACAGGATATTCAAAGAAATGAAATTTGGTGAACAGATGTGTTTCATTTTGCAGAGTTTGGAAAATGAAAGCGTGTGCACTACAACATAGATACATAGTCAGGATTTCAATGGGCAACTGTTTTAAGTTCTAAAAAGGCTGATTCTGTAATTATATATTTAGCAGAAGTTATGGTCATTATGGGAATACCTGTGGAAATTAAGACTGACAATGATCCAGCATATGTCGCTAGTAAAATGAAACAATATTTGCATATTATAGCATAAAGCATATTGCAGGTGTACCAAAAAATTCCTACAGGAGAAGCAATTATAGAAAGGTATATTATCACACTTTAAAAGATCACTTAATATACAAGAAGGGGTAATAAAGACCCCCCAGAGATAGATTACACAGTGCTTTATTAACTTTAAAATTTTAAATGCTAATGAGAAAGGAACAGCAGCTGTGGAGAGACATTTGACAATAGAAAAAATAAACTACTAACGTAAATCAGCCTGTATATTTTAAGGATGTTTTGTTCTCTGAATGGAAACTAGGATATGTGTTACATTGGGGAAAAGGTTTTATTTTTGTTTCCACAGGAGAAGAAAAGGGATGGACACCATCAAGATTGATACAGATTAGATTCATACAGGAGAGACTTCTTGATTAAAAGAGGCTATAGTTCATCAAACAGCTTGGTCAGACTTTCCAAACTAACTTACAAGACTAACAAATGCCTTATTTGACAGATTTGAAATAATACACACACACACACACACACACACACACACACACACACACACACACACACATGTATGTAGTCTGTTGCTGGAAAATATTTTGCCTTAACAAAGTTATAGGCTGCCAAAAAAAGGAATTCCCTAAATTTAGGGTTGGGGCAGGGTTTTGTTTTTGTCTTTCCAGGAGAATAAAAGCATCCAATTAAGGAATCTAAAGACCACTGGAAAAATGAGACTTCTGAAGAAGAAGGATGAATCATCCAGAGAAAATGTCCCAAGAGTTAAGTGGCCTAATGGTATAGCACACCTCCAACAGCATAGAATTTCACAACCTTCATAAATGTTTGTTTTCTGCTATTCTATACAGACATATAAAGAAAATGTTCCTTTTGTGGTTTCAATTTAAGTACAACTCAAAGAGGGCTTTGGAGTTGGAATGTGGTTCTCTCCTTCTCTAAACCCCATCTTAGTTGTTAAAAAGAAAATCCAAAATCTCTGTCTCATGTCAGAAGAGCCACCTTGTATGAGACAAAAGAAAACAAAATTTATGGGAATATTCTATTGCCATTAATTTCAACATTCTTTGGTTCTCATTTCAGTCTTTAAATTTTTTCTTAAGCTATAAATATAAATCTCAATATATATATTCTGTTGTGATATTAATGGTCATATAGAGTACTAACTAATTCTAGAAATAAGCTTCGTCTAGCTTCCTGTGTGGGAATTTGGACTTGAGTCTGAAGCAGTTAACTAGGAACTAAGTTTGTGTACCCTAGAGGTATTTAGCAGATTGTGGTCCTCTCAGAGATCTGCTGCATGTGACATTTAAAATGTTTAGATTTTCTGCAGTGAACCACGACCATTCCTGGCAGTGACCTTTGAGGTCCTAAAGAAGATGATGGGGTCCTGAAACAACAAATCTACCTGGATAGCCCACAGGCCTAGGATAGAAACATAACTGGCAAAGATAGATAGATAGATAGATAGATAGATAGATAGATAGATAGATAGATAGATAGATAAGTACATAAATGTCAATGGAATGTTTCCTAATGGTGTCTTGCTATACTCACAGATTGGTGCCTCATCAAGAAAAGACTTCATCAAGAAACTGAGGGAAACAGATGCAGAGACCCAAAGCCAAACATTTGGTGGAGCTCAGAGAATCCTGTGGAAGAAAAGGGGGAAGGATTATGGAAGCCAGAGAGGCCAAGGACACCAAAAGAAAACTCACAGAATCAAGTACCTTGGGCTCATAGTGGCTCACAGAGACTGAACCACCAACCAGAGAGCTTGTATGGGACTAACCTAGGCCTTCTGCACCTGTGTTACAGTTGTGTAGCTTGGTCTTCTTCTGGGACTCCTAACAGTGGGAACAGGGACTCTCTCTGACTCTGTTGCCTGCTTTTGGGACTCTTTCCTCCTACGGGGTTGCCTCATCTAACCTTAATAGGACACATGGTGTCTAGACTTACAGCAACTTGATATGTCATAGCTGGCTGATTGTTATGGGAGGCCCGCCCTTTTCTGAAGAGAAAGAAGAGTGGATGGGGGAGGGGGAAAAAGGGAGGTGGGGGAAAGAGACTGGGAGAAGAGGAGGGAGGGAGGACAAATGTCATCAGGCTGGAAAAAAAAAGTAATTAAATAATAAAAAATAAATTTAAAAATGTATGCAGCCAATGGTAGAGATACTTTGTCCGTTAGAAACTGATAGAGGAGATTTTAAAAATTAAACAAAAATTCCAGAGAGACTAAACAAAGAGTCCTTTGAAAAGAAGGAAAAGGTGTATTTTCTTGGAAGGAGAATTAATGAGATCTCTCGGCAGGTAGATTTGTACTTAAATGGCAGATGCACAATTACTTTTTTTCCTTTGTGTTCTACTCATCGTTGGGCTGAAAATGCCTACATTTTACGTATTTGTCCACATCTATTTTTCAGTTAAATTTTCTTGATCTTTGTTAGATGCTAATATGTAGCTGTACTTCTCTAAGTTCATTTTAGACAGATGTTAGGGTAACAACAGACTTAAAATCCAACATATTTTATTCTCATTTGTGCCCTTAAGTTATTATTTTATGATTTTTTTTCCATTTACTCAGTATAGTTTTTATTATTGTTATTTGTGAGAGGTAGGAGTTTGAGGCAAGATTTTGCTATTTATTCCAGACTAGCTTCATTCTGTAGCTCAGGGTGACCATGAATTCACAGTGATCCTGCATTAGCCCTTTCAATACTGGGATGACAGGCAGTCATCATACCCAGATCCCCTCTGTCTTTAGAAGACTCTGAATTTAAGGAGAGAGACACGTTCTGCTGGAACTCCTCTCCTCTTTGAAGGGGCCTTGGTATTTCACTCCTAGTTCTAAGCATGGCCCTGCACCATTCTTCTATAAGGGAGCTAAACTGAGAACAAAGGCCAATTACTGGCCTAGGAAGTCCTGCTTTCATAATCCCTGGAGAACCCTGATTTGCAGCAGGATGAGGGACATCCATCTGCCTCCTTCTTGGGTAAGATCTTAGGAAGTGTCTTACAGCTGATTTCTATGTGCAGACTCATTCTTCTCTGAGAGGAGAAATTTCAGTAGATAAGGAATTCCTCAAACTCATATGCAAACCAAGAAAACTCCTTTCTTTTCTCTGTTGCTTTACAGTAGATAGAGCTAGAATTTTGCTTAGTCATGATTTTCAGTTGGTATTAGTTTCTAATGTTAGTTACATAAATAATTAAAATCTAAATGTGTACTTCATGTGGCCCTTATATCACAAAGAGCAGCTAGATCATTGGGTAATTTTTAATAGACTTTTAATACTACAATTATATTCTGTGTAATAGCAATATGAAATGAACTTAGGATTCACTCACTAGTAAGAAAGTTCAGAATAACATGCTTATGTATTTTTTATCATAGCATTTAATTGTATATTAAAAATGCATTACCTCTGACAGAAACAAAGTGCACTTTGAGAAATAAACACACCAGTCAATTTTAGCTCTCTTAAACCACACAGAATTATACATTTGGAATTTGCTTACATCTCAGTTAACAGCAGATTAGCTGTTAACTGAATGACTGGCTTGTTTGCCTCGACTCAGGATTTATATTGGCTCCTTGAATAACAAGTTACAGCCCATGGTCGTGGAGAAGGCAAAGTCATTAGTAGGGTGATGCAACTGGTCTTACTGCATCTGTAGTCAAGCTGAGAGGGATTAGCTCTGGTACTGATCAGGCTTTCTCCCTCTCCCAGCCCATGGGAGCACGTGTAACCCATGTCTAAGGTAGATCTTCTCTCCTCATTTAAATCTCTCTGAAAATGTCCTCACAAACACATGTAGAAGTGTGTCAGCTCTATGATTCTAAACTTAGTCTAGTTCAATATTAAAATTATCTATCACAGTAAGACTAAGTTATGAAAGTGTACATTTACTTAAAATAATTAAGTGATATTTACTAGCTGGACCAATTAACTAAACGAACAAATAAAATGTCTGAAGTCTGCCCCTGAGGCCGAAGAAGGCAGCATCCTAAAACAGAGCATAGAGGAATACATCATCTCCAGGGGTAATTAGTTATGAGTTTGTCTTTTGGTTTGGAGGCATCTGTGGCAGAGCAGAGATGATTGGGTATGATATAACTATTTTAGTTTAGTGGTGTATACACTGAGCCCATTACATAGCATAACAGTTTGGGAGGAAAACAGGTTTTCCCAAAGGAAGATACTTTATTTCTAATTAGATAGGAGTCTAAAGACATATATATTTTTGCATAATTAAAACATTGATGTAATTCCTGAAAATAACTCACTAACTTTCATAAAATAATGAACTCCCCACAAGTAACTGCTTTGGAAAAGAGTAGTCAAAGAAGGTTTGGGGTATGCTAAGAAAGAAATTTGTTTCTTGAACTTGATACCTTTACAAGAAGTAGCTCTCCAGTTGTCAGTAGTTAAGAAAACTAAGTTAATTATCAAGTTAGAAAGATTTGTGCTTTTCTCATAATGGTTATTTTCACAGTGCTGTGTTATACAAGTGGTTGTCATCTTGGTAGACATGTACGTGAGGGATAAATGGACTCTAAGGTCAGTCAGAATGAAAGCCAAGTTAAAATAATTCCCTTGGGATCTCCTCCATCATGTGACTGACAATTGTTCCAGCCCTTTAGAATCTGCATCATGTGACTGATGATTGCTCCAGCCCTTTCAGGAACCGGAGGAGAAATGCTGGACTCCTCTAGATGAGCTCATTTATGCGATGTAGGTAAAGGATACCTTCAATCATGAAAATCTTGGATTATGCCATAATATTTCTGAAAGAGAAGAAGCATCCTTAAGTGAAATGATTTTTCTCCTATCTGCTGATAAAAAGGAAGGACATGGTGTTCAAAGTTGCATTAGCAGTTTAATAAGACTAATTTAGAGCCCTGTTTTAAACCGAATTTCTGTACTACTTTCCTTACCATCTTCAAGTCAGCACCACTCACCACAATTTTCAATAAGCTGTAATATTCAGTGAGGTTTTAATCAGAGTTATTGTGTACTTCTGTTCTAATAAATGAATGAAAATACTTCAAGACTGTATTACAAAACTCTCCACGGTGGCTTTTTATCTTCTATTAAAAGATCACAGTGCAGAACTGTTGGATTATGTTGTTAAATGAATTTATATTTTCTGTTGAATCAAGCCTGGCAGTAAAAAGAAAACTCCTTCCAAGAATATACACAAGAATGTTTCTTACTAAGGCATCAAAATTTTGCAGCAATTCCTAGTAGCTTACTCCCTACTGGACAGCTCTTCTTTCAGAGATGTTTGCCATGTGGATTGCATGGTTTTCTCTTATTTGGGCCTCAGGGCCACCTGCATTTGTCTGGATTAGAAGTGGTGAGCTTTAGTTAACCCAAGCTCCCAGGGGTACCAACAGGGATTTTGTTACGGGCTCTGATCAAAACTTAGTGACCTCATTCTCCACTTACTCTGTATTTGGTGTCATACCCTTGCTGCAAATCTTTGTTACTTTTCATGATTGGGTAGTTTTCTCAAGGGAGATGATCTTCCATGGGAAGAATTAAATGTGTATTAGCAAGTCTGACCCTTTAGGGTAAGTTTACACTAACACTATTAGTTCTTGGATAAAATCTGTAAGGCTCCGAGTGGGAATTAAAGATTTCATAAGTAGACCCTAATCTCTCAGGGCATTATGAATCATTCAAACAGTTTTAGAGGTGAGCTTGGCAGCTATGGAATTTCTACTAATACTTTTGAAGGGTGTGGCTTTAATGGGGATTTTTAAAATAAATGAGCTGTGATTTGGGGGCAGATGACATGCTTTACTGTATATTCCAAAAAGGTTGCGTGGAAATTCTGAAGACAGTCTTTAGGCTCATATTTATGCACTAAAAATTTGAAATGTTTCCATTATAATAATCCAAAAATTTTAAATCACTTCCTCTATCATTAAAATAAAAATTATAATTATGTTAGATAATTATAAACAATTCATAAACAATTTTCCAGAAGGAATTTTAAAAGAATTTTATTCAGAAAATTAATTTTCTTTGTTCTGAGATATCACCCAAAAGTTTACACAAAGCATTTTGTAATTCATTCTTTTGAAAAACACTAAATTATAGTTCAGTTCTACTGGAAGATATAGAATTCTGGACAGAACATTTGTATTCACCTTCAACTGTTCAATATTTCTATTAAATTTATATCAAATTAAAATGTCCTTGAAGGGGAGAAACCAAAACTGGCAGAGTTCAGACTTGATAGATGGTATAGCAAGGGTCTATCAATCAAATTTATGGAGAGATAAATATAAAATTTAATACTGACTCATATGTGGTGTTTGCAGTTGTGGATGACATCACATTCACTTGGAGACTTGCTAGTGGTCTGCAATGCCTACTCTCTTGCGTTCATCTCACAGTGGGGTTTAGACTGAGAACAAATCTGTGCTTGTGATGAGTAGGCTCACAAAGGTCAGTGAATGTTCATTATCCAGTGAGCTCTGACAGTAGATTAATCATGGGGGGGGGGGGCTCATTCATACATACAAAGGGGAGAGAGTGCTTACTTTAAGGAAAAACAGTAAAGTTAAATACAATTCAAAAAATACCATATTTGAATGTATCTTACTCAACTAAAGCAGAATTTCCAAGAAATACAAATACAGATGCCCTCCAAGAGAGTTTCTACAAATTCAACTGCTGTAAAAATAGAATATCCACTTCTATTAGCACAAAATGTCCTATAAAACCTTCAACAATTCCCCATTGCAGATCTCACACCACCGCAGTTTATTAAGCTCAGTATATCAACCAAACCCTGGGTATCAGTGAATTACTTATCACCAAATGGTATATAAACTAACCTTGTCTTTTCACCTTTTCAACTCACTGTTATCAGTTTATTTGCAGGTCCCCAAACACAGGACCCAAAGTGGAAAAATAAAAGCTCTCATTCTGACAGTTTCCTTGCAGAAAACAAGACCCTGGGCACAGGAAGGACCCATGGGAGGCTCTCCATCTTAGCTATGACCCAGGGAACTGTGTTTTATGTAGAATTAAGATTGACTTTGTGTTTTATCATCTATCTTTCCGTGCTGTACCTGTGATATAGTTCAGGAACAGCAACTCATTATTTAGGTCAGGAAGCAAGAAGGGTTTTATTCAGCATTTCAAAATATGCTATGTGTCTCACACACATGAAACACTAAAGGCACTTGGATTTTCAGAGCACTGGTTTTCATGATTTTAAAACGGGTTAAAAATTTCAAACATTATTGTGATAGATGGCTATTCCCATCCTCAGATAGGGACTCTGTGCAAGACAAAACACAAAGCCATAATCTGTGGCTGAAAACTGACGAGGTATTAGTAACAAAAAAGACTATCATAGAGAATAAGTAAAAAGGACAAAAGAGTTGTAGTCCCTCAGAACTGCCCAAATGAGATCACTGTAAGGAACATCCAGAGTATTAAGAATAACATTCTGAAGAATTAGAAAACACTAAAACAAAAGCATAGAGAAGAAGAGGGAACAAAGGGTCGCTAATAAAGTCCATGCAGAGTTCTGGATGATCCAGGAACGGAAGTTTTTCCATCAGAGAGGCCCATCTCAGTGGCTCGTAAATAGGAAGCCCATTTCTTCTGGTACTAGATGTTTTTCTTGAACTCAAGACAATTCCTCAAGGAATATTTGTCATCTTTTTTTCTACAGTTGCTTCCTTAAACCACTTCCTTCCTGCAAAGGTGGTTGTGCAATCTTTGTTGTACAGAAACGAGCTAGTATAATCTAATTTACTTCTAGCCTAGTAAATGAACGACAGTAGTTCAAGGCCATATTATAAAACTCCTGAGGACTGGTTATCCTAGAGTTAAAAGATACAATGTAGAACAGCTGAATTATGCTGTCAAAGCTGTTTGTTTGTTTGTTTGTTTTTGTTTGTTTGTTTGTTTGTTTTTTTGAGACAGTGTTTCTCTGTGTAATTTTGGTGCCTGTCCTAGATCTCGATCTGTAGACCAGGCTGGCCTTGAACTCACAGAGGTTCACCTGGCTCTGCCTCCCAAGTGCTGGCATTCAAGGCATGAGCCACCACCACCCAGCTGTCCAAGCTTTTCTTTTCTTTTTTAAAATTTTCTCTTAGATTAAGCTGTAAAGAGAGTCACTTTCAGAAAATATATCCAATAATGATTTCTTACTAAGTCATCAGAATTTTGCTGTAACTTTCTGCTGTCTTGTTCTCAGAGTAGATTAAAGCTAAAAAGAGAGGAGATGAAAGACTCCAACAGTTTTAAAGGTAAATTCATTGGTTTCCCTCTCAGAATTTGCCTCCTCCCCAGTATCTTAGTTCTTTGTGTTGTTCAGCAAGGTATCTGTGTAAGAAACCCAGAAGTCTTCTTGAGTATGCACTCCCTCAAACCCACATAAATTATCTACTTTTTCTCATTTTATTTTTATCCAGGAAGTATCTCACTTGTCTATTCTATCTGAAGTCTATATTTTTGTTTGATTTACTTTTTGAGAATGTCATACAATATATTTTAATCATATTCTTTTCTCTGCCCTAATTCCTCCCAGATAACTCTCCATCTTCTTTTCTACCCAATTCTATCTTCTCTCTCTCTCTCTCTCTCTCTCTCTCTCTCTCTCTCTTTCTCTCTCTCTCTCTCTCTCTCTCTCTCCTTCAAAAAATAAATAAATAAAACCAATCCAAACCAAATAACATACACAGATAAACCTAGAGTGTAATTGATGTCGGCCAACTTCTCCTGAGCTTATAGTAGGAAGGGATTCTGCATTGATAGATAAAGCCAGAAAATTTAATCCTGGCCCAAGGATGTAAAAGATTATGTTGTTATTCTAAAGGCAATCCAGTCAACTTTATGACAATTAATAGTGTGTGTCTTGCAGGTATTCTGCTATGGTATTGCCACTTTCTAATTATGTGACCTAGAGACAGTTTTAATCCCAGTAAGCTTTAGTTATTTTTTTTTTCATCTATAATATAGGGTAATATAGACTGTTGTGTGGGACAGTGAAAAATTAAAATTTTAACACATAAATGTAAAACACTTGGACTACTGCTAGTAACATATTAAGCATACATATCTATTGGCTATTAGCTGGTGATCCTAGAATTTGTAGCTACACATGGTGTGAGGTTAATGTTCTTCATTGTCAACTTGACTGAATTTAGCATTTCCTAGGATACACACCTCTGGGTCATCCAGTGAGGAAACCAGAAAGAATTCTTCTCCCAAGATGTAACTGCAACAAACATAGTGTCGTACAGATTGAGGTCAGACTCTGAAAGAAAGGACGAAGGAGAAAGGGAGCATTCACCCCTCTCTGCTTCCTGACTGTGAAAACAGAGGCTGAAGCTCCTGCTGCTTCTTCTTTACTTCCTTGCCACTGGAATTGCATCCTCCCAACCCATGGGTCAAAATACTCTTCCTTTCTTAACTGGCGTTCCTCAGGTATTTTGTCATAGAAATGAAATAGCAATGACATCCTCAATATTATAATACAAATAAATATTCTTGGGATTCCGAAAGTGTTGATTTCTATGCTGCTTTGATAATTGTAGTAAAATGTGGTGATAGTGTGTTCCCCAGAATATTGTGCACCCTAATACACTTATCTGGGGTCTGAGAACAGAATAGCCACTAGACATAGAGGCCAGAAAATAGTGGCACACATGCCTTTAATCCAGCAGAAATTCGTCTGGATCTCTGTGAGTTCAAAGCCACACTGGAAACAGCCAGGCATGGTGACTCCCACCTTTAATCCCAGCAGAAAGCAGAAAGGTATATAAGGCGTGAGGACCAGGAACTAGAGCTGGTTAAGCTTTTAGGCTTTTAGCAGCAGTTCAGCTGAGATCCATTTGGATGAGGACTCAGAGGCTTCCAGTCTGAGGAAACAGAATCATCTAAGGAACTGGCGAGGTGAGGTGGCTGTAGCTTCTTTTGCTTCTCCGACATTCCAGCATTCACCCCAATATTCGGCCTCATGTTTGATTTTATTAATAAGACCTGTTAAGATTCGTCCTACAGTAAAAGTTGTACCCCTTAGACTCAAGGCAAATGATTGTGTCATAACTTCTGACTACAGTGATTGGTTTCAGGTATGCACACAATCCATGCCGGGACAAATGTACTTTTTATTGATTTTGATGTTGTTGTTGAGTCAAAGTACAAGGTTTGTATCTTTGCAAGGTGGTCTGGATATGTAGGAATACCAAGGTCAGAGATGCATGTAGGAATGCTTGTGTATAGGAAAGAAAAGACACTGTCAGATAGTAGCAGAGAAAAAGATATACAGAGCCAATGCGCAGAGAGAAAATGGAGGTAAATATTTAGACATACAGAAACAGTTCAATCCTTTTGTTCATCTGTCTTCAAGGTTAAATTCTGGCTTATTCTGTGATGGTGACATATAACAATTTTACCTTTTCAGAATAAGAAACATGAGGTTGTTCTTTTTTTTTTTTTTTTAAGGAGACTATAAATACACGGACATCTGAGTACCACATATCTCTCCATATAGAAAGGAAGCTGGAGTGAATTATATATTTTAAGGTTGTCCAATGATACATGAGCAAGAGGTTGAAAGAGACTGTGCAACAGGGTGTTCATCCAAACTCTGTTTCAGTTATGGGTTCTGTTACAAATATGATTTAATTAGTGATTGAATTGAGAAATTCTAGGTTCTTCAACAGGATGGATTTTTAAATTTTGGGTTTTTAAATATAGATGTTATAGGGGTTAATTATAAGCATACTTTCTCCCAAAAGTGTTATAAAATGTGGCCAATACCCTTAGGTTTTCAACGTCCTCTGTCTTCTCTTAGGAAGGTGAGAATAATGGGCGCATTGGGAGGTTGCTATGAAGTCTGTTTTAGTGGCTTAGGAGGTACTGGCCTCCCAATTACCACTCAATCTCTTCTGCCAGCATAGTCAAAAATGCAGTATCTGTTCTGCTCCAGTGAACTACATCTGGGGAATTCTTTAGCAAGTTGCACAAAATAGATAAAATCTGTGTGTTACTTATATTACGTCAAACAATTACCCATGTGACATTATTAAATGCTAACTGAGTGGTAGTGGTATACTAGGAAGTCAGGAACAGTTATGTAAAACTTGATTGCTCTTGAAATCAGAAGGCTAAAGTTTGGACCCACTTTTGTTTATTTCTCACTTGTGCTCTTTGTCAAATTTAAATGTGGGAGGGACTTTAACTGGGGAGGGTAGAAGGAGGTCAGTATCAAAGTAGAGTGATGAAGGAGGGTAAAATAACACCAAGGATGTCTTAAATAGCCGCAAGGAATCATATTGATATTTATTTATCTAAGAATACATATAATATATGTAAGTCTATGTTATACAAATACATACAGTTTACATGACATTTTACGGCCTGGGCTGACAACAATTCCTGAAAGAGCGTTAAACTATCTAACAAAAAACCTGTAATACCATACATGAGAAACTTCCTAATCAGAAGAGTGTAAGATACTCTCAAATTAATACAGGCTATTGTTGTTTGTTGCCTTTGAATGCCTTCCAGATGTTGAAGGTAAGTTCCCATTGCTAAAGACACCATGTACATCAGATACAAGATCCAGAGGATTTCAGCTGAACCTCACCTAAAAGCATCCTCTCCTAGGACTAGCTTTTGTACCATCAAGGAGCTATTTAAGCTTCCAAGGGAAGGAAGCAGCCAATAGTCCTACCTAACTGTATGCCTTTGATCACAGAATCACATAGTCATGATAACCCTAAGGGTGCAGGAGTGGCACTCATATCTTTGCAGCAACCAACAGCTCTCTATTTGGATTTAAGGCCTCAGCAGGAGAAATGTTAAGACTAGTGGTGCAAATCTGCCCAACTACCCATAGCTAGTGAGGTCATGAATCTTAGAAGAAAACCTACCATCACCACCTTATTAAACCAGGGTATTTCTCAGTTTCTTTGTATATAAACACAGTGGGCTAGGGCTTCAGGACCTTATACTCAGTAGCTGTGGATTTTGTTCTGTAACATTTAGAGTTGGCTGTAATATTTCATGTCTGTAAATCCAGCACTTATGAGTTCAGGCAGCAGATTGCCTCAAATCTAAGGCCAGATAACACCACATAGACTACTTTGGGTAATAGGATAAGACCCTCTCTAAAACATAAACACTTAAAAGTCATAACAATAACAATAAAACTGACTCCATTCAACAATTTAATTAATTAACTGATTAAAACAAGTGTTTGATGTTATGAACATAGTACACAATAGAAACTCTTATAAATTATTTCCCCAAATGTTCTGATATTACTATATAGATAGAAGAAAAGTAAAACTCCTTTTTGTTGAGTCCTTCATCACATTAATCTGAATAAAGGCTGGATTTCTCTGAAACCTGTCCAGGCAAACGTTGCCTGATTCAACTCAAAAATGTTGATAATGAGCTGTATCATTAAGAGATGTTAGTTACAGTCTAGGAAGAGAAAAGGGGGATGATACAGCAGGAGTAAAACAATTTGGGCTTTGCAAACTAGGAATAATAGAGGAAGCTGAAGCCAAGAGTATCCAGACTTGAGAATTGTGCTCTTGCATCTGCAGGGTTGAGAAGCCAGACGCAGATGTTCTGCTGCTGCTTGAAGTTCACTGGCACTAGACTGTTCCTTTGGGCGGAGATTTAGAGGTTGGCTTCCCTCTGCCAAGCTTCTCAGTTACCTTGGACATGTGAAGTCAGGATGAAAAGAAGTCCAGGACCAAATAAGCCTTTGTGTGTGCCCCCCTCTCTATTTCTCAGTATTTGCCATGATTCATGAACATTAATAGACAGAAGAAAATGGAACAAAATATGCACAATGAAAAGATAAAAAACATTTTTATTAGTGCATTGGAAAATCAAAAAGAGAAAAAACAGGAGGAATCTATTTTCATGGAAGATATTGCCTTCCAAGCTCAAATTCTATCCCAGCCCTTTGTTAGAGCCCACTTTTAGTCACATCCAAGACTAACATCCTTCACCAAGCTCAGAAGCCTTTTCTGAATGGTTGAGCCACTTGTCTGTCATAAGAATTTTATCCTAGATTCTGGATCCAATAGCAATCAAGGGAATGCCTTAATCTTGAGGGAGGATTCTGGAAAAGATGTTGTTCATACTTTAGTAAAGATATGTATAAAAATTTATCATGTGCCATATTTTTTCTAATATTTAAAACATAAATTAAATGTAAATCATTGAATGAAAGTAGTACTACATTGCAATACTTCATAGTAGGTTATTACCTTTACAGTGCTAAATAAATTCATGCATAAAACATAATTACTGTTTTCAGTTTGGAATTTTGGTCATTGGTAAAATGACTGCCTAGAAAGTCCAAGTTTAGTTCTCATGATTGAAAAAAAGCAGACAAAATCATCTAAAACCAACAAAAAAAATTCTGAATTTTTTTTCTAAATTTCACACTGTATCAACTCTTTAAACCAAACACTACCCAAAAGTAATAAAACTTGGCCAGTTAATACAAGTGGGATAAATAGACATTGCTACTTGAGAATTTTTTTTTTTTTTGCTTTGTTTAGGGACAAGCTAGATATGAATCTTTTAAAGTTGTATTTGCATCCTAAGACAGTACATCATTATTCTGAAAGAAGAGAGACATGAACTTATACTAGTTTTATTGATGACAGCATTTATACTGTGAACAAAGATTTTTCTAAGATAAATTACACAATATTGTGGATAATCACCATGATCTTGTAGGAGAATTTATTAGATATGAAGGATTAAGTGACAGTTTAAAAATATTGCTTGGGACCATCTAAACTCATCCCATTATAAGAAGAAAGCATAATACATTTAACTCTGAAGTTGCAGGTTTTGTAATCAGGTGATTATATCTATGGGCTAGCTGACCTGAAATAAAAGCAGTGTAGGAAATTCAATTTTAAAATGGTTGAGTATTAAACTGTCCAGAGAGAATCTGCTATGAGTTCAAAGAGCAATGGGCCTGGAAAAATTGTAATGATTATAGAGTAATTAAGCTCATCTTTTGTCAACCTATAGAGAGAGGACAGAACCATAAAAATGGTCATTGGCTACACCTTTATGACTTTTCTCTTATGGCTGATCTTGAGAATTAAGACCTATTAAATATAAAACTGGGATACAAAATTTCAGGGGTGGCACCTCAGTTTCACTAGATTTTATCATTATGATATTAATTTCAGTTGTTTGATTTTGCCTGAGTTCCTGAACTTCAGTGTTTCTGTGAATCCATGTGTGCTCCCTCAGCACAACCCTTTTTAGAATGAAGCATAATCCATTCTTTTAACTATGAAGTCAGTACCTCCCAAGAATAATGTAACCTTGAAGAATAGGACTCTTCAATCTATTGAGTTAGAACATCTCTAGTCTGAAAATTCCAGCTTACTTTATTCCTCATGCCCTCGCCAGACATCATGGGGTTTTCCCCGTATCATTCCATGGATAGTTTAGGCTGCAACATGTAGATATTCTCTTTCTTCTTTAGGATGTTTGGGAAAACATTACATATAGGCTGAGTCCTCAATGGACAAAGCATTGATTAAGCTCAGGCTGTACATCTCTAATGGTCTAAAATTACTTGTTGTCAGTCCTTTATTAAAACACCTTTTGTAGCTCTTTACTATGCATGCAAGAAAGAAAGAAAAAAAAAAACTTTACTTGACAATCCATGTTCCTCAAATTAGTCTTGTCAGCTGGGATGGCTTCATTTTCCTTTATCTCTCAGACCATGGTCAACTCATCTACAAATAACTCAGGTTCTTGACTTGTCCTTCTGCTAACATTATGCCTGCTTCACAAGGTTGGAAGTTGCCCCAAATCTTTCCAAATCCAAGTGCTCAAGTAAACACTTTCAGAAGTCCCTCCAGTCATAAGTAGGTCTGATATGAAATTCCTGCTAATAAGGTATAGTGTAAATCTTGTGCCATACTGTCAGAAATTCCTACCCTTGTCCTTTTATTAACAGACAGAGACCCATGAGAACAAGCCATTGCTCAATTCTATATTCTTTCATACTCAGAACATCTATAAACTAATATGAGTAGCATGTTACTTTTAGAGCTGAAACAATCAATTTGAGACCTAGCAAGAATTACAGCAGACTGCCGTGGTCAACATGAGAAAGGCAGCAGAGACAGCAAGAGGGGAAAGAATGGAGAGAACTGAGGTCTTTATCCCTAAGCTGCCATTTACTAAATTCCATGTTTCTAAACAAAGGTTCATTAATGCTAAAATAATGTAGGAAAAACTATTAACTAGGAAACTCTGATACTACATTCACACTCTTTAATAGACTTGCCAAAATTGTTGTCTGATGTATTCACCTTTCCCATATCTACACCCTGGTTCACATACTATTTTCTATAGATTGTATTGTTCAATATGGCAGTCAACAGCCACTGGTGTTGGTAATACTTGAGTTGGGCTAACCTGAGTTGAAAAACATCACAAGTAACAAAAAATACAACAGAATTTGAAGAATATAAAAAAAATATAAAAGCCTTCCTTAGCAGGAATCTTAAATGGTCTTATTAATAAAATCAAACCTGAGGCTAGTTATTAGGGTGGGTGCTGGAAGATCAGAGAAGCAGAACAAGCCACAGCTACCTCACCTCACCAGTTCCTCAGCTGGTCTTGTTTCCTCAGACTGAAAGCCTCTGAGTCCTCATCTGAATGACTCTCAGCTGAACTGCTGCTCAAAAGCCTAAAAGCTTAACCAGCCAAATGCTTCTAGTTTCTGGCCCTCTGCTTTCTACCATCACTTCCTGGGAGGAAAGCCTCGCTTTCTGGCATTAAAAGCATGAGTGCCTGGCTGTTTCCAATGTGGCCTTGAACTCACAGAGATCCAGATGGATTTATGCCTCTGGAATACTAGGATTAAAGGCATGTGCTACCACTGCCTAACCTCTATGTTTAATATTGTGGCTGTCCTGTTCTCTGACCTCAGATAAGTTTATTAGGGTGCACAATATTTGGGGAACACAACACCACCACACCTTCCTTTATGATTTTTATATTGATTGTACCCTGAAGTAATATATTAGAATGAAATATATTGTTAAAATTAAGCCAGAAATAATTTTTAAAACTTGAATTGTATGACAAGTAGAGCTTAGAGAACCTCAGTCTAACTACAACTTCACTGTGAGGTGCCATGTCTCCTAACTTAAAAGTATAGAATGTAAGTGCCATGAAGCCTGGAATGTTCCACTCTCTGGATTCCAAATCAGAACACTGAGAATTAAAAGCAGCCGGGCGGTGGTGGCACACGCCTTTAATCCCAGCACTTGGGAGGCTGTGACAGGTGCATCTTTGTGAGTTTGAGGCCAGCCTGGGCTACCAAGTGAGTTCTAGGAAAGGTGCAAAGCTTCACAGAGAAACCCTGTCTCGGAAAAACAAACAAACAAACAAACAAAACGAGAATTAAAAGCAAAAGTTGGAATAATAAAACAATTAATTAAACATTTATGATTGCTTCCAGGTGCTCTTCAGAAAATGTGTCTCCTAGTTTTATTGGCCTGTGATCTTAATCTTGGCCATGCTTCTATTGACCCATTCTATCTATGCTTGGCTGGACTAGATGGGTAAACAGGTGCCTGGGTAGATGGATGAGTGGGTAGGTGAATAGATTGTTGGATGCATCAACAGATAGGCAGACATAAAGATAGGTACAATGGGATTTGGTATCTTGGTTTAACTTACTGTTCTACCCATTTCCTAAATATATTTATGAAGACAAAGTCATTTCAGTAGTTAGAATGATGTTATTTAAATACTGATAAGGTCATGAACTTGCAGAATAAGCTCAAAATTTAAATATGACCGTATTTTATGTGTTCACTTAGGAAAATAGCTTTGTCATTTTCCCCAAAGTCTTTTGTTAAATAGGATTATTATAATAGTCTTTCTTTGGTCCATGTGACCAGTGACTTTTCATGTGTGTGTATGTGTGTTTTCTTCCACAACATAGTGCCTTTATATTTTCATAGTTTATTTTTACTTATGTGCTTGTTGTCTGTTTCATTTACTAAGCTCCAAGGAGAGACAGATGGTTGATATTTCCAATGTCTGTGGCCTAGTCTGGAGGGTAGCAAGTTTTAAACATAAATTTGTTAAGATAACGTGT
This sequence comes from Onychomys torridus, assembly GCF_903995425.1. Taxonomy (NCBI): domain Eukaryota; kingdom Metazoa; phylum Chordata; class Mammalia; order Rodentia; family Cricetidae; genus Onychomys; species Onychomys torridus. The sequence continues at coordinate 88,806,622 of NC_050451.1, read as the reverse complement.
CAGTGAATGGGTATGTTTTCTGTGACTCAGAGTATGTGTGAGAGCAAAACAGGAACAAGCTAGTGGAAGACCGAAAGAAGAAAAATACATCTTGTAGGTTAAGAGTTCTGTTTGCAGTGAAGACATTTAAGAATAAATTCCTGTTTGTCCTATGTTAAGTCCTTGCAAGTTAAGATCTCTACTTATAATTAAGAGGAAGTTCCTTTTCCTTAGGTCTGATATAAAATACTTGCAATCCCTTTCATATAGGTATATCCCTCCTTGTTCCTTTCCTTTCATTGCATTAACAATGTGTCACACAGCCAGCTCTCCCACCCCTTATCTCTCCCGTGAAAGGGACTTCAAGAGGCTGGCAGGGGCTGATCTCTCAAATCCCAACTTATGGTGAGGCAGCCAGCTGGCTCATCCTGGGTACACCCCAAAATACAGCTTGCTTTAACTGGACAATTGTGGATTTGGTATTTCCTCATGATTCTCAAGTTTAACATGTCCAGGTAAAGCTTGTGAAGGACATTTATTCCAGGCCTACCAGAGCCGCACCAGGCATGGAATGCCTCTGTTCAGGAACATAGAGAAGGCAGTGAGCAGAGAAGAGTAAGGCTAGGTAAACTGTAATTTAGTTACAATGAGAGGGTAAGAGGAGTTGAATTAACTTCACTGTAGAAATAAGGCTCATGAAGTCCCCAATCTTATGCTTTGCTAATTCAAGCATAACATGTATTAGGAATAAAAGTTTTCTCTTGTGCTGGTTAGTTGCATTTATGAAAGTTAGTTAAGATATAAATCTGCAGTTATTACCATGTGATAGAAATTTCATGATAAAGGATTCTCAAAATGCAAAATGTGCCCTGATGAACTGAGGAAAGACAGAATTAAAAGCAAGGTAAGCAGTAGACCATGCCTGGACTGTACTTAAGATGGAAAGAGAAAAATGTTCTAATAAATCTGTACTCCTGTCTGTATTAGTAGAAATTACAGACATTCCATGATCTATATTTTATTTTATTTTAAAAAATATTTATTTATTTATTATGTATACAGCATGTATGACCAACCAGAAGAGGGCACCAGACCTTATTACAGATGGTTGTGAGCCACCATGAGGTTTCTGGGAAATTGAACTCAGGACCTCTGGAAGAGCAGTCAGTGCTCTTAACCTCTGAGCCATCTCTCCAGCCCCATGATCTATATTTTAAAGAATATTAATTTTCATTTGTGCATTTCTTCATAGTCTGGTTTCATCCTTTAAACCTTTTCTATAGAAGTCTTGTTTCTAAATTTTTTTTTATGTTCTTGAAAAAGAAAGTAGAACAGGGTGGAGGATGGAGCTTGATTTGAGAGAACTTTCCTAGCATGCACAAAGCCTTGATCTTAATCCTGAAAACTGCCAAAATGCATACAAGTGCACGTGTGTGTGTGTGTGTGTGTGTGTGTGTGTTCGTGTGTTAGTGTGTATGTATGTGTGATACAGAGATACAGGGACATAGACAGAGAGAGAAGACACAGAACCAAAGTTTAACATTGGAGATTCAGATACAAATTTCTAATGTGTTATTTCATGTTCCAAAGATAAGAGCAATATAAAACTGGAGACAAGCAGGCCCAAAGCCAAAAAGCTGCTCATTCTGTGAGATAGGGATCAGATACAACATGATTCTAACAATAGGGATGAAGGGAGAATTTTTTTTTTTATGTGACTATAGAACAGAACCTGGAAGAGAATAGAAAATACTCAGGACCTTAATGGGAAATTAAATAGAATTGAACCAAATAGTTTCAACTTGGATAAAAGTGCTGGTAATTGATGTAAGAATGTCAGAAAAACTGAAATGAAGGAGCTGAGTAGGAGGAAGTCATCTGTGCACACAGATAACATTTCCACTGCTGTGCTGACCTACTCAGAGCCCTTTCAATTTGAGAGCTTGTAGATCATAGCTATGCAGCATCGACTGAGCTCATGAGTCACTGCAATAAAGCAAGGATTGAGTCAAGACCGAGAAACAGTCTCTGGTCTTAAGGGTGCTACTTGGTCTTCAGTTGTGTGATTTGTTTGTTTTAATAATTGCAATTTATTCTCAGCAGTTAGCACAGTGAGTACAGGAAGAATTCATGGAACAATTAGACCACTTAGGATCTCAAATTGATACAAACAAAAGCCACCCCTTAGAGATGTCTCTATTGCCTGAAAACATTGACATTGCACTTTCCATCAACTCCTGTTTCTGCCAATATAAGCAGCAAAACCAATCACTGCTCAATGACAGATGCTTGTCTCCTAGTAATGAATACTGCCTCTTTAGACACGACAAAATTCCAGATGACAGTCAAAGATTATATAGTTAACAGAAACCATGATATAGTTTGTAAAAAAAAAAAAATACCTTTGCCTAAGCGCAGGATTTGTTATTGTAGCTCTCTCTCTCTCTCTCTCTCTCTCTCTCTCTCTCTCTCTCTCTCTCTCTCTTATAATAATGAAAAGCAGAATATAATCAATTTGACCATATTGGGAAGACAGACAAAGAGGTCTAGTGACCACATCATCAAGGTTTGGTCAACAGTACCCTGAGTTGAGGTTAATGTTTATAGAGGTCAAATGCAAACATACAGGGATTTCAAATAACATGTTTGCTCAGATGAAAGAGTTTTCACAGTTGCCTTTAAAAGTCTATAAACACTTAGAGGTCAGCATTATGCCACACATGTAATGAAACTTTTTTTTAAAAAAGAAATTAATTGATTAATGAATTATTTTTAAGAACTTCAAATATAAATATTTTATCTACATCACTTCTACATTATCTTCCTTCATCTTGTACTTTACATTCCCTTCTCCTCCTGAGAATGGATTCATTGAATGAAGTGCTGATGGGTACCAAACATAGCAGTGAGGTGTTTAAAGATGAGATTTTGAAATTTTATTATTTCTCATGAAAATAAAGTTACATAATTCTTTCCATTCCCTTTCCTTCCTCTAATTTCTCTCATGATCCCCTTGCTTCCTCTCAAATGCATGGCTGCTTATCTTTAATCATTATACTTGCACACATACCACACACACACACACACACACACACACACACACACACACACCACACATATGTACACATGCCATACACATGTGTGTGTGTGTGTGTGTGTGTGTGTGTGTGTGTGTGTGTGTGTGTGTGTGTATACACATAGATATAGAAATACATCTGGGTGAGTTTCTAGTTAGTGTTACCTATGTGTACATGGATTCAGCAATGACCACTTGGTATTAGATAATCAATCAGGAGGCTTCTTCCTGTGAAGAAGACTACTTCTTCTCTTAGCATACCTTAGTTGAATATAGTTTTTTGTCTGTGAACAAGGGCCTGTGAGATTTTATCTTTCCATATAAGCATGCCTATTGCAAGTGTCCTCATTCAAGTCTTGTTTAGCTAGCTGTATCATCCAGGTATCATGACTGAAGCTTCACTGTCTTTTCTAGGAGACCCAATCTCACTGCAGAGTTCTTGGTCCTCTGAGTTATAATCTTTTCATCCTCTCTTCCTCTATGTTTCCAGAGCATTGGGTGCAGGAGTTGTATTGTATATAACAACCAGGGCTGGGCATCCTATGAGTACTCATTCTCTGTATTTTGATCAATTGTGGGTTTCTGCAGTGGTTTCTGTCTGCTCTAAATAAAACAAAACACAAAAACCAAAAACCAAAGTATGTCTTCGGTAAGAGGTGAGAAATATGCGGCTTACCCGTGAGTTTAATGGTGAGTGTTTAGAATGCAGCCAGGAACCATGCTGGTTGAGTAAAGCAGTGGTAGTGAGTCTTCCTTTAAGACTGGTGACCTCACTAACCCTGGGTAGTGGGTGAGACCATGAAATTGCATCTCAAAAACCCCAGGTAAGGAAAAAGAAAGGAAATTATCTTCAACATTTATGTCTGTCCCTTGTTTATCCAATAGATGAATTTAACATAATACACAAATTGTCATGAAAGGGAAAATATTGGTATAATAAAAACTAGAACTTTTACCTCATGTTTCTTCAAGTTTAGTAATAATAATGTCAGCTGACATGATATCCAAGAATGCTTCAATATTTAATAACTCATTTGTTGAAGACAGTCACGTAGCTGAGGGCTTGAATTCTAGTTTAGTGGGCCTTGCTGACATTATTGAAGACCTTTTAGATATCACATTACTTCTCTGTGAAGTGTCAATATGTACTGTTCTTGATCATAATGTTATAGTGAGGTTAAATGGTATGACTACTGTCATCTATTTCACATAAAGCCTTCCATAAATGTCAGTTGGCATCCTTGTTATCATCTTAATTTTTTCTTCATTCTCATCTTCATTATTGAGACTTTATGGGGAATATAGTGATAGAGTAAGCAGCTAGTGGCGTTGGAAAAAAATCATAAATAGTTCATTATCACAATTTATGTTTTTATGTTTTGCTTGATTTTAGGGGTTTATTATGAGAAATGTGTCATGCGGTGATCCCACTGTTGTGTGAATATCAGAGAAGGTGCTCACACAAACTTAGATGTTTTAGCCTACTTCACATCATTGCTCTGTGGAATAACCTGTTGCTTTTAGCTTATAAACCAGGATAGCATATTACTGTACTAAACCACATTGCACCTGTAACACAATAGTTAATATGTGAGTATCTAAATATATGGAAATATAGAATATGTGTAATAAAATGCAAGGTGGTAGGAATTTTCAGGTCCAAAATAATACTGTGAGGATGTGATCATATATACATATATATAACTGTATGCTTCTATTTGTAATGAACAAGGTATGTTCATTATAATGATCAACTTAGTTTACATATAAGGAAGCTAAGAAAAGTCAAATAATCTGCCAAATGCCACACAGAATTATTAGTAATGCTGTACAATTGCCCACTGTAATGATTAGATACATGGACTAGGGTCAGATTGCATATGTTTGACCTTGAGCTAATCATTTTATAGCTTTGGAGTAACAGGAGCATTATTTGTTAGTGCACTGAAATGATTAGGTTTATTGAAAAGAGCAGATAAAGTTGCATTTCCTTTTGCTAGTCTTTCTATTTGACACTGGCCCCAGTCCTTCCTACTGATGGTCTATTGAAACTGTTGCCTGTAAAATCAGATGCAGTTAGTAATGGGGCATCAGTGATATTTTTCAAAGAGCCAATTTCCTGTAATCATCTCCTTACCCAGAAAGCAAAGATTAAAGAGTCCCCGAGATCTTTCAGCAGCTAGAAGCAGGTGGCTCAACTTGGGAGAAGGCAGAAGAGGCTGTGCACAAATTAGAAAGGGGGTATTCAGCTCTGTAAAATAGTCTCTGATTAGTTTCAAAACTCAAGTAATTATAGTGCCTGTACATAGTAGTGCTCAATACATGTTTAATGGTGACAGCTATGACTTTCGGGGAACAGGGTCCCAAATCACACAGGACTCAGAAAATACCAGAGCCACTCAGAGATCATTAGTAAAAAGCAATTAATTAAAACACTTATCGGACAGTTGCGAACTCATTTTGTTATTCATTAAGATTTAAAACTTTCTATTATTTTTAATTTTTTTAATCTGGAGTTTTCAACTGGGCAGGAAATTGTTCTGTTTACCAAGGGAATTACATTATAAAAGCCAACAGTGTGATCCAAAGAGTCATTAAGAGTCTACACAATGATACATGGAAAGAGTATATAAAGTTCTGACCACCTTTCTTGAATTCTGTCAGAAATTTCTCCTGACAGTCCTTGAGAAAGCAACAAGCTGAATATAATCTCTCAGACATTCCAAAGGAGAACACATACTTAGTGGAACAGCCTCTTCCTTGCAGGGCAGCGTGAATGTGGGAAAACACAAATCTCTAGGAAAAAGCAGTTTGTTTGTAAGAGATCTTTAGGGTGACTGCTCAATACTCCAGTGGGTAACCCAAGACTCCAGTCATCCACCAAACTGCTAACAAAACTCACAAAGTACAAAGTTAAAAAATTAAAAAAAAATCTCTGAACATTTTCAAATCTGCCTCCGATAAATTATGAAAATTGGTACACTTGTCTAGAGCAAACAGCCCTTGTTTTCCAAAAGGCATTCTCTACTGCATACCTGAGTGAAAAACTGTCTTCCAGAAAAATAAACATAAAACTGTGTGGACCAAGAAGCCCTCACCTATCTCTAAGACATATTCTCAAACTGTCATTTGGCTTCATTTGATACAATTTTCTTAATCTCATATGGACATTACAATTTCAATACAATATGCAAATGGTTCTGTTGAACTATTTAGTTTATAAAGCAGCCAGAGCAAACACTCCCCACTGAGTCTCATTCTTCAGGTTCCCAAAGAGACTCTATTTCCCACAGAATGCCAGGCCACGAAAGACTGTTTGGCTGTGATTGCAAGAGATGGAAGATGAATATGGAATAACTCTTCAGCAAGGGATCCAGAGCGATCCACCATAGCCCTAAAAATATACACATTGACACTCAGGACTCACCACTGTGTGTTTGTTCATGGATCCGGGTACTTAAGTGAGGAATCTGATTCTAAAACATATCGGTGTTTTGTGAAAATGACCACAGTGATCATTATTTTGAACACGTTGCAGCTACTTCCACCAGCAACCTGTGAAATTCACTAACAGTGTACTTTTTAGTGGTTGTATGCTGAGGGATACTACTCAGCCAACAGATGTTGTTTTATGGTTTCTGTGATTGTCTTTTTATACAGAGGAGCCAGGGAAAAATAAAGACAGGTAGACAGATTCTGATATCAACAGATTGGGCTTTTATTGTTATTGCTATACTTATTGTTATGTATATCATCTTATTGGTAGACTAGGAAAATCTCAGCTGTATATCTGATGCCACATTTTATGTGTTAAGTACCACAAATCAACTGTGAACAACCACTGACTAATTGCTCTGTTTTGTTCCCTTTGTTATCTAGATCCATGAGGTCTCTGTGATTTCTCTTCATTAATATCTCATAATAAAGTATGAATGGAGGCACTATGGACTCATTGAAATATATTTTACAACTCTGAATAACAAGTTGCAATGCAAGACAGACTTATTTTTGAATTATTGGAATATTAATTAAAAAAATATAGGTTTGGTTATGATTACAACAGTATGGCCTCTTTGTACACAAAGTCAAAGATAGCCAGCTAGAGAATCTGCATGCAAATGAACTGTTCATCTCCCCAACCTTACTGATGTAACTCATAACATCTCTGACATTAAAAACATGGTTAAGTAAAACTTTACATGACACCTGTCTTCTAAGGCTGAATGAGAAAAATCCTGGAAGCATCTTCTAGTTATTAATTCCTTTTTGGGTTTAACAACAAGCTTTGTAAATTTATGATTTCACAGATTTCATGTATCATCATTCCATTTTCCTACAATCTTTAATGTTTTGTGTAAAAGCACCACTTAAAGTATGTTCTTGTTATTGGTATTTTTATACCAAAGATTATGTATTTAAATTCCATTATTTAGGGGGTGATTTGCCAGGCTTGGTTTGTTTTATTAGGTCAGTCTTGTGTGGTGCCATGTACTGTACTGATGTGTTCTATTTAGTGAAATGGAATCACTCTCATGTATATACATATGTATCTATGTATATATAGAATGCTTATATTGCCATTTATGATTAAACTGTTCCTTTGGCATACAACCCTCTTAGTCACACTACATTTGAAAAGCAATGCTTAAAAGATGGTATGCTACATCTATGGTTAGAAAAATAAATGTTCTGCATAGGTCTAAGTCATTAGCTGGGCTATTACTGTTCTGGTACTCCTGTGACTCTAATCTGAACATTCATCTTTACCAGTTAGAGAGTGACTGCCTTATTCTCACCTCTCAGTAAGCAACCTGGCATAGGAAGAAGTCTGAGACTCCTGAGAGCTTCAGATAATAGTTAAGTTACATATTTTAAAAATCACTTCCTTTGCTGGCTTCCACTGACATGATTCTGCTGGATTGTCTCAGCTCATCATTATAATCCTCCCCACTGTTTCCCAGTTAATAGCTCTGGGAAATAATTCAGACTTTAAGACACTTTTAGTAATTGCAGTCAATGATTACAAATAGAGTCTAAGTTTCTCAAGCTGCATCAAAGACTGTAACACTTCTCTTTCATGAAGAATGTCCCATAGGTTTTGTCAGATGTCCTGGAGAGCCTGCCTACTCCCCTTTCTGTCTCTTCCATTGCTCAGAAGGAATGGAGAAAAATCACATGTGGGCTCACAAGCATCATTCTACTCTCAACCACTGCACTGTCTGCTTACTTTTTGTTCTGTCCTCCTCTAGTTCCTTCAGTTGTAGCTGGTGATGAATCCTTTTTGGATCTCAATGTCTCCAACTCTCCACTTTTAGTGTTGCTGCCTCTGGCCCAAGCCAATGCCTCTGAAGTCATGTGCTCACAGAAGCTTACACTGCAGCTCCTCAGAACTCCTTCTCACCACCTTTCCATTGCACTCTGGTTAGTAGCGTGGACTTTAGAGGCTGAATGCCTGTGTTCAAAACCCAGCCTTCCTGCTAATCTGCTTTTCATAAATTATGAGGCCTTAGCAGAGCATAGTCACATATCTTTGCTTACTTTACCTTAAAGGTTAAACAAGGAAAATAATATCCAGATCACAGGATCATGGTAAAAGTTCAGTAGTTTAAAATCTACATGGAACCACACACGATATTAATGGTACTCTACACCTTGCCTGTCTATAAAGTACCAAATGAATGGACTTCTGTTCCCCAAGCCTCAAAAGGACAAAATTGGTCCCTACAATCTTATGTTTAGCTTTCTCATCCTCATTAAAACTTCATTTTCTCTTATAAGTCTACAAAATCTAGAGTGTCACCACATGGGTGAGAAGCATCTCTATGCTGCCCTTAGACTGACAGCTGTTACATTGATGGTCAACATGGATAGAGTACCCACTTCAGCTTCATTCTCTTCAAAAAGTGACTCTCTTCCCCATATTAGTGCCATTTAGTGTGAAGAAAGTCAACAGACTTAATAGCAAGTTCAAAGTCAAAGCCTGATGATTCAGCTTCAGCAGAGGCAGCTAGCTTCACTCTTCTGTGGACATTTCCTATGGTAGGACAAATTTCCCCAATAAACCTTCACTCAGTAAAGAAAACCGTTGTGTTTCTTCAGATAGCTAGGAGGTCTATGTATCCAAGTTTCAAGGAATGTTTCAAGTAGGCAAGCATGATAGAGTATAAATATTTTGAGAACAGCTGTTTCTGGCCAGATATTTCACTCCCTCCCTTCTATAGTGTGCATTGTGTGACCTGGGTAGGCAAGGGTAACATCAGTCAGCCTTGAAGAGTGTATCTCATAAAAATTGCATCACCATTTTAGCAAAGCTCCGTTCTGCTTGCTAGCCAAATCAACAGTAATGTCTGTGCACTAAGGAATATTTACTCTCGCACTTTAAATCAGTACCCATGAAAACCTCTTTGTCCTATACTTAATCCTATTTAGTTTTCTTTTTGCAAAGTGCTAGAAGTGTTGCAGTTTAAGATGTAGGCACTTAACTGCTTTAACCCAAGGCGTGGCCACTGAGGAGCCATGATTCACGTCACCAAAATAGAACAAACTTTCCCTCATTGAAGTACTCAGCACTGCCCAAATGTCCTCTCCCCCACCTTCTTTGAAGCATGTTCTCTTCAAAGGATAGCCATCATCTGTGGACCTTTAAACGTACAAGTTCACTTGTAATGATTCGGGTTCTTCAGAACTCAAGATCACTTCTTCAGTCTTCCTGTCACTTGCCTTTGCTTCTTGTACTTCTATCAGCTGGAAGAACAGGCATCTCCTGAAGAGGGTCTTACATTTTAATGGAGCCCCTCCTCGGCAGCTATTGCTGTCATAATGCTTGTCCTCTGCCTCTCCTTCACCTTCTCTTACCTCATTTACTCCCCACTCACCCACTGCATCTCATCTTCAACTTCAGCTTTTCAGAGTCAGTCAGTCTGTGCTCAGGATGGACTCAGCACACTGTGCAAGACCAAGCGTGATGCATGCTACCCTGCCTTATAAGCAGTTGCTTCCTTTTTTTCCTATGAATTTAAGAACATAAACTGAATCTCTAATACCTGTATCCTCATGGCCATCATTACATTTAGTAAGTAGTGGTTGCTCAGTGAAGTCTGAATAAAAACGAGTGCATAGTATGAGCAAGGAAAATTTGCTTCTTTCCAGTTCTTTTACTGAGCTGCCAATTAAATTAGTATAAGAAAGACTGACTGGAAGAAAAAAACCAAATACATGTGTATAAACATATATTATTTGCATAAATATATATGCATATGTGAGATTCCTACAGAAATATGACATTCAAAGAAATAGTTAATTGAAGCTTTCCCAAGCTGTTGAAATAGTAGTCTAGAGCTTTGGAAATCAGAGGTATGTAGCAATGGAAAAAGAATCTCAGTTTAGTTTTTGTCTGGATGAGGGTGGGATATTGAAGTCTCCCACTATTGGTGTGTGAGGGTCAACACGTGATTTAAGTTGTAATAGTGTTTCTTTCACAAACTTGGGTGCCCTTGTTTTTGGTGCATAGATGTTAATACTTGCACTGTCATCTTGGTGGACTTTCATTTGATGAATATGCAGTGTTCTTCCCTATCTATCTGTTCTGATTAGTTTTGGCTTGAAGTCTCTCTTGTCAGATACTAAAACGACTGCATCAGCTTGTTTCTAGGTCCATTTGCTTAGAATATCTTTTTCCATCCTTTTACCTTGACGTGATGTCTATTCTTGATATCAAGTTGTGTTTATTAGATTCAGCAAAAGGATAGATCCTGTTTTTGCATCCACACTGTTAGTCTCAGCTTTTTTTATTGGGAAATTGAGACCATTGATATTGAGAGATATTAATGAGAAATGATTGTTGACTTGTGTTATTTTGGTGGTGTAGTGTGTGTGTGTGTGTGTGTGTGTGTGTGTGTGTGTGCGCGCGTGTGCGCGCGCGCGTGCGTGCATGTATGTGTACATTCTTCTCTGCTTTCAATTTTTCTGGTTTGGGGTTATGTATTCCTTTTGTTATCTTGGGTTTGTTAACCTCTTTATGTTGGAGCTTTCCTGTTAGCACTTTCTGTAGGAATGGATTTGCAGGTAGATACTACTTAAATTTGGTTTTCATTAAGGAATGTTTTATTTTCTCTCTCTCTCTTGTGATTGGGAGTTTTCCTGGGTCTGGTAGTCTAGGCTGGCATCTATGGTCTCTTAGAGTCTGTGAAACACCCGTCCAGGTCCTTCTGGCTTTTAAAGTCTCCTTTGAAAGTCAGATATTATTTTAACAGGTCGTTTCCCCTTGTAGCTTTTGACATTCTTTCCATAGTCTATACATTTAGTGTTTTAATTATTATTTGCCAAGTGAACTCTCTTAGTCTAGTTAATGTTCTGTGTGGTTCTTATACCTTAGTGGGTAGCTCCTTCTTTTTTGTTTGAGAGATTTTCTTCTATGATTTCGTTGAAAATATTTTCTATGCCTTTGATCTGGGTTTCTTTTCCTCCTTCTATTTCTCTACTTAGATTTGGTCCTTTCATAGCATGCTGGATTTCCTGGACGTTTTGTGCCAGGATTTTTTGGATTTAACAATTTTTTTTGACTGAGGTATCCATTTCTTCTTCCATGTTTTCAATACTTAAGATTCTCTCTTCTAGCTCTTGTATTCTGTTGGAGAAGCTTGACACTGATATTCCTGTTTGAATTACTAAACTTCTCATCTCCAGATTTCCCTCAGTTTGGGTTTCCTTTATTGATTCTATTTCTACTTTCAGGTCATGAACTCTTTCATTCATTTCTTTCACTATTTGTGTTTTTGTAAATTTCTTAAATGTATTTTTCACTTCATCTTTAAGGGCCTCTAACATTTTCACACAGGCTATTCTAAGGTCTATTGCAAGGTTTGCTTTGTTGTTGTTGTTTTGTATTTGCTTTAGCTATGCTGTAATTCTCAGGGCCTGCTGTGGTAGAGTTGCTTGTCCCTAGTGGAGACATAGTGTCCTGGCTACCATTGATTATGTTTTCCCCTGATGTCTCAGTATCTGGGTTTGGGAAGATTGTATTTCTAGATGCTAATATCTGGTCTTGTTGGATAGGTGTTTTGTTCCTTGATTTCTGTTGCCATCTCTGGTTCTTTTGAGAGCATGGTGGCTGTTTGTTGCCTGGTAGGAAATTCTGGGATCCTGATAGTTGTGGCCACTCAGAATTCCAGGTAAAGTGTGTTTCTAGGTATTGGGAGCTGATACTTAGGAATGGGATGGGCTAGGATAGAAGGATTAGGGGTATCCACAAAAGGGATGAAAGTAGGGTGATCTACAAGATCTGTTTATTCCCCTGGGAATGGGGGCAGAGACTGAAAAGAGGCCAGAACAGATGGTCTGCTACAGAGCTGAAGGACTGGGAAATTGAATTTGGAGGAATGGAGGGAGAGGTGAAAACCTGCAGTTAGTTTACCTGGTTTGCTAGCTAGTGTAGCCTGAGGATTCCCAATGAGAGCCTGCTGGGGTTAGGGGATAGGATAAAGCAATGAGTAGAGAGGAGAAAGTTTGGAAGGGAGATCTGTGTGATTCAGGGAGATGGGGCAGGGGTGAATGGAAGGCCACAGCAGGTGGTCTGATGCAATGCTGGGGCTGAGACTGGGGGGACTGGATTTGGGGAAGCTGAGGGAAAGGTGAAGACCTGTTGTTAGCCTACATGCTTCCTTGGCCAGAGTACAAAGAAATTTTTAAAAGTTTCTCAGGTAATAATTGGATTTTCTTAATTATTAAACATTGAATGTTTAAGCCTAGAGAGGACTGGGATAATGCGTAACTATTGTCATATATAGGTAGATATTATGCAGTAAAGGCCTCCCTTATGCTTAGTATTGTATACTCTTGGGAGTAGACTTTTCTTACCTTGACTGATTAAAAAAAAAAAATTAAAGACTGCTTGAATTTTTCTGTCTATATTTAAAGTAGAACAGCAGTGTTCATTTTATTTATTTTTCAAATGTAGAAATGAAAGATCCTATATAAAGTCACAAAGATGTAAATGGAAGAATCAAAATAAAAACAAGGTTGTGACAGTTAATGTCGATTATCAACTTGACAGTATCTAGAATCACCTAGAAGACAAAGCTCTGGAGTGTATCTATGAGGGAGTTTCTATCTTTGGTTCAGGTGGGAAGATCCATTATAACCATTTTTATTGGCTATAGATTATACTCAATAAAGAGGAGAAAGCCAAATGAGAACCAGTGTTTATTGCGCACTACTCCAGACGGTGGATGCAGTGTAACCTCTCCCACCATGATTTTCCTACCATGATGGACTATGCTCTCAAAATGTCAGCCAAAATGCACCCTTTCCTAAGACAAAGAGCATGTGGGTTGTAAAAGGGGATATAAAGCTAATTGTTTTTTCTAGTTTCAACTCTGTCATAGTAAATTATTGGTAGGGAATTAGTGCATAAAAATGTAATGGATGAGGAACTCGTAAAACCCCAAGTGAATCACCACAGATTCAGAATGGCCATTCTAACTGTATATAAGTTTACTGAGCTATATAGAGTTTGGAACTAGGCAAGTATTTGCATGGCTACCTTAATCTAGTTGTGTGATGTTCTTATTTGAGATCATTAAAATAAAGCGATTTTATTTAAAAAAAAATCACTTCCCTCCTTAAGTTGCTCTGTTAGGTGCATTTTCAATCAATAAAAACACTAATGAGTGCATGGACCTTCTGGATTCAAGCATCAGGACATGAGGTTTTCTTCACATTAGAACAGTAACACTATTTGGGGCCAAATATGTTCTATTAAAGAGAAGATACATTTTAAAAATGAGGAAGGCAAAGAGGACAGCCCTCGAGACTTTGAATCCTGATTTCCCAGTGGCCACAGTATAAGCCCAGGAGCAAAAATAAGCTCTATGGCTTTGTGGAGTTCTTTAGCTAGTCCTAGATTCACTTTTTATATCATTGAATCACAGACTTAACTATCTTGAACAATGTCACAAGAAACTCAGGAACAACGCATCCAAATTTATAACTATTCTTCACATATTCAGCATTCTCAGAAATTAGATATACTGATATTTACACTTTATAAGGATATGAACACACACACGGAGAGGAGCTTACAAATGTCCAATACTACATAAAAACAATGCAAATGTTCAATAACAATCAGTGTGGCAGCCTGTGGGCAAGGGCAGTGGTGGCATACATTTTTGAGGTCATTACCTGCTTTATGATTGCATTTAAGAAAGAAAACATAAACATAGTATGTCAAATCTGACCAAGAACACTTATCTTGGGAGCTCACAGGCCCTAGGATAGACCTACTGCTATTTTGCTAACTAGACATAGCATCAAACTGACATCAAATTCATATTTCTGTCCTAAAGATTAGTACAGTTCCCCAACCTCATCAGAGAAGCTTTGTTGTTAAGTGGACAGTGGATAATATAGAAACTCAAAACTGGTCAAAGTGCAGAGAATGAGTGTCAGTGGAACACTTAGTCACATCTGAGACATCTCTGTCATATCCCTCCCTAACAAAAGGCCCAGGGACTGTTGTAAGATGGGAGACAGAAAGATTGTAAGAGGCAGAGGATGGAGCAAAACAGTATCTTCTGAACATGACAATATTGCATCACTTATGAACTTATAACCTCTGTGGTTATCTGCACAAGACCTGTACTGCAGCAGGCCAGTCAACATTACCACATGGAGAAGAAAGCCCATCCCTAACTGAAAAGTTATTGATAATGGATTGTTTCTGGGAAAGGGAGAGTCAGTTTTCCTTAAAGGTGTAGCCCTTAGTAGGTTAACCATGACCCCGTGGATGACCCACACCCATGAATATACAGGAATCACAAAGTGGACTCAACAGGTTATTAAAAAGTAAAAGAAGATGTGAAGATAATAAAGGTGGGAGGAATGTGGCATCTTAAGGAGTAAGGGGGAGGAGTGGAGAATGAGTGTGATAAAAATAAATTATGTATATACAAAATTCTCAAAGAATAAAGATCACATATTTTTAATACAAGTGTTCATGAAAACTGGGAGTACTGGGAGTAGAGGCTGTATCAGGATGTAGTGTATGGAAGAAGTTCAGCTGGAAGCCTTCCTTCAGCCTCGCCCCTCACCATTTCAAACCCATCCTTCTCAGAAAGCGCCCACAAGCAGCAGCTCCTGGCTCCTCCCCCAGACCTGCTCAAGACCAAGCCTACAGGGTATTTAAAGGGCCTCCTAGCAAGCGGCCACGTGGTTTTTCCCAGGCTCCTTGCCCCATCTCATCTCTGGGGCCCAGAAACAGCCATCCAGAGATGTTTTGTCCGATACACCTGGTCTTTTATTTTTAGTTCAGCTTGATTTGGCTTACTGCATCAGCAGAGAGACTTAATATCAGGCACAGAAGCCTTTCAAAAGGAATAAATAAAAAGTAATATATATATATATATATATTAGTTTACTCTGTTGCATTTTTATCCTCCCTTTTTGAGTAAACTATATTTTGGAACTCATCAGTTTTCACAAACAAAAAATTAGGCTTATGAATGCTTAATGATACAATGAAGGCAGTTTATACAAAGCAAAATTGTCATTATTCATTTCCAGGTAATGTAAACAATGGGACCTCACACTGTCACCTTTTGGGCTTGTTGAAGGTGAAAACATATTGTGATTTGCACAGCTATTGGAAAGATTTTCAATACTGAACCATGTGAGCTCCATGTTGGCAGCCTCCCACTGAAGACAATGCCCAGCTATGTTTGAAAAGTTGGCAAGTCCATAACAAATTCCTGCATAGTTGAAGCTGCCTTGTTGATTTCCTTTCAACGCCATCCCAAGCAGACCAGGCTCTTCCTCTGGAGCTCAGAATGTGGCAAGAAGGAATGAGCTCCCACCCCCACCGCCCCATCCCTCTATTCCCCCTCCTCACACAAATCATTCTCCCCAGATTTCAAAGAACCCCCAGAGAGGCATGCTTGCTGTTCTATCTCTAGGACTACAGCCAGCGCAAATCAAGAAAATGGCTTCCAGGTGCAGACCACCCTCCCCTCCCCCATTCACTTTAAAATCTGGCGATTGTTTCACTCTTTAATCTGGAGATGGGCGGTAGAGGGAACAGGAGGGTAACCTTAAGATTCAAAAGTCCACATAAAATTATTTTGCCTTTTTCATTTCATAGAGAAATCACTTCTATTCTCCAAAACATATCACACAACCCAGCACGATTCATTCTGTCTCTTTTGATAAACCTCAGACCCTAAATAACTTGGATGCATTATCTGAGTCACTAAAGGAGCCCTACAGAGTGAAGCTTTCATGAAAGTAGTTTTAATCCAATGCTATTACTATCTCCCAGCAACTAGCTCCATTTTCACACAATGCTGTAATTGGTGGAAAAATTGCTTACTCTTCACAATAGTCCTCGATCTGCTAAATTCAAGTAATAGCAGATAATTATTGATAAACAATACACTAAGGGGAAGTGTGTTTGGGGAACTTTTCTAGAGATAATAATAGTCACAGAAGTATAACAACAGCCGGAAATGGCAGTGCGTGGTGCAGGTACCATGGCCCCTCCTTCCCTTAACTGAACATGTCTTCTTCATATCTTCTGTGTCCAAATGTCAGGCGGCTCACCGTCTTTAACACTTCTATATGTCTGCCAGGAGGTTTCCCATGTCCACATATGTGAATAACCTTTTGCATTGTTGCTATGTAAACGCCTTTGGACTCTATTCCATAGCATCATTAAATAATCTGATTTTCCCCCTGTAGATTATATGTAGACATTTTTCGAAGCAATTTATTGTGTTTGCCATCTTGCTATCATGCTACTATTATTCACCTAGTATTCATTTCTCCCTTAAAACACCTAAAATTTAGGGAGACATAATATAAGGGAGAAATGAATTTCATAATGTCTTTAACTCAGTCCACATGAAGGACATATTTTATACCTCAAGCTCACATTTTCATTTTTTTGTTCATCCTGTAAATGCCTAAAAATCATGTTGATTATAAATTTCTTTATTTACGAACAATAAATAGTAAAGTTTTTCTTGAAGTTCCTAATTTTGTCATTTTTTTCTATATCATTTTGTTTCGCTGATACTGTTATACTATTTCATCTTATTGAAGAAAGAAATTCATGTTTCAGATCTATTATTAAAATCCTCAGATCCCTGTTTTTGTTTGTTTGTTGGCTTTGAGTTGGTAAACATTCTACTTGCTTAAAATTAATTTCTTGGGAAGGCCTCTAAATCTATTTCGTTTTGGACTTAACATCAAAAACTGTCGGTGTTAACAAATATCCATGTTCTCCTCCTCTTTGGCACACAATAAATATATCTGCAAGCTTCTTGAAGTTAGAGGAGCATGCTGACAAAGGTGTGACTAATGAAAGTGACAGAAGATGTGTGCTTTGTAGACGAATTTCTAAACAGTCTTATTAAATAAGAAACAGAGCCAAATACAGAGGTATAAGCATTAGAGATTAAAGCAATAAACATCAACCCACCAACTAACCTTAGCTTACCACCTTGCCGTAGCTTCCCAAGAGAGAGAGACCTTCCTCTCTAACCTGTGCCTTTATTGCCTTCCTGTTCTGCCTTCTCATTGGCTCTAAGCTCAGCCACATCACTTCCTCATCATTGCCTGTCTGTACAGACCTCCATGTCTCTACTGGTTGGTACTGGGATTAAAGGCTCATGTCAACAAGCTTGGTTGTGTCCTTGACCACACAGAGGCTCTGCCTGCCATGTGATCAGATTAAGGGTGCGTGCTACCACTGCCTGACTTTTGTTTATGGCTCACTATGTGACCTCTGATCTCCAGGCAAACTTTATGTATTAATATGCAAACAAAATATCACATTTCAGCACAAATAAAATATCACCACAGTACTCACTTCTCAGCTGGCTGCTTGAACATCTCCTATGTATAATCTTCACTCTCTCTTTCTATTGCCTAACAACTAACTGAAGACCCTGAAGACTAAAGAGAGCAGCGGCTCAAGATGGAGGAATCCTGGAAGTCTCAATGCCAGACTGTAGCAAATCTCTCTCTCTCTCTCTCTCTCTCTCTCTCTCTCTCTCTCTCTCTCTCACATACACACACACACACACACACACACAAACCACATGATATTTATGTATATATGCAAGTATACATACATGTAAATATCTATATATTGTGCATATGTATGTGTGTATATGCACATATACTATAAAATAAGCATATACACTTATCCAGCAGAAAATATACTGTGTTTGAGTCACTGGGATTTGGGGACCATGTTCCCTTCTCCTAACATTATAGAAATTGATACATTAAAGTGAACACTTACAGAAATTCAAAATTGAGAATTTATGATAGAGTGGTTCAGTGGATGGTTGTAAGAAATCATACCTAAGGCCCGATGCCTCTGCAGACCCCTCAGGCCCTGGCAGGAGCTGTGGCAGTTGTTACTTGGGATCATTCTGAAGTGGCCAAATGGTGCCTCAGCCTAAACCTTGCAGAACATGACTGTGGAGAACCAGAGTGTTTTGGCTACTATAGCCTGCAGTACAATAACTATGGGATAGATGAATTTAGGCTAAGAACTGGCTAATTTGAAAACAGAAATAGAAAAAAATGGAATCCAAGAATTGAATACTTTGAAGATATAGAAAGCCCAGCTGTTTTCTAGAATACAGCCTGCATGGAAGAATGCAAGAATGGAGGATTTTTTTTTTTTGCTTGGCTATGGCTTGTTAGCATTCAAATGTTACTTCCCCACTCAGTTTTATATACTTTCATACTCATATGTATATATGCATATATACATACACAATATGTATTTATATAAGATACAAGAAAATCAGGGTCTCATACTTACCTGGCAGGGAGATACCATTGTTATGAAGGTGATTTTCCCAGGGTGAGGCTTATCCATTGCACTCCAGATGTGCTGACCCCTACAATTTCCCCAAATGCAAAAAAAAAAAAAAAAAAAAAAAAAAAAAAAAAAACAACCGGGGTATCATACAGGAAGATTATGTGCAGGAATAAAGGCTAGGTATGGTAAAAAGGGATCTAGAAATGACTGAAAATGAGAATACCAAAAAGTTGCATTTTCTTTAAAGTAATTTTATTTTTGGCAAACACTTCATGAACACTGTAGGAAAGGTTATTAGCTGTGGAAATGGTGATTTTTCAACTAAGGGGTTTTGTTTCCTAGAGGAGATTTGGAAACATGAAGATAGTTTTGCTTGCTATAACATGGAGAATGCTATGGGCATTTAGGGAATAAAGTCCAGAGATGCTGCTAAATAACCCAGAGATGTATAAAATAAACACAATAGATGTGTGTGCGTGTATCTATCTATCTATCTATCTATCTATCTATCTATCTATCTAATCAATCTATCTATTGACAGCAAGCAAACACATGTACCTCAGTTTGAGACTCCTTGTCTAAATAACATTGAGTTCCCCAAATTTTCATGTGGAATAAATGAGTTTGGAGCATTTGAAAGCTGAGGGTCCTATGAGTGACCTAGGCCTACACTCATCGCAGAAGGCACCATGGCAGAAATCTCTCAGAAGAAAAAGCTAAGACTTTCAGAACCTCAATGAGTGTAGGTTGTTAGCGTTTATAAGAAAACCTAGCACGCTATAAGTAGCATGTCAGCCATATTCACAATTACATATATATATATATATGTATATAGTTTGAGTGGTATAAAAAGAAAAGTTCAAAACAACTGTCAGTTCTTGACTGATTGCTTACCTATCTTCTGGCATTTAATACTGTTGATAAATTCTGGGTAAAGCCTATCTGGTTCTTCGTCCTTTACAGGTGGCCCAGTGTTCTGCCTTTTAGCATGGTGTTTCTTTTGTTTGGGGTATTCTGATGTTTAAAGTATGTCATGGTTGAGTCATCTATTTTATACCCCACCCCCTTGCTTTTCTGGGTATTGAAAGGTCTTATTGAAGTCTGACTATCAGAGGCAGGGCTGTCAGCACTTCTGCCCTCCTCAAGAGTTCACAGCTCCTGCTTGCACTACCAGCAGAGGTGGTTTCAAGGGGCTTCTGAGTGATATCAACACAGGGCTGTCAGAGCATGCATGTTTTGCAGCTACTCACAGGTTGATCATTGCCTCATAGTTTGGAATGTGGGTAGAGAGAAATGCCTTTAAATTGCTTTGACCCTCATCCTCTGCATACATGCCCAGTCTTGGCATGTGGCTTCTTCTTTGGACCATAGTTCTTAGAAATCCTCTTTCAGCTGTGTGTACACCAAGTTGAAGGCTCATATTTTCCGTTTATCTCCACAGTGCACTATCAATATGTTTCCATCATTGACAAATTGATTAGCATATAATTCTGCAAGTGTGTTCCTGTTTGTGTTCTCATTTTATCAATGAATATTAATTGTGGCTGTTTGGGCCATCCAGCTCATTCTCTCTTTTCCCTTGGGATGAGATTCTAACTTATCTCAAGTCTCATTTTAAACTTCACCTTTGGTGATACAGGTTTCCCAATTATCTTTCTTGAACTGGTTTCTCACTCTTCCTTTTAGCTGTGATGGATTGGTGTGTCTAGTACTGCTTTTGTTGCTGACTTATTACAGTTTTATATGACTGTGTAATAGTAGAAATGACAATGGAGGTAAGATTATAGAAAGTATGTTTTGTCTAACTTAGCCAGTTCCTAGCTATGGGGTCACTTTCTCATTACTCAGCATCTCCCGGTCTTGGCTTCCTTATTCATAAAATAAGAAATGCCTATTTATCTACTTACTTCATAGGATGAAGTTAGTAGGACCTGTTCTAGAAGATGACTGTGAGGTTAACATGAGGTGATGTAGCTGGCAAATGGTAATTCCTTGCAGTATTGTCCAAGGTTTTTTCTAGTGTGTAACAGATCATTATAAATTGGTAGCTTAAATCACAAACATTTGCCATTTCAATGTGTTCAAAGATCAAAAGCCCTGGTGCCATGTTCTTCTCTTGCAAGTCGTAGCTGGCATAAATGAAAATACCATCTACACTGTCCTTAAAATGAAAGGACATTGATTGTTGACAAAGTCAATTCCTAGTAGATGTAGGGCTACATTTCATGCTTTCTTGCTATCTATTACCAAAAGATTTTCATCAACTCCTGGAGATGCCCACCCCCACAAAGTCCTAGCTGCACTGTCTAACCACACATTAGTTCACAAAAGCATATAATGTCTATAAAAGTAATTGGATAATCTTTCCCCTACCTACTAGCCTTTTACATATATCACTGATACAGAAATTTTGACTCTTCCTTCATGTTTGCTAGTCTTTTACACAACAAGGGGGAATATTATTATAGAGGGCATATAAACCAGAGGAGAGTATCTTGGAAATTGCCTTAAAAATGTGCCTAGTGGCACAAAGAATACCACACATACTTTGTGGCAATGGCAACTCTAAAATAGGCTTTGAGACCCACTCAACAAAAGAGAAATCATGCTTCATACTAGAAACCTAGCCAACTACCCAGGGCTAGTAAAGTCATGGATCTTGGGGGAGAAGCTACAACTGTGACCAAGCCAGCACAACTCTGAACTACATTCAAATATTTTTACTGACACAGAAAACTACAGTCAATAAGAGTGTGGAGTTATGGAGCACAATCCCAGTGAACACATCTACAAAACGACTCTCACAGAAAAGGTTCATGGAACACTGAGGAAGAGGAAGCAGAAAGATTCTAAGAGCAAGTTGTTAGAAACTTTTTCTTTCTGAGCAATGCTTGAAACTATACCCATCAGTCTCACCAACATGACTGCCCAACCATGAGCTGGATAATGACAATAATAGACATACCAAAGTGAGCAGGGAGCAAACACAAGGCCTCAACCCTACACCATGAACTAGAGGCAACTAAAGAGTGCTGAGAGCAGGAGAAATAGTCTTCCCAGGGAAGAGCACAATTGGTTGTTCAATACCAAATAGTCAGCCATGAAAACAATGCACAAGTAGCACATGTAACATACAAATAGATCTGTAACTTGAGTTGCTAAATGGTCTTATGAATAAAAAACCCAGAGCCAGATATTGGGGTGAAAGCTGAAAGATCAGAGGAATAGAACAAGCCAGCCATAAATTCTTACTGCTAGGAAATCCTCGGCCCAAGAGAGTTACTTCCTGTATACCACTCCTATATACCTTTCTGTGCCCTGCCATCTTACTTCCTCTCTCTGCCCAGCTACATCACTTCCTCTTTCCACCCAGATCTATCACTTCCTGTCTGTCTGTATAGACCACCATACCTCTATGGTTAACTGGTGATGGGATTAAAGGAGTGTGCCACCATGCCTGGCTTTGTTCCATGTATGGCCTTGAACTCACAGAGATCCAGATGAATATCTGCCTCCTGAATGCTAGGATTAAAGGCATGTGCTACCACTGACTGATCTCTGTGTTTAATACAGTGGCTGGCTTTGTCCTCTGATCCCCAGGTAAGCTTTATTTGTTAGAGTACAAATAAAATATCATCACATAGATCAGGTTATATTTAGAAATGCATAAACACATACATGCGTATTTCACACACACACACACACACACACACACACACACACACACACATATATGAAAAAAGGCCATGAATTTGAAAGAGAGCAAGGAATAGCATATGATAGGATCTGGAAGGAGTAAAAAGAGAAATGATGTTATAATAGTATAATCTCAAAATAAAAAATAATTTAAAAAATTGCCTAGCATAACCTAGCAAGCTGAGAAGTGAAAGGAAGAGGGGAACATAGATGAAAAAATGCAGAAGAAATCACCTGAGGACCTTGACGGATTTCATGACCTAGAAGCATGGATGGATGCACACAGAAGGATGCCCATATTTCTATAAGGTGGTTGTACAGAAGAATAAATGAGATATAAAAATGTTTATAGTTTATGTGATGGTAATGGACAGAATAATGGAAGTTTGTTTTTGTCCATCACTAATATTGCTACCTTTTGAATGAGCAAAAATGTAAGTGAACAAAGAAATACATTTTTCTCAAAATGCAGAGACATACACATTAGGTCATTCTTTCTTCTGTATTGCACAAAATCCACATTTAAAGGAGTCATGTCACTGTGTTTTCCAACTTGGACAGCAGAATACTGAGTCATCTTACCTAATCAATGAAAAGAAAAAGGATCATGCTGCAAATATGCAATATCATGTCCATGGTTACCAGTAATAATAACCAAAATATAGAGTCCTTGAAATATTCAAATTTAAGCAGATTCAAGACAAGATTTATGACAAGAGGTTTTATAAATGAAAATTGGCTCTTCAAAATTGGCTCTTCTTATTTGGTATTGTATTGTTCAACATCATTTTTTGAAAGACCTTAACATATTATTAAAGTAGCAAAATATATAATATTCTTTTCACCAACAACTCTGCTTTGATATTAATAACCTTAAAGTATTTTTTTAATTCAAAGTAGCAAACACTTGTTTGGAAACCATTACATTCACAGACCCTCTAATAAATGTTTTAAGGTATATATAGATAAAATATAGCTTATGCAAACAAGTAATTTATATACTAGTGAGAAGGCAGATATAAATACTAGATTTCAATTCAAGGCACAATGTGCTCAACAGAAAAGTGTACAGATGAAGTACTATGGAAGACATCATGGATTCAGGAATTTTAGCTTTGCCTAGGAAAATCTGGGTCAATTTTTTGGTCAGGGTAGTAGTTAAGCTTCAAGGGATTATAAGGGCTGCAACATACAGATATGGATTAAAGTAGTCATGTGGTAATGTCTATAGAGTGATAGAAGTGTTATTTTTTAAATATACAGGTTATTTTCTAAATTATAAATTATAATGTATGTGGCCAGGATGATAAAATTGCCAGAACAACCTGGACATATGGATGAAGGGATGACTCATAGCCACCTTATATAGCAGAAAGGAGAGATTCATAGTCATTTTATATGTGATGAAGCTTATTGCAGATTTCTAAGTAGAGAAGCAACAGAGTTATGAGAATAAGACTGTAACTGGCAGAGAAGGAAGAAAGTGGACGGAGATAAGTTGTGAGAGTAGTGTAAAACTTCTTCAGTAACTACTTGTTGGTTGCCTGACATCCAAGTGAGAATGTCCCAGCACTCAGAGTTCAAAAGAAAGAACGCACGGTGCCCATTCTCAGACACAGGCTGTGCAGCCTTCTGATGCCATTCTGTCACATATGTCCTTGGGCAGTAGTTTGATCATAATGTGAATAACTGAATAATAATATACAGAGGGGTATGAGGTGAAGATGATTAAAAAAATTGTGAAGAGTCTTGAATGACATGCTCATCCAGGAAGAATTCATGAAATAGTCACTTTATTTGGAAAGATAATTTTATCCTGGACTTGGTCAAAGCTTGAGGCAGAAGCAAAACATTGCTGAATGAGTGCTGGACTAGGAGAAGTAGAATGAAATTAAGAGTATAGTTGCAGGGCTTAGGTCTGGAGACGATGAAGCTCTTTCTCACGTTTGAGTTCTTCTGTAAACAACTAAAATCTAGGAGTAAAACACAGAGAGTTCATCTACCAAGAAAACAAAATCTGCCTTATGGTAAAGTGTGGACTCATAGGAAAGTGACAAAGACTGAGGTGTGCTTCCTAGTCAAGACTGGTGACACCCAAAGATTCCCAGTAGTGATTGAGGATGCATTATCATTATGTCAATTGCTCTATTTCTCTACCTCTCCATTTATGCTTTGAAATTGTGAACATTTAAGAAATCCCATGGGTCCTGGCAGATCATTATTTTGGACTTTTCAAGTTGTACACTAACTCCAAAATTGTCATTTACAATGACCAAGTGTAAATACTGTCCTTGAAGTTGTTCCATATCATAACCTGGCGTATAGCTAATGATAGGAGCCAGTGAAGGGGGTTCCTGCCCTGAAGCCACAGGATGCTTTCCCTTTAGTTTTTAGATGGGCACTTGGGAGGGTCTTCTATAGTGATATTTTGCTTGTACTGATATGTGATGTTATTTGTATATTAATAAAGTTGCCTTGGGGTCAGAGCAAGCCATAGCAGAAGCTGGGTGGTGGCAGTGAATGCCTTTAATCCCAGAACTTGGGAGGCAGAGCTAGGCAGGATCTCTGTGTGTTCAAGGATGCAGCCAGCATGGCAACACACGCCTTTAATCTCAATAGCAACCATAGAAGACCTGGAGGTCTGTACAGACAGGCAGTGACGAGGAGGTCATGTGGCTGGGTTTACAACCAATGAGAAGGCAGAAGAGAAAGTCTGTATAAAAGACAGGACACAGGAAGTGGCTTTCTTTCGGAGAGGAAAGACAGAGCAGCAATGAAGGGTAAGGTTTTCAGTTCTCAGCTATTGCTCTGACCTCTTGGCTTTTAACTCTGCAATGGCTCTGTGTTTCTTATTTAACAAGACAGTTACATCTACAGTTTCCCTCCTGCTGAGGCAAAACATACCCTTGTAAGAAAAAAACCACAACAACAACAACAAACAACAGCATCAAAGACAGCAACAAATAGATTTCTCTCAACTTCTAAACACAGCCATGAATTCTGGGTACATTTCTCTTGCCTTTCCTGTAGATAGCTCACCTTTGATCTCTGCAAAAGAAGGCGAGAGTTCTTATATATTTTTCTGTGATCAGAACTATACAATTCTATGAAAAGGCATGTGACCAAAACACCATGCAGCTGATGGTTCAGCAACAGAAGTGTTCTGAACTTGCCTCATTCCCAGGACCACTAACCTGTTTGTTAATTGCACTGACTTTCCAAATCTCAAATTTATTCTGTCTCAGGAAGTAGCAAAGCACACACACATAAAACAAAACAAAACAAAACCCAAAAGTTGCCTGTTTATGCCAGAAAAATTCTATCCTGGCACCCAATGGTTATGACTATTTCTAAACTTTCAGTTGTCTATTGTAGTAAACTGAGTTACTAATGTTTGCTTTATAAATTCTAATGTATAAATGACATTATGTTTAATGCCTTTTGGTCATCAGTAAGAATCATTTAATATGTGTTAGTTCCATTCCCCCATTCCAAGTTAGTTGTCTTGTATTGATCAAGGAAAACAGTTTGACAAAGTCTAAGTGTAGACCATTCCCTGGTTTTGACTGAGTTCTCTCCAGGTAGTATGTTAAGGGAAAGTAAGGAATAATTTTGTTTTCTTTGAAAACTTGGATACTTTTAACTTAGTGTTGGGCTCTTGAACTACTTGAAAGTGCATCTAACCATTGGAGCCATCTTTTGCTAATCCAATGGGATTCCTCGCCTCACTCTGTTTTTACTTCTTTTATAGTCAACTGGTTAAAACGATTTTTTTCTCTCTTCCTCCCACCTTTTCTCCCTCTCTGTCTCTCTGTCTCTTTGTGTATGTATGTGCACATACATTTCTGGCTGCTTGCACTTCAAGAGGCCAGAGATGGACATTGGATATCATCCTGCAATGCCTCTGTTCCTTTCTGCCTAGTCCCTTTGGAAAGGGTTTCCTACTAAACGAGAAGCTCTCAACGTTTGAGTTAGGCTAACTGGCCAGTGAGCTCCAGGAATCCAAGGATCCACCTGTTTTTATCTTCCTAAGGTTACATGTTGAATATTTTTTCTATGTTGTCCAGGGACTCAAATTCAGGTCTTCATGTATACAAAGCAAGTGTTCTTACCCACTGAGCCCTCTCTTTAGTCCTTCAAACTAAAGAGTCAATTAGCTCTTCTTTTTTTGTTATTTTTTAATTATTATATTTGTGTTTTAATTTTACACATCAGCCATGGGTTGCCCTGTCCTCCCCCCCCTCCTGCCTCCACCCCCACCTTCCCCCCATCCCCTCCCCTCCATTCCCATCTCCTCCAGGGCCAAGACTCCCCTGGGGATTCATTTCAACCTGGTGGATTCAGTACAGGCAGGTCCAGTCCCCCCTTCTAGGCTGAGCAAAGTGTCCCTGTGTAAGCCCAAGGTTCCAAACAGCCAGCTCATGCACTAAGGACAGGTCCCGGTCTCACAGACTGGATGCCTCCCAAACAGTCCAAGCTACTCAACTGTCTCACTTATCTAGAGGGCCTGATCCAGTTGGGGGCTCCACAGCCTTTGGTTCATAATTCATGTGCTTCCATTCATTTGGCTGTTTGTCCCTGTGCTTTTTCCAATCTTGGGCTCAACAATTCACCCTTTAACAGTCCCTCCTCTTTCTCAACTATTGGACACCTGGAGCTCCACCTGGAGCCTGGCTAAGGATCTCTGCATCCACTTCCATCAGTTATTAGATGAGAGTTCCAACATGACTGTTAGGGTGTTTGGCCATCTTATCACCAAACTAGGTCAGATCAGGCTTTCTCTCAACCATTGCCAGTAGTCTACAGTGGAGGTATCATTGTGGATTTCTGGGGACCTCTCCAGCACTCTGCCTATTCCTGTTCTCATGTGGTCTTCATTTATCATGGTCTGTTATTCCTTGTTCTCTCTTTCTGTTCTTGATCCAGCTGGGATCTCCTGCTCCCCTAAGCTTTCTTTCCCTCAAACCTTGCCCTTCATTACTGCAATTAGCTCTTCTTAAAGTCACATTGATGAGTTATGTGAAGTTTTACAAATTCTGCTTTGGAAGAAGTCTTTGCACCTCTCACAGTGATGAACAATTGTCAGATGGGAAAACTACAGAAATAACTGAGCCTCACTATCCTTTGCTGCATTCTAATTTTCATCTAATAGGCTTGCATTAATTTTGTGCTTTCCTTTTGGGATCAGATATTTTGAGCTGTTCAACAAACAAACAATCAAAAATCCCAAGAGTTGAAAATTGTTGTCAGTGGAAACATCCAAAGATTTTCGTGTAGAAGACTTTAAGTAAACCATCCTCCCAAAGCTTTGTATTGAGATTTAAAATAGTACTTCTTGAATCATTATGTTGAGCTTTTATGCAATGACTTTATTATTATTTGATTTTTGGTATAGCACACATCTTAGTTCCTTTTCTTCTGCTGTGAACAGACACAATGAAACAACTTATAAAGGAAAATATTTCATCAGCAGCTTGCTTATGGTTTCAGAGGGTGAGTATCTGACCATCATGGTGGGAAGTTTAGCAACAGACAGGCAGTCATGGCACCGGAACTTACATGTTATCCATATGCAGAAGGCAGAAAGAGAGAGCTGACTGGGAATAGTGTGGCTTTTGAAACCTCAAAGTCCACCCTCAGTGACACACCTCCAACAAGACCACAACTTCTAATCCTTACCAACTAGTTCTGCCACTGGGGACTGAACATTCAAACATATGAGCCTGTGGGGGCTATTATTATCATTGAAACCAACACACTACATCAAGATTTTAAAATATCCAGAGCAAAATCTCCACTCATGATTAACTCCAGAAATGGTTTGTAGGGCAAAGATGATGGATGATAAGATCCACAGGTATTTGCACAGCTTATTGGTAAATGTGACTTATAATTTTATGTTACAAAAAAATCTCCATATAATTTTTGAGTATTAATAGTGAGGTATCTAGGTAGTATGATTACAATTACTATAAAATGATTTCAAGAACTATCATGGCATTTTACACTAACAGGTCATCATAAATAATTATGCACATTCTACAGAGTGTGATTCTGTAATCCAAAGAGAGTATGTCATGAGTTAAAGGGATAGAATGGAGCTACTACTTCTGTACTCTCTTTTCAATGCCATGCCCCACTTTCAGGTATGTAGTAACAAAGTCAGATCAAACTGGAAATGGGATTTAAAGTTGACAAGAGGATTGTTCAGTTTCTAAACTACAATAAATACCAAGATCAATTTTATATGTGAGATTTATTTTTCCCTGTCTTGTTATCTCATGTCATTTTGTTGTGGTATAATGGCAACTGTAGAAACATAGCAATTTTAAAGAAAGCACTACTGATTCTATGTTTATGGACAAATCTAAAAATTGGATTTGGCTTAAGCCTTCTAAATCAAACTAATTCCCTTTCTTGGGTTAATACCCAAAGGCTCACATAATATAGAGAGCTTAAAAGATAGTTTTAGCATTGTGTTTAAGATGAATGGCTTATTCAAATTCAAAGGCAGTATGTTTTTATTTTAAAGGTAACTGTTAAAGTGAAATTTAATTCAGTATAATGGAAATGAATCCATTTCAAGCTAATAATTTTGTCAAACTTCAAAATACTCCTTTTTATAAAACAAAAATGTAATTATGCACATAGGTACAAGAAAGTAGTTAATATTTGTTCTTTTCAGAAAGTAAATGTTTGCATTTTCTTCACCATAAAAATCAAATGAAACAGAATTAAAAATCAACTAAACTAAAGGCTGAGAAGATGGCTCTGTTGGTAAAATATTTGCCACATGATCATAATGACCTACATTTGGCTTGTGGGTACCTACATAAAGCGCAGTTGGGCATCCTTGTAACCAGGTGTTGCAGAGGCAGAGAGGAAGAATCCAGGAGCTTGATGGTCAGCTGCTTTTGCGCAACTTGTTAGCTCGAGGTTTAGTGGGAGGTAGTGTCTCAAAAGTAAGGCAAAGCACAATTTAAAAAATACACCTAGCATTGACCTCTAGCCTACACACCCCCATGCATATATAACGTATGTTCAAACACACATCAAAAATATGAATATGTGTATGTGCACGTACCAAACACACACACACACACACACACACACACACACACACACACACACACACACTACAGCTATTTGTCAACTTGATACAATCCAGATTCATTTGGAAGAAAAAGCATCAGTTGAGAATATGCCTCCATCAAATTGCCTGAACAAATCTGTGGGATATTTCTTGATTCCTTATTCATGTGAGAGGGCATTGTGGATGGTGCCCCCCCTGGGCAAGCAGTCCTGATTTGTAAAAGAAAATATGCTTAGCAAACTATGGAGAGAAAGCTAGCAAGCATTTTTCTTCCATGTCTTCTGCTTCAGTTCCTGCCTCCAGGTTCTTGCCTTCAGGTTGCTGCCCTAACTTCCCTTCATGATGGATTGTAAGCTACAAGATGAAATACACTCTTTCCTTCCCAAGTTTCTTTAGTATTTATCATAGCAATAGAAAGCAAACTAGAACACACACACACACACACACACACACACACACACACACACACACCAACTAAATCAGAAATTCACACTTCCAAATGTTTGATAGCTGAAACTGTGCTAAGTATCAAACAAGTCTTTCTAGACACATAATTTTAAAAAATTAGGCTGTGTGTGTTTACTCCTCTGTGTGTGTGTGTGTGTATGTGTGTGTGTGTGTGTGTGTGTGTGTGTGTGTGTGTGTGTGAGAGAGAGAGAGAGAGAGAGAGAGAGAGAGAGAGAGAGAGAGAGATTAATGTCATGTCTTTCCTTGATGGCTCAGAAAATATTTCTAACGGAACCTGAGTCCTATCAATGTACTGAGGCTGGGCAGATGGTGAGCTTCAGGGACTCACTTGTGGCCACACACCCCAGGGCTGGGGTTACAAGGCACAGGGCTGACATGTCTGGATTCTTTCACACAGTTTCAAAAATCAAGTACTCATGTTTGTGTGAGGGTCCACCACTTTACTAACTGACCATTTCCCCAGACCCTAAACCTTTTCCTTAATGTTTCCTCCTGAACTTGTATTTAATATTGGACTGTGAAAACTATTTCTAGAGGCAGAGGAATGTGACAATCAAAAGTTTTTCTAACATTTTTTTAAATTAATGATCAAAACAGCGTCCCAGTGATTGGAAGAAATAACAAGATGAGACTTTAAGATCCACCTGCTCTTGCCTTCCTCCAGTTAGAATGCGACTTGACACTTCCTCTGGGTGGGGCAGGAACACCCCCACCCCCACCCCCGGTGAAAGCACATGACACCTGGGTCTCCAGAAGCAGGATCTCCCATGGCATGCAACTCTTTCAAAGAGGAAATCAGAACAAAGACAAACTATGATAACAGATGGAAACACAGAGCCCAGGCTATGCTCTGTGTCCCCTTGGGTTTATAGAAATAACCCCACAGAGGAGTTGCAGCAGAGGGGTATATTAGCAGTAGAGATTGATGGTGGAAAGGAAAGGCCCTGCTGGTCTCCAGGCAGTAGTTTTAGGACCTTTGTCTGAGTGTTAGCCATAAAGATTGCTCTGTTTCTGGGGAAATTGTTGGAAGGAGAGAAGTAAGAATCATAGTTTAATGTGTGAAATTTAAGACCCAAAGCTTGGCTTACCTTCTCTGAAGGGCAATTAAACTCAGTCTAAAGGATAGTTTTAACCATAAGGGCTAAAGAGACAGTGAACTAATATTCTCCATGACATTGTGATCCATCTCAGGTCCAGAACTACCAAGTTTGTGGAAATAGAATTAACTCAAACCTTTTAGTCTTAAACAAGATGACATAAATATAATGAACTGCCCCAACAAAACCTAACCTAGTATTTGGAGATTCTACAATGGAGTTTCATGTTATGAAACTGATGAAATGTAGACACTGACTAACGTCTTTCAAAATGTCACTGTGCAGTATGTTAAGTTGTCCTGTACATCTTACATACCGTTCTCAAAGTATGCATAAAGTATGGCCTCTGCTGTTGACCTTATGTCTGATTATTTAGGATGGGAGAAATAAACACAATCAAGAGAGGGAAGAGCAGAGCACTATTTCCTCTCATGATTCCTGCCAAAATACCTTTTATCCCAGGTCATAGTGGCAGTAGGATCTTTGGCACAGATTTCAACCATTTTCATGGACTCTTCTTTCAACCTAAGCAAAAGTCCCTCATAAGTCAACTTGGTCTCCTGCTGAGCTCAGTCCACCCTAAATATTCCACTCTCTGAATTAACTTCTCTATTAACCTTCCTTTTGTATAATGTCTACTCTGATGTCTCCCATTGAGTGACATCTCTAACTGTGGTGGTATGATTTTGAATATGTAGTATATGTTGTTCCCAAGTGATTAGTATTTTTTCACTAATAATATTTGGGAATTGTATCTTACATCTTTTTAGATTTGTTCATCTTATAAGCCATGAGAAATGCTTAGTATGTCTCAGTACAATAAATTGTTCTGTAGCTCCTAATTTGGGGTGATGTACCCCAGACCTTTTAACTGTTATACTATAGTGAAGAATGAGATCTACTAGGTTTGGAAAATATGTAGGACCAGAAAGCATGGTACAATTTGTGTATTTCCTGAGTATCACTGTGTATAAAGTGAGACATATTGTCTTAAATTATTGTATTCATTGCTATGAGAGTTGGGGTACATGATGCCTCAGAGCCCTTCCATGTCTTGAATATGTCTAGTTGTAGGGTTTATATTATCAACACTTGGCTGGCAAAAATGGGTGATTAGATGATTCTAGGAGGAGTGGTTGGCTAGGGATACAGACAGGCTCATTGAGAAGGTAGAAGCTAGTGACTAACAGGAACTTTATGGGGGAAAGCAATGACAGAGAAACATGCGGAGCATGAAAGATGAAAGGATGAAGTTGCATGCATGGCAGTGGGTGGGGGCTGGGAAGTGTAGTCCTCAGATAGCAGTCACCTGCATAGAAGAGCTGGAACCTTTGTATGCTATAAGGAAAGGGAAACACTGGAAATCATTCAGTGAAATGGAGAAAAGAAAGAAAACTAAAATAAGAAAAATAAAGTACAATTCTCCAACAGTCAGAGTCAGACTTGAAGCAAATTAGCAATGATGAACAGAGGAAGAGAAAGTCCCAGAAGTTCAGCTTAGAACAAGACATGAATTTAGGTGGATCTGTAGTAGTAATGGCATCACCATGAACATTGCATGGAGGCAGGGAGAGAGAGACAAAGAGAGGTATGTAATGTATCACCTGCCTAGAAGAGCAAAATAGATTAGAATTTAGTGCATACTTGCTTGCTTCTTTGAACATGAGTTAATATTTATACAAAGCACATTTTGATAGAAAGACTAATGATTACTCAAGAGATGGAATGCTCTTTGAGAAGGGTGGGCAGGTCAGAGTATGAAAAGGGATTATTGTAATATGAAGTTCTTTATAAATCAAATATTTCTCTTCTCAGGCATATTTTATCACCCAATTCCTTCATAATCTGTCTTTCTCTGTTGTTTTCCTTTCTACCGCACATAGGCTCATACAGGCACACACACCTTTACTTTACTTTACTCTCCTTTTTTATTTATTATATTTATGTTTTAATTTTACATATCAGCCACGGGTTCCCCTGTCCTCCCACTCCCACCCCCACCCTCAACATCCCCCCAGCCCCTCCCCTCCATTCCCATCTCCTCCAGGGCCAAGACTCCCCTGGGGATTCAATTCAACCTGATGGATTCAGTACAGGCAGGTCCAGTCCCCTCCTTCCAGGCTGAGCAAAGTGTCCCTGTGTAAGCCCAAGGTTCCATAACGGTCGTGCTGGAACTCTCATCCAATAACTGATGGAAGTGGATGCAGAGATCCTTGGCTGGGTCCCAGGTGGAGCTCCAGGAGTCCAATTGTTGAGAAAGAGGAGGGACTGTAAGAGTGTGAATTGTTGAGACCAAGACTGGAAAAGCACAGGGACAAATAGCCAAACAAATGGAAGCACATGAATTATGAACCAAAGGCTATGGAGCCCTCAACTGGATCAGGCCCTCTGGATAAGTGAGCCAATTGAATAGCTTGAACTGTTTGGGAGGCACCCAGGCAGTGGGACTGGGACCTGTCCTTAGTGCATGAGCTGGCTGTTTGGAACTTTATTATCTTTAAAGTAATGGGAAATGGATGGTGTTAGGTAAGAGAACCTATGAATGTGATGAGCATCATTATTTAACTCTCATATATCATTTAAGTACATATTTATTGTTCATTTAGAAAGGCTCACTAGAGGATTAGGGCAGTATGCCTCTGTATGTGTGTGTGTGTGTGTGTGTGTGTGTGTGTGTGTGTGTGTGTGTGTGTGTCTGTGTGTCTGTGTGACTGTATGTCTCTGTGTGTCTGTTGATAAAAAAGAATGAGGTGGTCTTTTAAAGGAGTTTAAAGAATATGCAACAGATTGAGTTAAGAAGGGCAGAAACTTAAGGGCATCAGACTGAAAAATTGAATCAGGTCAGTGAGGTGTGAATTGTTTGCAGGTCTTGAACCAAAAAGGGCAAAGAAATGTTCCAAGAACTGCACAGAAGAGCACTTTAGTCGTGAAAGGGATGTGGGCTTTACAGTGGGTGAAGCTGGTTCCCACTTGTTTAAAGATGGAAGGAAGAGAGCCCAGCAAGACCAAGCAATAAAGGAGAGGAGGGGATAGGAGAAAGGAAGGTAGGGGAAAGCAAGGCAGAGGAGAGCAGAGCAGAGCAGAGTGGAGGGGATGAGGGGGTCTTGTAAAAACAAGTCAGACACACATTGGGAATGAACTCGGTCACAGCTAATAACCTAGAATGTCATTTATTCTGTGATTTGCTGGTAGTACTTTTCTGATACCAACTTCAAAAAATCTGTTTGTGGCCATTAGGAGTAGGAAGTTTGGCTATTTGGGGTTTACCTTTGTGGAATATTAGGTGAAGATCAACCAGAAGTACATTGAAAGGTGCTCAGGGTAATTTTATATTCTTTAGAGGGAGAATGTGAGTTTTCTAATCATTGCATGCCCAGTATCACAACCCTGGGATTACAGAAAAACTGTGAAAAGAAAGAAAGAAACAAATGAAAAAGTTTCCTTTACTTTTAGAAATTAACATCTGTAAAAATGTAGAAGCACAGCACAATACATTTTCTGAGTTTGTTTTCCCAACCACACACCATAAGTAGCTATTATTTTATTTTGTAGGTATTTGAAAGTTTAAAACAAATGAAAAAAATGGTAAATCAACACTTTATCCAAGTACAGAGACAGTAAGGATAGGGTACTTTGAAATTTGTTCACACAGGCAAATCCAGAGTCAAGAAAATCCATATCTTTCCATTCTTCCAGAGGACCTGAGCTCAGTTATCAGCACCCACATCTGGCAGCTCCAATCATATGTAATTCCAGCTCCTAGGTGTCTGATGCTCTGTTCTGGCCTCTGTGGTTACTCCCACACACACATGTAGCACACCTTTCTATGTACACAGGCATACACACTGAAAAATAAATTAAAATGTTCTATAAGTATCACAGTATAGATTTGGGCTCAGTTTTACATGTGCATTTATTTTCAATAGCTAAAACAGTCAGCACAATGTTATAATTTCCCAACAAAGTTTTTAACAGAATTTTAAATTTTAAGTAAAAGACTAGGGACTTCTTTCCCCCAAAATTAGATTCAAGTACATTTTACCCAAGTGTGGAAAACACAGGATGAATTCTAGGAGTCCTTTAAACAAATAAATACTGTCTCTAAGTATTTATAGTTTGGGCGACAACTTCATATGATTTTATCTCAAGAACATTGAAGGATATATGGTAGACAGTTGGGTAGAAAAATAAATGAAAAGCCAACTCATATTTGAAAGAGGAGTTCTAACCGGATAGTTAATTATTCTGAAATTACAATTGCTCTGAACTATGTGACATGAGATGCTTAATTCATAATTAAGTATCATCTTATTAAAGCAACAGAAAAGAGGGAACAAACTATTTACTGCAACAATTCTTTAGTGTTTTACAAAACTGTATTTTAAAATAATGTTTGACTTAATTTTAAGGACTTTTTACACAGAGTTATACAATAAAAATTTCCATTTCAGCTTAGATAAAAAAAAATTGTGTTCAAATATATATATCATATATGAGGTTCCCCCAACCGTTATAGACTTGCAGGACAAAATTTGATGTGTGAGTAGAAATCAGCTTTCTTCCTGAAGTCAGTCACATTTTCTTCTAATTTTTATAGAGTCTCTATTATATTCATAATACCAAATTAGTTTGGTCTATGTTCCACCATCCACCCTATGTGTGTGTCCATGGTTGTTGGTATATGTTTATTAATGTGTGTTCTTAACTCTTTCAGAAATATCCAACAAATATTATAATGAAAAAGAACTGTGATCTCTTAATGCCCTAACATGGTTCCTAGTAGGAAGAGGAGCTCCATAAATATTTACTGGATTAATAAAATATATAAACATATGTATCACATGTAATTATAGTCAGAATGCTTACATTGTGGTAAGTTTCTTATGCCCAGGTTTAGTGTAAGTGAATGTTTCATATGATCCATTATGAAGAGGAGCTGAGAGAAAGGGTGTGGAACTGGGGCCATAGTATTATATTTCAATTCAATTCAATTTCAACCAAATTCTTTGACAGAGAACCCAGATATTTTTTTTCTCTGGACAAGGCAGAAGGGCACTGGCCACTAATGAATGTGAGGAGGTATAGTAGGGAATTCTTGGGAGCTGTCTTTGCCTTTTGTTCTATTGAGTAATCCACTTACAGTGACCTCTGCAGGGACAGTGCACTTAAGGGGGCTGAAAGAAGCTAAAGGCAGGCTGTCTGGACTTGCTGCTGTGGCTGTACAAGTCTGTCAAAGATGAAATTATTTTTAGTATCTTTCATAACATATAAATCCTAGATCTCATCAGTCTATGACTACTGGATAAGATCTTGTTTCTTTTTCTCTAACATTTTGAAAAATAATGATCAATGGCTTCATTTCTGGAAGCTGTTCCAACTCTCAATGTGTTCCCAGGTTTTTTGAGGAATCCACGTATTATTCTCTTATGCATGCTTGGCATCACAACTCTCTGGTTTTCTCTCTACTTAACTGACACTTGGTGACTCTTTTGACTTCATTTTTATATTAAGTGAAGGCACTGTCTCATGGCCACAATTATCCTTCGTTTCCTTCCTTTCCTTTAAAGTCATCTTCTCTAGCTCTATCACCATGGGCCTATGGTGAGTCAGATAATCATGGCAGAGAGGACAATTCATAGATGAATCCATTGATGAAGTTGAATACCTCATAACCTAAATACTTCCTCAAAACCCCACCAGCAACCCAAGATTTTAGCATCTGAGCATTTGTGGGAAATTTCTGACTCGAAGTAAAACAACCCCATGTAGGAATGGCTACCCTTAGAATCTAAAACAATTCGGTACAGATCTAACACCATGGTTAGCTACTGCAGTGTTTACCTGCACCAGGTGAAGTGCATGCCTACTGCCATGACCCTATTACCAATAATGTGCTGCCTCACTTTCCAAAACTCAGGAACTTGTGGCTCCATACTGAAGTAAAAAGAGTTCATTTCAAAAGCCAGGAATACCACATCATTACACATTCTCCAGAACAATTGAGATGACGTCATTTGTATAGGTAAAACCTACTTCCTATATGTATATTTGATCTGGTTTCATGGTCTTAACAAAACCTCAATAACAAAAGTGTACATTAACCTCTAATGAGGTTTATTTTACTTGCCCAATCCAAGTTGTACAACACCAAATTTAGTCATATTTCTGTTGTTTGATTTTCTGTTGTGTAACTTGAAGAGAAGTAAGCAGATGGGTCATAAGATCTTTTTTTAAAACATTTTTACTATTAAGAAATTTTATTCATTTTACATACTAATCATAGATACTCCTCTTTCCTCCTCCTGCCCCACCAGCTTTTCCCCCTGCAACATACCTCTCATTCCCTCCTGCAGGAAGGTAAGGTCTCCCATGAGGAGTCTGTGGAGCCTGGTACATTCAGGTGAGGCAGGTCCAAGCCCCTCCCCTTGCCTTAAGGCTGTGCAAGGTGTCACACCGTAGGTAATAGGCTCCAAAAAGCCAGCTAATGTACCAGGGATGGATCCTGATCCCACTGCTAGGGGCCCCTTGAGCAGATCAAGCTACACCACTGTCTTGCTTATGCAGAGGGCCTAGTCCAGTCCCATGGAGGCTCCACAGCTGTTGGTCTAAAGTTCACGAGTTCTCACTAGTTTGGTTTGGCTGTCACTCTAGGTTTGCCCATCATGATCTTGATGCCCCTTGTTCATAGAATCCCCCTTCTCTCTCTTCGATTGATGAATACCCTAACTGTCATCATAAAGCCTTTCTCCAGTAACTGATGGAAGCAGATGCAGAGATCCACAGTCAAACACCAGGTAGAGCTCCAGGGGTCACAAGTTCTTGTCATCAAATATTCCACTGTTTATATACCTAGCTAGCAAGTGTGAGCTATTACATTAAGTATAGATGGTAAACATTCAAATTAAGAACAGAGAAAACTACTCATATAATGATATTGTGGTAAACATTTTATTTGTATTCTAACCTAAAAATTTAAAAAAAATCAAATAAAATAA
Source organism: Onychomys torridus (assembly GCF_903995425.1). Lineage (NCBI taxonomy): Eukaryota > Metazoa > Chordata > Mammalia > Rodentia > Cricetidae > Onychomys > Onychomys torridus. Next base: position 88,768,386 of record NC_050451.1, on the reverse strand, counting down.
AAGAGTGGAAAAAAACTTCCTGCTCTTAAGGGGACTTACCTACCTCTTTGAGTAGAGGCTGACCCCATAATATTAAGGTTCTGCTTAAGATCAATGCATATATTGCATGGTTTCCCTAGGAACAAAGTTGCATCCCTGACAGGAAGCAAAAGTTTATAAAACATGAGGACAAGGATAGAGTCCTGTTAAACTTTTAGGCTTTTAGCAGCAGTTCAGCTGAGATCCATTCAGATGAGGACACAGAGGCTTTGAGTTTGAGGAAACAAGATCAGCTGAGGAATTGGAGAGGTGAGGTTAGCTGTGGCTTGTTCCGTTTCTCTGATCTTTCAGTGTTCACCCCAATACCTGGTTCTGGGCTTGTTTTTATTAATAAGACCTTTTAAGATTTGTGCTACATATCCCACTAAATCTACACTTACTTTCCCCAAATAAATTAACTGTGGTCTTTACCCAAGGAGAAAAATGCATACTCCTTGGAAAATGATTGTTTTTAAGCTTCAGAGGGCTACAGGTCAAGCCTTTCTTTTCTTCTACAGCATGCCCTCTCTCTTTTATCCAGTCTTCCAACACTAGGAAAATATAAAAATTTACCTAATTTTATCACTGCATCTTAGACCTTCCAAGTTATCATCTCTAGCCCCAGCTGATTTTATTTAAAGATTTTTTTCATAATTAGAAGACATTCTTACAACAAAAAGAAAAAAATGGAACTTAGCACAGGAATTCACACAGAAGTGTCCAGATGGCTTATAGTGAGACAGTCAGTAAAAGAGAGTGCAATTGGGGAGCCCTTGCTGTGAGTACCTGATTTATATTTTATGAGCACAGTTTTCAGAAAATCATTTAATCTTTCCAACTTTTATAAAAACACAAATAATACTAGAGATTTCTTCATAAAATACTTGGATAGATTGTGTGCGGTTATTTATGTCTACTGCCTCACTCAATTCTTATTATCACTAATAATTTCATGTTAACATCTAATGTTCAAAACCATAAGCACCCCTTTGCAATACTACTGTAATATTTTTTTCTAGGAATTTTCCTATAATTCCTTCCACAGTCTTTTAATTTTTGCAGCTGATAAGCTCAGGGCTCATTTTTTTTTTTCAGAAATATAGTGATTATCAGATAATACAGGCAAATGAAGACTAAACATTGGCACTAACCCTTCCTCTCAGCCAGCTTGGGAAATACCTCATAGATTTGATAAGAATATGCTTATGACATAAGGAAAGCTGTGATAAGAGGAACAGAGGAGCATAAGAAGTCCTGATCTTTCAGCCTGGTCTCAGAGGTACTAGGAAGGAATGCCAGGTTTAGGACCCAGAGTGAATTGGAAGGGAACCGTCTGTGTTTTATGAACTAATCTCTTGACTGAGACTCCACACAGGAGCATGATGTGTGCTTGTTGAATTTGAGTTTGTGAGGCAGTATGTGATTTACTTCCTTTTGCCTCTTTATTCTAGACTTAAAGAGATGGTGGTGTTTCTTGAAAACACAAGCATATTTTAAGTAAATATTTAGTATTGCTAAAACACAGTTATTTGTTTATATTTGTGTGCAAACTAAAGAAAAGTCAAAGGAGAGGCTTGATAGAGGGAAACAGAAACTTCCAAAGGCTGAGCTTTAAAACAGCATCCTAAAAGACATCTTTATCAAGCCCAGTCTTTGCACTTATCTTTAAAAGAGCAAGAGTGCTCATACTATGACTATGCTCATTGTGAGTTCAATTGCAACTAATTTCAAGGATCCGAAGGGATTCTGTGTACTAGAAGCATTTCTATGATCTGGGAATCTTTTTTAAAAACACTAAGTCTTCCAAAAACACATTTTGTGGGAATTAATTTGCATGTACATCAAAATATGCATATTTGTTAGCATCAAACTGAATTTCATTAGTTCTCCAGAACTCTTACTGGACTGAGTGCATAACAGTGGATTTCCTGAGATGTTCAAAATACTCTGCTATTGTCAATGTCAAGGTACAGAGCACACCCTCCATTTGTTACCGTGGAATATAAAGATGGGAATGCATTAACGCACTCTTTTGATCTTTAGTTCCAACTGTGGTGGGACATGACTTGTGGTTCCCATATTGTTTTGTTTTCATGTCATTTTCAAGTGCACACACATTCTGTACCAGGCCGGCTAGTACATATTGTAAAATACAGTAACAAAAACCCTATATCCCCACCGGCTAGCATCCAGTTTAGATACTGGACTTTTCCTTTTTTTTTTCTTTTTTTTTCTTTATTATATTTGTGTTTTAATTTTACACATCAGCCATGGGGTCCCCTGTCCTCCCCTCCTCATGCCCCCGCCCCTACCTTTCCCCTAGCCCCTCCCCTCCATTCCCATCTCCTCCAGGGCCAAGACTCCCCTGGGGATTCATTTAAACCTGGTGGGTTCAGTACAGGCAGGTTCAGTCCCCTCCTTCCAGGCTGAGCAAAGTGTCCCTGTGTAAGCCCAAGGTTCCATAATGGTCGTGCTGGAACTCTCATCCAATAACTGATGGAAGTGGATGCAGAGATCCTCGGCTGGGCCCCAGGTGGACCTCCAGGAGTCCCATTGTCGAGAAAGAGGAGGGACTGTAAGAGCGTGAATTGTTGAGACCAAGACTGGAAAAGCACAAGGACAAATAGCCAAATTAATGGAAGCACATGAACTGTGAACCAAAAGCTGTGGAGCCCCCAGCTGGAGCAGGCCCTCTGGATAAGTGAGACAGTTGAGTAGCTTGGACTGTTTGGGAGGCATCCAGGCTGTGGGACTGGGACCTGTCCTTAGTGCATGAGCTGGCTGTTTGGAACCTTGGGCTTTTTTACTTTTGAAAGCAAAAACAGAAATGAAAAATATAAAAAAATTGGAAACAAGTACAAAGATGCTCTTGCAAGTATTGGCTATTTGGTTCAAATTTAAATATTGGCTTTTAAATTAAAAATATAACCCCTACTCTCTCTTACTCTCTCTCTTTCTTACTCTCACACTCCATAGATCCAAGTCTAGAGATTAATTCTATGTCAATTTTTAAAATTCTTTCATTCCCATAATCTAAGTTCAGAGCATGCCTTTGTGTCCGCTTAAAAATCAAAATCAAAAGAGGAGAGATGCACCAGGCGGTGGTGGTACACCTTTAATCTCAGCACTGGGGAGGCAGAGTCAGGGGGATCTCTGTGAGTTCGAGGCCAACTTGGTCTACAGAGGGAGTTCCAGGACAGGCTCCAAAGCTACACAGAGAAACCCTATCTTGGGGAAAAACAAAAACAAAACAACAACAACAACAACAACAACAACAACAAAACAAAGAGGAGAGGTGCTGCTTGTGTTCTCAGGACGTTGACAGGAATGAGCCACTGGTGACCTATTCCATTCAATACTCAGATTTACATATTAGCAATGGTGTGACTTCTTTTATTTTCTAGTTTTAGAAGTCAGGTGTTTCTTTTTTTTAATGACAATACTTTTTTCTCTCTCATAAAATATCATGATTATGGTTTCTTCCTCCTCTACTCCTCCCCACTTTCGCTCCCATCCAGATCCACTAGCTTTCTGTCTCTTATTAGAAAACAAACAGGCTTTGAAGCAATAATCGTATATTAAATATAATTTAATAAAAATAAAACAAAAATTAATACATCGGAATTGGAAAAAAAACCACCAAGCAAACAAACAAACAACAGAAGGAAAGGAGCCTTAAAGAAAGACCCACTCATTTGGACATTCAGGAATCCCATAAAAACACTAAACTGTAAGCTGTAACATATACACAAAGGGCCTGGTGCATTGTCATGTAGGCCTTGTGTACGGTGCCTCCATCTTTGTGAGTTCATTTGACTTTACTCATGCTTTAGAGAACCATGTTTTCCTGGTGTCCTGCATCCCTCTGACTCGTACACTCTTTCTGCCTCCTCTTCCAGAGAGTCCCCTCAGCCCTGAGGGGAGGGAGTTGATGGAGACATCCCATTTGTGTTCTAAGGTGCCTATATGTTCTTTCAAACATGTCCAAGGCACCTACTGTATAGTATATGGCACTGTAGTACACAGCCAATTTCCTTACTTTCTCTCTTATTACAAGGAAATTATGTAAAGTGTGTGTGTGTGTGTGTGTGTGTGTGTGTGTGTGTGTGTGTGTGTGTGTGTGTGGGAGAGGGAGAGAGAGAGAGAGAGAGAGAGAGAGAGAGAGAGAGAGAGAGAGAGAGAGAGAGAGAGATGCAGCATTCTCTTTGAGTTAGTGATACATCCACTCCTGATACCAGAAAAGCAGTGAATATGAGCTCTCCTTGAAGCCTGGAATTCCAACTGACCCCATGCCAAATTTTATTTTTCAGCATGTTTCTCAGAATTCACATGGTACTAAGAGGTACACTCTGAGAGCTCCTGTTTTGTGCCTGGAGACGAGCAGCTGTCTGTCTCTCTCAGGCTCGCAAAAGGGGTTGTTATGAAAAAAGAAGAGTACTCTCAAAGTCAGCTTCTGTGTCCCCTAGATCATGAGAGTCCTAAAAGGAACAGAGCAGGATGATGTGGAGACATTGGTGGTAAGAAATGAGCTTGCTGATAGCCTCTTTACATAATAGGATATCCTTGGAAGACCAAGTGAAATTAGCTCAAAACTGTGCCCAAACATCTTCTTTGCCAGCATGGCTTCATGATTATGAGCAAAGCATTGGTGGAGAAAACATGTAGAATGTTTGTGAAATAGCCTTCTGTTTATCTGAACAAGTGACTGCTCTCTCTCTTCTCACAGGGACTGTGATCTAGTGGCCCACCGCTTACACTCACCAGCTTGATTACGCTCCTCCTCATGACTGTTCTCATCTTCTGTTCGACTTTGCTTCTGTAATAAAAAGGGAGAGCTACCTACCATGATCCTCTTTGTTGTATGCTCCCCAGAAATGTGAGAATGCGTCACTGTAAGAATAGGCTAGTTCAAATATTCAAATAAATCAGATAGACTACACACTAAATTGAAACAAGACAAGAAGTATGGCTATTGCAAATAGTTTGTAAGAGTACAATTAATGACAGTGTTTTTTATTTTCTGAGAATGATTGAATAATACTATTATATATTATAATATACATTATATACTACTTATAATAATATTATCAAATACAGACCAGCAGGACAGACTGACTATCAATAATGAACTCTGCATATGTTTTGTTTTCTTTTTTCTGTTCTAGCAGGGTGCCCTCCAGTGACTTGCTGCCTAATGTCTGGTTTTGTATTCATAGAATATACATTTCCTTGCAGCTTGGCAGGAATCTACAATCTCTAGCTGTATCCCAGACTTGCTGGGCCAAACTCTGAATTTTAACAAGATCTTCAGGTAACTTGTATGAACAAGAAAATCTGGAAGACTCTGTTCTAGTTTGATTGGTTTTGCTGTGATAAATACTGTGACTAAAAGCAAGTTAGGGGGAAGAAAGGGTTTATTTTGCTTACACTTATAGGTCACAATCTTAACATTAAAGGAAGTCATGGCAACAACTCAAGCAGGAACTAGGTAGAAACCATAGAGGAATTCTGCTTGCTAGCTCACTCTCTGGATCCTTAATCACTTATTCACTCTCTGGATTGTTCCCTTATGCTTAGCTAGCTTTTGTATATAACTCAGGACCACTTACCAGAGGAATGGTGCTGCCCATTGTGGGCTTGATCCTTATACACCAATGGTAGACAGTCCCCCTGCCCCCACCCCGCACACACATGCAGCATACCAAGGTGATCTAGGCAACTCCTCAACTCTAGCATCTTCTCTCAGATGACTCTAGACTATTGAGTTGACATTTAAGTCTAACCATGACACTGCTATTCCTGGTTCCACCAGGAAAACCTTCCTTTTCCTCTTCCTTCTTACCCTTCTTTACCTTCTTTCTTTCCCATCTCTTCATGTTTCCCCCTTACCTCCTTCTCTTCCCTTTCTTTCTCCCTTCTCTCTCTCTCTCTCTCTCTCTCTCTCCCAATTTCTTCTCCCCCTTCTCCTCCTTCTCCCTCCTGATAGGGTTTCACTATGCAGTCTTGCTCGGTCTATAACTTGTGATTCTCCTGACTAAATCTCCCTGATGCTGATCTGAAAGGCATATATCATCAGATCCAGCTGGACAGCTTAATTCCTGTAGTGGCAGCTATAATTCATTTCAGAGATAATATTGATAGTAATATTCCCAGTGCAGCTGGGTACTGGGGCTATTAGCCCTTACCTCAAACAGTGAGGGGTTCTGAGGCAAAGATAACGACATTCCTCAGTGTTTTGTGTGAAGGGAAAATTCAGTGAACACGATTAAAAACAAAGTGGTATCCACACATTCTGGGATTCTGTAGTTCAAGCATGTTTGCTTTAGTTATAGTGCATGCTGCTCTATTACTCTGAGACATTTATTTCAAGGAAACGATGACATCGTACACTGTCCTATTAAAGATATCGATTAACTGTCATAAAGTCATAGCAGAAGGACTTTCATTGCCAATTAAATGGAAACACAAGTCTCAGATAAGATTGCAGAAGATGATCTTAAATTTAATCTATTGAATACATAGATGGTTTAACTGTTTTATTTAGTCTGTTACATAAAATTGAAAATAAAAGTACAGTTATCTTCTGATAGCAATTTTTCTCTCCAAATAATGGTAAAAGTGACTCAAGCATGAATATTGTGGTAAGGTAGTAGAATGAGTTCTTACTTGAGGGTGAACTTGTCTATGAGGAAGTCAGGAATGCAGCACATACTGAAGGCTGGTGCCAAAGAATGTAAGGGTAGGAAGAGCAGTATAGACCTCACCCCTGTATCAGAGGCTGCATCCTGCCTTTGACACACTCTTCGAACTTGACACCCCTCCCAAAAAAAAATGGACTCCAGTATGTGAAACAAAGGCAGGATGTTTCTGGAAAAGTTACAGAAGTCAAGGCTCTAGGACGAACTATTCAAAACACATTCTTTTTAAACCTATTTAATATTTACATACTGTCCACTGGTGGGGGGGTATTGAAGGAAACTGCTTATCAAGTTCTTTACTTGAAATTACTTATCAAGATCTTTACTTTAGAAGAAACTAAACATATGGCTTCCTCAAAAAGAAAGGACTATAAGCCTAGAGATTCTAAGAAAAAATTAGTAAGCAAATACAGTGCTTCCCAAGCTTTGGGGTGCCTTGAATTCTCTGAATAGTTTGACAAAACACAAGATGGATTGATCCTTTCCCATATTTTCTGGAGCAAGACTCAGAATTTGTATTTCTTTTTTTTTTCCCTTCCTTTATTTTTATTTTGTGTGTATGTATGTTTTGCTTCAATGTGTGCCTGTTCACCACATGATGCAGTGCCCACTGGGGCCAGATGAGGGCACCAGATCCCCTGGAACTGGAGTTACAGATTTGTGAGCCACAATGTGGGTTCTGGGAAATGAACCCTGGTCCTCTGGGAAAAGCAGCCAATGCTCTTAACCACCAATAAACCTCTTAAGACACCAAGAATTTGTATTTCTAAAAGTTTTTAGATGATTGTGATGTTGCTGGCACAGAGGTGACATTCTGAAAATTACACAACAGTAAGACATAATGCTGATTAGTTTTCACTGACGATGTTGCCCTCATGCATTTACACTATCATAACTAAGCATGATTCATGTGTCCAGGAAAGCGTGCGTAGTTAGAAAATCAAAGCTGAGTAAATTAATATTATTCTCCCATTGTTTATAGTCTAAGAGAATCAGATCACCCCATCTGATGAAGAAGTTTCTTGTTTCTTTAGTCATTAGAGATAGAAGCTCTTCTTCTGTCCTCAATTCAGGGGAGAGTGGTGTCCCCCATTTCTGTCTCTCTATTCCCTTTTGTCTTCAGGAATTCCAGAGAAGACACAAACATACATTCAACATCTTAATGCCTACCATGAGTCATCAGGTGGCATTCAATGTTACTAGATAGTTCAGATTTCACATGGAGAGGTGACAACCATTTCATTGGCTCCGTGTTTCATTCTCTGCCGCTTCCAAGACTTGTGGCTCAGTGGTCATTTGCTGCTTCTTGCCAGTTCCATCCTAGTCCTCTGCATGCATCAGCATTATCCGACCTAGGTGTTCACTTTGGATTCTCTTTTGATTTGCTAGTAGACTAGGTGTCTATTGTGGAACATTCCTTTACACTGTGTGAAGATGTGTCACTGTGATTGGTTTAATAAAAAGCTAAAAGGCCAATAGCTAGGCAGGAGGTATATGTGGGACTTTTGGACAGAGAGCTCTGGGAACAAGAAAGGAGGAGATGGCAGGAGACACAGAGGAAGCAGGGTGGGCAGTATAGAGTAGAGGCAACTGAGCCACGTAAAAGAACATAGATTAAAAGATATGGGTTAATTTAAGTTACAAGAGTTAGTTAGAAACAAGCCTAAGCTATTAGCTGAGCTTTCATAATAATAAGTCTCTGTGTGATTACTGCAGAGCTGACAGTCCGAATGAAAAGTCCAGCTACAAATGGTGCTCAATGTGGGGCCACATATATCCACACAAGAACCGACAAAGCTAAAAAATAAAAAGGTTCACTACACAGAATCCAATGGAGCTTCCTGGTGACCATGGTGTCTTCCATAGGCTTGGCATGCATGGATAGCTTGTGGGCTGGAGCCAGCCACCAGTGCCATGTGCCAGACCATGCACTAAGTTGAGCCATGCTGGTTGCTGACATAGCAATTACTTTTAAGATTTGCCTCATGGGATCAAAGATGCTGCACATGCTTAGTAGAGCCAGGTCCAGACACATAAAACCTCTAAGGAGGTACAACATGTTTAAAATGTATGTAGGCTTAAAAAAGAAAATAAAATAAGTATAGATAGGCATAGAAAAAGATTTTATAAGTAGTAAGTAACGTCTTTAAAGAGAGAATAAAATGATATAGAAAGGATAAGCTAATTGAAATGAAAAATACACAGTCTGGATCATGTATGGTATTGTTTTAATTTTTAATTTTTTTGAATGCTAATGAACAGAGAATGACAGATGTTGACAGACAATGGATTGTGGAAGGGACTGCTGAAATAAACCAGCCTAGATACTTTAAAAATTCCTTAACTTTAAAATGGAAGTCAGGAAATGTATTATTTTGGGAAAGAAGTTATGCTTTTGTTTCCACAGAAAATGAAAGGCTGTGGATTCCTTCAAGGTTGATAGAGATCAGGTTTGATCAGGGAAGATCTCTGGAAAATCCTGGCTACAGGCATAAAGAAATAACCTAAAAAATTCTACAAGACAGGTGACATACATTTTATCTGCTTAAACATAAAACAAAAAAATCATCTTTAACTAACTTGTGCACATTACATATTCCATACTTGTGTTAATATAGATATATATGTTAACTCTGAAAGTTTGTATGTTTTAGGAACAAGGGAACCAGATACCATTGAAAAAGTGTGGCCCAGGTGACTCAGCCTCTCAGAGTGCCTCTGTTGCATTTTCCTCCAAGTTCTGCATTCAAAACGGCTTCAAGGTTGCTGGTTGAGATGGTCCAGCCTTACAGACTATTCTAACCAACTTTTGACAATTATCCTAATTTTCTCAGGGCCTCTTAAAGATTCTATCACCCTGAGACAATGAGAAACAGTCTATAGAACATGACACCCACATTTCCAAGAGATAGGGTGGGTGGTTTTATCGTCATTCAGTGGGTTATGAATGTTTGATAACATTTGGAGTTTGGTTACAAATTGTTACTGGTCATGGTTAGGGAAAAAGCTGAGTAAAGGATATTAGTTTCAAGGATATCCTTCTGAAGGAAAAAGGAGGATGCAGTATAAAAATGAAGGGATAAAATGGTGGACTGTTGAGTCTAGTTTTGAACAACCACTAATTTCAATATTTTACATTGATATGGAATTTTGTATATTGACACAAACTTAAGGTACATTTTTTAGAACATACTGTACATATATATCTATTCTTTTGTTAAGGTATTGTGCCTATGTCTCTCATTTAACAATGTAATGTACATTTCTAGTCCTTCAAAGTTATTATTACAAACTGTTTAGGATAATAAAGAAATATAGCCAGCAATTAGGAACCTATAGCAATCAAAGTTATAGTCATGTTAAGTATGTTTTCAAGGTCAAACAGAGATGTATTTTAGATAGGCAAATGGTTTTCTTTTTTCTCATCTATTTATTATTATTATTATATTTTTGTTTTAATTTTACATATCAGCCATGGGTTCTCCTGTCCACACCCCTCCCGCCCCCACCTTCCTCCCATACCCTCCCCTCCATTCCCATCTCCTCCAGGGCCAAGACTCCCCTGGGGATTCATTTCAACCTGGTAGATTCAGTACAGGCAGGTCCAGTCCCCTCCTTCCAGGCTGAGCAAAGTGTCCCTGTGTAAGCCCAAGGTTCCAAACAGCCAACACATGGACTAAGGACAGGTGTCAGTCCCTCAGCCTGGATGCCTCCCAAACAGTCCAAGCTATTCAATTGTTTCACTTATCCAGAGGGCCTGATCCATCTGGGGGTTCCACAGCCTTTGGTTCATAATTCATTAGCTTCCATTAGTTTGGTTATTTGTCCCTGTGCTTTTTCCAATCTTGGGCTCAACAATTCACCCTCTTACAGTCCCTCCTCTTTCTCAACTATTGGACACCTGGGGCTCAACCTGGGGCCTGGCTAAGGATCTCTGCATCCACTTCCATCAGTTATTAGATGAGAGTTCCAGCACGACTGTTAGGGTGTTTGGCCATCTGATCACAAAACTAGGTCAGATCAGGCTTTTTCTCGACCATTGCCAGTAGTCTACAGTGGAGGTATCATTGTGGATTTCTGGGGACCTCTCCAGCACTCTGCCTATTCCTGTTCTCATGTGGTCTTCATTTATCATGGTCTGTTATTCCTTGTTCTCCCTTTCTGTTCTTGATCCAGCTGGGATCTCCTGCTCCCCTAAGCTTTCTTTCCCTCAAATCTTGCACTTCATTACTCCCACTGTCATCCAGGTTGTTCATGTAGATCTCATCCATTTCTCTGTCATTGGGTAATCCCTGTGGCTTTCCTAGGGTCCCATTTTCTAGGTAGCCTCCCTGGAGTTGTGTAGCAGTCTAGTCATCTTTGTTTTACATCTAGTATCCTCCTATGAGTGAGTACATACCGTGTTTGTCCTTCTGAGTCTGGGTTACCTCACTCAGGATGATTTTTTCTAGATCCATCCATTTGCCTGCAAACCTCATGATGTCATTGTTTTTCTCTGCTGAGTAGTACTCCATTGTGTATATATACCATATTTTCTTTATTCATTCTTCAGTTGAAGGGCATCTAGGTTGTTTCCAGATTCTGGCTGTTATAAACAATGCTGTTATGAACATAGCTGAGCAAATGTCCTTGTGGTATGATTGAGCATTCCTTGGGTATATGCCCAAGAGTGCTATGGCTGGGTCTTGGGGGAGATGGATTCCCAATTTTCTAAGGAATCACCATACTGATTTCCAAAGTGGCTGTACAAGTTTGCATTCCCACCAGCAGTGTAGGAGACTTCCCCTTGATCCACATCCTCTCCAGCATAAGCTGTCTTCTGTGTTTTTGATCTTAGCCATTCTGACAGATGTAAGGTGGTATCTCAGTGTCGTTTTGTTTTGCTTTTCCCAGATAATTAGGGATGTTGAACAATTCCTTAAAACTCTGAACCTGATAGAAGAGAAAGTAGGAAGTACTCTTGAATGCATTGGCACTGGAGATCACTTTCTAAATATAACACCAGTAGCACAGACACTGAGAGAAACAATCAATCAATGGGACCTGTTGAAACTGAGAAGCTTTTGGTAGAGCAAAGGACATGGTCAACAAGACAAAGCAACAGCCTACCGAATGGGAAAATGTCTTCACCAACCCCACATCTGACAGAGGGCTGATATCCAGAATATATAAAGAACTCAAGAAATTAGACATCAAAATGCCCAACAGTCCAATTAAGAAATGGGCTATAGAACTAAAAACAGAGAATTCTCAACAGAGGAAGTTCAAATGGCTGAAAGGCAAATGGTTTTCAAACACTTGGAATACCTATAGAATTTCAAATGCTTTGATAGCATAAGGCTTCTCATGAAAGTGAGGCACATATGCTCCTGGATGGATCAATTTACTTTAAAAAGGAATTATGGGCATCAAACAACCTGTACATAGAGTTTGCTTTCTTTGTGGCAAAAACTAGCCATTTGGGCAAAAAAACTGCCCTTGCCTTGACTGCTAACAGTATGCTGTCCAAAAGGACAAACAGGACACAATAGAAGGCAACTTCTGAACTTTGCCAAGGCAAGATAAAACAGTTCTTCAAAATTACTCCTTCCTAGAAAAGTCTGTCAGACATTTTAGGTCAGTAGGCCAAAGATAAATGCCCCAATGTTGCAGGGAAACCTTGGGGTGACTGTCCAGGCAACCAGATGTGTCTGTCATTTCTTAGTTTTGGAAGTTGCTTCATCTATTCTTCCTGTTTCCTTAGGTAATATTATATCTTCTGGAGGTTTTGATGGAACTGAAGACTAGATAGTTATAGTTATCCTTAGATATGATAGAAGGTAAATTAGGTACAAAAAAATTAAACTCACCTAGATAGGATTAATAATTGAGTGTTTTCTCTGAATTTACCAAACGCAAATGGACTGGACATTGTAAATGTAATTCTTACCTAATAATTGTTTTAATTGTTTATAGTTGTATTTTGTTAGAGTTAAAACCTTTCCTATTTATTTAGACAAAAGGGGGAAATGTTGTGGGATATTCCTTTACACTGTGTGAAGTTGTGTCACTGTGATTGGTTTAATGACATGCTAAATGGCCAATAGCTAGGCAGGAGATATAGGTGGGACTTCTGGACAGAGAGCTCTGGGAAGAAGAAAGGAGGAGATGCCAGGAGACATGTAGGAAGCAGCATGGGTAGTACAGAGTAAAGGTAACTAAGCCATGTAAAAGAACATAGATTAAAAAGATATAGGTTAACTTAAGTTATAAGAGCTAGTTAGAAACAAGCCTAAGCTATTGGCTGGCCTTTTATATGTTTTCTTTTTTATTATTAAGACATTTTCTATTAAGTTTACATACCAACCACAGATCCCCCTCTCCTACCTCCTCCCATCCCCCAGTCTTCCCCCCAAACCCTCCTCCATTTCCACCTCCTCTAATGCAATGCCTCCCATGGGAAGTCAGCAGAGCCTGGTACATTTAGTTGAGGCAGGCCCAAGACCCTCCCCCTGCACCAAGACTGTGTAAGGTATCCCACCATAGACACTGCACTCTAAAAAGCCTGCTCATGCACCGAGGACAGATCCTGATTCTACCACCAGGGACCCCCTAAACAGTTCAAGCTAGACAACTGTCACATATATGCAGAGGGCCTAGTCCAGCCCCATAGGGGCTCTAATAAATCTCAATGTCATTACTGGGGAGCTGACAGTCCTAAAGAAAAAGTCTCACTACAGATGTCTATGCAAAAACTCTAGCAGTAACAGTGGTCATGTGCTTAGGACATAATGTCTTGGACCATTGCCCAACTTATAGATTTCCTTCCCTTGTTTCCACCTTTTAGATTTGGACTGCATCCTCAAAGGCATCTTCATGTGACTGTATCCCACATCTTAAATAATTTTTTAGTGTCATTTTAGCAGAGCTTTTTGCACACATTGTCTCCAAAGATAGCTCAAGTTATTGACAAGTTGGTTCAGCTCATAGCTGTATGTAATTTCTCTTTGTCCATGTTGCTGCAGGTTTTAGAACATGGTCTTGAGTGATTATAAGTCAAATAGTAGGCAAACTCAGCCAGCACTTTCCTTGGAGCTCCTAGCCCCCAATGTTCTTTCCAACAAGGCTCTTCACTGAGCTAACATCCCAGCCTCTGTGTATCAGTTTGGAGGTCACTTATTTTCAAAAACATCCTCTTTGTCTGAATTTTGTATTTTCTACTCTGTATTTATATGATCTATCTTATTATCTTCATCTTAACTTTTACTGAATTTATTGTAGTTTGTTTCTGTTCATAGCTAGACTGAAACATGAAACATGTCCCTTGCTTTATTGCTTCATATGACATAAATCTTGCACACTTACAACATTACACACATAAATACAAGCATAAATGCAGCCTAAATTAATTGGGTAGCCACTACATTCCACATACTGTTTCTATAGTGGGAATAAGGTGAATCATGCTCATTATTTTAAGATGGCAATTCTGAGTCTCCCACCCTTTGCCTCTACCATTGTCCACAATCCTCTTGTCATCTGGACAAACACCTCAGTGATGTGAGAAAAAGGGTTGAACAGACTCACTGATGTTTAATGACAAGGCTTGGAAAGGATACACATAATTTAAAACTGTTGATTTTTATAACATAGTTTACTTCATTTTATGGAAAATGGTTACTCAGTTGGTTCACTTAGATATGAGAGAAGTTGGAAATATATCTTCTGATTACATTTCTATAATAGAAAGGTTGGCACAAATCCTTGACAGGCTACAGGCTATTGAATCCAAGCATGTACAAAATCTACCTACCACTTTAAGAGACAATCCAAATTGTATCATTGTCCTAGCTATCCTGACATCTGGAATTTGAAAATGTTCTGCCAAATACTCCATCAAGACTCCATATGATTTCACTAGGTCTGGCAATTTATGAACTACAAAGTTCCTTCACACAAAAGCTCAGAATGATTGAGCAATATGGTTAGGTCATGGATGGCAGGGTCAAGCTTTAAGCCCTGGTCCCTCTAACTCTGGAATTCATGTTCTTTCCCCTTCCAGGATGCCAGGACTCATGTGAAGAGCTTCTCTGAAGATGGCTTTCTCCTTTTTTGTAAACATATTTTCACTTAGATGATACTTATATCAGAATGGCCTCTTTCAAGAAAAATAAAGAAATTTTATTCAAATCGGTTAGAATGAAATTTTACCTGAGTACATATGTATAAGCTAAAACTGAAAGAAGAGAGAGGGAATGCTATGTTGTGGGACCAGAAGACTTGGGAGACCCCCTCTCCAAGGTCAAGCCTCCCTGAAAATAAAAAGGAAACAGCTAGCATCTGTCACCCTAATTCTACAACAAAATGCCCTGTGACTAAAGTTCATAAAGTGTGTCCTGGGAGTCTGGGCCAGAATTGCAAAGTTTGCCTAAAAGATTAATTGGTTAATCATGAGCAACCAATTAAAAATCATAGCTTTTTGTTCTACAGGAAAGTGTTGCTGCCAAACATAGCTAGTCATTAAGGGTTTTCATTTAGGATCATTTGCTTAATCTTCTAATATGTTCCATATGGGCTCAGTTTCGCCTTCTCAGCACAGTTGTCCTTACATCACTTTCTTTGAGCATGGGATTAATTCCTGGCACAGTATGAAGGGTATGAAATATTAGTAGTAGAAGTTAACCACAGGCTATCACTCTCTATTTATTTAATTGAAATAATTTTGTATCATGTTTAGCAATTAAAATTTGTTTAACAAAAAGTCAGCATATACTCTAAAGTTCTCATAAAATCTCAGTAAGAGAGTCTCTGATAAACTGTCAGCAAGTCTTGAGGACAGCTTCACGGTTCCTGCTTTTTCTTTATTTAATTTTTTTATTCATTTTACATATGAACCACAGATCCTCCTATCTTCTCTCCCACCACTCTCCCACCCTGCTTTCCGTCCTGACCCAACTCCCATCCCCTCCTCCAAAAGGATAAGTCCTCCCATGGCGGGGGGGGGGGAGGCAGCAAAGCCTGTTACATTCTATTGAGGCAAGAACAAGCCACTCCCCCCTGCATCAAAGGTGAGCAAGGTGTCTGACCTTAGGTAATGGCATCCAGAAAGCCAGTTCATGCATCAGGGATGGATCCTGACTTGCTCAACTATGTTCATAGCAGCATTATTCATAATAGCCAGAACCTGGAAACAATCTCGATGCCCCTCAACCAAAGAATGGATTAAGAAAATGGTACATATATACATGGAGTATTACTCAGATGTAAAAGACAATGACATCATGACCTCAAGCAAGTATCAATAGCAAAATCTGAAGACTGAACCACCAGGTTAGAGGAATGTACCAGAGACAGGAGGTAAGTATTTGACAGGCCCTGTCACCAGCATCATCAGGACTACAGAGCGGTGGTGTATCACAGAGGTGCCTGGTGTTTGGTACACACAAAGTGCTGGACTCTCATCTGGAGTTTCCACTTCCAAACCCTGGTGTGAAGCTCAACATATGTGCATTTCTAACAAGATGCTAGATAATAGTGCTGCTTCTGCACTACACATCACATTTTCAGAATCAATGTCCTAGATAGTGATGTAAGATAAGAGTATCTTCCCACCTGCTGGCTCTTGGCGGGTAACATAAAGAGAGTCAGCCCTCTACAACTTTCAAACTGTCCCATTTCCCAGACTGTAAAACACATGTCTGTGACCTTCTGTACTTCCTTCTTATTATCTCCTGATCATCATCACTGTTTCTCAGCTCTTCTAACAGAAACACTTGCCATGCAGATGTGTTTAAAATCTTGGGAGGTATTGCCTACTTTTGTTTATCTCCATTATGACTATCCATAATGCTCGTTGTGACCAGGTTGCAGAAGACAGGGGCATCTGGCAGGGTGGGAAAATTGGCCTCTGGGATTCATTTCATAGAATTCAGTGAGCTGGAGAGACGATTTATTGTGGCACTCTACAGCAGAAACCAATATTTTATAATTTCACATCACTACACACCCACCCCCAATTAATCTTTTTGTCTTGGTGACTCCTGCCCTAGTACTGAAGGGCTCTAACTCTTTCTGCATTGTGTCTTTCAACCAATTAATAGCCACATGCTCCAATAATGAAGCAATGAATATTCCTTCTGCATTATACAATGTCAAGTGTAAAATTTGCTTTCATGGATCCCTTGTTTACAAACAGGAACTTTGCTCTCCTTTGCACCTGCCAGGCTTCCCTTGAGTCTTGAGGACCCCTTCTGCTGTGAACACTCGAATTTGCCTCTTCTGCTTCAAGGAACTCAGTATGATTCAAGAATACCCTATTCAACACTAAGTATGAAGATGGGAGACAGCACTCTGCAAGCTGCATCATCTCTGCTTCATGCTGCCCTTGCATAACTGCACACAGATGTAAGAAAGCTTTGACAGGAAGCACAAGCCAAAGCTCTGCCCTGTTTCAGGACTCTGCCATTGCCAGCTGCTATGGTCTTGATGATTACCCTCTTAGTGTGGATAGAGCCACTGTGTGAGTGAAGGACAGCCGATACTTTCATGGTCTTCCCAGATTGGACTGGATTGTTCTCTCTCCAGCTCTCCTGACTTGCACTACTTTCTACTCATCATAGCTTTAGAGAGCAATTTGACTCATCTCCTGGACAGGACTTTGTTGTTGACAACACATTTACAGTCTAGTTACAACTTTTTTCTGACTCTAGCTCTGTCTACTGGTAACAAAGATTTCTACATTGTATACGTGATATAATCTGTTTTTCCAACCCTATTCAATATTCTGACACCTGTATGTCTGGTTTCTTTCAGTATCAATTAGCAATTCTGAGTGGAAAGAGTTTTTGCTAACCATGGACACCAAGAAAGAGGCAATTCTGTGTTCAAAATGCTTGGGAAAAATCCATCCAATTCATTCTATAATTCAGTTTCCAAAAGAAGAAGCCAAACATGTTAGACATGTCAATGTCCCTCTCTTTATTATCAGGGCTCATTTATAACAACTTCATAGTGTGTGTGTGTGTGTGTGTGTGTGTGTGTGTGTGTGTGTGTGTGTGTGTTTGTGTGTGTGTGATGTGTGTATTCAGGGCACAGATTAGAGAATGGTTGAATGGTCGCAGTGTGGGTATTGGATTGGTAAAAAATACAATGAATTAGTTTTGTCTGTGCTATGTTGACTGGGCTAGCAGGAGGCATTGCTTCTTGAAACTCAGAAGTTGAATACTAAACATAGTTGGTTTCCTGAACTTTCTCTCTATAGATGAATGGAAGAGGGAGTTAACCACCAATACTTCATTTCCTAGTAAGCATGAATTTTCAGGAAACATACATCTCAACCAAGAATTCTTCAAATTACACTCATAAGTTTCAAAACTTACTGAGTGGTAGTGAGTTAAGATTCATCACTATACTAATATTTGTTGAGTACTCAAAGCATCCTAGACATATGTGCATCACTGACTAGACCATATTAAAGTCCAGTTGCAGATGATAGGAGCACTAAGGTTAGACTAGACGACAAGAACTATTTCTTAGAGGAACCTGAAAGCCAAAATCTGAAGAATAGCTTATCAGCATTCAAGAGGTCATATGGACTGATGCCACACTCTAACTCCAAACGCCATCACACACAACAGTCTATCTTAATCATTGTAGCTGTAAGACATCAGTGTGATTTATTACATTTGAACTTGTCACTAGACAGACTGCAAGCACCTGGAGGGACAGCAATGTGCTTTGTTCCTCTGCATAGCCTACTCTTCAACCACCACACATCAGATGCCATACAAGCATTAGTGATTTGTCCCTGCATCATCATCATTATTAATAGAATGCAAAGCAACATTCCAAAAATTATTAAGCCTTGAGAACTATTTGACAGAAACAAAATGTAATCATTCTTTAATTACTGGTATAAAAATTGCAGTCTTATATCAACCACTCACATCTGAAATTAAAATGGAATCACTCTCATAATAATATTAGAAGAAGAAAATTAATGGTTTTGCATTAATGAGCTTCCTGGTTTATTACTTAATAAATTACTGTTGGTTACAAGAAATATTTTAGGAGGCCCACAACTCATAGACTCATTGTATTCTATGTACATTGATGTCATGACAAATTATTTTGACATCTTTTCACAAAATGAAAATCATTTAACAAATTATAGAGATGCAAAATGTTGGCATTTGGTTACCTGCTGTTTTAATGATTGGGTCTTATATATGCTACAAGTAAAGCATGTCCATTGTAGTTTTTCCATCATGTTAAATAGTGGAAAGATTTCATTTCAGGTCCAAGTAGAGTTCATTGTAGATATATGAACCATGTTCTTCTCATGGATGGTCTTATTGTCATCCCTTATTATAACTAGTAAGTTAAAACTGTTAGAATTTCCCTTATAATTTCCAAAGTTGTATTTTTTCCTGTGGATTATAAATTTAGTAGTAAATGCTAATACTAGAATTTTATTACTATTTTAAAGAAACTATTTACCACAGTTAAAAGACACAAAGATATAGAGAAGCTAATAAATACATTTCTTACATCAGAGTCTAAATACATGTAATGATAAATCAGCCAAGAGTAGGCAATTCTGAAGTTGAGACTAAGCTAACAGTGGATCCTTCTGTCCTTACTTGTCACTAAAACAAGGAATTGGGATAGGAAAATGTGTATATTCTCCCTATATCTTACAATCTACCTATCACTACTACTACTACTACTACTACTACTACTACTACTACTACTACTACTTACATTTTAAGTAATGAGATCAGCCTTCAGTAATACTGGAGAAATGATGCAGAACCCAAAAGAACACTCCATGTTGCATTACATATCCAATGCCTTTTTTTAAGCACTGCTGATGACCGTAAAAAGTCATCCCTTCTTCAGGATAACCAGGGAAGTATCTGGTCCAGATCATGAATCCTTTAAGAATCCTTACACAAAACATATTTAAAAAGCATTTTTAACTTGGCAATATATATTTCTTTATAAATTAACTACATTATACTTAGAACAGACATGCCATAAATAGTAATTAATGTCTATTGTCCACAAGAATGTTATACTTTGGTGTAATTTATAAGCTGAAAGAGTAATTTGCAAAATGAACTATGACCACTTAAAAATGGCAATTGTAGCTAGCCCAGAATACTTTGTCATAAAATAAGGCATATTCACTAGGGAGCTAATTTTCTGTTTGGTTTCCATCAGTAAATCAATATCCAAGGAAGCCTACAGCTTCTCAAGAGAAAAACAGTGAATTTCAGAAGAAAAGTATAGCAATTGGCTATATCTTGACAATGTGCACCAGGCTTCAAGACAGCAAAATCTCTATTGTTTGTTATACCATCTAGAAACAATATTAAAGGCTCAATTGCATGCATCATTGCATTAATTATGAATATAACAGGACTTGGGTTTCAAAAAAGGCTTGAAGAGTGTGAATACACATAGATCTAGATGCTAGATAGATATACTCATATGTATCTATGTATTCTCATATATATTAGACTAAGACTAAGTTAACCAAATTTCATAATAGAAACTAGACCTTTTTTCAACTTTGTCTGGGTTGGGAGGTTTGGTAATTATAAATTCTTTGCAGATGGCTACAATTTAAGCCAATTTTCTTTGATAGTTATGGTAAACTATGTGGCTGAAAGAGCTGTTTGTTGCCATTCTTTCATGTCCCCCATTTCTATTGGAAGGTTATTAAGTTTGGCTTGGATTTAATTGTCTTTTACCAAAAGAATAAGGCTTGTTCTTTCGGTATCTTCTGCAGATGTAATATTTAACCAGCCCTTGTAGCTCTCCTCTAAAACCCACTGCATTCTCTTCCTCCTCTTCTAATTTGATAAGTAAATGTTGTTAATGCTCTGGCTGCCTGTACCTCAAGATCATAGCTGGAGTGCTTCATGATTTCTCTAAAGATTCATCCACTGTGATGTTTGCTTCCTACACTGTAGACAGAACTTGAGTGAACCTTGAAGCAAGTATATCCTTTATTTGCTAATCCAATCCATATTTTATCAAACCATACCTATTTAAACTAGTGTAAAAGCTCTGGGGATGCACCATGTAAAAATGATCCTATATAGACTTCTTCTATTCTTTAGTTTGCCAGATTGATTGCTTTAGCTTCTGAGATGCTGAGCTCTCTTTGCAAGCTTACCTACAAGTATTCACCCAGACCATTCTGTGATTGGAACAAGAAAAAAAACTGAGACTAGAACTGAGTCCTGTGTGACAGAATTTTATGAGGTTTCTCCAATTCACCATGAATTTACTCATGGACTTTTTATGGGATAGATCATAAAATGAGTTATATCTCCAACCAATGGTAGTGGTATCTATTTTGACACAGATATCCATGGTGTGTGAGACTAAATCAAAATCTTTCTAGTTGTAAAGATAGATTTTGGTCCCGATTTCCCACAAATCTTTCAGGGCTGTCATAAGCAGTTTTTCCTCCTGATAAAAGTCTTGTTGATAGCAAAAGTGAATGGCTAGAAGGCAGATGTTGCCTACACCTTTCATTTTCTTGTCTGATGTCTTCCCTATTGCTCCTTTTGGAGCTGTCTTTAGGGAAGATAATCAGGTCCACTCATTTGAGCTCTGTTCTGAGCATATGCTGTTCACTAGCAGAGGTCTGATGGTAGACAAGAGGGCCTTACCACTCAGCCCTGCCCTATCAGCATCAGGATGTGTCTTTGCCCAGTTCATAGCAACTCATTCAGAACCAACAACAGATTCCACAGTGGTGTGCTAATGGTCCTACAACATGTTTCCATGTGATTACAGAACACCGACCGCAGTTCCTACTCAAGATTTAATTAAATCTCAGCTCCTTTGCTTTCCAAAATTAAAAAATCTGAATGTTCCTTCATTTCAGCTCATGGTAAAAAAGGAACCTTAATTTGGAGTTATACATATATTCCCATTTGTCTTAATGTTGGGGTATAATTTATGTAAAACAAAATTCAGCAGTTTCAGAGTGTATATCCAGAGTATGCATAAGTATCAATAACTAAAATGAAGGTTTGAATAGTTTCATCAATATACAATACCCTTTATTGCCTCCAAATATGCCTCATGCATGATCCTTTTCTCCAGCATTTTGGTCATTTTGGAATCCTTGGATTCAATTATTGAAAAATCAGGAACTTTCAGAGTACTATTGTTGCCTGCCCCTGCACCCAGTCATTTTTTTTAAAACAGAGTGTCATTCAGGTTGGTTTTGAACTTGCTTATGTAGTCAGGGATAACCTTGAACTCCTGATCCTTCTGGCTCCACCTCCACAGCACTGGGTGGGATTAGAAGCATGTCTCAAATGCCCAGCCCAAAGCAAAGCCCAGACTGACCTCATCTTCTCCAGCATTTGTTTGCTGGCACCTGCCATCACAGAAGGAACCTTTGAACACTTCTTACATTTGTGTGCTATGGATCATTCATCTGTTGAGATGAAGATCTCTATTTTTCCTAATTTCCTCTTCTGAGCAGCTTTCTTTGGAGACTTACTTCCCAGTAGTACACAGAGCAGAGACACTAGACTGCAGGAGCAACAACAGAGCACTGTATTTAAACAGAGTGAAGCAAAATGAAAACAGCAACCGTATGAAAGGAGTAGAAAAGGGAGAAGTTAAAATAATACAGTGTAAATTAGGAAGTTAAGTGTTAACAAAAGTGATCTATCAACAGTAAAAATCATAGACTAAATGAAGGGCAAAGAAAGTGGAAAATGGAAGAAGCTAGGCATGAAGGAGCGGTAGAACAGAGGGGTTGCTGTTATGAAAATTGATGAAGGTTGGAAAAACAAGTACAAGACAAAACAAAGACACCACAAGCAACACTAGTGCCTTCCTGGAAAATGGAGAACGGGGAGACTCTGCTTTCTCCCAGGATTCTCCTTCTGAAGTACACTGGGTTGGAGTGGGTGTTTGTTTCTCATGTCCCACATGAAAAAATAGAAAGGGCACATATAGGCTGGCTGGGCTTCTTTATGACCTGCCTGCCCCCCAGTGTTTTCCAGACAAGGTAGTGGCCTCTGGTGGCCTGAATGTATGCCTTTGATCTCCTCCGCCAAGGGGAACCATGCAGCTCGTGCAGGAGCTGACTTGTAGGTCTTCCCTGTTTCTGAGCCCATGGGACAATCACCTTATTGCCTTATGCCAGAGACATTATTCAAGTATGTGAGAATTGCCCTGCAATGATTTTATTTCCAGCTAATGTCTCTCTGAGTCTCTAGTGATGAGGAAAACAATTCAACCACACATGCTAGGTTTGCCACAGTGCACTGACAGATCCTGCTTGCCCTGGCTGTACTCATCTGTGTCCCAGCCCTGTGTATATCAACTATACATGTCGTCTTACTCTTTGTCTATGAGTTCAGGCTGTAGTTCCCAAATGGAAACAACTTTCACTTCTCTCTACAGTGAAGCCCAAACTTATCTTCATATAGACCAGTGTCTGTGAATCTATACTTCAGCCACATGCAGTTTCCTGGAGCCACACCATGTTTTTGGGGTGTCCATTCATTTGGATAGTGAAGCAGAGAGGCCATTGGAACCTGGATATGTAAAATCAGGTTCCCTGATCCTATCAGCTATAAGACTTGAAAGGAGGATCTTCCTTAAGATACTATCTCACCATGGCATTAGTTAGCAGGCTAGGAATGCCATAGTGTATGTCTCTGTAGCCCACTGAGGTTTCCTTTCTTGTTTTATTTAAGAACATAATATAATAAATTCATCATGTTTAACATTCTTCAAATGTTGCTTTTTATCTCTCCTTGCATATTTTAAAATGCTGTATATATTATTATTATAATTATCATTTTATAAACATTTGAAATTATTTTTCAGGTAGTTGCTTGTGATCTGATATACCTCCACTCCAAAACACATAGGAGGACATTATGTAATATATCCATAACACAGGGTCTTAGCATTGCTACATCCTCAGCACATCATACAAAAACCCATGTTTGTATTTTTCTAATTACCACAACAGTTGTTTCAAGATCATGTATTGCATTTAGCTTTTTTTAATTTGAAAAGTTCCTATGATGTTCCTTGTTTTCTTTACATTGTCATATTTGAAAACACAATCAAGAACTTCTGTCAAATATATCTCAATCTAAGTTTTCCTGGGCTTCCTCGTGAATAAGAATCAATTCTTGGTTGTTTGGCAGGAACAGAAGATGTCTGATACTTCATATTTCTGAAAACAGTACATCAGAGGCAGGACTTTCTATTATTCATGAAAAGATATTTGGTCATTTGCTTGAGGTGGAGTCCATCAAAATTACAGACTTTGAAGAGATCTTTTATCCTGTTTTGTTTAAATTAATGAGCAATCTGGTGGAGAGACTGAGTAAATTTCATACTCTACAATACACTGTCAAGGATATGTTCACAGAACATGATGCCTCCTGCTTGTCTCAATTATTCCCCACTGAATTTAAATGGTAATTTCCCATCAGTCACCCCTTCTATATTTATTAGAGTTCTATAGTAGAGTTGTTTTATTCTCTCAATTCATTTATGTATTTTTTGTATTATCATGAACTCATGGAACCTTTTTTCTTCTTTCTTGAACTAACTATGAAGTGAGGGCCTCATGAGGGCTGGACAAGTACTCTATCATTAAAATATATCATAAAAATAATCTATATTATTATAGATTATTTTTGGAGAATTTAATCCATTATTGTTATTATTTATTTAAATGCAAAATTATGAAGAAAAATTTTCAGAAATATAAATAAAAATCAGTGAAACTAATTGTAGAACAAACAGATGACTTAATATCAAAAGAAATAAAGCATAGAAATAAACTAATGGAAATACACTTTGATCTATACATTTTCAGTTCAAAGATAAGAAAAATTCACAATAATACCTTGTTTTCCTGCTTGATATTTTAATGCATCTGTGATTCTCAGGACTTGTGCTAGCATCTTCTGATACATAATGGGAAATTGAGATAGTCTTACAATTCTTAGAGCAAAGTCTTTTCAGAATAGCATGCTTATTTTTTTTAATACAGAGTTTTTAAATGAGTTTGCTAATTATAGTGAATATTACATAGAAAAGTAACCATTGTTCTAAATTTTAATGGGTATTTTCCAGATGAAAGTCATGTTTCTGTGTCAGATTCTTCTAACGTGTTTATGCAGAAAAATTATCAGAAAGAGAAAAGCTCTGAAAAAGCAGTCAAAACAACCCATGGATCCAATTACTGGACACTAAGCCATTCATCTTCACGAACATTCTGGCAAGAAGTGATTGCTTCGAAAATGTTCTGCTAATCATAAAGGGTCGGGTATGAACTAGGGTTCAAGGCTAACCTGTACATGGGTTAGAACATCAATTCTTTTCCTGCTTAAAACAATTAAGCTGTCAGGGAATATAATGACTATAGTTCTCTGCTCTGCCAGCTGAGCTATTGAAGAGATCCATAAAGCACATTCTCTATATTTGCATGAAATAGGATTTATATACACCCATATAATAATAGCAAGAACTCAGTTTCATGAAACATAAGCCACTATCAATAAAATCACAGAATACATAGATCCTATATATAGGATTTATTTTACATTTCACTTATGTGAGTGATTTTGTGTGTGAGTGTGTGTATGTGTTCATGTGTGTATGTTCATGTGAATTCAAATGCCTGTAGAGCCAAATGAGAGTTCCAGATCCTTTGGTGTTACAGGTACATATGAGCTGACAAGCCAGGGTTCTGTGAGCTTCACTCAGGTCCCCTGAAAGAGCAGCAAGTGCTCTTAGCACTAAGCCATCTCTCAGTACCCATTTATGATTTTTTTAAATAAATATAAAATTAACTGAGTCAGAAAATATTTGTGTCAAGTTAGGGTGTGGGTGGGAGAAATGATAGCCTGAAGCATGAATTCTGGAGTGCTATTTTTAAACAACTTAAAACTATTTAATCACCTGCCATGTTGTCTGACAAACATTTCCATGACTACAAAGAGGAAAAATTTACTTGGGTTTTCCTTCTGCTGCAGAAATCATAAATAAGTTGTATAGATGAGGCCAAACAGAACTTATTCATTATGCTGTTGTAAATGTCAGAACTGTGTTAGTGGTAACAGATCTCAATGCCAACATGACCAAAGCTCTTTGCTTTCTTCTCCTCTCAAAATGCTACTAATTTTTATAGTCAATGTGAAACATCTAGGAAGCAGCTAAGTCAAGCAATTATTCCTTTGTACTAATTTATACAGTTAATTTGAAAGATAGTCTTCCACAATGGATGGTATCTTTCATTTTCCTTTACAAAGTGTCCTACAAACTCTAACATCTATGGGCATGAAGACACAGTTTATTCAGTGCTCTATGACTGGCACTAAGTAGTGCCTAACACAGAATAGACTTCTAAATAAATAATTGTGAACAACTGATAGAACTTGAATATTAAATTCTTACATTTTCCTTCCAAATGTTCACATCCCGCTTCTGTGTAAAAACTCCTCAATATACCTTTCACACTTTCTACATATAATTAAATTTTATAAACAAATTCCCTTTTTTGTTTCGATGAAGGAACTCATACACAATATCTTTGTCTATGGTAATTTATCATCATTTAAAGTATTGCAACCAGGAAAGATTTTGCATAAGTTCAAGAAATTGTCCTCATACCCCATTCCATACCCTTGATAACTCAGCATTACTAGGATAACCAGGATAGACACAAATTTGACAGCATTTCTGGAATATAATATTTAAAAGGAAACAGAACAAAATGATTGGTAATTTCATATAGAAGCCCAAATCCTATGAGCATTTCAAATTTTACTTTGCATATGCTTTTACTCTATCCACAGGTGAGGGATGGGCAGATGAAAGGTTTGGTTTATCTTTCCCATAGCTCATGGTGTGGACTTTCCCAGACCATTTGAAAGTTGAAGAAGTTCTCACATATGTAACATTTTTTATGTGTATGGGTGTTTTGCCTTCAGGTATGTCTGTGAAGCCATTGTGTGCCTGGTGCTCTCAGAGGCCAAAAGATGGCTTTGGGTTCCATGAAACTGCAGTTATAGATGATTATGAACTATCATGTGGATGCTGGTAATCAAGCCCAGGTCCTCTGGAAGAGCAACCAATGCTCGGAACCACTGACCCATCAATCTATTCTTATTTGCGACATTTCTTTGTGTTCCTTGATTATTCTGAAAGATTCCTCTTACACTCCAAATGGAAGTATTAAGAGAGAAGAAAAAGTACAGCTTTCTGTTGCTCTGTTTGATTTTCTGGTGTGTGTGTGTGTGTGTGTGTGTGTGTGTGTGTGTGTGTGTGTGATGCCGTAGACTGAACACTGGCCCTATGTGTACAAGATAAGAACTCAGATATTGAGCTGCATTTCCAGCCCCACCTCTATTTGGTATAACTTTATTTCTATGTCCTAATAGTCACATAAGCCATCCTCCCACATATACACACATCCAGTGCCCTGGGCAGTTTCTTTGTACCTGACTTTCTTCTGCTACTCAGTGGTAGCTGTTCCCATTCTTCTGCTTTGTACACATCAAGTCAGTCTTGCTAGCCTTATACCTCTGCCCTTGACTGAGTGACACACTGTGTAGGTGACACAGTTCTTTAGGTGATTTGTAACTGCTCTTTTCCTCTGTACTTGAACATCTCCCTTCTCAAACCTCTCATGCTGGACATATACACTCCTTTCTTTCTCTTTCCTGGACAACTCGACTCTTTCTATGCCATCCAACACTAGCAACCACACTCCTTACCTATTTCTTGTACCATCTAAATAAACTTTTCATTAGAATTCCTAGAATAATAGCTTTAATGAGCAAAGTGTAGTGGAAGCCAAGCCAATTTATGCTTTACAGTCCCAATCCTAGGATCAAATGCATGCTCGAGATCACATCTAATCACCTCTCCTCCTCCAAAGTCCATCAATTTCCCCCCCCTTCTGAAAAACTCACCTTGGTTCATTAGGATGGCAATCTTACAGTCAACTAAGAAATGTGCAATAATATTAGGGTAGGTCTCTGGAGAGAAAGCAGGCTGGCATCCAATAGGCTGTGAACTACAGTTCTTTGGCTGTCCTCAATCTAAAGGTCAGAGAAATGGGGCAAGAATACTTCCATTTTGTTCCCTCAGACCTTGAACTTGATTTTGAGACGTGAAGACGGCCACTGGTTACAGTTCAGGAGCTTGTCAGACCACTGTAGTGGTCTCGGCCAACTGCCACATGCAGGGAGCTGCTGTCTCCGCTGCTGACGCTGTCAAACAAAATGCAGCCTTGGAGAACCATTGCTACAGGATGATCTGACAGCAGCTACAATGGTGCTGGATGACTGGAACCAGTACCCAACTGTGGCACTGTTCTGGGATCCACTTACAGGATAACAATCTGACTGAGGACACTGTGTTAATTTCAATTACCCCATATATGACACATTCATGTTTATTTTCTTGAATGGACACTACACAGATAGCATCCCAGGTTCTCCTGAAATCCCAAAGGCCTTTAGTTCATTATATTTCATGTTCTAAGAACACTTAATTTAAGATCTTAAAAATAGTGTTACTGAATTACAATAAAATCAAAATCACAGATTAAGTAAAGTGAAATAATACCATTTCATTAAAGTCTTTAGCAAAAATGTAAGGTACATTTATGAGACATAAAAGAAAATATAATATTTAATCATTATTTATTATGTATGATAGATAATTTGTCACACAATATGTTGCAATAAATATCATTCAGCATCAGACATGTATTAAATACTAGATACTGCTGCCTTGATTCTAACATGGACTTTAACTTCAATTTAACATTTTCTTACTAGAATTTTTCTTAGAGTCAATATAGAAAACTACTTTATAATGCTTTTGTGAAGAAAAACTTTGGACTCTTCAGGTATGTTAGATTTTGTACAAAATATATTGGATCGTCATATCGATATCTTTTGTAGTCTTAATTATTTATCAGTAAGTAATCCTCAAGCTAATGCACATTTGCCTACTCAATGCATTTTTTGGCTTAGTGGCAATCTATCATATGAACTTACTTTGGTTTTTCTTAACCTATTTCCATGTATGTGCATTCTAACTTTTATCAGTACATACATAATATTGGCTTGTTTCTCTCCCTTTGGGAGGATTCATGTGAGGAGACATCCTTTACCCTTGAAGCTTCAGGAATAGTAACTAGCCTTTCAATGGCATTATCTTTGAAAGTGTGTGTGTGTGTGTGTGTGTGTGTGTGTGTGTGTGTGTGCGTGTGCATGTGCGTGTGTATGTGTGTGTGTGTGTGTGTGTTTGTTTGTGTATGTGTGTTGCAGTTTCCATATAAACTGATATGTAGAAGAGAATGTGTCATCAAATCTTTATGTTTATTCTGGTTTTCAACAGGATAATGTAACAGTATCTATATTTTTCAGCTAAATAGAAATTCCTAGCTGAAAACTCAGAGGACATTGTACTTTAAATATACATTATTATTATTATTATTATTATTATTATTATTATTATTATTTGTGTGTGTGTGCATGTGTCTGGTTATCTATATGAGTACCACTTTCCTGTAGTGTCTGGGGAAAGCAGAAGACAGCACTGGAGTTATAGATGTTTGTGAGCCATAGGCTGTGAGTACTAGGAACTGAACCATGGGCCTCTGCAAGAGCAAGTGCTCTTAATATCTGAGCCATATCTCTGGCCTTGCTGATGTAGGTTTCAAATAGATAACTGACCTCTTTGACACTTAGAAATGGATGTTTGTGTTTGGTTTACTCCATAGCAAGTTTATAGTGGTGAAGGGTCCAGAATACCAAAGATTACAGAGCTGTCTAGATGACTGAGAAAAGCAAGAGAAGGAGGAAAGAGAAAGAGAACAGAAAAGCAAATCAAATGACATGCTTACCTAAATAAGTCTACAAAGTCAGAGCAAAGACTCTCATCAAAGTGGAAGTATGTCGAACTTTACTGACAAATGTGAATAATTTTATGATATTGACTGTTAATATTTAATTCAATCCCACCCCAAATGAATAACAGTACTAGTTTCCTGCCATAGTGTTGCTGTGGGTGTGGGAAGAGAAAGAATTTATGTTTACAAAACCTATATTTAAAGAAAACTCTCCATTCACCAATGTTGCATTCATTTTAATCTGTGTTAATTATGGCTACCAATTTTTATCAAATCCTCATGTGGCAGTGAAGTGACTTCTGCATGCCATGTCAGTTTGTGAAACGAAAGGGAGACATACATGAGGATTTCCTCATCCTTTGGAAAGACTTTTACAAACTCGGCCAGTCAGAATGATGTCAAGACATTTCACTACAGTGTTTGTTCATTTGTTTGTTTGGTTTTTGGTTGGCTTGATATTGATGGCAAAATAAATATCCCAGAGATGCTGAAATGGGTTTGTCTCAAAGCACGGGATACAGTGACTTAATGCCCCACACCTAGAATATGAAAAACAGTCTGTTTCCAAGGTTAAATTTGTAGAATACTAAATCCCAGTGTTAATTCTTTTCAATAGAAGATGGTAGGTTGTATATCTGGAGATAAGACAGTGGGTATATCCATCCATTTCAGCAGTATTGGCTGTCCCTTTTCTAATGCCTTCTATGCCAAATTCAGCTAGATATTTTATTTATTGATAATTATCTTAAGCCACCATTCATTTATATTGCATTAATTTTTGTTAATTGTGGCTACCAAATATTCTCAAAAATAAACTTAAATTTTAGTATTCTCAAATTTAAATTTTAATATTCTAATAAAACATTATTTTTATACTACTAAAATTGGTAAGTAAAGGTATGGTCAGTAAGTATCATTTATCAACATTGAAAAAACTCTTCATAAGTACTAAATAGATCATTTAATCACTGCAAATCTATTAGAAATGACACATGGCTAACTACTTAATGAAATAGTGTTACAGGTAATATTTCAGGTTGAAACCTGTTTCTTAGCAGGAAATATAAAAGTTACTTTTGTTCCTTCTGTGATTTAGCTACTAGTATTGAGAAGCAGAGCACACATATACTATTAATTGAGACCACTATTAAGCAGACCCTATTTTAAGTATTAAATGCCTTCATACAAGGAAGCATCCTTATGTAATAATCCTTATGTAATATCACATATATACATTATTACCAAATATTATTACTAAGTCATGATTACCAGCTTGCCTGGGTTAAGAAATCATCCTTATTTGTGCTGTAAATTTAGGAGCTTAATTGTGGTTGACACTGTCTATTTTCTCTCTTTCTCTTTCCTTTTCATTTTTCTGTTTTTCCTTACTGTCACTGATAGCTATTCCTAATTTCTTCAGCTCCATGGGATCTGAACTCTTAGATAAACTGGAATGCTTTTCTAGTTTAACACTCTAAAAATGGAGAAATCACAATTAGACAGGAGAAATGACTGTGCTAATACCACACAGCTAGTGATGACATAGACTCTAGCATCCAGGGTCTTCCAGTTTCTACTTCAGTAGTTTCACTCTGAAATGATGATTGGTAATATATAATACTGTGAGTTATCTCCATTCATATTTAGTTGTTGATGCCTTGTGCAAAATGAAGTTTATTCTATCCTTCATTACCATTTCTTCTTTTTCTCAAGGTTACTAGATTCTAACACCTGTGGTATAATCATATGTATTTGGCTGAATTAGGAACTAATGCATTAGCAAAGAAAGGAAAGGATTATGTGTCCAGAATGAGGGATACACAGAATACTATACCTCTACAAATACCTATGTGTCGGTTTAAGACAAGCTCTAGATCTCTGAGTCCATGACAAGATAGAGGAAGGACATGTTTGATCTTGTTTATCATGGTTGTTTGAATAAAAGATGTTTCCCATAGGCTCATATGTCTGACCACCTGACCCCCAATGGGTGGTGCTGTTTGTGAAGGTGGTATAACTGCCTTGCTGGAGGAAATACATCACAGTGGGTGGGCTTTGATAAGTCATGACCTCATCTAACCTTCAGTCCTGTTTCCCTGCTTCTTATTTATGGCTCCCCATTCTGGTTGCTTGCTGCCATGCCTCCCCTGACATATGGACTCTCTCTGTCTCTGTCCCTGTCTCTCTGTCTCTCTGTCTCTCGCTCTCTCTGGAACTGGAAGCACAAATAAATTCTTATTTCTGTAAGTTACGTTGGCCAAGACATTTTATGATAGTAACAGAAAAGTAAGCAGTAAACTTATCAAATAAATTAATTTTAGAAACTCATAATTTGTGATCTAGATCTGATTAAATGTTACTTTGGGTTAACATGAAATTCAAGACACAAGGTGCAGAAAAAACATTGTTTGCCTTATGCTGCTGAGATTTGTAGATCAAGGTGCTTGTCTCCACATGGATTCCCCTTGAGTTGCTCTGCCTTGCAGTGATCCTCTTCTGTGCCTGTTTCTCTCATCGGTCCATAAACTCCTGCAGAGCAGAGTTCAAACACGGTCTAGACATCTGTGTATTTCCAAATCTCTTAGCACATTGGGAATGATGAGTTGTTGTGTCCATGCTCCACAGGTAGCAAAATTATTTCCAGTGACTCCTCCCTCTGTATCCACATCTCCTGCTGTGTAGCTTTATAGCTCTTCCCAGGGACAGATGGCATCTGTTCATTCCCTCTCTGACCTCTTGAACCTGGACTAGTCTTTTCAGCTATCTTGTCCATACAGTGCAATGAACTCTACATTTAATCCTGAGCCATAACCAAATGAGGTTATTCATTTATGCTCATTCCCTAAGAAGCTGGCAACACTCTATCAACATGAATGACATTACTGTGCAAATGTTGATCTGGTACAGACTCTGAGACCATCTTTTTTCATTGTTCAATGTCAATTAAATAACTAAAACATTTATATAAGTAGGGAAGTGGAAAACATTTACTCTTCATGTGCTCAATATTTCTTGTTTTATTTCTGACCTACCTTTTACATCCCTAGCACCAGCATATTCTATTTTTTATTAAGAAATATTTTAATTTATTTTACACACCAATCACAGAATCCCCCTCTCCTCCATCCTCCTGCTGCTCTCACCTTTCCCCCACAACCCACTCCTCATTACCTCCTCTAACAAGGCAAGGTCTCACTTGGGGAGTCCACAGACCCTGGTACATTCAGCAGAGGTACATCCAAGCCCCTCCCCTGACATCAAGGCTGTGCAAGGTGTCCCACAACAGGTAGTGGGCTCCAAAAAGCCAGCTCATACATGAGGGATGGATCCTGATTCTACTGCCAGGGCATATTCTATAAAGCAGTGATTCAGAAAACACTTTCGTTGATGCATTTGCGTCTTTCTAGATGTGTGATCTTAGCAAGTCACTCAGTTGTGTTTTCAGTTTCCTCTTAGAGGGAACAGAGATATTAGTGATTATTGATAGTACATTGTCAGTCAGCCAGGATGATTAGATTGTAGACAATATTTGGGAAAGTGTTTTTGAAGCTATTGCATGCATAACCTTGAATGGAGCAAAATGCATGCTAGTCTCTTTGCAAAAAATGAGAGGAGGCTGAAAGAATGAAGGGGGAGAAGCGTGGGATGATTGATGGTCTCTGGGACTCCTAGGGTCAAGTGGCAACTGTGAATCTGCACATACATGCTTCTCTCTCCACCCGTCTTATCAAGTTTAGTGATGGATTTCTTTTCTTGACAAATTGCCATTGCAGGTTATTTCCTAGATGATATTTCCACAAATGGAAAATCATTCTCCATTGCCTGAATGGCACTAAAGAAAGTTATTATTTCCCTTCTGATTCCATAGAGCTCACATTCAGATTTACCAGCAAGAGGGTCAATAAAAACAGAGCTGCTGCCAATACCAATTGAGAGATTTTACCTCTCTATCTGGCAACAATGTGTCACCTCACAGGTTGCATCTTCTGAATGATAAAACAAAATTCACTGTATCAAGAAGTAAGTCATTTTTAGATTCTTCATAACATGATCGCTATGTAAGTAGATTTTCTATTGGCTTTGAAATAAAAAGGTGTGTGTGGGTGTGTGTGTGTGTGTGTGTGTGTGTGTGTGTGTGTAAAGGGAAAGGGATAAAAAATGAACATATATTTGAAGGTGACCCTTTAATACTTAAAAGAACTGGTAATAAGACCTTTCTCTACTGAGTTAGGAAATAACTTATCTATAACAATATTTAACTTCACTTGAAGAACTTATTGGGTTATTATTATACATGACCTTAATTTCCTTTATCTTACTTGTAGCTGGATGTTATTACTTAGTGATTATTAAGCTTTAAAGAAGTTAAATGACAGTTATTTTCTCTTCTTTGATGCAAATAAAATATCTGTTGAAAAGAAAGCTGTTATTCTTTCTCCCAAACTTTGCTTTATAAATACATACATTTGAGATGGCTACATTTACTTTTCTTTTTTGATAATCAATAGATATTAATGAGGAATCAGGCCCCTGCTATTTCTATAACTAATTGACTAAAGTTGGATTTCAATGTGATCTTTACAAAAAATGTAATGCATTCATTTATTAACCCACAATTCATGAATGCACACAAAATATTTTCCATATTAAATATACTTGTTAGTATATGATTTAATGGAACTGATTGGTTAAATGTTGGCTACATAAGTTTGAGGATCTGAGCTTGGATCTCCACCATGCACATAAAAACCTACTACAGTGGTGTATGTCTATAATCACAGCCCTGGAGGTGCAGAGATGGGTTGAGACCCAGAGCTCATTGGTCAGGTGATCTAACCAAGTCAGTGAGAGATCCTGTCTCAAACATAAAAAGGGCTAAGAACAATTGAGAAGTCCAACATTGATCTCCAGCTTCCACATGCACATAAACACATGTACACAGCACCCCCACACATGTACACACACCCATACCGTGAATGTATATCCATATCACAACACATATCTTTTAGGAAATGAAGTGTCATACTCATTGCACTAGATGTAATATTTAATTAAATTATCCCTACAAACTGAAATATATGTTACCAATGCCAATTATAGATAAGAAATTCTAAGTGAAGAGACTTCAAATAATTGGTTTAGAGTCCTATAAGAAGGTTGGAAGCTTAACTTATCTTTCATCAGGCATTGCATATGATACTATACTTAAGTAAAAACATTGTAACTTCTACTTATATTCTTTTCTAAAAATAATAAAATTAAAATTTGGTAACATTTAATTAAGACACTAATAACAATAGGAACATCATTATGAAAACACACTCAGGTATCACTTCACAGTAGGATATGTTCTGAGAACTGGGTCATTGAGTGGTTTTTGTCACTGTGAGAATATCTCAGGGTACAGGTATACAAACCAAAATGTCTCCATCAATAGCTAGCTTATAAAACAAAATCATACATGTAGTCCATTGCTGACAAAACTGTCATTGTATTTCATATAACTATACATTCTTTTAGAATGTACTTGTATTTTAATGTGCACAAATGTTTTGCCTGTATGTTTCAGTGTACCATATGTGTGCTGAGTGCCCATGGAGGTCCAGAGAGGACATCATATTCCCAGGAACTGGAGTTATTTAAAGTTGTGAGCTTTCGTGTGGATATGGGAACCAAACCCAGGTCCTCTTCAAGAGAAGCAAGTGCTCTTAAGAGCTCAGCCACCTGGATAAGTGAGACAGTTGATTAGCTTGAACTGTTTGGGAGGCCCCGTAGGCAGTGGGACCAGGATCTGTCCTTGGGGCATGGGCTGGCTTTCTGGAACCTGGGGCCTATGCTGGGACACTTTGCTCAGCCTTGGTGTAGGGAGGAGGAGACTGGACCTGACTCAGCTGAGTCTACCAGGCTGGCCTGACTCCCCAGGGGAGACCTTGCCTTGGAGGAGGTGGGAATGGGGGCTGAATGGGGGGGTAGAGCTGGAGGGTGGAAGGAGGGAGGACAGGGGAATCCGAGACTGATATGTGAAATTAAGTTAATTATAAAATAAAAATATTAAACAAATAAAGGAAAAAAAATTAAAAAGAAAAAAAAGAGCTCAGCCATCTCTTTAGGCCTGACATAGCTCTACATTTTATTGGGTATTTTTCTTTCAAAAAGATTTGCTGATGGCAATGTGATTATAATATTTTTGATCAACTCATATAAAATACAGGTTCATCAACTGTAGCCTGTGATGTGCTAATAGAAGAATAAATATTAGGATATCTGATCTCACATTGCGTTTGAATGGGATACACTTGTTATGATACTCTCACTTAATACATTTGCTACCTCCCTCTCTCTGCTTGGTTTCTATGGTTATTTAAAACTTAGACTAGACTTTTGGTCTCATTAAAACTTCCCTTCCTGATGTAGATTTTTAAAAGTATATCCTATGTTCTCTTTATCACACAGAGCTAAAACTCAACACAGCCCACAGCTGCTGACCAAGAAAAAACCTAATGGTCAATCAACCTCAATCAAACTCAGGTAGCTGAGTCTCTGAACACATGTCTAACAACACAGTCCACAGTGGTGATATTTTATTTGCACTTGAATAAAGCATGCCTTTTCAGGGGAAAAGACCAGCCATTTTAAGTAAATAAGAAGTCAGGCAGCACACACCCTTAATCTGATCACTTATCAGACAGGGTCTCTGTGTGTTCAAGGCCATACTAGGGAACAGAGACCATGTGGTGACATATGCCTTTAATCCCAATACCAACCATAGAGACCTGGAGGTCTGTAGAGATAGGCAGTGACAAGGAAGTGAGGTAGTTGGGATGAGATAGTCAATAAGAGGACAGTATAGCAAGGCAATAAAGGCATGGGTAAGACAGGAAGTAACTCACATTTGGAAACTGCAGAGTTGGTGAGGTAAGGTTGGCTGGTGGCTTTCTCTATTTCCCTGATCTCTCCAAGGCTTTTACCCCTATATTTGGCTCTGTGTTTTTTATTTAATAAGACCATTTAGAAATTCATCTACAGTCTACAATCCCTGTATGGTAGCTAAGGGATAATCTGTGGAACCTAATGAACATGGTATTGAAGACAGGTGCCATTTCTGAGGACTCACTCAATGTCCAAACTTTGATAATATAATACATTGATGAGCCCCAACTTACAATGGTTTAGCAAAATATTTTTCTTAAGAAAAACAAAACCAAAAACAAAAAACAGTGTTACAGTGGAGGCCAGAGAGGTATACTAGTAGTTAACAACTCTTGCAGAAGTCAGATTGGGTCGCAGCATCTACATGGTAGCCAACAACAATCTATAACTCCAGCTCCAGAGTATCAGGCCTCCTCGGGCACTGCATACATGCAGTTCATAGACATATATTCAGGTAAACATTGAAACACACAACATAACATTAAGGCAAACTTTGAAACACAACATAAAATAAGTAAATTTTTTTTCAAAGTTACAATGGTTTACACATGATCATCTCAACTAAATTTAAGGGCCATTTGAGGGATAGTGTGTAAACCTAATAGAGTAGAAGCTTCCTAAAATAAATACATTAAATGAAGGTGATCTAAATGAAATCTCCAAATAATGGGGGAGACAGAGTTCTGACATGGCTATCCCATGTCATTAAGTGAAGCTTCTAGTACTGGGATTAGGTTATACCTGAGTTGTTGGCCAAAGAAGTTCCATGAGAATCCCGGCTGTTGCCTAGACTATAGAGTGCTCTCTGCAAACTGACAGCAATTTCCCATTGCTAAAGACAATAATTATACAACTCATTGAACATGGGAAAGTCAAGCTGGTGACCACCTAGAGCCCTCACTCCTATATGCTAGCATCTCTATTATAGGAAGGTACTCTATCTACTAACAAAGGAAAAATATAAACACCATCCAGGCACAAACCATTTTGATCTACAATGGTATCTTGCCCACACGATATACTAGGGCAATAGTGGCACAAAGTAACCAACCAATATATGATTTGACTTAATGCCCACTCCATGAGATGAAACCCATACCCAACACTATTTGGATGTCCAAGAACCTGAAACTATATAGCCTAGGGACCTTGGGGAAAACCAAACTGTTCTTAAGTTTAAAAATTGTAGGAATAAAATGACTCCTAATGACAGTTTACTATACTCAGATTAGTGCCTTGCTCAGCCATCATCATAGTTTTCTCCAGTCCTGCCCAGCCCCACGAACCCCACAACCACTTATAAAATAACCACTCAGAAGCTCATATTAATTAAACTGTGTGGCTATTAGCTCAGGTATACCAATGTCTAGCTCTTACACTTAAACTCAGCCCATTTTTATTAATCTATACTTTGCCACATGGCTTGTAGCTTATTGGTAACTTACACCTTGCTATTCATTGTGGCGGCTGGCAGCATCTCCTGACTCTGCCTTCTTCCACCCAGCATTCTCCTCTCTCCTTGTCCTGCCTACACTATCCTTCCTGCCTGGCCACTGGCCAATCAGCATTTTATTTATCAATTAATTGTAACAACATATATTTACAGCATACAGAACATCCCACAGTAGACCCAACACCAGACATTATACAAAGAGTGAGAGACCTTGGAACACCCATCCCCAACAGGGATATTTTCATCAAATCCTGTTAATGGACTAGACATTATTAATGTGATCTTGACTGTGTATACTGTATATACTTATTGGATATGATTTTTCTTGTATTGATTATAAGTTTTTTTTTAAATTTTAGACAAAAATAGGGGAAACGTGGTATTGTGTTCCCAAAAATATTGTGCAGGCTAATAAACTTATCTGGGGTCAGAGAACAGGGCGACCACAATATTAAACATGAGGATAGGCAGTGGTAGCACACGCCTTTAATCCTAGCATTCCAGAAACAGAAATACCTATGGATCTCTGAGTTCAAGGCCACATTAGAAACAGCCAGGCATGGTGACACGTGCCTTTAATCCCAGAAATCCAGCCTTTAATCTCAGGGAGTGACGGCAGAAAATAGAAAGATATATAAGGCGTAAAGACCAGAAACTAGAAGCATTTGGCTAGTTACACATTTGGCTGGTTAAGCATTTGGCTGTTTATGCTTTTAGGCTTTGGAGCAGCATTGTTCAGCTGAGATTCATGTGGATAAGGACTCAGAAGCTTCCAGTCTAAAGAAATAAGACCAGCTGAGGAACTGGCGAGGTGAGGTAGCTGTGGCTTATTCAGTCTCTCTGATCTTCCAGCATTCACCCCAATAACTGGCCTCAGGTTTGTTCTTATTAATAAGACCTGTTAAGATTCCTGCTACAAAATCCCTCCCCTCAGGGCTCTGGAAACCCCACTGAAGAGAATACAGAAAGAGTATAAGAGCCAGAAAAAAATGAAGGACACCAAGAGAACAAGACCCTCTAAATCAACAATATCAATGCACATATGAACTCACAGAGCCTGAGCAGCATGTCCAAGGCTTACAGAGATCTGCACTGGATGGGATCCTAGAGCTGAAAGGAAAGGTGGATCCATGCCTCTATCCCTAACCCTTTGTGTAACTAGTATGGCCTCCAGTTTCAGTTTGTTTGTGTTTTTCATGGGATTTCTGAGTGTGCGAATGAGTAGGTGTCTGTTTCTTGTGCCTTCTCTTTTGCTCTTTTCTTGTTGTATTGACCAATTTCAATACGCTAGTTTTTGGCTTCAGACTCCAAGAACACATCTGATTTCATTTTTATCCCCTAGAAGTCTGTTTGTTTTCTAATGAGAGGTAGTCAAGAGGTGGGTCTGGGTAGGATGGGTGGTGGGAAGGACCTGAGGTTAGTAAAGGGAGAGGATAACCTAATCAGGGTGTATTATGTGAGAAGAAAATTTATTTTCAATAAGAGGAAAAAAAGTTACAGTGGTTTAAAAAGCATACTAATACAACCATTCCACTCTTACTCGATTTAAATCAATTTCAGAAGTTATTTAGTAATTTATTTTTATTGTATGTATATGTTTTCATCTGTGTTTGTGAGTGCATGTGCACATGTGTGAGCTTAGCTTGTATGTGAAATCCAGAGGTCAACCTCAGTTGTCATTTCTTAGGTACCATCCACCTTTTATATTTTGAGGCAAGATCTTTTAGTGTACTTGGAGTTCACCAAGTGGACTAGGCTAGCTGACAAGCCCCCAAGATCCACGTGCTTTGCCTCCCCAGAACTGGGATCATAAGTGTGTGCTTCCATACCATTTAGTTTTAAGTAGTTTCTGAGGGTTGAACTCAGACACTCACACTTGTAAAGCAAACACTTTACCAACTAAGCTATTTCCATATCTCTCAATGCCTTTATCATAATACAGGTTTTCTGTAGGCAATTTGTAAAATGTTAGCCTTACACAAATGTTCTGAGCTCATGTAAGGCAGGCCAGTCTGAGTCATAATGATTACTTGCAAGTGAGTTATCTATGCTTTTACAACTTAGGATACTTTCAACTTACAATGAATTTATTAGGAGCATAACTGTATCATAGGCCAAGTAGTACCTGTAATTATCAATCCTATAAATTGTCACATGACATGCATATTACTAGTTGTATTACATGGACAAGGAAATTGAGGTGTAAAAAAGTATGTTGGTAACATAACTACATGGAAGACTCAGAAATCAAGTCCAGATTTGACTAGTCCCAAGATCTTTAAAATCCCATCTGTAATCATAACAAGAACATGGATGTTCATTTTACTCTTAAAAAGTGAAAGCCATGCTCTAATTTCTGAATGAATATAATCTATTTTTTATAAATTTAGATTTATAAAATAATAATATTTTTCTAGATAACTTTCATAACATTGTTTATCTTTGCTATTCTCCAGAACTTTCTAGATTGATTCAAAGTCACTTCCATTTTCTATCTTCTCAATCAATAAAATACCAATTATGACTTCATAATATTCTTCAAAATGTGCCATGATTTATTTTTCTCTATCTCAATTGAGATAGATGCCTAAGTTTCCAAACCGTGATTACCATCGCTACTATATTTTCAATTGTATCTTCTAAGTCTCTGGCACACTGAGTAATAAATAAAAGCTTAATTATTATTAATTTTAAATTGCAAGGCTATTAGTATAGAGCTATATCCTGGCCAGAAACTCTCACTCATATTCAACACACTTCTGTGGGCTCCTTTGCCACCATAGTGGACCTGGAAACTTTTATAACCATGTTTAACTGGTGCTTCAATGTGAGGTCTTTGCATATCCTTGATAATCAGTGCTCTTAACTAAGCTGAAATAAACATTGATATAATGATTACATGAGTTGATTCATCATAATGAATTGGTAAGTTACATACCTAGAAAACTAAGATTGCAAGGCATAAGCTATTCTTTTCATGGCAGATGATGTTCTCTAAGACTTAATAGAGACAAGGGTGAAAGCTTAGTTGATCTTATCTCTAGTTAAAATGAAAAGCTTTTGTCCTATTATGGCTTCTCTTAGTAACAATAATTCCCTTGCAAGACCAGGGCAGCATGTCTCACTCTAAGAATAGCAGGATCTCTGCTGCACAACTTACTTCAGGATGTTGGTCAATCATATCCTTCTGTCCATGTAACAGGTTTTTCTACTTAGCCACATGTGCTGCATTTTCAGGTCTGATTTCAGTGGACTCAGATAAGCAGCACTGAGCCAAAGGGCAAAGGTGCCAAAGCCTGGAAGTTCTCACCCACTCATAATAAATATCCAGAAACAGAATGGTCGGCGGGGTGGGATATGGGTGG
Organism: Onychomys torridus; assembly: GCF_903995425.1. NCBI lineage: Eukaryota > Metazoa > Chordata > Mammalia > Rodentia > Cricetidae > Onychomys > Onychomys torridus. The sequence continues at coordinate 88,727,004 of NC_050451.1, read as the reverse complement.
TAGAGGTAGATGAACAGCTAAAAAAGGGTATTGCCAAACTATGTTAAGAAAGTGCAAGTAGTCAAAACCAAAAGGAAAAAGGAAACAGTAAAGGGCCTAGCCCAGGGAGAGTCTTGATGGGAAATACCGAAGTACTACTGTAATGGATGATTTACATGGGGAAAGATCATGTCCAGACAGCCCCCTTATTTTAATTTTTCAGGGACTCTAGAATATGAAATTGGACTACTTTGTTTAATCCCTTTGCTCTCCATGGAGAAGGTAAAGACTGTGTGGATACAAGCTGTTCTTCCTGTCCCATCTTTTTCATAGTATGCTGAAACACACATACAAAGCCTGAGCGATGTTGACCATAAAGCTAATTGACTTTAACGAACAGAACATGAACAGCAGTCCTACTGGAATTCCACCACATAGAAAGTGCTTGCCAGAATTACTCCTCAGGAAAAAAAAAAAAAAAAAGCAACAGTGTTTTTGGAACATTTTTATATACTGCCACCTAGGCAGTATTTCCAATAGAAATGTGGGTAATAAAACATACACTGACATCTTTGGGATTTTCATGGATTCTTGAAGGTGATTAGCTGGGCAACTCTAATAATCTGTTATGGAGACAGGGCATGCTTGGGAGATAAAATGAATAAAAGCAGAGGGTTTTAGAAATGGTAGATATATTTTATCCTTGCTTTGTACTCTTTCCAGCTGTGAAAAGCTCAGGCTAGGCAGCCCAAAGCCAGTGCTTGTCACTCAGTGATGTGTGACCTAAGCTAAGCTCCAGCTGCTTGCTATCAAGGCTAATGTAAGAGACAGTGTGGTACCTTCACCTGGTGGAAGATTTGCCAGAGTGTGAAATGGTACTCCCTCTAGAAGAAGGTCTGCATATTCTTCTAATTGCACCACTGTCTGAGTTGCTTTGCACTAGGGAGCTCTTATTCTCATCCTCCAGCAAGTAAGCTTTTAGCAAATTAACTGAGTGGGTGGGCAGCATTAGAAAGGACTGGAGAATGGAGTTATGGGGAAGGTGGCAGCATCTTTTTTTTCACCCGCTTCTGATCTCCCAGCTGCTGGAGGCCACAATGGCCTTGATGCCTTGTTTATTAACTGGGGATTTTGAGCTCTCTGTGCTGGTGGGTGTTTTTATTTGGTGTCTGCTGACTCACTTGGGTTTCCAGGTACATTCTGTCAAATCTCCAATATGAGTTTCCAGAAGGAGAAGGAAGTGGTATTTCCAGGAGCTTAATTTAGCCCACTACCAGGCTGTAACTTACCAGTGTGTAAATGCCACAGAAAGTAATTAGGAACACTATTTCCTCACTCCTTATTTTCATGTTTATTTTTGATCTCAGATATGGTTTTCAGTATAAAATCATAATATCGTCAAATGATCTCTAGGTTTGTTATGGTCGGTCCCATGTGTTGTAAACTTCAAAATAACTATTATCTTTGTTTTATTTTACATGGCTTAATCCTTTGTGATTTAACATAAAGGGGATAATATCATTTACTATACTTTTTGAGTTTACCTTGTACCAAACAACATACTCGTGCAGATGAGATTCATTAATTCATAGAGAATATAATTAGGCTGTGTGTGTGTGTGTGTGTGTGTGTGTGTGTGTGTGTGTGTGTGTGTAAATAACAATATGCAATGTTGGTCATTTAAGAGAGAAGTCAAACAAGCTGGAGAGATGGCTCAGTGGATAGGAGCAGTTAGTTGCTCCACAAGCATGATAACCTGAGTTAAGAAGCCCAGCAGCTTGTGGGGGCATGGGTGAGGGAAGATGGCTGCCCCCATGCCCTTCAGTGCCTGGGCCAGATGGGAGAGCTGGCCCTGAGGTCACAAGAGTAGAAGAGGCATCCCTCACCCTACCAGCTGCAACACCGAAGAGAGCAGGTCCTGCACCTCGACACGTGTGGGTAGGTAGATTCTTATTTGTTGTGGTTTAACATAAACAGGATAATATCATTTACCATACTTTTTGAGCGTTTATTTTGTGCCAACGCCATACTCATGTAGAGGAGTCAGCCCTGTTGGTGGAGGTGTGGGTAAGCCAGCTCCAAAATTGTGACCATGGGAAAGCTATCCCCATTCCCCATCTGGTGGACCAACCCTACAGTTGCTCAGGCCCAGACCTGGAGTTACAACTTGGCCTGCTCCAACATCCACCCATCTATGCTCTGCTGGACCAAGTGCAGGGACCTGACCCGCAGACCCAAAGCTGTGGGATATCCACAACTCAGGGCAGCAGTGAAATGTCAAGGAAGAGTCCTAGTGGGGTTCCAGCATCAAATGTGTAGTGGAGACCAATGACTCTGCAATGAACACTTGTAAGCAGAGATGTATGGACAAAGGGTTATATGGTGTGACTTGTTGGGTCACACTGAAGCTTCCCAAGACGAGATTTTTAATTCCTTCCCTTTTTAATGCTTTTCATCTCATATTCTTCCTTTATTCTCTTAGATTTTGTTTTATTGGGGGGGGAGGTGCAGGGGCAGAGGGCAAATGTGAAGAGGCAGGGAATGATGTGACCAAGACATGTTTTGTGAAAGACATAGAATAAACAAAAATACTGAAAAAAGGAGAAGCCCCAAAGTTGTGCAAATGCCAGGCATTGGGGCACGTGGACTGACCTATCCTGAGACCCCCCTGGCCAGCAGCCTAGCTAAAGGAACAAGTTTCCAGTCAAGTGAGAGACTTTGTCTTAAGACAATAAAGAGAAAAGCAATAGACTGAAGGGCACAATACACTCCTATGCATGTATTGAAATTCCCCACCCTTATTACACCCTCCCAAATACCCACATATCTGCCCCTACACAAAAAGTTTTAAAGCTACATGTAGGATAAAGCCACAAGTACCTTGTTCCTTTGTGCAGATCCTGCACCTTACTCTTATCAACATTTATGCCTGCATATTGCATACCAACAGACAACAGGAAATGGGAAAGGAATAGTTCTAAGAATAGGAGTTTAGTTCAGCCATAAATAAAATGGTGTTGACCTGAACATAGACTAAAGGTTAAAAAGTAGAGTTAAAACTCAATCAAAAAGAAAAGAGAATGCAGCCTGGAGATTGTTTGTAGACTGGATTCTCCCTGGTTACTTGGAGAAGGCTGAAAATATAGAGTGGCACCTGAGCATCATGCAGGTTGATGTGACAGAGGCAGACAAGACGTATTTGCTGGTCTGTTCTACTCTGTTCTTCTCCTATGAAGAGGACATGAACTATGGAATATCAGGAACACTTGACTATGTACTGAAATGCCTTTCTGAACTATGGAGTATGTGTGTATTAAGTAAGGATTCTATTGCTATGAGGAGATATTATGGCCATGGCAACTCTTATAAAAGAAAATATTTAATTGGGGTGGCTTGGTTACAGTTCAGAGGTTCACACCATTATCATCATGGTGGAACATGGTGGCATGCAGGCAGACATGGTGCTGGAGAAGTAGCTAAGAGTCTTACATCTTTCAGGCAACAGGAAGTGGTCTGAGACACTTGGAGGTATCTTAAGCATATATGAGACTTCAAAGCCTGCCCTCTGCTGCTTTGGCTCAGTACATCTTACCCCATGTTTCAAAGCTTATAAATTCTCTTTGGTGAAGATTACATAAAAAAATACAAAACTCAGATAGCTTGAGCTTGTCATAGATCACATGACAAGTTGTGCAGATGGACTACAATTGATCAGCAATTTTTGTAGTAAATACACAGATTTTAAAAAGTGCATTGAACTTTTTCTCTGAATTAATCACGTTACAAAAGTCAGTGGATAAGCACAGATTTAATGCTTCACTTATTTGTTAGAAAATACATTAAAACAACCATCGGTGTGTAGCATATTAGAGTCTCTGGAATTGTGTGGATTTATCATTTGTTTTCCAGGAATGTGTGGCGGCAGCTGTAAACAAATGCTTTCCCCCCAAATTTTTGCATTTGGTGACATATCCGTTTATATGAAGTATGACACATAACCCAAAACAGGAAAAGGAGAGGAGAGAACTCATGTGCATTTGGGCAGAGGGGCACACACCTGCTCTTATAGCACCCAGGAGACCAAGGCAGGAAGACTCCAAATTTGAGGCCAGCCACAAGTTACATAATGAGTGCAAATCCAGACAGGGTGATGTAGAGAGACCAGAAAAATTAAATAATTAAGAAAGAACTCGTGGTTAGACTCTGAGCCCTATTGACCAAACTGGAAGCATGCTATAAGTTTAATTTAATATTGAAATTATTTTAATTTTAGTTAATTTGTGTGTGTGTGTGTGTGTGTGTGTGTGCATGTGTATATCAGTACCCATTTGTGCAAATGCAGGTTTGTGAAGGGGGATACATATGCAGATGACTATGCATGTGTGTGGAGGCCAAAGTATAACCTGGGGTGTCATTCCTCAGGCATTTTCCACCTTCTTCAAGGCAGGCTCACTCATTGACCTGGAGCTCAACAATTAGGCCAGGCTGGCTCACAAGGGAGCCCCAGAGACTGTTACTTCTGCCTTCCCCAGCACCGGGGTCACTGAACTCAGAATTATTATGTTGATTTGAGGGGTAAAAATCTGATCCTAATGCTTGCAAGGCAAGCACTTTAGTGACTTGGCCATTGCCCTAGCCCTTGAGCTGTGCTCTGTAGAATCAGTCACCACCCTTGTGGTAAATTCAATGTCTCCCTCTGCTGCCTTGGCTCAGTACACCTTACCCCATGTTTCAAAGCTTATAAATTTTCTTTGGTGAAGATTACATACAAAAATACAAAACTCAGATAGCTTGAGCTTGTCATAGATCACAAGACAAGTTCTGCAGATGGACTACAATGGCTAACAGAATTTTAAAGAATTCATTGGAAAAGTACCATTGACCTGACTGAAAGATACTATGGAAAAAAATAAATAAATTAGTTCTTGGCTTATGTTTTGTCAATGATGTACTCTGGATCTTTAGGTATATGGGATTACTTAGTGGTTTGTTTATATGATTATCAAGTCTGGCTGATGAGGAAAAATCTTATGTTATCTTTTATATTGGGATTTTGTCTGCAAAATGTTCTCATGAAGTCTTGTGACATGTAAGAGACATACACAGTCAGAATATCTCTGTAGGTATTCCAGATAATAAAGTAAATGCCAGGACAGCAGTGTGTCTTGTGTTTCATGACTTACAGAAGAATCACATTTTCACTTGTGAGCTGGATGTATCCATAGAAATGGTAGCTCTCCTTATGAAGACATAACAGCTAAGACAAGTGCTAACCCCACTCCACTCTTTCCATACATAACCTCCAACAGGGTTAAATGAAATATGTCTGCCAAATTTAGAGGCAGGTCTGCTTCCAATGATGGAGGCTGAGTTTTTCCTTTCATTATTGGAAACAGAGGGGAGGGGGCAGAGACAGCATCACATTCTGTCCTGTTAAAGACAGAGGAGTTGTTTTCAGAGACAGGTGAAGCGTGATTCTTGACTGTTCCCCACAAAAGAATTTAAGAAAAGCCACGAGAAGAAGAGTCACAGTTCATTTAGAAGACACTTCAATAGATTAATAAGTGGGAGATGATAAAAAGAGAGATGCTCAGAGAAAGGAGAGTCCATACCTATTTCAGTCAACATTCTATTGCTCTGAAGAGACACCATGACCACAGCAACTCTTAAAAAGGAAAGTATTTAATTGGGACTGACTTACAGTTTCAGAGGTTTAATTCATTGACATCATGGCGGGAAGCATGGTGGCATGCAGGCAGACATGGTGCTGGAGAAGGAGCTGAGAATTCTACATTTGGATCAGCAGGCAACAGGAAAGAGAGAAGACACTGGGCTTGGCTTGAGCATTTGAAACCTGAAAGCCCACCCCCAAGTGACACATTTCCTGCAAACAAGGCCACACCTACTCCAACAATGCCACATCTCTTAATCCCTGCTGAGTAGCACTGTTTCCTAATGCCCAAGCTTTCAAATAGATGAGCCTGTGGAGACCATTCCTATTTCAAACCATCACAACACCCAGATGAGTGTCTGGGCATCAAAGAGAATTGCATAGCCATGCATAAGATTTTGTGGCTTCTGAAGTGACATTTTTCAAAGGGATTACAAGACACATGTATTTGGCTGTGCCCCTGCCTCTCCCTATCCCTGATGAGATCACAGGGGCCTTTCCAGTGTGACTTAGCAAGGGTTACAATATGATATGGTAAAACCATGGGTCACAAGGCTTGCATAAGGGTTTAATGTATGTCTTTCACTGTAAACACATTTGTTGTAAAACTCCTAGAAAACTTTGGTTTGCAAATGGGAAGGGAGAAGGGCTGCAACAGGCTTGGTCATCTACTCTTACATCATAAGAAGAGCCTGTTGCTATTTAAACATTTGTATTCTAACTGTCTCCATCTAAACAAAGTATTTTCTCTGTGTAAGCAACCTTTAGAGGAAGTCTTCTTAACAGTGCTAGAATGCTTGGGTCTCAGCTGACAAGAGGCATCAACCAGACTCCCAGATAAGGACTCCTCTCTGTCCTGTGGTCCCTAATTTTCCAATCTGCTTGCTTGGCCACATGTAACTCAGAGGCTACTTCAAGCTAACCTGCCCTCCAGGAAGAAAGAAAACAACTAAGAAAATGAAGCCCAGGACTAAAATTCTGATGACCCAGCTTGGCCATTCATCCTGCACTTGTGTGCTTATTTCCTCCTCATTCTGGAGTGCACTGGGAGATCTGCCTCAATAAAGGCAAAAGGAAAAACTTCTGCAGGAAATTAAGGCTCCACAATACAATTTCTGCCACTCTTAGTGTTTCATACACAATTTAATATATTAAAAGCTCCAGGAAACTCATAGGAGACCAAGCTCACTAACCCAACAAGTATTCCATTAATTTCACTATTTTAACTATCTTCTCAGCCTAGGATCCAGGTGGCTAGCCTAGCCTGGCCACCCTGGAAAAGATTTTGTAAAGTGGTGCCAATTTAAAGGACAGATATCTTTCTCACAAGCACAGGGAGAGACTTTTCAGAAACATGATAATATCACCTTACATGTCTGAATCTAGCCCTAATTTCTCTTGTTTTGGGGTAATTATATCTTTTTTTTTTTTTTGCTTATTGTTGAAATGGGCTAGTGGAATGTCATGATAATCATTAGAAAATATTGACTGTATAAAAAGTTATGCAGTCATCTATGAAGAATTAATACATTCTTCAAGTACAAGAAAACAATTTTCAAATGCCAAATAGAAAGATAGGAGTTAGGTTCTGTGGACTTTCCTTTCTAGAGAATAGTTTATCTATGACATTCCCTAGATACTTAAAATTATTACATTTTATAGTGAGTAAAAGACAGAAACAACTTCCACTTTTCATCAACTATACTTTTAAAATAATGGAAATGGTTTTCCATAATGGTTGCATATAGGTACATTAATGAATGTACCAGATATTTTTCTATCTTAAGAAAGGAAAGATAATTATAATAAATTCAGTGCTGTTTTTATTTATAATAAAGATCTCTACCTACACAATATAGGCACTCAATGTCCTTAATTCATAGGAATATATTTTCTGGATTCCTTTAGATAAGTAGGGATTGAGTTTAGCTTTGAAATTAGTTTACTTTATAATGCATTTGTCAGGGGTGTGTGAGTTTGTGTGTACATGTTTGGTGCACAAATGTGTAGCTGTGTGAAGAGGATGGTGACAGAGAAAGGGAGGGAAGGATGGGGGAGGGGGAGATAAAGAAGGAGGGGAGAGAATATGTAGATGTGTGAAATAGGTAAGGACAGAGAGAAGGAGAGAAGGAGGGAGGTAGAGAGAGTATTTAGTGAAATAACACTCAAATGGTGCCATCATATATGTATTCTTGGGGGAGGCGATAAGGAATATTTGTGAAGTAAATAAACAACAAATTGGATCCAAGGCACTCTGTGAAGTAATGCTGCTTTGTATAATTACATTCTGTTGTTATTAAGATCCCAAATGCCAGTGATTGTAAGTAACAGCTCATTGTGAGAACAAGTCCAACACAAGCATGTGGCTGCTATTCTCATACTTCCAATCCAGTTCTTAGATATGATTCTGATTGTGTGTAAAACAAAAACATTAAAAAAGGAAATAAGGGAGACATCTGGTAACTAAGCAGATCCAGTTCTCTAGATGTCAGGAGCCATTATCTCCTTTCATAGCAGCCCTCATTTGTAGATGTAACCATCTTGTTAAATAAGAAACACAGCCAATTGCAGAGTTAAAAGCTTAAAAGCCACGAGGTCAGAACAAGAGCTGAAAACCTTACCCTTCACTGCTTCTGCTGTCTTTCCTCTCCACAAGAGACCCACTTCTGTGTGTCCTGTCTTTTATATAGACTCTCTGTCCTGCTTTCTCATTGGTTGTAAACCCAGCCACATGACCTCCTTGTCACTGCCTGTCTGTACAGACCTCCAGGTCATTTATGGTTGGTATTGAGATTAAAGGCATGTGTCACCATGCTGGCTGAATCCTTGAACACACAGAGATCCGCCTAGCTCTGCCTCTCAAGTGCTGGGATTAAAGGCATGTGCCACCACCGCCCAGCCTCTGCTATGGCTTGCTCTGACGCCAAGGCAACTTTATAAATATACAAATAAAAGCACATTTTACAAATATAGTATCATAATACTCATTTGCAAAGCCAGCTTTCAGAAGGGAAGAGGATAGTTTGTGAACTACATGACATGCTCAAAGTATAGAAATAACATCATATTTAAATATTTCAAGAGACTTAGGCTTTTCTGTCAAATGCTACTTCTGGCTATATCTCCTGTCTTAATCCCAGGGGTTGATAGGAATTCAGGGGCAAAGCTGCAGCCTCTTCAAAGAACTGACCTTGGCAGAACAGTGCAACCTCTGATCCTTCTCAGTGATGCTATGCCCCTTGGGATTTAGCCCAGAAACCTCCATCAAAAGAAGAGATTTCCTATGTAAAAATAAGAATGGGGTATCTTTTGCACAGCAAGCACTAGGTACTATAGCTTTGTGAGTTTTAATGTTATAGTGTCCTGTTCTTTTGGGGGTGCCGTGAACTGAACCCAGTTCCTCACACAAGTTCAGTAAGCTCTCTATCACAGTTATATTCCCACAGAAAGTTTCCTACTTTCTGTGATACCCCATTCCTAATAACACTTGCACAATGAAAAGCTTATAGGAACTTCCAAACAAGTTCTGAAGACTGATTTTACAGTAATTAAGTAATCCATGAACTATGCTTAAAGATGTTTTATAACATCAGTGTGATAGCATGGAAATCTCCAACAACAGATGATGAAATGTGCTTTCCTGTATGATGACACCTGTTAGTCAGTTTTCTGGCAAAGAAACAAAGTCGCTGCTCAAGCATGTGTCCATGTTCTCTACTGACATTTAGTTTGAAAACAGTCAGGATACAGTTTGTAGTTATATGCATACAATCACTGTAGCAGGAATCTTAACAGGTCTTATTGATAAGAGCAAACCTGGAGGCCAGTCATTGGGGTGAATGCTGGAAGATCAGAGAAGCAGAACAAGCCACAGCTACCTCACCTCACCAGTTCCTCAGCTGATCCTGTTTCCTCAGACTGGAAGCCTCTCAGTCCTCATCCAGAATGAATCTCAGCTGAACTGCTGATCGAAAGCCTAGAAGCTTAACCAGCTAAAAGCTTCTAGTTTCTAGTCTTCATACCTTATATATCTTTCTCTTTCTGACATCACTCCCTGGGATTAAAGGCTCACTTTCTGGGATTAAAGGTGTGAGTTACTGTGCTTGGCTGTATCCTTGAACTCACAGAGATCCAGAGGGATTTCTGCCTCTGGAATGCTAGAATTAAAGGTGTGTGCTACCACTGCCTGTCTCCTATGTTTAATACTGTGGCTGTTCTCTTCTCTGACCCCAGATAAGTTTATTAGCATGCACAATATAATATTTTGGAGAACACAATACCACCACAAATCACAGTTTTTTGTTTCTAACATGAGGAGCTACTGGCACATGAACCCAATGCTCATTCAGTGAGCTGTAAAAATGAACATCCTAGTTATAACTACAAGGCTGGATATTTGCATGTTCTCCAGAAGTGAATGTGATAGTGTTTGTCCTTTGCTTTTGGTTTTGCCCAGGAGACCAAACTGGTGAGAGCAATGACCAGAACTCTTGGTGACAGCCAGAGGCATGAACTATGGACTTAATGTATATAATTTAAAGCACGTAATTGCTGGCTTCAGGCATCACTGAAAGTGAATTTCCCAAATGGCAATCAAAAGTCAGTATGGTTGAAAGGAGGAAAATATTAGTGAGTCATGGGATACCCATGCCCATCGGTGCCTTATTCTTTTTCAGTATACATTTGTGGCTATATTGTGAAGGTCTTTATTACAAATATCATTTGGGAAATTCAATTTGCTCCCTTGGTGTTGATGGGGACTGCAATGATATATACATCTGTCGAGAAAACAAATAAATAGAGAAAGTAAAAGTCAACATTTTCCGTCTTTATTAAATATAGTCTGGAATACTTACTTGATTTAATTGAAGAAAAGAGGGCATTGCTAATCTTTCTTTTGCTGATTTGCAACTGGACCACGTGATATAATTGGAAAAGCCTCAAAATTTATTGCCAGTTTGAGAATGACTTCTTTCAAAACAAAATGCAGTTAATTATACACTCTGTTGTCTATGGTGTTAATATGCATTGCTTAGCAATATCATTGGAGAATATCAAATCATGCTTCAAATAAATTGTTAAGCCTCTGTGCATGTTTTAGAAATATCCTTCACTCTTACAGTTGCGTCTAACTCCTTCAAGGACCAATATGCAAAGGTGTTTGGGAGACTGGGGTCATGAACTCCCGGTGAAGCTTCTGAAGGATGTGAGAGGATAAATTGCTTCCCTTTCCTGCTGGCTCCAAAGTGCTCCAGTGTCTCAGTTCTGGAAATGCATATGGAAACAATTGTCCTTGGTCTATTTCCACTTCTCTCTATGCAGGCCATGGCCTCTCCAAATGGCTTTATAAGGCAAGCTGTTTAGCATAGAGGTCAGGGACCAGCTCAGCCAGCCCTTAATGCACAATGCCTGACCCTAGCACTTGCCATTCAAGGAAAGGGGGAATGCATGGTGTTTTTGAGCTCCATTAGTTTAATATATCATCTTAGCCAACACTTCATTTTTTTCCCCTGAGCAAAAAGCGGGATGAATAATACTTGCTGGAGGTGAAACTGCTCATTGTGTTCTGAAAAGAACAGGATTAGGAACTGAAAGTGTTTGTTCCAGCTGCTGTCTGCTTGGTCTTCCTCCCTTCCACATCTGCCTCAACTATGGCTTTGCAGTTTACAGTGAACACAGGTTTCCAAATTTAAAGGGATGTGGTCACGAAATAAGTCTATCCAATCTATCCCATCAGGGTCCTTTATGGAAGAAGACAGACCAGATCTTTTTATTTGGGGAAGTGACACTATTTCAAATATGATATTATCATAAAATACACAAACAATATAATAGGAATAAAGTATACTCATTCTGTCCCTATTTTCTAGGTATTCAGGACAAGAACAAATTTAAGGAAAGATGATAGTACTCTCACTAAATTCACTAGAAAGTTAGGCTAGAATCAGGAGGCCCCTTCTGGAAGTTATCTAAACAGCAGAAAATAAATGAGAGGAGAGCAGGAGATTCTTTCACATTGTAGTTGCCTGAAGGCTGTACAGGGAACTCTAATTATGTAGCCCTCATGAGATATCCCTCATGCTGAGGTGAGCTTTCCAGAAATGCTGATACATGGGGTCACCCACACTTCTATAAGTAATCTCAACAAATTCATTGGTTCACCAAGTTAAAATTTCTTTGGTCTGTCATTGTCCTGTATCTCTGGAATAAATACAAAGTCCCCCTGCCCCTGCCAAATATATCACAATGGTTGCTCAAACAGGGACTCAATAAAACCAAAGATGAATATTGGAGAAACTGTTGCAAGGCCCTTGGGATGGCTAATAAGATGTATAACTGAGGCTGATGCATCTAAGGATGGAGCATCTGCTGGAACGTTCTTGCCACAGCCATTCTTGTCTGTGTGGTATGGCATGGTGTACCTCTTCCCTATGACTGACATTTGTGTGGCTGCTGCTACAGGTGATACTGCATCCATCTGAAACTAAGCTGTCTGATAGCAAAATGTCCTTGTGGAGGTAGGAGAGGATGCCAGGGTAGCTAAATATTTCTATGTTGTATGAGGTAGCATATGTCCAGGATGAATGGGGTCTATCATGGAAGTATGGGGATACCTTCAAAACAGCTGAGGGCCAGAGTATATATTAAAATCTCTAAAAGTAGCACAATGTGATAGGAGTATACACAGATTATAGTGAAATTTATATGTTCCCCTGCTGTGAGTGATAAAACATTCAATGGATCTTCTGAGTAGTCTGCCTGGAAAGAAATTGTCCCTGTAAGGGTGAAATTATAAAGGGAAAAGTTATGATTATACTACCTTCCATGCTAGCTGCTAAGCTGGCTGGGAAAGTGGGTAAAAGTGTGGGGGAGGAAATGAAACTGTTGGGCTGGCATTTCTGATAGCTGGCACAGTATAAAGGAGAGTGAAAATTAGATCCATACTAAAGCTCTTCCTGGGATGCCAACACTTGAACCAAACAGGAAGAATTGTATGAGGAGAATAAGGTAGAAATGACAGAGGACTCTCCTCATGTTTGACCCAAGGAGTCACAGAGGATGGAAAACAGAAGTATGATTCAGCATGCACACAGGGGCTTAATAATAGCCCAGAGCAGGAAAATGATAATTAGGGACTGCAATACCTCTGAATTGCTTTAATTAGGAAGACTTTTAAACAAGAAATACAAAAGCCTCCGTTAGCCTAGCTTGTGAGGCTATGGGACACAGGGCAGATGGGACCAGTCTGGGAACCATAGAAACAGAGAAAATGAGCAAAATAACAACTCTGTCTTCTTTGAAGCCAAGCCTGATGAATCTGAGGCACAACTTTTCTCTGTTTTTTTTCTGTAGCTGAAATAAACACCATGACCAAAAGCATCTTGGGGAAAAAGAGTTTATGTTGTGGAAATATTAGTTTAAGATGTGCTATATGCCCTGGGAAGTGATGGTTCACACCTTTAATCCCAGCACTTGAGAGGCAAAGGCAGGCAGATCTCAGTGAGTTCAAGGCCAATCTGATCTACAATTCAAGTTTCAGGACAGCCAGGACTGTTACACAGAAAAACCCTGTCTCAAGAAACCAAAACCAAAAAAAAAAAAAAAAAAAAGATGTGCTACATTCACTTATGCTGTGGGATATTTGTTTAATGAAACAAAGATGTGTTGCATTACTTTATGCTGCATTTATTTAACTCTGTAAACCTGTGTTACTTTCCCTTCCTAAAATACCTGATTGGTCTAATAAAGGGCTGAAGAGCCAATAGCTAGGCAGCAGAGAGAAATAGGTGGGGCTGCCAGGTAAAGAGAATAAATAGAAGAGGGGGGGGGCAAGAAAGGAGAAGGAGAGGAGGACGCCAAGGGTCAGTCACCCAGCCACACAACCAGCCACAGAGTAAGAAGGAAATAGAGATACATACCATAAATAAAGGTAAAAATCCCAGAGGCAAAACACAGTTAAAGAAAAATGTAATAATTTAAGTTAGAAAAGCTGGCTAGAAATAAGCCAAGCTAAGGCTGGACATTCATAAGTACGAATAAATCTCCATGTATTTATTTGAGAGCTCGTTTGTGGACCCCCATAAGAATAAAAAGGAAAACAAAAAACAGAACAAAACAAAACTACAAGCTTGCACTGAAGGTCATAATCCATCACCATGGGAAGCCAGAGAAATCAGTCAAACAAGAACTCAAGCAATGACCATTAAAGAACACTGCTTATGAGATCACTTGCTAGGTCATGCATGCTCTGCTAGCCCTCTTAAACAAAAAAAGATCCACATTCCTAGGGATGGTGTTGCCCACAGTGGACTGGGCCCTCCCTTATCAATCATCAATCAAGAATGCCAAATGTGGCTATAGGCCAAATTGATTAATGCAATTTTTAAACATTTTTTAATTTATTATTTTAGGTATATGGGCTTGTTTTTGTTTTGCCTTCATCTATGTCTGTGCCACACATGCATATAATGCTTATGGAGGGAGAAGAAGTCACTGGATCCCATGAGACTGGAGATATAGACCATTGTGTTATAGGTGCCATGTAGGTGTTGGGTATCAAACCTTGGTCCTCTGGAAGAGCAACCAGGTGTTCTTAAGTGTTGAACAATCTTTCCAGGTGTTGATGCAAATTTTGAGTTGAGGTTTTGTTTTCCCATGTGACTCTAGGTTTTGTCAAGCATATAATAAAATCCAACCAGGATAAAAGAAAATCAGTCTCTTCTAAACTGACCAATATGAACAACTGGGAACTGTTGGTTAGTGCTGGCTTGGGATTCCATGAACACCACAAGCCCTTAGACAAAGGACAGGCATTTAGGAAGGTTCTGGGTATGAGAATGCAGAATTTAATGTCCAGTTCAGCAAGCCAAAGAGGACTGTGCTTACAGGAGAGTTTTAAAACAAGTTGATTTAGTACCGATTCAGCTATTTTTATGAAGCTCTAGTGATCCTCATGGTGGGACATGATATTTAAGAAGTAGGAAAATGATTTGGACCAGAATTTATGTTGGATTCATATGTTACTAAAGCAACTCAAAAGAGGTAAGAAAACAAAATAAAACAAACCAAGAAAAAAGCTCAAAATAGAGATGGTCTGGGTCATTAAAAAACAAGTATGAGTTTTCCAGGGGGAAATTACAAAAAAAAAAAAAAAAAAAAGTGTTGCACTTGTAGGCCTTGGAAAGTCTTAAAAAACCTAAATGATAACTCACTGACAGGGTAGACAATATGGAGATTCCCACTGCTCACTGCAGTGCAAAAGGAAGCCATCCTCCTATTCCACTAAGGAGGTGGCCAAGAGGACCACGGAGGGCAACCAGAGGCTCTTTGTTAAAGTACAGGGTTTTGGTCCCTTACTGATATGCAGAATCATTGAGCTTTGGTGGAAGCAATGATGTGCCTGACAAATCACCTTCTAACATATGTGTTTAAGTTACAGATTACTCATGGAGGCATAAGTGAGGCTCACTAAAACTCGCAAGACTCTTTAAACTCCTAGGATTTACAAGGACCCCTTTAAGGTTATATAAGCAATACACACTTGCCTGCAGTTGTTCTTCAGTGGCTTAAGTGACTGAGTGTTGCACAGGAAAGTTTAGTTATGCAGGGTTTAGGGGTGATCATCCATGCTGGGCTGGGCTTTCCAGTGATGCAACCACCCAAGTCATCATTTCTCCTGTAAGTAAATTATAGCACCCTGTGGTACATCAAGCTGTATTTGTTAAGAATTGTTTTTTTGGTCTGTTGGTGTCCTATCAGATCCAAGTAGGCATCTTTGTGCCTCTCCCTGGGAGAGGTTAACACAAACAATCCCAACTCTGGAAACCTCACCTTGCTTTAAGGAAAATGGCTTCTTATCAAGGCAGTGTTTTTCGATCCTTACACTCTATGTGTATATGAATTGTGTTAGTTTGGTACACCGGAATAAACAAGCTGTTATAGAAAAAAAAGTGGGTAGGGGACTTCAGTTTTCTCACTTAGCCTTTCATCACAACAACAAGGGGGCAAAATATTAGCCACTCTTTACCTGTAACACCCCATAGTACATTTTAGCAAGCAGAGAAGTCCTGCTTTCAGACATACATTGTAGCCGACTCTTAAATACGTCTTAGGTGAGATGTGCTCCAAGTGCAGGCTTACCCAACGCTGAGTAGTTTTTCTTATAAAGACCTGTGAGCTGTCATACCAACATGGCTTCTGGTTTAACAAAGCCTCATAATGCACTACTACTCTGACAACCCAACTTGGGCAGGGATTAGGTATGGCTTGGTTCTTCTGAAATATATCTGGGAGAGTTGGGCTCAAAAAAGATAAGGTTTATAAATTCACATCTCTGGCATGTTTTGGTAAGCCAACATGTATAATGTGTAGAGGCCACATCTTTATAGTAAAATGCTATAAGGTGTACATTTCAACAGCTAGTTTCAATTCATAATATTAAAATCACACCACACTTACTCAAGAAAAACAATTAGACTAGAAATGGGTAAAATCACTGAAACTTCTGAAATGCAAAGAAAGCACAAAACACTGCCTTGTCCCCTTTGTAACACACCTCCTTGGTGTTATTCTTTAGCAGAGGGTCCTGGTGATAACTAAGATGGTAGTGCCACCTTCATGAGCGGCAGTTTGGGGAGGATACGCAAGGTCTGTGTGCCAAAGAAGGAAATGTCTCCAAGTGTTTTTCATTCATAATTAAGTATGTTTTCTGGCAGCCAACTATGAAGTCCACAAGATTTACACTGACTCCTTCTGTTCAGGAATAATTGTAGACTCTGTGTATCTTTGAATCACATTCTAGTCCTTGCATTTTTATTCATGATCACAAGCGTTGAAAAGTAAACTTCTTGGAAACTATGTATTTTAAGAAAAAAACAAGGCAAATATCTAGGGTTTTTCAACCATACTAATTTATATTTATTAAAGCACATTAATATAAATCTGTATGCCTACAAATACATATTAAATACACTTAGAATATATTTAAATACATGTATATATATAAAATACACTTCAGTATATATTGAATACAATACTTTATTAACATACAATTACTTATTAACTGACTTACTTAGGAAAATTATTTAACTGGGGCCACCATCACACAAACAGATCTGTCACTAGTTACATGCCATGGTTTGAACGTGGCTGGAAAGGTTTATAATGACTTTTGTTTTGTGTAAATACAGTCCATTAACAAGTGAAAATATTTGCAAAGTTTGACACTTGAAGTTGGCACTTTCCTTGGTGTTTGTGAATTGAGGGTATAGTCTGCCTCGTTCTCAGGTGAGCCAGCTGGGATGCCAGCAGGAAAGACAACAGTGGCGCAGCCTGAAGCCAGCAAACTATACGAGGTTCTGCGAGGGCACAGCTTTACCTTTTGTGGCTCTCTGACCACTTCCAGCATTTGGAACACTTGCAATGGGTAATTTCTAGAGCAGGCCACATGACTGACTAACATTAAGGTACAATAATAATGCTGTTTTTCACTTCAGAAAGTAGTAAGTCCAATAGATGGGGCCACTGTGCTCACCAAGGGGGTGGCTTAAAAAAGCAATTCTAGGCAGTGCTGTAACCTCAGTTGGTAAACATTACTCTTTTACTATGAACAAGAAATATCACTCACCCATCCTATTAGCATTCTGAAAAGAAATTCAAATATTTTTCCAAATTTGTTACTAGGAAATATGGTTCATCTCAAACTTCAATGAAAAAAATTGAAGTTTAAAATAAATGATATTTTAAAATAATTCAACTATTGGCACTACAGAAACAGCTCAGTGGTTAAGAGCACTAGTTGCTCTTCCAAAGTACCCAGGTCATAACCATCTCTAATTCCAGTTCCTTGGAATCTACCACCCTCTTTCAGCATCCTTGTGCACTGTGCATGCAAATGGTACACAGACATATATGGAGGCAAAACACCCATACACATAAAATAATCCTTAAAAAAATAAAAATAATGCAACAGTTATAATTCAAAGCAATAAAGAGCACATGGATTCGGTAAGTCCTTAAGTACCATATTCTAAAAACTGTCATTCTTTCATAAATACATAGCATCAGTTGAAAATGGGAGTTCTCCTAAGGTAAGGACTTACAGAGTGAAAACAGAAATAGTGAAGTTTGATACTACAATATAAGGGACAAGCAAACCAAGAGCAGGATGGTTTAAGAGGTTGGTTAAATACTGCATTAATAGATTAATGTAAAAACAGATTTTAAGACATTAAATCCTGGATTGGGTAATTAGGAGACACTTATTCTTTTGTTTTTTTAAGAGTATAAAACCGGTCAACACAATTTGAAAATAGAAGTTCCATATTTTCAGGAGTACAGATGAGAAGAGGAAGTAGATGGTTTTATATATTGATGAAGCATGCATACAGACCAATAAAGAAAATTCCTTTAAGACAGAAGAGCCTGGAGGACCCACAGCTGCAACAAAAGGTGCAAAGTGATTGGGAGAAAAAGTACAAGAAGAAAAGCAATGGGGAGTAGGTGAGAGTGGATGCAGCCGAGAACAAAGATGAAGGGTTGGGCCTTGGCAAGGAGAACAGCTAACCTTCCATGATCTGGAAACTAAGTTGAGTATAGAAACAAAGGGGACTGGTGGAGATTAAAACAAGGAGTGGAAAGTAGATAAAAGTCACACTTGGAGGGTTCTAATTTTCTTCATTAAACATACCCAGTGTGAAATGGAGAAAGATGATAAAGGTTTGCCAGGAATCATTTCCCTAAATGATTCAAATTCCTAAATTTCTGATTATTTGGAATATGAGGTCTGCAAAACAAACTGATCTTCTTAAAGAATGTATACAACATCTGGATGCCCAAATCTACCAGGTTCAGATAACTACTCTAAACCTAATGACACAGCCCTCACAGAGGTATCCAGATGAATTGGGTTCCATTTCCAGCAACTCATTAGGTAGTTGATCACCTCCTGCAACTCCAGTTTCAGGGGATCTGTTGTCCTCTACTGGCCTCAGCAGATTCTTGCAAGTACATAGCATGCATTCACACAGGCACATAAATGTACACACGAATCAAATTAAAATTATATCCTTAAAAGTACACTTTTGCATTCCAAGAAATTTATCCAATGCTCAAAAAAAGTTCACAGATTTTTTTTTTCTACTTTGAAGTTTCATTAACCCCCAATTCCCTTTACCTTTGACATGTCTTTCGTCAGGAGCATTATAAAGACATAATTTCCCTCTAAGTCTGTAAGTGGGTTCTGAATTTCACGTTTATCAATCCTCTTTTATATGTCTCTGGGAAAAAATAGAATTCAGTCTGAAAGCATTGCCCTTGGATGCTTTACCACAGTTATGACCTTGGAGAAAATATAGTGGCTATCCCCAAGAAATGGTATCTGTCTGTCACTGATATCTTTTAGATATTTTATATGAGAAGAAATTGAGGGTCACTTCAAACTTCATGAAGTACATCCTAATAGTCACTTAAATATGAGACTAAAAGATGACTGCGTTAGTAATACTCTAGGTTGAGTACCAAAGCTGAAAATGAGGAAACTATCACGCTAGATATATTGGCCAGGGGCTTCCAGGCAGAAAGAATAATATAACCATGTTGATTTTTTATGAGTGAGATCATTTATAATGAAAAGAACATAAATATTTAATGTGCCTTTTACATTGAACAAAGGTAAAAGAAAATAGAGTCTTCCTCTCTCCTGCAAACCACTTTTGAATTTGGAAAGCACAAAAATGCTGCAGGGGTTAGTTGTGTTCATAGTAAGCACAAAGGAGTGAGGTGGAGCAAAGATTCAGTATCCAGTAGGAGATAGATCCCAGCAAGACTTTCTGCATCTTCTCCTGCTGTACCCTAGACAGGATAATGAACCTTATTGGCTCAGCTCTACTGGCAAAGCTGATACTTAGCAAACGGTATGTGTTTTTTTCAGAGTAGAACTAAAATTTGAATTTTTAAACATTAAAGCAAGATTAAGCTCTGTCATGGTTTCTAGGTGCCATTTAGTCTTCAATCTGTCAGCAAATGGCTTTCTTTCTTGTTAGGAGTACATCCATTTTCTCTCTTCCAAAATTATGTTTCAATTTTGGTCGTAATTTCTACACCATGTCTTAAAATGTTGGCCTGATAGCAAAGAAAAAACAGAAAAGTGATTTTCACTTGTTTGTAAAACATAATCATGTTTTGTTAATATTTATAGAAAATTGATATTGTTTTAATTATACAGCTCTTTTTATATTTAATAATTTTGTTGTTAATATATTAGATGTTATTTAAAACTCACAGTATTGGGGGTGATGCAGAAGGATTGCCATGAGTTCTAGGCCAGCCTGAACTGCAGCATAAGACCCTATGCCAAAACAGTGACTTGCCGTCTAGACTTTCAGCTAAAACTCTTAATTTCATAACCAGAACTGAGTTTAAAAGCTTTCAACACAAATCTCCATAATTTCTTATGGAATTTTAGAACTTGCTCCTCAATTCGAAAGGATTTAAGATGATTCTAGGATTCCTCTTTTAATCACAGAAATGCTTCTTTGTTAACAAGGTTGTTGTAGGTCTAGAACAAGACAAAGCCTATTGTCAAGCATATGACTTTGTGCATTCCTAGTGATGGTGGTGTCTTTGCATAGGAGTGGCTGATGCTTTCATGATTGAGAAAAAGGCCTGTGGAGAAACTCAGACCACTGGTAAACAGTGTTTGACATATCAGCCAGCTTCACACTACACCACTGAATCCTGCAGTGACACACAGTTCTGGGGCCTAGCACTGCAAGTCAGGCTGAGTGTCTCACCAGCCATCATTCCATCATACATTTTAGCTGGCTGGTAGGATTCCTGGAGGTAAAAGCTTTTGTGATCTCATCACCAAATACTGCAATACCTTAGCCTCAGGAGGCAGAAGGCCAATGCCAATCTGGTCTCTGTTTAGGTAGAGCCACAAGAATCAGAGCTAGGGAGCTGATATGTCTGTTATTGTCTTACAGATGTTGTGGTTCAGTGTTTGTTGACTGAAGATTCAATTGGCTTTTTGTTTTTGTTTTATAATTGTTTTTGTTTATGATTTTTTCATTAAAAATCTTCATTGCCTTGGCTGCCAGTCATAGTCAGCACTACAAAGAAAAATATCAAGAAATGAAAGGCCAACATATCAGCAATAGCACTTTTTATAAAAAATAAATTTGTTAATTATAATATAATGTAAAATCAAATATAGGAAACATCTGATAAAAAGAAAAGGATCTTTGTAACTGGAGGCTTTTCTTTGTTCTATCCGGCCCAAAGCCACTTCTAAATAACCATTCAGAGGGTTATATTAATTATAAATGTTTGTACAATGGCTCAGGCTTATTACTAGCTAGCTCTTACATTTTAAATTAACCCATGTCTATCAATCGATGTACTGCCTCATGACCATGGTTTTACAGGTCTGCTGGCATGTTGCTCCTTGGGTGGCTGGTTGGTGTCTCTGAATGAATCTGCCCTTCTTCTCCCTGGATCTCTGCTTGGATTTCCCTCCTGGCTCTTATCCTGCCTTACCATAGACCTACAGCCACTTTATTTATTAACCAATGGGAGCAATACATACTCACAGCATACAGACAGACACCCCACATCAGATCTTCATTAACATTCTCTAACACTCATTATAACAAATTGACCTCTGGAGTCCTGTGGCCCCCATGCTCCTTCCCTATCTCAAAGAAATGCATTTTTAGAAGTCAGTTCCCCTTGATTGCTCCACTTAAAGCACTATATGTACATAGGAAATCTCATGGAGTTCAGCTTAATTTAATATGCATTTTTGAAAAGAATCTCTTGCATACATTTAGTTTCTGAATTCTTTTGCAGGTTGCTTTGATTGCAAGATGCCTGCATGTTGTTTGTAGAAAATGCACATCATCAAGTTTAGCATTTTCCTTGGTGGCTGTGTCAGTTCTTCATCCCACGGTTCCTTTTGGAACATCCTCATCAACTCTCAGAAGTGATTTCTTTTAATTTCATCAATACTCTGTGGATGCACAATGTGTCATTTGCACTCACTTGCATATAAGAGTGGACTATTTGGACACTCTGTGAGTGCCTGTGAAATCTTTTACCAATTCCGTTAGTGAGTTAATATTTTCCTGTTTTTAAGATTGTTAATGGACTTCTATCACTCTGTAATAGCTACAGGCACACCAGCTTACATGTTACAAATATCTCATGCCAATCTACCATTTTCCTCCACAGAAATAGCAGTTCTTTAAAAGGCAGTTCTTAGTGGTCTCTCCAAATGCTCAGTGTTTTAGTTCATATATTTGACAATTGCAATGATCAATTTTAATGCCTCTCCATTCCTAAGAGTTGGTTACTATCAATGAATATCAAGAAGAGAAAAAGGATGGTGTAATACACACAAGTAAATTTTTGAACTTCCATTTATAATTAAGTTAATCAAATATTAAAATAAAAATAGAAGAGTGTTACTGTTGATAAGGAAAAAGTTGTAATGATATCAATAATTTTCATTATTTCATTTAAGGGAATATGTTTTTACTACTTCTACTGTTTTGTGCCAGAGAGTTAATCTTGTCTTATGATAGTAGTAAGTCACTTAAAAATTCTTTACAAGTCTCTTTATAATAACTTTTAATAACACTATAAATAATTTCAGTAAACATCACAATTATTTATTCAATAGCTTTTGTGTCTATATACTTTTTTGAATCTTGCTGTATTTGTGTTTTATTACATACATTATACACAAAAAGATATAGTAACTAACAAGTTTTTATAAAACTGATCAAGACAAAACTGATGTTTCATTCACACTATGATTTAGTAATTAATATTTTTAATTACAATATTCATAGACAAAGTTATCGTATTATTAACACTAGAAATTTCCTACATAGACTACTTCTATACTAGATTGTATTTAAAATTTAAAGATCATTCAAATTATTGAGTTTTCTATTTATTTATTTAATGTGTATGTGTGTGTATATGTGTGTGTGTGTGGGAGAGAGAGAGACAGACAGACAGACAGATAGACAGACAGACAGAGAGACAGAGAGAGAGGAGAGAGAAGATACTAGGTGTTGAACTTGGGACTTTGTGAATACTATGCAAGCTCTCTACTCCTGAGTTATATTCCCATCCCAACTTATTAGTCTTTAAAAGGAACAATAACATTAGAAGAACATATTTAAATTTATAAATTAACATTTAAAAATTCCCATGTAATAGTACCATTTGGTAAAATCATTAATATTTACCATGGATGGCTGGTTAAGCATTTGGCTGGTAAAGCATTCAGGCTTTTGAGCAACAGTTCAGCTGAGATTCATTCTGGAGGAGGACTGAGAGGTTTCCAGTCTGAGGAAACAGGATCAGCTGAGGAACTGGCAAGGTGAAGAAGCTGTAGCTTGTTCTGTCTTTCTGATCTTCCAGCATTCACCCCAAAACCTGGTTCTGAGTTTGATCTTATTAATAAGACTCCTTAAGATTCATGCTACAGGTAACACTACACAAGCCTGAATGTCAGGCTGTCTTAAAATTCCCTCTACCAAACAAAGTAGTCTGTTGCTTTGGAATTTGGCCTTACATGAGTTTTCAAGGCAGTAGTATTCTTTTCCAGAATGTGACATGACTGGTCTCTAGGCCAGGTCCCAATAGTGTCTTTGCTCCCTTCTAAACCTCATCAGCTTCTCTCCACTGTCTCCATATCATTGACAATATAGTCTTCTGAGTTCCCACCAAAATGGCCTATTGATCTTTATTTATAGAACACAGGGGCTGGGTGTGTGTGTCTTAGATTAAAGCTTCAATTTCTCAACTTCCCTTCTATGAACAATTTCAGAAGGGCTGAGGACCACCTGGCCAGGTTTCTCACAGTAGCAGGCCCACCTG
This sequence comes from Onychomys torridus, assembly GCF_903995425.1. Taxonomy (NCBI): domain Eukaryota; kingdom Metazoa; phylum Chordata; class Mammalia; order Rodentia; family Cricetidae; genus Onychomys; species Onychomys torridus. The sequence continues at coordinate 88,703,462 of NC_050451.1, read as the reverse complement.
TTAGAACCAATATCTATATTGATTAGTTTTCTCATCACTTTGACCAAATACCTGATCAAAGCGACTTGAGGCATAAACGCCTTATCTGAGCTCATATTTTAGGCATGATGGAGTTGTGAAGTGGCTAGTCACAGTATGTTTGCACAGTATGCACGGTAAAGGCATGTGGATGTTGGTGTTCTGCTAGCTCCTTCCTTTTTAATTCATCTCAAGGTGATAATCTAGGAGATAGTTCTACCCACATTCAGGGAGAGTCTTCCCGCCTTAGTTAAAACTCTCAGACACTCAGATATGGATCTCCTGATTGTGGCTTCCAGTCAATTTAGTAATGAAAATTAATCATCACAATCACATATAGACTTCTGGAGAGAGATTAAATTAAAGAACACATACCTTGGAATAATAAAGTCAACCATGTTTATAATCTAATCTATCCAAATAATTCATTTGTATGGTTCAGAAAAATACAAATATATTTTTAAAATAAATATGTTTAAACCTTAGTGTATATTTAGGAATCTGAAATTTTTAGTTTTGGCTCATGTTGACACAAAATCCATGTCAGAATACACTTAAAAATTTAATATATCCAGTAGTGTGAGGAAAATGTATATCAAAACTATCATCTTAAGTATGTAGCCTAAATTAAATGAGGTCGGACTGCATTTTCATTTCACAGTCTCATTACTTGAGCAGTCTAAATATATCAGAATAACTCTGAGGAAGAAGAGGAATTTTCTAATTTACCAGAAGTAAGAATATAATGATTCCTATGATTCTTATGAGCTGTGATACTACCAGTTGCATGCATTAGCACATTAAATACCTAAAGGCGACTTCTGTTTACAAAGTGCATAGTGAGTAAATCAGTTAAGCACATTTATCTTCACCAAGCATCAGCAACTGAACCAAAGAAAGTAATAATATTGTAATAATAATCATAATAGTAGTAATCTAGATAAACAATTGAAGTAAGTTAAAAGCATTTTATACACATTTAAAGATGCTGTTCATCTTTGGTGATGACAACTTTCTCATGGCTTTCCTCTCCAAGCATTTCAGAAATAAACTGGTTAGTCTATATTTCATGCACAATCTTTTCCAATAAGAAGTGACTGCTGCTCTTGGGATGGATGGCCTCCTCCTGTCACGGTGTCAGCTCAATGCCATTTTCTCAGAGAAGTCACCTGCAATTCCATCTCAGACAGCCTATTAGTCCTAGTAACAACCCATCATACAACATTCTCCTCATGCATGTAGTCCTCATCACTTGGTAGAATTATTTTTTGATTTATTAAATGAGTCTATTTGCCTCATTTTTAGTCTCCATCATACTGAATGGAAGGGAGTGTTATATGAGAAATAACCTTGTATTCCTAAAGGTACTGAGTTTCTAGACTCAGGATCTTTTAGTGCACAGTAGAGACAGTCATAAACACATCCTGAATGAACAAAGGAAGGAAGGAAGTGATTTTACTTGGCATTTCACTGTCTAGTTGTTATTTTCTGTTTTATTCTATGATCACATATTCCTGGAGTATAACGATGGCTTAATATACTGACTGTTATTACTTGAGAGTCAAGAACCTTAGTCAGTGTTTTAGCTAGAGCAGCACCTAATAACTAAAGTATTATAATCACAAATGTTTCTTGTTTTAGCTTTATTGTTAATTTTTTACTAAATTGCTGATGATCATTAAAATTCTATTTTACTGATGAAAAATTTGGGTGTATTATTTTCACGTGAAGTGTCTTGGTAGAAGATAATCATATGTTTGAAATTATAATTAATTGTACAGTAAACTACATAAATATTTCAATCTCAATATTTTTATAAATACATCCTTTTAAATGCATTTTGAGTACCTTGCTTAGCAATATTTATCATGTGGCAGCTCATCAGGTAAGTCACATTAATTTATGAATTCTGAATGCATATTCAAATTTTGATGCTCAACACTATGGAGCTTATATTACTACATTACATTATTTTTCCATGCCATGAAAACAGTATTTAACCCATTTTCTTTCTCACCATAGTCAGGGCAAACTGCCATAACAAACTGCCAGAGACTGAGATACTTAAAGAGTGGGACTCATTATCCCAGAATTAACTTGCCAACATGGTCAAGTTCTGGTGTTGACTCACTTCTTCATTCATTCAAAAAGGGAAAGAAGGAGATCAAGGTGGAAGGAAGAGAGAGAAAGAAAGAGAGATTATTCTTAGAAGGCTACCTGATTATGGTGCTACCCTTATGGGTTCATTTAACTACTTATCCCCACCCCCAAATTAAGTAATTATCCCTAAAGTCTAAAGACCAAGGTCTCACCCAACATATAATAAAGCAGATATGTGGTAGAAGGTATTGGTCATCTGGAAGCTGAATTTTCTTCCTGCTGTGAACAGTAAAGTTATGTGCCTCCTTTATGCAAATGATAGAACAGAAATTGGGTTTGTATTTCTAGTCTAAAAGAAATTAGAAGGGCTGAAAATTCCCAAATGACTCTAAAACCTACCAAAGCAGATTTCATCCAGAATATTTACACCTTCTAGGGTCTAGTCGAGTTGACACATAAAGTTAACCATTACACACATTAAGTTTGCATGTCCCATAGTGATAGTTGGTATGTTAGCATCTGTAGGTGGGGCACACTGGTAGAGAAAGATGGATGACATTTGTAAGGCATGTGCTTTTGAGGACGTAATGTCCTCAGGAGGAAAGTATGTCTATATTTTGTCAATAGATATAAATTTGCCTAGAGAAAAGGTGTCAAGCAAGGTCACTGTGAAGGATCAGATGAAGGCAAAAGGAAAGCTAGAAGAGTTATACTCTGGAGGACAAAGTATATGAATATTTTTAGAAGATGGTTCAAATAAAACAAGACTGCTAGATTCCAAGCAAGGAATTTGCAGAGGAAGAATTACTTTATCACAATAGTGAAATGTTTGATGATGTGATGGGCTGGATAAAAATCTTACAGGAATGGGTGGAGAATGAAAAGGAGATGGAAAAGTAACAAAAAGATCACTCCCCCCATTTTTCTTGTGTTTGTATTGAAACAGAGTATGGTGGGTGGAAAAAGAGGTTGGAATATGAAAATAATTTAACTGAAATGTTTGCATGCAAATATGACTTCTCCTCTAACCTTCCCTTAAATTATGTTCTGTATTTAAAACTGAGAAATGAAGGCAAAGATTACTAATAAGATGTGTTCCTTTGAAGTCATTTGTTTAAATGGCATTCATAGAGAATGGATAGCCTTGGAGAGATTAAAAATAGAAGAGAAACACTGCACTCATTTATAAAGGTGGAAGTAGAACACAGGATTCTGGGTTAAAGTGCATTCGAACTTCACCTCTACATCTAAAACCTAGAACTTGGATTCCACCCCTAGAAGGAAGCCAACTTATATTTGGGGTTCTCAATTATCTAGTGTTTTACCAATTTATAGCAATGGGAGACTTTGGAGCTGAGGATCGAACCCAGGGCCTTCCTCTTGCTAGGCAAGTGCTCTACCACTGAGCTAAATCCCCAACCCGACTTTTTTTTTTTTTAAATCAATGCTAATGTATTCAATGTGTCTAATATCATGCAGTTGTTTATTATCCTATTTCCCCCTTACTGCCCTATATATTATGTCTCTCTCTATATCTAAAGTATATATATATATATATATATATATATATTCAATACATATCATATGTGTTTAAATTTACTTTGCATAGTGGCTCTCAAAGGGTGAAATCAGAGCAGATAATCATCTATATTAAATTAATTTAGTAATGTGATGAAGAGTAACTGCAGTATTAGATTTTACTTTTGTAACACATGTTAACTATCCACGAATAGTTTCAATTTCAATAAGAATTAGTGCTGTACAGGCAATAATGCACACTATTCCAGGGTTTGGTTACCGCAAAACTCCACCTTCTACTGAAATTGGTGTAATTAGGCCAGGGCTGTGAAGGAGTTCAACTTTCAACTATTCTGTTTTGTAAACAAGCTCTCTTGTAAATTAGGAATAACTAATCTACCTTAACGTTTGGAAGATACAAGAGTTTAAAGTACTCACATACGTCTAAAAGTAAACTATTCCTTTTATTATAGAATACAGGAAAGTCAATTAATAACGGTTCAGTAAAGAAGCAATAGCAAACAGATTCTCATGAGAAGCAGCTCATTTTATAAAGAAGAATATTTGCTATGGCACATGAACTGTTCAGTGGCATATACTCTTTTTAGAATATTGACTGTTCTGAAAATGAATAAAGTTGTTGCAGAAATGTTATACCAATCCTTTAAGAATCAAACTAAATAATTATACAATACTTAACTCATCGTCAATTTGGTGGAACTTAGGAACAGTTGATATTTGGGTCTATATGGTTAGTATTTTATGTTTTAATTTAAAACAGATAGTAGAAGTACAGAGAAGAATTTGATAATTTAGATATTGAGATTTTTCTTTTTTTGAGACAGGGTTTCTCTGTGTAGCTTTGCGCCTGACCTGGATCTCACTCTGTAGCCCAGGCTGGCATCAAACTCACAGAAATTCACCTGCCTCTGCCTCCCAAGTGCTGGGTTTAAAGGTGTGTGCCACTACCGCCTGGTGATATTGAGATTTTTAAAAAAATATTCACCTATCATATTTAAATTCTGACTCCAATATCTCCTTAAGTGCTCATTAATACCAAGTCAAGATGTTTACTGCAATACAAATTGCTACCAATTGATATATTTCACAACTCTAGAAATGTGTCGCAACTTGAGGATTGATATTTTGTACTAGTCAAAGAAATAAATTAGTGATAGTGTTATTTTGTAGGGTAAAAATCACTAGCACTAGGGGCTGGAGAGATGGCTCAGTATTTTAGAGCACTGGCTGCTCTTCCAGAGCACCCGTGTTCAATTCCCAGCACCCACATGGCAGCTCCCAACTCTCTGCAACTCCAGTTCTGGGGGATCTGACACTTTCACACAGACATACATATAAACATAACACCAATGCAATACAATAAAAATAACAATATCATTTTTAAAATGCATACACTTGGGAAAAGTTTGCTGTAGACTTTTGCAGTGTTCATTCCCTAAAAATGAAATAGACCGGAAGGAGAAACTTTCACTTAATTATCTCATCTCATAATATTTACTTCTAATTCTTCCACATTTCCCCACTTAACAAGTGAAACTCTATAAAGTATTTTGGCTGTAAAATGGCATTATGCATGTTTGTAGGCACTCACACACACATTTATGCATGCATTTGTTTATACACTTTTAATGCCCTGTTAAGGGTTATTCAATATCTCAGAAAGTGAATATAATAAGCACTTGAGAAAATTTAATATGATGAGTCGTGAATAGTGAATTCCCTTAAATAAAGTTATTCTCAGTCTAAGGCCTTACCTTTATCATCTCTGTGAGGCAATCCAGTTCATTTCAAATTTGAATCTTGACTAGGGCATTCAACTCAGTTAAATGGAACCTCATGAAAACATCCTCAGGGAGGATCTACTTTTCATAATGGGGAAACAGTTTAGAGGGGCAGGCCTCCCTAAAGATAGACACTTGCAGCACTTGTGTGTACTATGTATGCCTTTGTGTTTGGCAAAGTGTCATGGCTTGACTGTGCTATGTCTACAGAGACCCACAAGTTTAAGCCCTTGGTTCCCAGTTGGTGATACTGTTTCCAAACTTTGTAGAATCTTTAAGTGATGGGGCCAGGCTAGAACAGTAGGTCCCTGAGGGTGGGCACATGGGATAGAGCCAGACAGTCCTTGTTGAATTCATTCTTGCTTGCTTTTTTTATCTGCAGAAGTATAATAAGCTGAGATGCAATCTTCTGCGACCACAACTGAAGCCTCAACCACCCTGCCTCCTCTGCCATGAAACTGTGAGTTAAATTCATTTCCCCTTAAATCACTTCTGGGCAGATTACACATGGCTGCTGTGATGAGGAAAAGGCAGAATATTGACGCCAGAAGCAGGGTTATGATATATTTTACCAAATGGGTCTTAAGCATTTGGAGCATGTTTGGGGAGGAGAATGTGGAAGAATCTGGGGGTATAGGCTAGAAAAGCCTTAGAATGTTGTAAGCAGTGTGTCATGACAAGGACTCATGAGAGCAGACTGTAGAAAGAAATGTGGATAGTAAAGGTTGGGCTCATAATGTTTCAGAGGGCAATAGGACTCTACCTGGAATTGGGCCATTCATATCATGTTCTGGAAAAGAATCTTATCCAGCCCTGTCCCCATCTTTAAATTCTGTGTGAGGCTAACTCACATGGACTGATTTATTGATGGAAAAAATTCAAGACAGCATAGCATTTAAGCAGCAGCAGGATTCCTGCTCACTGCTTCAGATTTACAATGGAAAGTAGTACAGAAAGAGATGAAAAATGTAGTTTGTCAAGGAAAGAAGCATGGGTGAGGAGAAATGTTGTGGCTAGAGTTGTTGCTGGTGTAAATGTTTAAGAGATCAGTGCCTTAGCACTGGGAAACTAGGAGAGGTGCCCTGAGGGCAAGCCCTCAGCTAGAGACAGCTTCAGGGCATCACAGTGAAAGCTCATTTAAAAATTTCAAGTGAGAGACTTGCCTAGTACCCTGCCTTCCCAGGTTCAGACAGGCAGATATTCAAAGGTGACTGACCGCATCTGTGGTCCAACCTGCCTACACCGCATCTCAAGTTGGCAGCAGATTTTAATGGCTGCTAGCCACGTTGTGAAAGTTGTAAAGTTAGGTAAGAAGTGAAGCATGATGGAGGCTTCGGACAGGTAATCCGGATGTGTTAAACATTACAGTGGAGTTGGAGTCCCTGCATAGAGTTCCTGAGGGAGCTATGTGTCAAGCTGGGAAAGTAAAGTTCAAGTTTCAATAGAGACTTCAGGATTCTAGTGTAGTGGGTAGCCATTCTAGCTTTGACCTCGAAGTTTCAACCCCGGTTGAGGCTTCGGTAATGGTCACGCCTATAAGGCAGGGCTGAGAGAGGACGTTGAAGACCTGAGTTCTGGATGCCAGGGCTCTCTTGTTTCCAGGACCCTGGATGCTGGAGGTAGACTGAGCAGAGTTCTCCAGAGAACACCACCAGACTGCGACATATCTTTCCCAGACTCTGTAACCTAACTATCCATTCATTAGTAAGTTACACCACTAAATAAACCTCCCTTTTACCTATGTGGAGTGGCCATAATAATTTCACCAATATACTACCAATTCCAGAAATGTGGGACACTTGAGTAAGGCACTGAGTTGAGCTGGCCATGCATAGCAGAGGTAATATCTGGATTATGAGGATAGCTAAGTCTACTAGGGCTTTGGCGATGACGTCATGAGTCCTAGAATCCACACTTAGAACAGTGGGGTTTGGTGTTTGTCCTAATGGTTTCTAGTCTTGTTTCTTCATATTTTCTCTTGTTGGATCCCATTCTCCTCCTTCCGGATGAGGATGTTTACATTGTGACACACAATGATGGGAGTATATATATTATTTCACAGGACCTCATAGTAAAGAGATTGTCATTCATCTTAAGCTTTTGACAGTGAACTTTGTAAAAGTGTTGGGACTGTGTGACTACAGAGACTTTTGAAGCTGTACCAAAAGCATTATTGCACATGAAACAGTTGAGGCCTGTGGTGGGCAGGGGCTGAGTGTGAATTATCTTCATAGGCACAGATGTTTGAACACCTGGTCCCCAGCTGTTGATGTTGTTTGGAGATGTCTGGGGATGTTTAAGAGGTAAGGGTGTAGATGGTGCAAGTCACTGATGGCAAGCTTATGCAGTAGAGCCTGGCCTTGTGTCAGCTTGAGTATCATTGCTTCTTGAACTATGGAAATGTAACATTTTGCACCACAGTCTCCTGCTTCCATAGTTAAAGCCCAAGCCACCATTCCTTCCCCACTATGAAACTGAGTTAAAACCAAACATTTCCTTCTTAAGTTTTCTTTTTCCCCAGGCTGGTGTCCAGGTATTTGATGGCAGAGATAACCTACCCAACTCAGATATAAAGGTATTTTTTAAAATACAGGATAGGGATCCACAACCAATGCTTTGGGAATCTTCATTGGAACAACTGAGTCTGACCAGTATTTCATCTTCAATGCCCATCAGAACAGAAAATTCATTTGCTAAATAAATAAGCCTCAAAACCCTTGTAATAGATATAGTGTGGAGATGTTCTCAAGGGATTTTTTAGAATAACATTATTCAGTATGACACAGTGTTCCAGAGTAATCACTCTGTCAATTGCAATTTTATTTAAAGATTTGTGAGAGAAGATATAAGACCCACTAGGTAGTTATTGTCGCTGAACCAAGCGAGAGCAAAGTGTGGCAATTAAGAATGAAACAGTGTTGGAGTGACTGGTTTCCAATGCCATTTCTGGTTTTTATTAGCTAGATGACCTTGAACATAAATTATAGATGTCTTGAATTTCAGTTTTTCATCTTTACATTAAGCATAACAATCAGTACCTCACAGGGTTGTCATAAAGATGCATCAGATAATGCATGGAAACTGATTATACAGGAAGCAGAGAGCTCTGCAGTTAGCATTTTAAAGTGATACCTATTCTCGGCTAATGAATACAATCTCAAGCAACATTTTAAAAGGTACTTTGAACTTAGGATAATAATAGGCTCGATGGCTTTGAAAGAACAGAGCCTTCACTTCTAAGTTTTGTTTAGAGTTTTAAAATATCTATAACATGTCCCTAATGATTAACTGTTAAATTTTCATTAAAAACTGTGTAAGAAGCCAACCTGTCCTTCAACACAATTGTTTGTTATATTATGGAAATCAACAAAAACATGGATTCCACTTTGGGGAGGGTATATTCATTGCTGCATGAAAGATTGTGGAAAACATTAGATTGAGTCAAAAGCATATTTTAAGTTCACTATCCTATTTATTATGACCAGGTTAGATAGTAAATATCAATTTATTTTTGTGTAGTTTTGTATACCAGAAGTCTTGGTAGGTTTGACCCAATTCTCTGCTTTGGGTCTTACTCCTTTCCTGCCACCTTTCTTGGTGGTATAACTAAGACTGGGCAATTTACAAAGAATAGAAATTCATTTCTTACAGTTTTGACAGCTACTAAGTCCCAGATCAGGGCTCCACATCTGGCTGCATCAATCCATAAAAGGAGGTGGAAAGGTAAGAAAACAGCATCATTAAAGGGGAAAGGGACATGACCTCATCCTTTGATTACAGCCCATTTTCCAAGATGCTAACCCTGTGTACTAGAATGAAAGTAATCCATTCATGAAAGCAGAGTCTTTAAGACCTGAGTTATACCTCTCAGTACTGTTACCTTAGAGGCTCATTTCAACAAGTGAACTTTTCAGGACATTGAAGAAAACATGAAGTCCCCCAATGCCAGAAGCAGGTTATCAGTAGGATGAGGTTCTTGACTGAAGCTGCTAGGGAATCACATTGAAGTTCTTCCAAATTGCCAGCAGACTGCAGTTTATTGCAGTTGTAGGATAGGGGTATCTTCCCACATAGGCTCTCAGCAAGGTGTTGCTTTCAGCAACCAGTGGCCACTTTCTGGTCCTCTACACATGTCTCTGAGATCCAGATATGCTTCACTAACTTCTAATCCTTACATTCTATCTTGCAGTCTTTTGGAGAAAACTATCTTACAGGGCTTGTGCGGTCAGTTATCCCACCCAGATAACATTGCTTTGGATCATGTCCAGGTCAGCTGATCAGTGACCTCACTTGCCTTTGCAGGATCTTTTTTTATCATGTAAAATCTAATCATGAATGCAAGTGAAGGTGAAACATCCAGGGCAAGAGAAGAGTCCTTGAAAAACTCTACCCTCCATACATAAGTAGAGACATCCCTGGAAGCTGAGCTGTAAGAGAGATCAAAAGCTTCATTCAAGTACAGAACACAAGGGACCATTGAGACACCAGCCCTATGCAGACCAGGAAGAGAGCTTCCTTGACACTTGTCCATGTAGCTTTTCAACAAAGCCTTTTGAGGCATCAGAGTTTTGATAGCAAACATATTTCACAGCCAAGTCTATAATTTACTAGAAGGAAATCCAGATCTGTTCTCTAGCAGGTGATTCTTGATGGTTGTTTCACATGCCCACTTGCAAGTCATGATTTCACAAGGCTGGAATACCATGGCAAATGTGCTTTAAAATGTGAAGAGATATACTGATGGAAACACAAAATTGAGAAACTCACTAAATTTGGAAAACTAAACATTAAGGTATTGCAAAAAAATATTGCAAATTTGGGATGTGATTTTCTTTTTTTTTATAGAAGCATAAGAGGGTACCAACTCAAAGCTGTCAGAGAGAACTCCTTAGATATAATCCCAGTCAGGACATGACTATGGTGTGCCAATAAAAACCTCAGGCACCTATGCCAAAAGGGATGTCCAGGAAAAGTCTTTCCTTCATTCACCATCCATCTGTTGGGGGATATTATTTTAAGCTGTGTTACTTTTGTTTATGTTGTACTTGTTAAACTCTGTGAAGCTCTGTTACTATGCCTGTCTAAAACACCTGATGGTCTAATAAAGTGCTGAATGGCCAATAGCAAGGCAGGAGAAAGCACATGTGGGGCTGGCAGGTGGAGAGGATATGTAGAAGAAGAAATCTGAGAGAGAAAAAAAGATCAAGGAGCAAGAGAAGGAGGCAGACACAAGGAGCCAGCCACACAGCTACACAGCAAGCCACAGAATAAGAAACAAAGAAAGGTATATAAAAATACAGAAAGGTAAAACCTAGAGGCAAAAGATAGATGGGATAATTTGAAGCTAAGAAAAGCTGGCAAGAAACAAACCAAGTTCAGACCAGACATTTATAATTAAGAATAAGCCTCCATGTGTGATTTACTTGGTAGCTAGGTGGAAGGCCCCCCAAAAGAGCAAAAACAAATAACAATCCACCCATCCCTGCTTAGGAGAAAATGAAGAGGGAGAAGTTTAGGAAATTTAAATAAATGGGTCCTGCTAATGAAGTACAACTTCTATTGAGAGCATAAATAGATAATAAGTCAATGATAAGTATTTAATTCATTTAATTATTACAAATTCAATTCAGTTAATGGTTACAGCCAATTAGCCAACTCCTAAATCAATAAATGGGACATTGCCTGTTTCACAGAAGCCTCCCCAATCCTCTGACCTCCCTTCCAATCCTTAGTCTCCTTTCTTGAGTCCCTCTCTCCTAACTCTGAGCATGCTGCTTTAGTTTTTCATTGTCCCCAATGCTGTATAAATAGATTGACAGAATTCATTTGTGCATGCCATTTTCACTCAACAGCCTGTTGTCAAGAAGTAGTTTATTCTCACTGTTGCTTAGAATTCTGTTATTCTATTGTATACATTTACTACACTTTCTTTTTTCATTCTACTAAGAAACATTTGGGTAATTTCCAGAATGTGACTATTAAAGAGTGTGCTACTACAAATGTCTACAACAAACCCACACACATGCCTGTACTGTTGTGGGATGTCCTGTATGTCAAATGTGTTGCTTTGATTGGTTAAAATAAATAAAGTACTATAGAAATGGGCTAAATATAAGAGTAAGAGCTAAACAATGGTAGGCCTGAGCTAATGGCCAAGCAGTTTAAGTAATATAAGCATCTGAGTGATTATTTTATACATGGGTTGTGGGACCATGGGGGCTTGGTGGCACTTGGAGAGAAGATCTCCAACAACACTGTACCCTCATACATATCCTTCTAATTTTTTCAATGCCTAGGGAATAAATTGCTCAATCATAGCAAATGCATGAGTAGGTGATGTCAAAGTTTCTTCAAAAGTGGCTCTACCAATACAAAGTTCTACCTGAAACTTTATGCAGTTGGTCTTCCTAATTTCAGCAATTCTTCTCTGTGTAATGGTAGCTCATTGTAGTTTCCTCTTCTGTTTCTCTCAGGACAGTAAGATTACATAGCTTTAATATTTATTGGATATTTTGTTATTTTTATCTGGAAGTACTTATTTACTCTTTTCTCTTTTTACCTCATTTGTTGTCTTTCATTTGATTATCAAGTTAAAATATTTCCTTATAGATTTCACATCTGATGCCTTGTTGATGACAGACAGCTTGATGATCATCAGGTTTTGTTCTGTGGCTTGCTTATTCAAGTTCTTTATGGTGTTTTCCAACAAACATCTGTAATCATGGAGTTTAACTTCACATTTTTCTTTTTTCCTGGATAGTGTTATTTGTGAACTGACTATGACATATATCCTAAGGAGTTCTATTCTACTCAGCACTAGCAAGCTGGAAGACAATATTCCACCTATTCTAACAAAAATAAAAAAGCTAAATAATTTTAAAGGGAAATTTCTTTGAGCACTCCTGAGATCTGAGTTATATGAAGACCGAGAAACAGATGGCCAAGTGCCAAAGCCCTCCAAGGAAATGAAGCAGTTAGAAGTAATCATAAGGAATCCACCTTAAGGCTGAACACATCTGAAGGGTCAAATACAGGGCCCAGATCACTTGAGACTATAAGAGACTCTGTACAGAGAGGAGTTTGCCCGTGCTTTTGTGTGCTTTGCTATCAGTCTTCCACTAGAGACTTAAAGAAAAAAAATGGGCAGCAGGACAGAAGACTCAGGTATAGATGATATGGTTTGGATACAAAGTTTCCCTCAAAGAATCCAATCAATGCATCATCTTGATGAAGTCTGATTGGGAGACGGTGGAATATTTAAGACAGAGGCCTAGTTGGAGGCATTAGATAACTGTGGTATCGAGGACTATCTTTACTTAAATCCCTTTCTATACACATTTCTGCTCCCCAGCAGACTTGAGGAGAACTGCTTCTCTCCATTGTGCCATTTCAGTTCATTCAGCTTTCCCTCAGGATAAAGTAGTGGGGCCAGCAATCTGGATCCGTCCAAAACTATATGGGTGGACATGAAGAGTCCCACAGTGATGGAAATATTCTTCATCGTCACTGTTTAGTGTCAATATCCTTATTATGATATTACAAATTATTATCATTGGAGACAAGTGAGTGAGGACTACACAAGAATTTATAATACTCTTTTTTAATGAGGCCTAAGTGAATCCACACACTGCTCTATATCATCTCCTTCTGGTACAAATGTGACTTTTTCAAAATAAAAAAAAAATTGAAGTAAGGAAAAATATGTAAAGAGACATCAAAACATGGCTTAGCAACAGCATTTTTTAAAAAAGCACAAATATCAAATAGTATTTGGTAGTATGTGGTGAAATGATATCATGTTACTAAATAAAGATTACATCTCTATAATTTAAAACTTCATTCAGTGACTAGAATATAGAAGCTAGTAGTTTCTATTTTGAGCTGACAACTTTATGGGACATGGGTACTATATTTTAAGAGGCATTTTAAAGAAAATCCAAGTCTACTTACAAGATGAACATGACTGTGGAAATCATGCTACACATGAAATAACCAGAGAAATTGATAGTATCTACTTCCATGAGATGAGTCTGTGAGATCTTTCATCATCTGGGGAATTGCTACACAGAAGAATCAAGCTTTCTGTGAAAAAACCTAAGGAATTAAATAGGACCAACAAATGATAGGCATAAGAAAGCATAGCTCTTATCTAAGGAGGTCACAAGTATAAGCCCTATCACAAAAGTAATTGTGTGACTATGAATAGGACAGTGGCTGAGATGCTGCCAACCAGTCTGAGTGTGAAATAACCCTTTAAATCCTCGGGCTTCCTATAGATCAGGAGCCTTTCAGCCATAACTGCTTAAATAGGCAGAAGTTTTATAATTGCCAGAAAAACAGGTTATTAGTTTCACTTTTCATATTTTAGAGTCCTGTCTAATTATCTTAACTAATCATCCAATTATTTGTTTTCTAGTTACATGAAGTCAGTTATTTAAAGCATACTAAAACCTGCGAACACATGTCCCATTATCAAAAAGAACTTGAGGTAACACTTGGGACTTGATTGTTTTCCTTACTCATTAACCTAAAACAGTCGATGTCGCTCCTCAAGAGAAGCTCATACGTCCTAGCTTCATGACATTTCCTTCTTCTTATTTTCTAACCTTTGCAGGCCCTGCCTTATCAAGGGTGGGAGCAACACTGTATCCTACCTTTACCTACATTAATTTTTCTATTAAACAAACCTCTATCATAATCCCTTACTATATTTGTTTAAAAAAAACACCCTTAATCATCAAAATTCTATTTAAACTAACAGTATTATTGTATAAAATCATTACTTCAATTAAACAGCACAGCTTAAGAGGAAATCACCTTCATAATAATCCACAGACAGAATGCCCAGCAGAACAGGATATTTCTGTGAGCTAATCACACTGCATTAAAGACAGTGGGCATCCTCCCCACATTCATTCACAGCATGCCAGATACCAGGGAAAAATGGCAGCAGCAAACAGAGGCACAGCAGCGGCAAGAGGTGTTCTGGAGCCAAAGCCTCTGTTGCTATGCCTGTCTGAGATTCACCCATCAGTGCCTTGTATTCTGGTGGGCCGATCTCTTGTACTTCCACTTCCACTTGCTGCTACTCTGCTATGGCCATGGGCACCACAGCATGTGTGTGTGTGTGTGTGTGTGTGTGTGTGTGTGTGTGTGTGTGTGTATGTGTGTGTGTTATGTATATGTGTGTTCATGTGTGTGTGCATGACGGTGTCAGGGTACAACTCTGTGCTGAGGCCTGAGATTGTTATATCATTTTCCATCCCTCTCCACCTTACATATTTAGGCAGGGATTCTCAGCAAACTGAGAGATTCACTTTTCAGTTAGATTAGCTAGTTTGCTCCAGGGATACTGCCTTCACATGTACTGAGCTTATAGGTGGGCTGCCCTCTCACCAGGTTTTTATGTATGTTCTGAGGATCTATTCTCCACTCTCCATTTTTAAACACCAAGCACTTTACTGGCTAAACCATCTCCCCACATCTCCCCAGACTTACAATGGGTGGGGCAAGGGAAGGAATAAGGTTAAGCTTTTCCTTGGAAAATCAGTATTATAATAGTACAGTGGTCAACTACTACTCTTTGAGTGCATTAATGGTTGTGATCCCTTAGTTTCTAGTCTCCCAGGGCCTTAAGTGGTATGAAGTTCTGTGAACAGGCAGGATAAATCCCTCACATTTAGCCACATGCTCCCCTGTAAGTAAGTTCTTGATACCTGCTTTTGTTTACAAGCACACCAAGTCCCTATAGCATATCGTTAGCTTGTGTCTTGCTTCGCTCTTCCTAGTAGACAACATTCTACCTTTTCATCTGCTATAGTTGAACCTGATCGTCTTTGTCAAACATTATGTTGAGACTTATCTCCTCAATAGGGTATTGGTGAAATTATTAAGGCCATTCCACGTAGTTAAAAGGGAGGTTTATTTTGTAGGGTAACTTACAAATGAAGGGGTAGGTTGCAGGGTCTGGCAAAGGTATAGCACTGTCCGGCGGTGTTCTCTGGAGAACTTTGCTCGGTCCACCTCCTGCGTCCAGCGTCCCCGAACCAAGAGAGCGACCTCCTCTTGATCCTTGGTCTTCCGCTCCGTCCTCTGCCCTGCCTTGTGGGAGTGATCATTACTGAAGCCTCAATGGGGGTTGGAACTTCCAGGCCAATGCTGGGATGGCTATCCACTACATCAGGGCCTTGCTGGAATCAGACCTACCAGAAAGGTTTTAGTTCATATTAGGAGAACTTGTATTTGAGAATGAGATCTCACTTTCAAGGGACCAACTTGTTAACTCAGAGTCATTCATTATAAAGCAAAGTTACTCATTCCATTTTTATCTTTATATGGACTCACTCGTGCTTCTGTTTTCTGCTGTGAGTAGAATAAGCATGATGTCTGCAGCAGAAGTCAATCATGTTTGGTTAAATTGTCTTGGGTTTCTCTTCCTAAGAGCCAAAATAAAACTGTAATCATTTTTATAGATTACCCATTCTATTGTATCAATAGAAAATGAACTAGACACTATCCATCTTTCTCCATTTCTATCTGTTCTTTCTCTTTTCCTTAGTGTTTCTATGGAGGTAATTGATGACTTACAGATTGGTGTGTACATGGTTATTTTACCTAAAACTGTGTGACATGGTACATATCATAGTAATGCAAACAGCATAGGCATTCGAATAAAGTCCTGGAATTTTCCTCCTATGATGTATTAGCCCTTTAGTTGCTGGCTCACAGACTAGCACTATGAAGAAGCCTAGAAATAGATGGGATATTGGGGTAGTAGTGGGGTCAAGAAAGACACCATGTATCAATCAATGTGAACCACTAACACTCTATGTATCCACTTTGAAACATGCATGCTGATACCAGTTCTATTCCAAGGGAGCAGGTAGATATACATGAGATAAAATTATTATATTTTTTACCTTACTCATTAATGTGACAAAATACTCCAAGAAAGCAACTTAAAGGAGGAAGTGTTCATTTCAGCTCACAGTTTGAGGATGTGATAAACCATGGCAGGAGAGTCATAGCAGCAAAGGCTGGAGAAAGATGATTCAGTTGCACCCACAGTCAGGATGCAACAAAATGAATGCTTATGCTCAGTTCACTTTTTCCTTTTTTATTCAGTTTGGGACACCTAGAATGAGTAACATTAGAGTGGGCCGATCCAAATTCAGTTAACTTAAACTAGGTCAGCATTTTTCAGTCTGTGGGTCATGACCTCCACAAGGACAGCATATCAAACATCCTGCACATCAGAAATTTACATTAAGATTCATAACAGTAACAAGATTACAACTATGAAGTAGCAATGAAATAATGTTATAGTTGGGGGGTCACCAAAACATGGGGAACTGTACTAAGCATTGCAGATTTAGGAAGGGTGATCTCTCACCGATCTACCCAGAGCATCATTTCCCTGGTGATTCCAAGTCCTACCAGCTTGACAATCAAGGTGAACCATCACAAGCAAAAGTGATGAGTTGTTGAAAGTGGGAGGAAGGAATTCAAACAAGCTTGCTTTATGTTTGCCTGAGATTTACTCCTGGCAAACTTGTATTCTTATTGGAAGGCCTTTCCCTCAGACCTCTGTGGGTTTTCAAACAAAAATCCTGTCTAGCTTTACTTACTCACATGTTTATCCAACTAATTCATTCATGAAGACTGCAAACATGTAGTAGTTTTAGCTTACAAAAGTATATCCAGGAACTCTCCTTTCAAATCCATAAGAAGGGAAAGCCTTTCAGTATATTCAGTTATATAAAGTCTACTTAATTTTCTAGTGGACAGTGTGGCCAAGAGACTATTATACGAAGAAGAGAGAATAAATAGAATAAACTTGTTCTACCCCTTCACAAACTATTTAACTTTATGACATCATAATTGTTAAGTGAAGAGGTGAGCCTGGAGCTAAAAATTGATGAACACGCATTTAAAACATACAAAGGAGGACAAAACTAAGAAGATAAATGATGTGTATATTGAATAATAGACAAAAATAGAGTGAAGAAAAGCAAAGTAGAATGCGGGGCATTTTGTAGGTTTTTAACATTTGAGAAATCTTTACAAAACCTTATATGTAGACTTATATTGCAAAGGTCTCTGTAATATCTTATATGTGCACTTATTATATTGCATGTAAGTTGCATCAAAGTCCATAGTTAATCACTAAGATAACAGGTTGAAACTAAATTAACTCATGTAGCTAAATAGTTTATTTTACTGACGTTTGGTGTTCTCATTAGAAACAATTACCGTTCAGAGGTAAGGTTAAGGGAAAAGTCAATAAGCCCTAGGAGAAATGAAAGTCAAAGCGCAATCTATTCCTGACTACCTTCAAATAGAATTTTTCAGTTCAATGACATCATAGTATTTGTTCAATGTCTATTGCTTGGCACTGAGTATAAAGATTTTTTTTTTCCATCTTTATTCTTGGTGAACATGTTCTTCAGGAGTGTATACTTGTTTTATGTTTAAAACCAATTTTCAGAATACAGAAAATAATTAGAGAGCCAGTAAGAAAAAGGATAAGAATAACCTAATAACCTAATGATCTTTAGTAAATATTAGCTGGCTGGAGCTGATTGGTAGTTCTCAGATCTTCGCTTAGGATATCACACTGAATTTCTGTAATATATCATATGAATAATCAATATTATTAGAACTTTAAGTATATTGTATACAATATAAACGAGAAAACAGGCTGTCAGCAAAGTAAAATAATTCATCAAACTTACTGTCTAGATAATTTGGGTAACAAAATTCTATTTCTTTTTTACATATCACAATGCATTTCTCTATTTTTGTTTGGACACCAGGCTTTAAAGCAAATCCAGTTTTATAAAAGTGATAGAGTCACCACAGAGATAGACAGGTTCTTAATTGGTAAAAGTTTCCTTTTGGTTACTGGAGAACAGAGTGATATTTCTACCACATTCCTGTTGATGTGACAGAAATTAAAAGGCTCAAATAAGGTGAATGTAAGGAACACTCTCCACAAAACAAACTAAACAAAAATCTTTAAAACAAACAAAACAACAACAAAAGAATGTAAGTCCCAAATGACTGTAAGTAACAATATGTTGAATAAATAATTAAAAATGACTGCATTTACTCTTTCAACACAGGATCTAACATGGCATTTCAAAAGGAATGTTAATTTGAATTTAGTTAATGGAATAGAGCTATAAGAATACAACTCATTGTCACTCAGTGGTTTATATTCAGATTTTGAACAGGTCTTTTATCTGATCAAACACACTGGAGACAAACAGCAAACACCTCTTCCTGTTCCTAGTGTTTTGCTTGTTTACAGTTTTCTTAATTATTTTTTATTCAGATAATCTCTTGCCATAAAGGAAGCCCAGGTATTTGAATCACTGTGGCTTGGATGTTATGCATACCTGGGGAGAAAGAAATGTAAATGTTGCCTCATTTCAGACAAAAGGAAGTCCTTGGAGAGGTCAGAGGGAGCTAGTGTGTGGGTACTCAGGCAGGTGTTGGGGAGTTTGAAAACAACCATCTTGTCACCATCCAAGAAAAAATCTGCTAGACCTGATAGTAGAACCTTACCTTACAGCTGATCTATAATTTGATATAAGAAAATTTTAAAGGGATATAAATGGTTGTTTGAAGAAAGTGTGTTGATATTCAGAATTCTGACTGGGTCAGACAAGACTTGATGATGGAGTCTGAAAAGCCTACAAAAACTAGACTGAGGATGGCTCATCTTTGCCTAAGTGTGCTTTGACGCTAACCCAGATGGAAAAGAGGAGCATAAGTCTGTGCTTTTTCATCATTATAGTCACAATTGCTAAGATGTCAACAAAGCCCCAGATGTTGTACTTTATCTTTGAATACAGATCATTTGATCTTTCCAATAATAACCTGTAGCATGAATTCTAATTGGTCTTAGTAAAAACCCAGAATCAGGTATCAGAGCAAATGCTGAAAGATCAGAGAAGTAAAGGAGCCAGCCACTAGAAAGATTTCTTACCTCTAGGAATCCGCACGTTGAAAGGGCTGAACTCCTGTCTCCACTCTGCATTATCACTTCCTCTCTCCACCCAGCCATAACATTTCCTGTTTCCTCCTCTCAAGCATTGGGATTAAAGGTGTCTGCCTCTCAAGTACTGGAATCAAAGGCATGAAATCCCTAGTGCTGGGATTAGAGCTATGTGTGTGCCACCATTGCCTGGCCTCTAGTGGCTAGCTTGGCACTCTGATCCCCAGGGAAGTTTTATATGTTAGAGCACAAAGAAAATATCACCACAACCACCTTCTCCAAAATATGCACATACTTCAGCTTGCTTTCCTCTGAATCCTGTAATGCTAAATTCACCTGGTATCTATACAAATAAGACAACATTCTGGTACATTCTCAGCCTTTTCAAAATACTTTGCAGACTTAAGTTATGTGCTAAGACTAAGTTTCTAATTAAGTCCCCAATAGATGTGGACAAACTTTCATAAAACTCAATTATCATTTGAGAGAAGATGAAAGATTGATGAGTAGACATGAACTAACTATCATTCCCTTCTTCTCCATGTCTTAGATTCACTTTACATTCTATATATTTCTATCATTAATTTCTTTTTTACTTATTTTGTTTATCATTTTACATACCAAGCCCTGTTCCCCCTCCATCCCCTTCTCCCATGCACCCCACCTTCCCCCATCCTACTCCCATTTCCTCCTCATAGTGGTTAAGGCCTCTCTTGGGTAGTCATCACAGGCTGTCATACTAAGTTGGGGCAGAACCTAGCTCCCTCCCACCCCCACCATCAGGCTGAGTAAGGCATTGCACCATAGGGAATGGGTTCTAAAAATCCAGTTCATGTACCCATGATAAGTCCTGGTTCCAATGGCAGGGAACCCACAAACTCATCAAGACATGCAACTCTCACCCACATTTAGAGGCCTAGTATGGTCCCCTGCAGGCTCCCCAGCTGTCAATCTAGAGTCCCTGATCTCCCACTAGTTTGGGTCAGCTGACTTGGTGGTTTTTCCACCATGATCCTGACACCCCTTGCTCCTATAATCCCTCCTCTCGCTCTTCAACTGGACTCCAGGAGCTTGGCTAAGAGCTTGGCTGTGGGTTTCGACATGTGTTTCCATCAGTCCACAGGATATAGGTTCTATGATGACAGTAAGGGTAGACACCAATCTGAGTACAGGGGAAGGCTAGTTCAAGCACCCTCTCCACCATTGTTATGAGTCTTAGCTGGGGAAATCCTTGTTAGTTTCTGGGGATTTCCTTAGCTCCAGATTTCTCCCTAACCCTTTAATGATTCACTCTGTCAAGATATCTCTTTCATTGCTCTCCCTCTCTGTCCCTCTCTCAACAGCCATTTCAAACCCTCATGTTCTCACCCCCTATCCCCTCCTCTCTACTCATCTACTCCCAGTTTACTCAGGAGATCTTAGCCCTTTCTCCTACCTGGGATGATCCATGCATGTCCCTCTTAGGGTCTTCCTCTTTACCTGGCTTCTCTGGGTTTGTGGATTGTAGCCTGGTTATCCTTTGCTTCTATCATTAATTTCTTGTATATTACATCTTACTTTAATTGTAATAGAAGTCCCAGGAAAATATGCTTTGATTTTAAGACTTCAATTCTGTGTACTAATCTCCATTGCCACCTTCTTGTGTGTTCTAAAGAGTCATCACCTTGTCCCTTCCTCCTACTGTGCTAAGAATTTTCTAATATATTTTAGATTCTTCCAATCTTATGTGTCTCAGAGAAAAACAATGCAGTCAAATGTGCATAGGCACATAATTGCAACTTTATTTACAAATGCAAATAGATTCTCTCAGCATGAAGATCTTTCCCTTTATACTGTCTTCTTTCATGTTAACATTCATCTCATGCTTACAATCATTCCTTATGTAAGAACTAGAGTCACAGTTCTCTATTTCTGTTTGACAAAAATCAGTATAAAATTCATATTCTAATTTTGGTGATTAGATATGTACATAATAACCTGTATTCACATTGTAACAAATAATATGAAGCTTGACAGTTTCTACAGAAAACATCCTGATACATAAGTGATTTGTAACTAAAAATATTCTAACACTCTCTGCACATATTTTTCTAAGTTAAGAGACAAAATTGCATATATAGTCTATTTTGGAATTAGTGCTTTTGAAACAGAAATTAATTTATTACAACTTGTAAAGGTTCTTTTACATTCCTTTTTAAAATATGTCTGTAATGCAAATAAATTAATAAACCATTGTTATAGGGCTTTCCAGCATGTGAGATGATTTAAGTGGCATACATGTTGCAATAATAACAATATGAACTTCATTTTAATGTTGAAGGATATCTTATTGCTTCGCATCAGATTCTTCACATTAGCACTAGTATGGAAAGCTAAAAATGATTATAATTCCTATCACTATAGTCAAATAGATTTTTTAAATTGATTTATCCACATGTAAGTAAATTTACCTCAGTGCTATTTTCCCATCTTCATTACAGTAAATAAATATAACCCCATATTTTGTGGATTAGTTACAGGCTAACCTTTAAATTTGTAATATAAGCTTCAAAATAAGCACCCTACATAATGCGGTATTGCCAAGATCCTAAACTTCTGATGTACCTTTCATTGATTGATTTGGTGGTCTAACTGCATGGGGAGTTAATACAGTCTGTGAGTCAATGGGGGAAGACGAAGTTACATGTGCCTAGAGACTTTGTTTTACCCATTGCAGTGTTTGTCCTGCTCACTAGGACCTGCTACTGTCACAGAGAAGGTACTCAGTAGATGTCTACTGAGTAGATAAAACTGAATGTTAGCAGTGAGGGCCTGAACATGTTATGAAAATGATTCCTAGTGGCATATTGCTAAACCTCATACATAGATGAGTTTATCACATAACGCTCACCAGAGGAGCATCTTGTAGCAGATAGCAACCTATGGTGATATTTTATTTGTGCTGAAATGTGATTTTATTTGTATGTTAATAAATAAAGTTTGCCTGGAGATCAGAGGTCATAGTGATCAGTAAGCAGAGTCAGGTGGTGGTAGCACATGCCCTTAATCTGATCACATGGCAGGCAGAGTCTCTATGTGGTCAAGGACACAGCCAAGTGTGATGACATGAACCTTTAATCCCAGTACCAACCACAGAGACTTGGAGGTCTGTATAGACAGGCAGTGACGAGGAAGTCATGTGGTTGGGTTTAGCACCATTGAGAAGGTAGAACAGAAAGGCAATAAAAAGACAAGTCAGACAGGAAGAAACTCTCTCTCTGAGGAAGCTACTTCTGGTGGTAAGCTAAAGCTAGTCGTGGCTATTGCTCTGATCTCTTTGGCTATTTCCTCTGTATTTGGCTCTGTGTTTCTGATTTACTAAGACTGTTTTAAATTTCATCTACAGTAACCCAACACAGAAACCCGCAACTCACCAACAAGCAGAGAATAACCTACTTTGAAATGCTCAGTCCTAAATGGTATATCTATACAACACTCCTCCCTCAAGGCTTAGGGATCTATTAAGAAGAGGGTGTGATAAGGAAGGGAATGGCTCAGTTGCCTTTAGCCTACTGGCTATGGGTGGGTTAGGACTTCTGTTAGTCTTCTCTGTGTCGAACACAGAGATTGCAAGCCCAGCGCCACTTTGAGATCTTTGGCAGCAGTTAACTCTGCAGCTCACACACACAATTGAGCCTGTATGATAATGAGTATTCAGAGACGGGTAATGCCTGGGCGGGGGAGGGGGGGGACTCACCAACCTAAGATAGAGTGCCTGTGTGGCCTGGGCAGGTGTCTCCATGATGGGTAAGGTGACCTGCTGACGTCCCATGCAACCTAAATCAAAAACTCAGTTTTTAGTAAAAGGGGGGACCTGTAAGGCCTTGGCCCCCTTTTTGGTAACTGTTGCCTTGCTTGCTGACCTTGACAATGATATTCTCCCTATGCTAATTCCCTGCTGGGTCCCACCATCCTGAATGCTTAAGGGAAGTTCCTTATCTGTGTATCCTCCATATTGGGCATTAACAGCTTAGATGCAAGATTGTAAAACATAGGTAGTGAACTTCTGCCCTCCGGGATTCTCCCATTGTGCTGTTAGCCTGTATTTAAGACCTCCTCCCTCCTTCAATAAATGGCTTTTGGCATTCAAAATAAATAAATAAATAAATAAATAGATAGATAGATAGATAGATAAATATATAAAGGTTTTTAAAAAAGAAGAGGGTGTAGCAAAAATGTAAAAAAAATCAGAAGTAGTGAATAAATTTAAGAAAACTGTTCTAGACACAATAGTGTAGATGCACACAGGAATATACCGAGACTATGACAGACTACACAAGACCTGGACGAAGCTCAAGCCAGGTAAAACCCCAGCACAAAGGATGACAAGTAGGCAAAAAGTCCCTCTCCTAGCCAATGAGTTCTTGGAATCTGATTGCTGCTGAGAGAGGAAGAGTTGTTATCTTGACCATACTCCAGGACAGGCCCCAAGACCAGCAGTAGTTGGCCAACACAAACTGAATTCCTTCATTTGTTTTTCTTGTGAGTGGTAGAGAGAGAGAGAGAAAGAGATCCTACAATGTGAGGAGAAAGAGCAGGGACCCAAATCATCATGACCAAATTAATTAAAGCAGTTTTTTTTATATGTGTACATGGGCGGTCACTTCACAAAGACTAGGTTCAAGAGATCAGAATTGGACATGGATAGGGTTTTTATAGTTCAGGAGTAGGGAGTTTTCAAATGGGTGATTTGGCAGGCAAATTGGCAGGGATACAGGTACAGGATATAAACATAGCAAATTGATCATAACAACTTCCTGAAACAAAGACATGATTACAAGGTGATCATTACAAGGTAGTCGTAATGAGGTGGTCATAA
The DNA here is from genome assembly GCF_903995425.1 of Onychomys torridus. Lineage (NCBI taxonomy): Eukaryota > Metazoa > Chordata > Mammalia > Rodentia > Cricetidae > Onychomys > Onychomys torridus. Next base: position 88,679,164 of record NC_050451.1, on the reverse strand, counting down.
TGAGGTAGTTGTAACAACATGATCATAATAACCTTCTAAAACAAAGGCATGTTGCCATTTCCTGGAATAGACAGTACAGGACCATTTGTAGTTAATGTTACAGGTGTGGTAATCCCAAATCCTTGAGAAATAGATTTAATTATAAACAGGAATCAATCTAGTTTGTTTTTAATATAAGATAGCTTTCAGGCCTAAGATGGAGGCAGGATGGTTTATCAATAGAGGTCGAGATAGAGGCAGACAGGCAGAAGACAAACTGTGAAGTTGAATGGGTAAGGAGCTGGGAGAAGATCTGGGAGGAGCAGGGGTAGAGGAGTGAACATAATCAAAATATGCTGTATAAAATTCTCAAAGAATAAATAAAAACATTATTTTAAATAACTAAATGCTAAATTATTTACATCAGTTAGAGAATCTTGATAAGGAATTTGGATTTATTCATACAAATAAATTATAAGAGTTTAAAATGATGAATATATGAGTTATTCTGATTAAATCATAATCAAATATAGACACAAGTCAAAATATCACATTATTCCTAATTAAAATGTACACAATATATGCCAATGAAAAGAAGAAATCAGAGACTAATCTCTACAAGAGTTAAAACTACAATGAAGAAATGGCCAGATGTCATTAACTCAGCCAGATGTCAGACCTCATTAACAAAGTAATAATTAGTTAAGAGGAAAGACTTTTTGGCAATTTTTATGATTGTGAGAAAAAGATAGCTTTTTAAATAAGTAACTAGTGGTCAAAATATTTTATTGTAAAGCAAATATTTACAAGTTCCCTATCCAAAAAGTACCTATAGATCTTGGGTTAATAACTTTGAACTTAGAGGAGACTGCAGGGAGAGATGTCACACTAACTGGATTCACTTGCAGAGAATAAAAAACCACATTACCAACCTAAAAGAAGGCATTTGTCATTGTGTATTAAATAGAAAAGCAATTGTTAAGAGGGTTGAAGAGGCAGAATTTACTGTTTCCAAGAACACAGACAAAATGGACTGCTATGGAAATATTGCTGTGATTAGGAAGCTAAAGAATCAGAAAGGTGACAAAGATCTTGGGAAATTCGTCACTTCTGAAGCTATAATCTGTAAACCCAAAGACATTGTCTCAAACTCTGCCTCTTTCCCAGAGAAACTCAGGTCTACAATCAAATTTCACAGAAATATATGGAACTTGCATATGCTAATTTAGATCTAGAATTACATCTGCAAAGGATCCTGAGAAATATAACTGTATTGTTTTTGCTTCAGCATCCTATAAATACACACAAATCAATGGAAAGGATATAGAACTTTAATCTGAAACATATTGTGATCCACTTAATTCAGTTTTTTAATTTGTTCCTAATATCTTGGAACATTGAACAATATGGCAATCAGTCATTTAGACCAACCCATGAAGATTAAATATATAAAATATGACCAGGTTAATTATCACCATAATAGGAGGACCATCTTGGACAAAGTAAATGTAATATGGTTGATCTTTCCAATTTTTGAAACAAAAATCATGGCAAGCCATAACATAAAATTAATCAAAATTCTTACATTTAGTTTCAATGTTATTTTTTTGTAAATAATGAAAATAATTTGGTATCCAGCAACTTGCTCTTATTTAACATTTATATGATAAAGAAAGACTTGAACAAACACTGAAAAATAAAAATGTATCAAAACAACTGGCTTCCCAAAGTGAAATCCAAGTAAGCTGCCCAAAAGTGGCCATAGAAAACGTATCTGTGTGTACATTCAGCATGCATATCTATGGCAACCTGAATTTGGCAAGATAGAGTTCAATTTATGTGCAATTCACATTTCTGTGAAAGTGTTACATTTTAACAAGTCGTTATTATAAAGGATTTTCAAAAGAGAATATGTAAGACATTCTTTCCAAAGAGCGTTGAAATGAAAGAACATCGTTCTTTTGATATAACCAAGTGCTTCACAGAAGGGAACACTCTTTATGATTATTTAATAGTATAATAGAAGTTCCATTATCCAGAATTGCAATAAGCATGCAATTCTCAAAATTCAAAAGACACAGTACATTCAGCATAGATTTATTGAGCCTTCATTCTACAATGGCCATTTTCCAGGCGCTATAAGGATACAGTTTAGGGTGAGATACTTGCTTAGAAGATTTTATTTTAATTGTCAAGGCAAATTACACATAGACTAACAAGTGAATAGTTGATATAAAAAGAAATTAAATAAAAATAAAAATAGATATATTCTTATATATGAGAATTATTTGTTTATACATATGGTTTTCTAGAGATATGAGGTTGTTCAGGTCAGAGAGATAAAAATAAAAATTTATTATAAGGTAGAAACATGTCAGGAATTGAATAGAATTAGTATAGAGGAATAGTTGGGACATTTAGGGTGTAGAAAACCAATGATCAAATATATCCAAAAGCATCTGTAAATGTAAGTAGACAATATTCAGAATGGACCAGCAGAAATAAAGAAAGGGTAACTTGGTAACAGATTGTGGATGTTGTTCAATGCCAGATTGAGTTAGGGGTAAAGGAGCGCCATCTGAGCAGGACAGTCAAATGTTGGAAGCAGTCTGGTAGCATGAGTGGGACAATCTGGAGAAAAGGAGACAGGCTTGATGGATGAGAATTTTATAGGAAATTGGGCTTGATGTACTGAGAGACTATGGTGAAAGGGATTTTTTTAAGAGCAAAAAAATGATACCACTGTATAGGTGATGGGAAACTTTTCATTACTGATGAAAAAGAAAACAATAGATACAGAGAAAGAGACAGGAAGACAAAGACAGAGTTTTGACCTCCTTTCAGATCAAGTTCACAAGTGGGGGGTGCTATTAAAAATTGTGAATGATATTTCTGCATATTAATTTCCTGGGATAAATGTGATCTTATTTTCTAAATAGAAGTTAACTTAGAAGGACTTTCAGATATTTCTATGTCTTCAGTTAAGAGTTCTGAATCAATACCTAAGCCTACAAATGCTGTTGTTGGTACACATAATTAATTTGAAGAGAAGGCTACATGATGTTTACTTAAAACTCTGTCCCAATACTGGTTCTGAGGATAACCTACCTGGTCTGCCTGATCAATAACTATATGTTTATATAGTACTTGTTGGAACTTGCTGTTAGTTCTGATTCTTCTATATCTCTTATGGACAACATCAGCTTAATATGATCCAGTCTCAGTAAATCAGCCTACAACAAACTATTAGATAAAGAAACAGAAGACTCTCTTAGAGAAACTCACACCCATGTTCTTAGGTGTATGTTTCTCCATGTCAGCCCTGTGTGTCTCTTTCCTTCTCTTAACCTTTGTGTTTAAGTCCATGCTAAAATATTTTTATTAATGACTGCTCTTCCAGAGGACTCAGGTTTGAGTCTCAATACCCACTTTGTGGGTCACAACTGTCTGTAAGTCCAGTTCCCATGGTTACTCTGCCCTCTTCTGGTCTCCTCAGTTGCTCACACAGGTGGTTCACAGACATACATGTAGTAAAAATATTCATGCACGCACACACACACACACACACACACACACACACACACACACACCTATGCTTATAACTAAAGATAAATTATTTGTAATAAAATATATTGCAGATAGGAATGTTCTGAGACACTCTGCTTTGGCAACAAGGATTCATTGAGAACTTACTTCATTTGTCTTGACCACATTTCTTCATAGCCAGCCAACACTTTGTGAAAATTACTAGACACATCAGGCATTAAACAAACAAAACAAAATCTGCATCTTGGAGGGGATTAATTTGGCATGTTAATTAATTTATGCAAGTAGGATTATCAAAGGTATCTGCTGACTTATTTGAAAGGCATATTCTTATTGGTTATTTCCACTTGTCATGGTAAATATTATGAATGCCCACCCTTCCTGAAGCATCTCTGCAATGACAAGCTCATTTATTAAACAATGAGCTATCAACAAAGGAAGATTAAATTTTGGGTTCTCTATTAGATGCCAATCACTAAGTTTATCGAAAGAATCAAATAGTAGCAGAGAAATACATTTGTAAGAAAAGCAATGACTAGAAGGAAGGGTGAATGAATATTTCTTGCTGTCAGATCTCTACCATGTAGAATGTGCACAATTTTACATTATTTCTGGATACAGTGAACTCGCTTTTGAAATCAGGATCTTTCAGTTCTGATACAAATCACTGTATAGCAGAGAACAGTCCCCAGCTGGAAAAGCAGGTGTAAAATGGCCCAACTAATTACAGTCTTGTCAAGTAATGGCTAAAAGGCAACCAGTGACTGTCTTGATAGTGAATTTCAGGTGAGTCCAACCAATTGGATTAAGAAATTACACATAAGGGGAAAGCATATAAGTCACAGAGAGACAGAAAGACAACTGGGAGTGTAATGTTCCCTGATTTGAGGACAGAAAAGGTAGAGATTTCAGGAAATGGCTTGTTACAACAAACAGAAGATGGATGACTTGTTGAAGTGCAACTTGGAGTTTGCTGGCTGGGCCTATAAAATGAGATCAGATGGAAAAAGGATCTCCCATTGGAGCACACAGCTCTCCCATTAAGGATCCATATTGATAGCTTTAGCTTTCTACCTAACAATTTTTTATGAGGCTATAACTGTGACAATACTTTGGATTACAATGAGAAAAATCAAGAAACATTCAACAGCAACCAGAGTTTGAATGTCTGGAGAGAGAAGCCACCTTTCAGTCTCCTGTCCAGGATCTTTTCTTTAAAATTGTCACCAAAAGCAAGGAGGTTCTAAATCCCTAAGGGGAAAGAAAGTTATTATCAGGATCTATAAGACTGTATTCTCCCCTACTATTCTTTGCCTGGAGGCCAGACGTGCAGCATTTTATCAGCAGTCCTGCTCACTGAAGTGGAGGACACATGTCCAGATGGCGAGTCACCTGCTTATAGGCAATGCATAGAAGCAATTACTATTGTTTGGCTTCTATCCAGAGCAGAAATAAAGAGCATGATAATTTAGTCCCAATAACTATATTCCAGTTGATTCAGAAAGTTTCATATAAATAATAAAAGATTTTTCAGGAAAGGGTTGTCTTTTGAACCATCATTGCAAGAAATGCAGTCAATACTTTTTAGTAATAATTGCACTCCATTATTTTGTTGAAGTCATATAATTCTTTCTGAAAACCTCCTGGTGGTATTTAGAATTCTTCTTTCTTTATGTCAATAGAGATGACAGTAACAATTGCAATGAAAGAAATGGACCTATAAAGCAATAAACTGTTGCAGATAGGTACTTTCACACTTGAAGAATGGATAATTTCAATGCAAGTCAGCATTACCTGAGAATAATTCAGCATCTGTCTAACTACAATTCCCATCTTACTAAGTTAACTAATTTATGTGAACTATGGTGTTCTTAACAGAAAATCTTTATTTTTATTAAACTTGTGTCTCTAAATTACTTACTTTCTGTAATAAAATGTCATTCTCTAAAGTAATTAATTTTAAAATAAAATGGTTAAAAGTGCCTTTCCCTACATTATTGCAAAAAGTACCTAAAGAGGTATATGGAAACATGTACCAGATTGGAGATGAGCAGGAGGAAATTTTCAATGGACATTTCCATGTTAGGTTTTAGAACTGATAACTCACATTTTTCTCCTTCTCCAGTTTTGTATTCTCTATTCTATGACATCTTCCCAGTAACAAATAAACAAGTGTACTAAAGCACTATATTTATACCAACCAGCCCCAGAAATATCTAGGAATGTTATATATATATATATATATATATATATATATATATATATATCATGATCATAAAGAAGTTTAAGTTTCAATTTGCCAACATGAAAGATAAAAGGACACCAAACTCCATATCACTGGTAGAGTCTTAGCAAGTACTTTATTCCTAGAGAGTGTTTTGAAGAAGTTTAACTCACTATAACTTTCTCTTTCTCTTGTTCTCACTTACATAAATTGATTATATTTGCCTTAAGAGTCAGGTCTGCATTTATTTATTCAACAAATGACTAGAGTGTGTTTAGGGAATGCAAGCCACTAAGTTGGAGTCAGCATTTCTCTCAAGACAGTGCAGTAATCAGCGGGCCACCACTTCTCTTATTTTTCCTTCATTGTATCTGTTTACTAACTCAGTTCACTCCTGGGAGCTCCCTTCCTCAAGACTCCTGCGGAAACACAAGGATACCTGGATATAAACCAGAGACTATGGATAGGGGAAGAGGAAGGAAAGGGGCTGTGAAGGTAGAAATCAGCATTCCTTGCTTATTGTTTGCTTAGGGCTAGTTATAGATAGTTAGGAAGAATTATTTACAACTTTCTAACTTGTGTAACTTCAAGCATGGCGCTGACATTTATTAAGGAAGAAACAGAGAATGCAACTGTGAACTGTTTAGAACACTTACATCAACATTTTAATGGATTATAGAATTTGAATTTTGTCATAGTGGTTCACACTTCTAATTCCATACTGAGCAGCTGAGGCAGGATAACATGGGATTGAAAATTATTACTATTATTAATTATTATTTTATGTGCATGGGTGTTTTGCCTGCATGTATGACTGTACCTCACATATATGCCTTTTGTCTACTGAAGCCAGAGAGTGTGTTGAATCCTCTGGATCTGCAGTTACAAAACTGAGATATCATGAGGCTGCTGGGAATTTAACCTGGGTCCTCTGAAAGAACATCCAACACTCTTAACCACGGAGCTATCTCTTCAGCCCCAAGAATGACATGGACTATAGAGTGAGACTCTGTCTCCATAATACCCTCCCATAAGTAAAGAGTGTGACATGTAAATTATACAAGACAGATGAGTGAAGTGGAAAGAAGAACAGATCATCATTTGAAGTATAAGAGCATATGAGCAGAAAAGTGAATGGAGAAGACCAAACAGGCTAAGGCTAGGCCCACACTGCCATCCACATTCAAAATAACAACAGATGAAGAGAAACACATCTGTGAAGCAGAGAATAAAAAGCAAAGGGATTTTTTGTTACCCCACTCATGGGTTTGGTATGAAATGTCTCCTACAGGTTTATGTGTTTGAACAGTTGGCCCATAGCTGGTTCTGCTTCAGGAAATTGTGTAAACCTTGGGATGCTGGGACTAGCTATAGGAAGTAAGTCACTGCAGATGGGCGTTGTGATCTGTAACTATTCCTCTCATCCTGTCCTGCCCCAGCTTCCGGATCTGTAGAGATGTGGGCAATTGACTGCTGGGAAAACCTGCCACCATCCCTTCCTCATCATCTTCTATGTCTTCACACCGGCAGTAGCAGTTAGCTTTCTTTCCTTAAGTTGCTTCTTAACAGGAGTTGGTCACAGTAACAAGGAGAGTAACTAATATAGTAACAAACAATATTAATTAATCAATATGACAAATAGACTTCTATTATCAAATCCCAAAACAATGCCTTGATGCAGGTATTTTTTTTTATTTTGGTGGTTCCAAAACGTATAGGTAAAGGACTGGAGCAATAAACTTAGGAAGGAAAGCCAATTGCATGTGTCATCCTCATCTTACTACCATTATGGAGAATAATGACTCAATCCTGCTGAGAGTCTCTAAGGAGCTGCACATAAAGCACACATCAAAATAGTCCATGATGCAGTTGAAGAGAGGGCTCAGAGGTTAAAGGCACAGACTGCTCTTCTTGAGGTCCCAGGCTTGATTCAAAGCACCCACATGGAATCTCACCACTGTCTGTGACTCCAGCTCCAGGCATGTGATATCTTCTTCCAGTTGCTGCAAGCATCAGGCACACCCATTATGCACAGACTAACATGTAGGCAAAAACTCCCACACATAAAAGAAAAACAAATAGTTAAAAATGGTCTATGATTTGGGATACATTGGAAGAGCATTTAATCATAGCTGCCTATCCCCAGTAAGCCTGACATACCCTAAGATGTTAATCCTCTTGGATTTCAGAATTTATGTTTGGAGTGGAGATGGAGATATATTTTAATAGTTAAAAACACTTATTGCTCTGGTTTGGTTCACAGCATCCAGTTAACAACTGCCTGTAACTCTACTTCTCAGGGAGAAATGCCCTCTTCTGGCATCCATCAATATGTACATGCACATGATGCACAAAAAGTCACACAGGTACACACACAGACACAGTAAAAATTGATTTAAACCTGATTAATGCATATTTGTAAATGAATGAAAGTTTTAGATATTGCATGTTGTGGTGGTAGGCAACCCCTAGGAAAGAAAGAGAAAAATGTATTTGAGCCAGGCAGTGGTGGTACATGCCTTTAATCCCAGCATTTGGGAGGCAGAGGTAGGCAGATCTCTGTGTGTTCGAGACCAGTCTGGTCTACAGAGCGAGATCCAGGACAGGCACCAAAACTACACAGAGAAACCTTGTCTCGAAAAGAGAGAGCGAGAGAGAGAGAGAGAGAGAGAGAGAGAGAGAGAGAGAGAGAGAGAGAGAAATGTATTTGAATTGAGATGCTTTCAGTTTACAGTATATGGAGCTGGTGGCCACAGTCAGACCTGGAATCCTAGGGAGATTCCAGAAGAGAAAATGTAGTGTCCACAAATGTATCATATAGATTTTCTTTTTCAATCATATCCCTTTCATTCACATCATACAATTTAGCAGCAGTTATACTCTCTAAAACAATGCTCAATGTTCAAGGATAAGTACAATGAACTGCAACCAAGCTAACATCACCCTATTTCTTTCTTCACTAATATTCAATGTATTTTTTTCTACCATCTATTTTCTATTGCTTTCATTCCCAGTCAGGAGTTATGCAGGTTTGATTGTGTTGTTCCTGATACCCAATATCATCCATCAGGGGATAGAGCAAGCAACAGTTTAATTCTCATGGCACTGTGAGGCTCATTGGTGGGCGTTTTGTGTTCTAATGGCCACCAACTTGTCATTAAGTGGTTAGATATAGTCCACCAGGAATGGAGGAGGAAGAAGAAGACCTCATTTTAGTTTTTTCTGATAAGCTCTTAGAAAGACCAGTAGCAAGGTCACTATCATTGGAAGGAAGAACACCCTGTTGGGCTCACACAGGGTCCCTGCCTGGTTCCAACTGTGATACTAACAGAAAAAAAAATTAATATAAGGAATTAGTAACTTTAAGGGGGTATTTGAGTAGTAATACATATAGAGAACCCCAAGAAATTCAGTCCTCAGAGGTATAAGGAATAGCTGCTACCTTTAGGTAGATAGAAATGTCAAGAAGAGGTCTTCTAACTCCAGGCTTGAGATCATGATCCTCCTAGTGATGGCATTTCCAAGTGACAGCAAGGCATCAGATTGGCAGAACTGACTGAAGATCTATCTACCTTGGAAGTAGAAATCTCCTTTCTAGGCTCTAGAGAAGGTACTGTAAAAAATATACTATGAAGGCACTGGTGGCTACAGAACCACAAAAGGGAGGTTTCTGAACTGCCAAGGCCCAAACTGGAAAAGCCATTAAGCTGTAGGAGCCAGCTGAGCAAGTATATTGGGACAAAGAAGGAACCCTGCTTCTCCTTCATGATCCACTTTACTATGTGGTGCTAACTGGCAAAGGGAAATACTTAAAGGCATAGTATCTATTTTCACAAGAGCAAAAAGGTGAATTTGGATCTGAGAAGAAATGGACAGCAAGGATGCCTGGGCTATACTTCTTATTGACCCATTAACATAGACACTGGTACCAAAGGAGTGAATCAAGCAGACATTTCCAGGACAAGTCTCCATGTAAACATTTAGTTTGATTTTTTTTTTCTTTGTAAAGTTTTAGTCATAGTTAATAGGAGGCTTCCAATAATTGCAAAGATATCTATATCATGTAACTTCTCTAAAAAAGTTAGATTATTTCTTCTTACCATTCCCTTCCTCAAAACCTACCCATGTGCTCCTCCTTCCCCTCTCTTCTTCAAATTCATGGCCTCTTGTTTTATTAATTGTTATTGCATTTATATATGTATATCTATGCATATATATTCCTAAATATAACAAGTCCATACAATGTTACTTATATGTGTGTTTTCAGAACTGACCATTTGTCAGTAGACAAATAATTGGTGTGCTCTTCCCTTCTGCTCCCAGCATTCTTTCGTTGTCTATAGTTCTTTTTGTATGGTCGAAGCCTCGGGGGATTTTCCCCCATTCACTTTGGCATGTCCATTGGTATCCTCCTTGTTCAACTCACATTTGGATGGTCATTTAAGTGAGACTTTGTGGGTATTGCTTCTGACATCATTAGAAGACCAAAACCTCACAGCAAACTCTCTGATCCTTTGGCTCTTAATCTTCCCACCCCCATTCTGGTTTAGTTTTTTATTGAAAATACTTTATTTATGTGTGTATCTGTATTTTTCATCATGTACATGTCTGTGTTAGTATATTTTCTTTCTGTGTGTGTGTGTGTGTGTGTGTGTGTGTGTGTGTGTGTAACCCTCCTTAGGAAGATAGTCTCTGGGAGATGTTAACCCACAATATGAACATTCTAATATGTTGGGTCCACTCTCAGTTTCAACCCTCGTGTCTTTTCCTTAGACTTCCATTTCTCTAGTCTTTCAATATTACTTGTTCCAATTTCTGGACTGCCCAGCCAGGTCATTCCCCCATATATGTCTGTGCCTCAGGGCATATCTAACTCTGTGTGGACTGAATGTATGACCAACTTAAAGCTTGTAGCTCTGTCTCCTAACATTTCCTTCTGGTGCTATAAGCCAGTAGAACCAAACTATTTCTCCTGATAAAACCTAAGTAGTTAATTTGAGCTCCAAGAATATCTAGAACAGACAAAAGATATGAAAATGAGCAGCAATATGCTGAAAAGGTAAAGTCACATTATCCCCACATAACGTCTTGGTCTTTTAAAACATTGTTGTAACTATCCTCTAGTGATGATCTTTTCAGAGTGAGTGATTATGCACCATTACCTGGAATGCTTTGCTTATTCTGCTAACACATTGGTGTTAGATGCCTTGGTCTTCTGAAATGACACAATTTGGAGCTTATACACTCAAATACTGCTATATTTTTTTGTTTTGTAAAAATTATTATTATTATTATTATTATTATTATTATTATGTGTTTTAATTTTATACATCAGCCATGCTTTCCCCTGTCCTCCCCCCTCCCGCCCCTGCCCCCACCTTTCCCACCATCCCCTCCCCTCCATTCCCATCTCCTCCAGGACAAAGGTACCCCTGAGGATTCATTTAAACCTGGTGGATTCAGTACAGGCAGGTCCAGTCCCCTCCTTCCATACTGAGCAAAGTGTCCCTGTGTAAGCTCAAGGTTCCAAACAGCCAGCTCATGCACTAAGGACAGGTCCTGGTCCCACAGACTGGGTGCCTCCCAAACAGTTCAAGCTATTCAGTTGGCTCACTTATCCAGAGGGCCTGATCTAGCTGGGGGCTCCTCAGCCTTTGGTTAATAATTCATGTGCTTTCTTTTGATTGGCTATTTGTCCCTGTGCTTTTTGCAATCTTGGGCTCAACAATTCACTCTTGCAGTCCCTCCTCTTTCTCGACAGTTGGACACCTGGAGCTCCACCTGGGGCCTGGCTGAGGATCTCTGCATTCACTTCCATCAGTTATTGGATGAGAGTTCTATATTTTTTTTTTCATTTATGTTTGCTTGTGTAGAAGCAATTACTTAGAAGTGTACTAAAAACACTATTATCTGAACTTCCAAAGGCCTTCTCTGCATAATTTTGCAGTGCTTTAAAAAGGTTAATATCATTTTATGCATTAGTGCAGCTTATATGTACATATAATATACACTTAATATGATATACTGATAGTTATCCGTCATAATTAATAATTATGAGTAAATATTAGGATGAGTAATAAAACAAGTAATATTAGGATATTGATATAATATTACTAATTTTAATGTAGCTGCAGTACTCAGAGCAGAATATTTTTATAGCTGTATTGTATGTGTATGAATCACATGCTACAGCAAGTCTTTATGTGTGAGTCAGCAGAGCCAATACGAGCTGTGAAGATGAGCATTTTCACCACTTTCTGCTGGAATTGTCAGTTGACAAGCTCTGTTTTCAATCTCATTTGTTGATTCAAGTCTTCTCTTTTGCACACTGATACATTATTTGATTCTGAATAATACATCTCTCCTTATTTGTTTATCTCAGTATAAGAGTCTGTGTACTGTATGGAGCTCATGGGAATTCTCCCTTTTTGCTGGATGAGATGAACACAAATGTCTATCCTCCAGGCAATGCAACTAGAAAGAATGGGGTTACTGCAGTATAATAAATACAATGTACTAGTAAATATGTAAAACCTGGTAAGCCATATGACAGCCATTGTGAAGTCATACTATGAAAGCCATTTTTAAAAATCAAGGAAAAATGGAGTTAATTTAGAAGCAGTGATAGGCATTAGAGGAAGACAGAGTTTTGATTTTCTGCAAAAAAAAAAAAATCAAAGAAAAATGAGGTTAATTTAGAAGCAGTGACAGTCATTGGGGAACAGAGATGGAATAACAGAGACATGGTACATATGGAGCCACAACTGTGCTCAAGAGAAAGAAAGTGCCTAAGACAATAGAATCCAAGAATGAAAGCAATGTAGAGACAATTTGTTCTGTTCCCATAGATGATAGTAAGTTATTTGCATGGCTTCTAATATCAATCAAAAGAGGTGATTTCATTAGACCTTTACAAAATGTACAAAGATCTATCTCTGTTTTATTATATAAAGGCTCATTAAGAGAAATTTTGTTATTAAAATACGTAGTTTTTTAAAATTATATTTGACATATTATGGTTTCATGTATTTATGGGATCGAATGTGAAGTTCTGATTTATAAATATGATGCAGAATACTTAAACCAAGTTAAAAGCATTCCCATGATCTTAATTACTTAACATTTGAAGTAAAAACACTGGACATGTTATCTTCTAGAGTTTGAAATATACATATGATATACTATGTTTGCCATGCTGGTTCAGTGAATTACAAACCAAAAACATTCTTCCTCTTGTGTAATAGAAGTTTTATAACCAAACTCAGTGGGTTTGCATCTCAGTGAGTACAAAGCCCCAAATAAGAATAGTCAAAAAAGTAAGTGTTGAAAAAGATCTGTTACCTGCAGCTGACAAGGAAAATGCAGGAATCATTTTCAAAGAAATGTTCTCCTTAAACAAAGGAAGCCTGGAGATTTTATCCAAGAAAGTACTTTGGGGTGGGACACATTCTAAAGCACAATCAATTAAAGAGTACTGCTGTGGATGATTAATTGATAAATAAAACACCAATTGGCCAGTAGCCAGGCAGGAAGTATAGGCGGGACTATTAGAGAGGAGAATTGAGAGAACAGGAAGGCAGAGAAGGCAGAGAGGAGGAGACGCCAGCTTGCCGTCCAGGGAGCATCATGTAAAGGCAGCAGGTAAAGCCATGGAACACATGGCAACATATAGATTAACAAAAATGGGCTGAGTATAAGAGTAAGCGCTAGACAATGGTAGGCCTGAGCTAATGCCATACAGTTTAAATAATATAAGCATCTGTATGTTTATTTTATAAGTGGACTATGGGACTGCCAGGGCTTGGTGGGACCCAGAGAGAAAAATTCTGGCTACAGAGTACCTCACTGAGCATGCTCAGTTTAAGGTCAGTGTTACAGACAGTGGACCCATTTAGGAGTATGGTTAGCTGAATGCCATATAGCCTATGTTACAACAATAATAAGGCAGACAGGAATAATTCTGAGCATGCTCCGCTTGCATCATAAAGATAGTGGACAGAAGCTCTTCTAGGCATCTTTAAGGTGAATTAATATGAAATTTGTCCTCAAGATGACTTCACCAAGCAGCTAAAATCTTTCTGTAGTTAGAGTTTTCCTGCCTGTGCTGTGGGATGTTCTGCATGTCAAATATGTTGCTCTGATTGGTTAAAATAAATAAAGTGCTGATTGGCCAATAGCCAGGCAAGAAGGAAGGGTAGGCAGGACAAGGAAGAGGAGAAGGCAGGGAACAGGAAGGCTGGGAGGAGACACAGCCAGCCGCTGCCATGAGAAACAACATGTAAAGACACCGGAAAGCCACAAGCCATGTGGCAAAGTATAGACTAACAGAAATGGGTTAATTTAAGATAAAAAAAAAAAAAAAGTAGATAACAAGAAGCCTGCCACGGCCATACAGTTTGTAAACAATATAAATTTCTGTGTGCTTTCTTGGTTGGGTCTGAGCGACTATGGGACTGGTGGGTAAGAGAGATTTGTCCTGACTGTGGGTCAGGCAGGAAAACACATTGGGTGCCATTTGTAGTTAGAGTTAGAGTTTTCAGTATCCACACATCTGTTGGTTCACTTCAAAGCCATGGGAGCATCCCCAAATCACAATGTTTTGTCAAACAAGCAGCGTCTATGTCCTGAAAGTTGTGTATACCTATCCTATATGACTGGGTCTCAGCATATATTAGTGAATACATCCTGAGCTTTTATGCAATTGGTACTTTTTCCTATGAAACAGGACAAGTTGACATTCATACTACCAAGAATGCCTTTCTCACTCATGAAATGTTGATTTTTTTGTTTGCATCCTTATGTGAACTTGTTTCTTCACACACAGAGAGATAGATGAAAGCAAGCAACCCTTTGTAACTGCAACAAAGACATTTCTTCAAGTTCTAGCATTTTTTCTACTATTCACTCAAATTCTATAAGTAAATAATACATGTTTTAGAGATGTCTAACACAATCAGGTTGGGGGAATGAATTTTTTTGAAAGGACACTATTTACATTAGCATTCAGATTTGTGGTGATTTTTATAGTCGTCCCTCAAACTAATGCTCTACATTGACAATTTCAAGGATTATTCTGAATTTTTTCCTTAAGTAAAGAACTTCTACAAGTATTCTACTTGCAGAGGCTGAAATTTGAAAAAGTAAGAAAAATATTTTTTTCTTTCTCTCATACTGCAATTTCAAAACTCTAAAGACCACTCATGGAGACTATGGCATAATTTTGGTAAAAATTTAAAACAATGGGAAGGCTCATTAGTACCATAATGATACAAATATAGACATAACATAACAGTAATTAGCATAATAATTGATAGTGTACATAGTACCAATATAACATTAGACAAATTACATTCTAGGATCCAGTTTTGCCTTCTATAAAACACTACTATTACTGCTACTACTTATTGTAATAGCAATAAAAAACAATAATACAGTCTCCCTCAGAGAATTTGGGGCAAGAGTATACATAAAGGTTTGCTTTAAGTCCTTTACATCTAAGCATTTTATAGATAACTATTATTTTCTAACTATAGAATTAGAATGGGAACATATGTAGTTATACTCATATTTATTTGTGTCTGATGGATTGTGTAGCACAAGTTTATACACAATGCTGAGACTTCTGAGAACAAAATCCTAGCTATACAGTCACATGATATGAATACAAGATCAGCACGTCTCCTTTTCTAAAAAGAATTTATTTTATTTGTTTATCCATTTAATTTAATTTTTACAAGTGTACTTTGTATGGTAAACATATCTATCTCCCACCACAGTTCTGCTGCTTTCCCTTGCCTACCCTCTCTCATTTCCTGCTTCTATTCCCTTTTGTTTATTCCCCTTTGTTCACTTCTAATGTCATTTTATAGGCACATTCATAATTTTATGTGACTCAAGAAAATTTAGGAACCAATAGTGAGAAAAAACATGATATTTGTATTTCTGAGACTGTCCAATTTCACTTAATATGACTATCTCAAGTTGCATCTATCTCCTTGTAAACTACATAACTTCATTCTTCATGTTTGAAAAAATTCCCCAGCTCAGCTTAGGATCTGGAGCGATCTTGTTAAAATATGGGAGCTCTTCTCACTCACAGATTTTCTACAATTTTCTGACTCAGTCATAGGTTTACAAAAGAAGCCATAGTCTTACCTACAGGCCCCATAACCTGAATTGTCTCTCTTTTTTTAATGCTAAAATAAAACATAATAAGGACAAACAATAACTAACACATCAGAATCGGGCAAAACAAATAAAGGTCTACTACAGAGCTGGGAATGAGACTTGGGGATTGGATTTAGGGAATGTGGAGAGAGGTGAAGATCTGCAGTTAGTCTACTTGATTCCATGGTCAGAGTGGCATGTGGGTTCCCAGGGAGGGCCTGTTGGAGTTGAGTGCTGGGATAAAACAAAGATCAGCACATTTCAAGGAAAATTAGTTTTAGGTATAAAGCATTAAGTGTGCTATGTTAGGACCAAGGTTTTGAAATGATATTAGTGATTAGACTCTACATGACACAACTACTGATAATTTATTGATCATAAATGTAAAATATTACTCTTTAAATTTTATCTGTCATTTTAAATTGTGTCAGCCAAGGTCTGTGTGCTATTAAATCCATAACACTTAAAATATTTCCTCATTAGTGGCACTGCTGTAATTATTGCTTTCATTCAGGGTCCTGGTTTATATTAATAAATGTTATATAAAGTTCAATATCTACTGCTGCTCATTATTTTCAGTCATGTGGTGGAGAGCAATATGATCTGTTAAAAAATGAAGACCAGAGCACAGGTAAGAAAGAGCATAGCTTTGAAACACTGAAAACTAAGAACAATTCTTCTAAGTGTATTTTATATAAAGGCCACATGGACCAAAGTGCATTTGCCTTCATTTGAATTACACAACTATTAATAATGGGTATACAGGCACTGATATGAGCTTACATCCAACAATTTTCAATACACACAACTTACCTGCTAAAAAGCCACCACAACTGCAAAGACTAAATGAATATCTCTGAGACAGTTTCCTTGTATAACTTTCCCTTGCAGTCCTCATAATAGTAAAGTCATTCCTACTGAAACTTGAAGAATACTTTAGGTTGGACACTGCTAAAACTTTGATTACAAAAAACCACTCTATTTTTAGCTCTTCAGTGTCAAGCAGTACATTACTTCCTTATCCTAATGGCTAATAAATATCGCAATCATACACACTGGAAAGTTGTTTTCACTGTTTTAGTAGAATCACTCTTTTTATTTGAAACCCATGAATTTTTCATAGTTATGCTAGGGTCTCCCAGTATTTCCATTTTAATGTAAATATGTGCAACTATTGACAAGTTATATTTAATGTACTCTATTGATCATATATTTCAAACTCTCATATAATGATAAATGTTGACTAAAGTACAAACATTGCCAATTATCTACTTCAAATGACAGTTCAAAGTATGAAAAATAAAATGACCTTACTACATAGTTTGCAGAAGCATTTAACTATTTAATTTTATAAATCTTGTTTATGAAAAATACCAGTATAAATCAAAGAAAATAAGGCTTCTTTGCTTTAAGGCTTCAGAGAATCCAACTGAAAGATGTCTAATTTAGAAAAGCATCTGCCTACCTAAAGTTCTTTGGTTTTGGTGAGTGTTGTTTAATATCAAGCTTCCATGTTTGGTGCCTGGATCTTCTACATCCACAAATAAAACAATTACTGTTGCTTTTAAAAAGCTTTCCCATAGAGTTTCCATCATACAGACATTTGGTACTCCATACATGGATAACTTGATGCTGTTATCTCATAGTATTTTATCATCTTAAGCCAGCCAGAAAGGGAATATGTATAGAAGAAAATCTCTTTCATGTGAGCCAGGCACAATATTATAAACCTCTAATCCCAATGACTGAAGAGGTTAGTTGGGAGGATCCTTTGAGTTCACAAGTTCTAGACCAGTGTATAATAATGGGACAGGCCTCTGAGACAGGGGGGGCAGGTAGGAAAGATAGAAGAAAAAGGACAAGAGAGCGAGCTTCATGTGGTTTCGAAAAGAGGAGAAAGCATCTTGCCAATCTCAAGAGGGAAAGACAAGAGTTGAGGAGAAGGTTCCAGGGAAGAACACAAGTGGTTACGGTTTTGTGGCCTACATTAGGCACTTGATAAACATTACAACAAACTATCTTATGAATCAGTCTTTTAAGATGGCCTTTCTAACCGTGCAAAAGGTCAGCCTTAGCTTAATTGCCATTGACCTTTTAAAATTAATTAAACGAGAGAAAACTTCAGTATTGATTTAAAATTCCTGTTTCACTATAGACTGCTGCATCTAGATTACTCTAAAAGACTGTGGATTACAGGCTATATGAACATGTGGCTCTTCTGTCACAAGACAAATCAGATTATTACATTTAGAAAAGCTTATTGAAGTCCCTCCAGTAGTTCTATCTTAGTTCAATTTATTTCCTTTATACTATCATCTTCAAATTACCACGTCTAGTCTGCCTGAAAATGAGGTAAAGGAAAATAACTAATCTTTAATTCAAGCTTGTGGATATAAAAATCACAAAATTGACTGAAAACAGTAACTTTAAAATTAAGTGATTAGTAAAATAGGACTACTTATTTGGAACAAAGTTTGTGTTTTCTTTTACTTTTTGTTTCTGTTTATTTTCAAAGATTTGTGTATTCATTTAGCATAGAAGTGTTTAGTCCAAAAAATACATTCTCAAGTCAATAAATTTTTTTGTATGAAATTGAAGCCATGGCCTTATGAATACATTTTGGCCCATGTCTGACAATCATTAAAATTTGTGTTATTATAGTTATTTCTAAATTCACAGAGATCCTTCTGTGTGTAACAGCCTGGAGAAATATGTAATGTAATATATAATTATGCTCCTTCTGAAAGATCTAATTACAGGACAAAACTGGCTATCTTCCCTACCATGACTGGAGTAGCCTCATGATTTCCTATTCTTCATAAATAATCAGAGGCACAAGCTTTTGACTTTCAACAATAGATGCCAAACCAAGAAAATGACTCATGTGCCTTGACATAGTTTGAGATGCGGGTTGGATGTGACAACCCAGTTATATGTTCTCAGCTTCTCCAACATGCTTCTCAACAATCAATTCTCCAAATAAAATTGAAGACATACGCATTACAAAGTGGGAGAAGAATCCTTAGAATGAGACATAACTATCAACTCATGAATGGAGTTGTAAGTTTGGAAATTGAGACAAAAATAACTATTACAATTGACCAATGAACTCTATTTAGAAGCAAAAAGAAAGTAATGTTTCAAACATTCTGATACTCAGAGCATTTTTTCTATGTTAGAATTGATAAGTAAATTTACAGTTGTCAGAAGATGTGATAAATCTTAATCATACAAACCAATTTGCTAAACAAGCCATTGAATCCAGATAGATATGTGCAACTACATGTCTTGGCTGTTATCCTCAGAGTCAAATACTAGCTGTCTTGTTAATGGGAGAGATTACCTTTACTCCATAATCACTTTTCCATGGATAGTCTAGAAATTGTAGATTTCTTTTTAAGTTCATGGTTAGGTTTCTATAAGAGCAAATTCAATTCTTTATCATTTGGCATTTGGGGAGGAAAAACACAGAAGCAGACTTTGTGCAAGATTTGATCTTGTGTTTCAACTTTAAAACCGTTTATTTAATAAATTTATGGTAGGGGTGGCGGTGGAAGTATATGCATGTGCTCATGTTGCTGGGAGTCAGTTCTTTCCTTCTATCTTACAGCTTCCAGGTATTGAACTCATAATTAAGCATGGTAGCAAGCAACTTCACCTGCTGAGCAATCTTGCTGGTCTTGGGTTTCCAATTTTTAATGTTGGGGTTGATTGAAATCTAGCAGAACTAATACAGACAAAAGTGAATTTATGGAACAGGTTCTGTAGTCCCCTCTGCTCTTCTACTTATCACAAAACTAGCCTCAAAATTAGCCACAGAACTAGCCACCAAACTAGCCACAGATGACAGGTAAACAAAGGAGAATAAATGCCTTAAAATACCCTTATTTACAACTGAACCAATAGCTACATTGGCCCAGCTGGCATACTTTGCCATTTCCTAATTCATAAGTAGTTCTCCAAGTATTTCTCCACCTTGAACTCAGTTTTGAAGCACACCACTCACTTGCATTCTGTTGCAGTTTCCTGTAATTTCTTACAGAGTTGAAAGGTTGTCAAGAGAATCAAAATTGGAGAATTTCTTCCAAACAATGCTTTTGACGCTTAGTCCTTAGAATTTTATAACTTCCACATGTAATTATGGAAATACTCTTCAGTGAGATAAATTTTTGTAGGCTGTAAAACAGAAAGGAAGAAAAACTTCCTGATATTTTCCCATACAGTCATTTAGTTTTTCTTCATTACTTAATGAATTTAACATTTTAATTGAGCAATATGATCCTAAAACTTATGTCAAAACATTTTAAAGTCCTATAGGTTTGAGTATCAACCAAAAATCAGTATATAAGTATAAAATATTCCCAGAGAACACAAGGAAAAATGAAAGATTTAACTTTTATAGGATGCTTACAATCCTGTGCTCATATTCTATTTCATTGGAGCCTCCAAAGTTCAAACTAACTTCATGGTCCATATTTAATAAGTATCTACTAATTCAGTATTCATGTTCATAGGGAAACTAAGACTGGAGACTGTAAGCCCTGTTGTGGTTTGAAAAGTGTTCACAGGAAGTTTTCTTATTACAAATCTGCTCCTTTTTCCCTAAATGTATTAGTTACTTTTACTTTCTGATTTCACTAATGTTTCTTGTATCACATCCTTTGCCAGCCACTGATTATATGGATATTATTTATATTTACTTGATAGAGACAGTGGAGATTATATATGAAGAACTGACTTGAGATTTTTATATGGTGAGAATTTTTATGATCTGCAATAGGCCAGCTAGAGACTGATGAAAATAGAGTCAGTCTAAGGCTGAAGACTTAAGAACCAGGACTGGTGATGGCATCAATCTCTGTCCAATGGAAGCATATGGGATGAGATGAGATATGATATCCCCATAAAGCTGTGAGGTGTGGGCAAAAAGCTTGGGACACAAATGCCCCTTTCTTTTGCTTTTATTCTAGTCAGATTCTCAGTGGAGCAGGTGATAGCTCACCACATTGTAATTGCAATCCACCAAACCTAAATTAAAATTTAAAATACCCTCTCTGACATACCTAGAATAGTGTTCAGTCATACCAGTATTTGGAAGGCAAAGGCCGGGGGGATCTGTGTGAGTTTTTAGAAGCTTGGTCTACAAAATAAACTCTAGAACATCCAGGACTACATAAAGAGACCCTGCCTCAAAAAATTAAAAATTAAAAAAGTTAACTCCATTTATTATTTGACCATATCAATTTGAAGCTTAATATTCACCACCATGGAGAATTTTTTTTTTTTTTCTAAAGAACAGCATGGTATATTTACCCTTGAAACACTTATAATTTCCTGCACCAGTAGAACAAATATACAAGAAGATCATTTAGTCACCCACATATTGCTTCTAGCATGTGTGCTTTACCAAGGCAGGAGAGACATCAGGAAGGACTAGATGAATAAATAAAAGACTTAATGAAGGAAAGTATGGAATTAAAAAAAACTTGGGTAACTGCTGAAATACATAGAGATGTACAGCTCGTTAAAGATACAAAAAGCAATTCAAACTCTGGAAATCTGACCTATTTCAGTTTTCTGAAAGCAGGACAATTACAGATTCCTAATCATTGACTTATCTTACCCCTAAGCTGAAATATAATTAGAAGAGACTCTTAGCATTCAACTAGACTAAGTCATCCCTGGCTTTCATTGCTGTCACTTAGCATGATGCTTTCAGTTCACAAATGAACACACCAGATCCCTAGATCCTATATTCCTTTGCTTCACACAAGACACAATAAATAGCACCTCCTTACCTGAAGGAAAATTGTTTCCATTTTACACTCAGTGAATGTCTGAAACTGCAGATATTACCAAACCTTATACAAATTTTTCTTACTAAATATGCATCTATAATAACATTTAGTTTGCTAATTGGATACAGTGTTCCATGTACACCACTCCTGCTAATGGAGGAAGCTGCTAAGTGGTAAAGGGCAGGTAGCATCTACATTGCAGCAATGCTTGACAGGGGGTGATTTATATTTTGAGTAGGTCAAAGCTCGACAGTGTGAAATTTTGCCATGCTACTCATCATGGTGCATGATTTAAAACTTATGAACTGTCTTTTGGGAAAGTCTTCATTTAATTTCTTTAAACCCCAGCTGACTATGAATAATTGGATCAGCAAAAGTACAATACATATAAAGGGGGCCTATAGTGTCACACACAGTATGACTTTTTTACTAAGCCGTGGGTAGAGGGAAGCTTAGATGATGCTGAAGGGCCTTTTTGGTATGCTATGATTTAGTTGTCCAAGCTTAATGGATGATATAGTGATCCTGAATACTAATCACTTAAACATAGCCATAGCATCAATAGAAAAAGAACCCAAAATGCTATCTTAATTTGGGCTGGACTCTAACCTCCTAAATACGTAAACCCAGTATATATATTACTAGATTCCCATTTCAGTTGTCAAGCAGCTTGGGATTTAATATAACTTTTACTATTTCGGGCTGTGGTACCTCTAATAAACTGATCTCTGCTCTAATTTTCTCATCTTTGAATTAGACTATACCATATGTAAACATGAGGATTACATTATATGGTATCTGTTAAAAAACAAAACAAAACAGGATCTGTATGTCAATATAGGAAACACATATAAATGACTTAGAAAATGCCATGGAAGGGAATTCTGTTGAGCAGAGAAATAAAACATGTTCATTTTTCTGATGTCTATTCTGAAACTATGGTGATAATTTATTTGTGCTGAAATGTGATTTTATTTGTATGTTAATAAATAAAAGTGCCTGGGGGTCAGAGCTAATAACAAGCCATTTAGCTAGTCTGGCAGTGGCAGCACATGCCCTTAATCCCAATCAAATGACAGGCAGATCTCTGTGTGTACAAGGATACAGCCAGCGTGGAGACACACGCCTTTAATCTCAATATCAACCATAGAGACCTGGAGGTCTGTATAGACAGGAGGTCATGTGGTTGGGTTTACAACCAATGAAAAGGCAGAACAGAAAGTCAATAAAAAGACAGACACACAGGAAGTAGGTCTCTTTCTCAGGGGAAGGACGGCAGCAGCAGTGGGTGGTAAGAAGGCTATCTTGGTCTCAGTTCTTAGCTACTGCTCTATGACCTCTGGGGCTTTTAACTCTGCATTTGGCTCTGTGTTTCTTATTTAATAAAACCATTCAGAATTGCATCTACATGAAACCTCAGTATTATATACAAGGAATGTAGAAGAAAGTACAAAAACATATGCCAAACTTTAAACTGAGGGCAGGAATCACAGGGAACAGATGAAAATGGACAAAACTGATGACACTTTGAACAATATAACGCAGGGAATTAATGGCCAATTATTTGCAGAGCAGCAGTAGAGGGCACTGAGTCTTGCAGTGAACACCAGCTCTCCCATTAGGGTCCTCAGCAGCTCTGGATATTGGAAGCACTGCTTCTCAGGGAAAACAAGGCAAGAAAGCAGAGCGGTGCTGCAGGCATATCTAAGGAGGAACTAAACTCCCAGTTTTCTTGACTCCATGAAACTAGGCAGCTCCAAGATATCTCCTGTCACCAGAGTTGAGAAATTCTTCAGAGGGCTCCAGATGCATAGTTAAACCTGCACACAGGACACTGAACTCAATGCACTTGTCAGATGGTTAACCAAATTCATTTTTTATGCATACATTTGACTGAAGGCATGCTGAGTCCATTGTAATTCAAAACTCAGAACTAATACATATATAAATTCATATCAGTTGTTGGATTTTTCCCTTTGTGTATGAGTATATGATATGTGTTTGCATATGCAAGTGTGTGAATTTGGGTGTGTACATGTCACAGCATGTGTGTGATCAGAGGAAAACCTTAAGTATTGATTCTCACCTTCCACCCTGTTTGAGACAGGGTCTCTTGTCATCTATTACCCATGTCAGGCTAGCTGGCCTCACAGCATCTCCTGTTCCACCATAGGAACACTGGGTAATAGCCACATGCTACCATGGCCAGGTTTGCCTGGGTTTGAAGATATGAACCAAGGTTCTCATGATTGCAAGGCAAATGCTTTACCAGCTGAACATCTCCCCAGACCATGTATGTCTTCTTTCTATTTTAATTTTTACTTTTTAATTATGTGTATAAGTGTGAATCTGTGTTTGTGTGCATGCAAGTGTAGTGCCTACAAAAGCCAGAAGAAAACATTGAACCCTCTGGAGTTGGTCTTTTGGAAGTTTGTGGACTTCCTGTTCTGCGTGCTGGGAACAAAACGTGGGTCCTGTGTAAGAACAGTGTGAACTCTTAACCACTGAGCCATCTCTCAAGCCTTTATATATGCAAATTTTAAAGTAATGCAATTGAAAGTTCCACTCAGTGAAAACCTTTCAATCTTTATTCACCTCTCATCTTTGATTTTAGCTAGTATTTTTATTAGCAATTATTATAGTAGATATTGATAAATAGGATTCCTCAGAGAATTGTTGTGAAGCCATTGATTATGGAATATTTATTTCCATGTATCATGCCATGCCTAGATATCTTCAGCCTGAACAAATTCACTGCAAAATGTAGTTGGTTAGAAGTGTTGTTTTAAAAGTTACTGCTTAGGGCCTCTTCACCACCAATGATTATTCCCGCTGCCCTGGGATCAATTGTGTCTTCTAGAAATAAGATATATTTGAGAAAGCTGGTAGAATGCATAGTGATTTGGTGGTCAGGTGGAAGAAGGCTATCTGTTTCATAGGGAGTGTAAATCTGACCTCCTGCATGGAGAATGGGTGAACTGTACCTGAAATGTATAAGAATTAGAAGGAAGCTATAGTCCAGCCCATTCATAAGGCATTAGGTTTAATTTGTAGCTCAATACATGCAAATGTAGGAGTCAAATATATATTGCCTAAAGTTTGAATGTTACTGAAAGTTTTCCTTTTCCTGTTCTTCACAAGCTTTTGAGAGAAACAGCAGTATAGTGGATTTCCACTAAGATTCATGCTGTGATTGTTTTCTCTTCAGCCTCATTCCAGGCAAAATTATGAGCAGCCCTGCATTGCATGCAATAGTGTCCTAGCCCTTTGTACCATGAATCTAGTAAAAATTTGTGTGGTCTGGGGACAGAAAAATCCATGATTACCACTGTTCTCTTAGTAGCTCAAGCCCTTGAAAACAAAATGAGAAGCTTTGGTTACCACAGGTGGAAAGGAGGTATAGATTTCATGACTGGGCCAAGTCGGGATAGCAATTGTGAAAATCTTTCACCAGATTATCTATATTTTAAATGGGTTTAATTCTCTCAAGTTAAAGAAAAATGGTAACAAGCACAATTCAAATGCTCTATGGAAAACACTTCATGAAATTCTCTGTACATGAAAATTGAGTGATTGACAATTTAAAACCTCATCTGCAAGCAAATGAGCTCTAAAGAAGTAGAGAGGTATGAACAGAAAAGACTTTAAATTGCAACAAAACACCAAAGGTACTAAGACTGGCATGGAATTGCTGTGACAGAAAAGGATGGTAGCCATGCCCATTTAGAGGTAGGTTTCGGGGAGAGTATCCAAAGAGCTGTCATTTAAACTGGCTTCTACATGATCAGAAAGTTTTCAAAGTACCTGACCTGGAAATTTAGAAGTAGTTTAAGTAAGAGGAATAAATGGGAAAAACTAAACAAAGTAAAACATAAGAGTCCCTACTTTGTAATAGCCTTCAAATAAACAGTAGGGGACAAACTTCACAGATCATTTCTCTTGACTCTTCTTATTTTGTGACTCTGTGAATATGAAGTCTATTCTGATATACACATGTGCAAATTTCACTAAAATTACTTAGCAATTTGTGAAGTATGCTGCTACATTTTTATTTTGGAGTGTAAGGAATCTCAAAGAAGAGATACTAGATGATAAGATGTTTGACCATAACAAAAACATCACAACAGTACCTGAGTCTCTCTTGGATTCTGAGACAGCCTGGCATCTCTTTATGCCTTGTAGAAAATGGATGCAGGAAGAGAGGAATGTTGTAGTCACTGAACATCTGGACTGAGAAACGTTTGATAGAAAATGTTTGGCATGTGTACTTTCCAGATGTGAGCATGTTGCATCAATCTGACTCTTCATTTTCTGATTTGTATGCAAGATGAGAATTTCCTCAACATTCTCACATTCATTACTGTATAATGCTGCTGTAAATTCCTCTACTTAAATAACAGCATCTTTTATGGATTTGGAAGATGCAAAATCCAAAGGAAATGCACATTGGGAGATCATTAGAATGCATGTTAAGTTTCTTAAAATATAATTGTCCAACCTAAATATAATTATATAGATGGCCACAACTTACAGTTACCAAGCATGCTAAATAATTTATTTTTGAAGGAATTTGTATAATTCAACATTTTCAGACAATTATCTGAGTAGTGAGTTAAAGTAGTAAAATGCATGGAGATGGGTACTGTTTTTTTAAGAATGGAAGAAGGATATTAACATAAAACATAGGAATATTTCCACAAAACTTTGGGTTTCTCAAGGGGGAATTGAGATCAATTCAAATATGGCTAGACACAACTTATAAGTAATAGCCTATGACAACTCTCTTATTTGATTTTTTGAAAGTCAATGGCACATCCACCCCTCCACTGAAAAGAGTAAGGTAGATTAGAAATTACATATTTTTGTTTTGTTTTCTGCAAGGCTACTGTTTCTGAAGTTCTAGGCTACTTTCTGAATGTATTCCTCACCCCCTACTCATACACTTGAGAGTAGTCACCAATATGGAAGTATTAGAGAGTAGGTACTTTCAGAAGATGATAAAGTCAATGGCAGAACTTTGTAAATAGAATTTACAGCCATACAAAAGAGATACAAGCGAGCTTTTTTCTCACCTCTGACATGGTGAAGACATAGAAAGAAGCACTATCTATAAAGAAGAGACCAAAGCTGGGTGTCAGTAATGCACACCTTTAATCCCAGCACTTGAGAGGCAGAGCCAGGTGGATCTCTGTAAGTACTGGTCTACAAAGTGAGATCCAGGACAGGCACCAAAGCTACACAGAGAAACCCTGTCTCAGAAAAAGAAGAAGAAGGCGCTGGAGGAAGAGAAACAGGAGGAGGAGGAGGAGGAGGAGGAGGAGGAGGAGGAGGAGGAGGAGGAGGAGGAGGAGGAGGAGAAGAAGAAGAAGAAGAAGAAGAAGAAGAAGAAGAAGAAGAAGAAGAAGAAGAAGAAGAAGAAGAAACCAAGATCTCAGCACAATATGCCTGCCAGTTACTTAAAATTGATCTTCTCAGACTCCAGACCTGAGAGAAATGGATCTCCTTTACTTATAAATTGCCTAATTTAAAGTATTTTGTTATGCATCTCTACCAAGCTAAGATACCAAGCACTGGGTTGGCATACTGCTTATGCTACTTGATTTAGTTTTTACTGCAATGTATGCCAGTGTGAGCTCATTGTGCCAATCCAATGCTTAGTGAAGAGTGGAGATTCATTAAAAGCTCTTTTCTCTCTCCTATGATATGGCAACAAATGTGGAGAATTGCAGTGATCCTAAGAGAATATTTGGCTCTGCTTTAAGTCAATAAACAGGGAATTAGCCAGGAACAAAATTATAGCTCATTAATAATAAGAATAGTTGCTTTTCAGCCATTTTCCAGCCTCCACAACTCAATCTAGCATTCTTTCCATGCACTCTTCAAATACAAACAACTTCAATTTTTCCATGATTTTCCATATTTGCTGACTCAGATATTTGCTTTATGAAAGGATAGTGTATTTGTTTCCATTAAATTTTCATAACCAACAATTGTCACTTCTGAAAGAGAAGAGAGCCCCTTCCTGAGCAGCCATGAGACCTAAAGTATTTATATGATCTCTGGCAGGAAATATGCAGAGCCTCTTTGGGGGAATTTATATTCTGTATATACTAGAGATCTTTGAATTGTATTTTTGGTTGTGAGCCTAGCCTTTAACAGCTGAGCTATCCCTCCAGCCTGAGATCTTTGAATTGTAAATGGTTAAAAATTGACACTGTGTCTGGGGATCAGAAATGCTGGATTGCTTGCTTTTTTGTTATTATGAACATAGATCTCTTCAGCATCTGTTGCATCATATTTAAATTCATCAAGTTAAACACAGCTGGTACACCACTGGAAAGTGGGGATAAGGAGAGGAGGGAGTCAGAAAGGACATTTTCCCAAGAAAGGTGGGCCTTAGAAGAGAGAGAAAATAGATTTTGACTGAAAGCCCTGGGCTTTCAGGAAACTACTGTATAGCAGACAGCAGCCCTAAAAGCATTGATAAAAGCCTCATTTAGAGAAATAAATACTTTTCAGGCATCTTTTAAGCCAGGAAGAACTATATTAAAGTCTATTTGTTTAAAGTTTATGTTTGTATAAGACTTCCACTCTTCTCTTTCCCTATAGATGGCATGAAAACTGGTCATATAGCATATCATTTCCTAATACTGTCTTTGTCGGCCTATCTGTCTGTCTGTCTATCTCTGTCTCTCTGTCTCTGTCTGTCTGTCTGTCTGTCTGTCTGTCTGTCTCTCTCTCTCTCACACACACACACACACACACCTACACAGAGAGAGAGACAGAGAGTCTGGCGTACCCACTGATATGTGTAGGAACTCATGAACCTCTTAAAAGGACCCTTTGTTTACTGAACAGCCACTTTGCAGTAATCAGCAGGATAAATTCACATTTACCTCCTTCCAAAATACTATCAAAAAGATGGTGCTAGATTCACCATCTTTCTCCTCCCTTTCCTTCTCTCGGTATATTTTCAAAAGGGCAAAGCCAAGACAACATCTTCCTCTGTCAGAGAGTATGATAAATGAATGAGAAGCCAAAGCTGTACCTTTCCACCACCTCGACAAGCCAGTGCAAGATGCCTGTGAATTGTAACACAGAAGTCAACAGCAGCATTTATCATATTTCCACTTGAAACCTTGATGCTGTATAAAAGGAGGGTAGATGTCCATAATAGATTTAGGAAACATTTCAGAAAGTGAATAAAAGTATTGCTCAAGGGAAGAATGCATTTCCTAGTACTGTGGAACCACTGCAGGTGGGGCTCTACATGAAGATATTCAGATGATGACTTATAACTACTTTCTGAGATTTGAATGGTCTTCATACTGGGTGAAAAACTGCACCACAATATAAACTAGCCAACTATGAAGCTTTTCTTCCATGTCATTGAAGATGTGCTTGCTCTCTAAGAATGCTAACAAACAAGAGATGATACTGAGTAATGAAATGGTCAGAATTTTTTATGATGCAAACTTGCTCATATTTCTAAGTGGGAAGAGGGCCATTCTGGTAAGCTAGAAGGGTAAGTGAGAGAACAAATGGAAACAAAGCTTTCCACTGGTCACAATACAGGCACTGCTCAGCTTAACGGTGGATTTCTATGAAGCTCCTGGGCACACCTGCCTATACACGTCCATTCCCCCACCCCACCCCACCCATGATATCTCCAGGATTACAAGGGGAATTCTCCGAATGAGCACATGGGCAATTACTATGATGTGATCTCAAAAGAACCAGTCAACATGGCATCAGCAGCCAGGGCATTTAACTCATCATATCATGACCAGCCAAAGGCTTTTATGGTTGCAAAGAATGAGACTATGCAAGAGACATGAGATTCTAGAGCTCTGCAGAGCCTTGTTTGCTCATTTCTATCGAATGAGGTGAATGTTTAGGAAAGCAATATGAATGCTGCTGCTGCAGAGAATCCATGGGGGAACTCTGATAAATATCTGATTAAATTAGTCTCCAACATAATTACACTAAAATCAAATTTGTTTAACTTTCTCTATGCTTGGTTATCTCTGCACACCCAAAAAGATGTTAATTGGCAACCTAGCTTCTAAGGCATTTATACCACTGGTGGTTCATTAAGTTCAAGTTTTATAATGCAAATGAAGAGATAGAAACTTGTTTTGAACATTAGCAATTCAACTTTGAGCTTTTTATTCTTAAAGGGAACCCACGAGGTCTTCTCCTATTGGTATTTTAAATGTGAATCTCTTAAAACATCAATTTTTGAAAGATATTATGTGGAACTAGGAATGTTTTTTCATACTTCTAGATGTTAAAAGAATAGAGCTCAGGGAAATTGTAAACAGGAGAGAGATGCTTCCCCAGCCACCTTGCCAGGATTAGGAAATGTTTTGCTTTCTATATGGAGCCTTTCTTTATACTTCAGTGATCTGTTTCCATTCTTCCATTGCTTTAACCTCATCTTATCTTTTCATTGTTTTATCATTCTTGTTTGTTGAAGTGTGATCTTTGTAACCCAAGCAAGTTTCAAACTTAAATTCTCTTGCCTCAGTCTCCCAAGTGCACACATTACATGGAAGGGCCACCATGCCCTCAGGAAATAATATACCAATCATTTTTGATTAAAATGCAATGTACTAAGTTATTGTATATATAAAGAATAAAGTTGCTACCTCTGATCCTAAGCTTTGCTGAGAGTTCCATTGGGTTTCTGTATGCAGATGTTAGCATAAGAGCAATTCTGTGCCCCAGTTGTGAGTGGGTCTCTAAAGTTAAGGCAGTTGTGTTTCAGTCATGTATTCTATGTGTGTGGAGGTCTAAGTGTCTAACCATATTTCACTAAAGACTGATGCCAAATCCGATCCAGTATGCACCACCTCTGGGGTATGGAAAAGCAATATTGCCAAAGACGATTTCTTTAAGAAGACCATATCTTCTCTGTCTCCCAAATCTTGGGATTTACTGGTACTTCTCTTTGAGTAACTTGGTGAAAAATCTTATGGGTGCAGACCTTAAGACAGAGCTGTGTTAGCATCACCAACAAAGGAAAGTTTATGCTCCCCCTAGGCCAAATCTGAACTCAGTCAAAGATGGGGAGCTCAGATCAGTTAAGAGGAGCTCTGCCCATAGAACTGCTTAGGATCAGCATTAGTCCTTATGAGATGGACTGAAGATACCAGGATCATAGAAAGGGTTGTAGCAGTTAGCCACAGGAGATCACAATCTACCACAGAATCACAGGTGAACATGGTATTGGTGATGACTGGTGAGTCCTTAGGTAGACCAGTACGTGAGAGTTTGCTAACTGAGGATGATATTACAACTGTAAATTTGAGATCTTTCTGAACCATTTTAAGAAAGGATGAAGACGAGGACTTATCAGGAATAGATCATGAGGAGGATGAAGCAAGACCCACCTCCTCTAAGAGTCTTCATTCTTAGCTAGGTTTAGATTGTGAATGGGGAAAGTTTCCATCTCAATGAGAACAATTTTGTAACTAGATTATATTGAAGGAAACAAAATTTGAATATCTGGACCAGTTAAGTGACTAGTGTAAAAATTTCTTCCAAGGCCAGACAATTAAGTAGGGTAACATGACAAGTAAGTAGAGTCACATGAGCCAAAAGAAATAGTATTTCGTGTTCAGGTTATAATATCTACTATGCAAATTTTGAGAAATGTGACCAGAGAACTGAGTGCTGATGAAACAGCAAGAATTTGAAGGGCTATGAGACACAGATAGATGTACATACATACATACATACATACACATAGGAAAGTGATAGAGAAGAGGGAATGAATGAGTGAATGAATAAATTAATGGGTATGGGTATTGGGAGAAAGGTTAGAAAGCAAAACTCTTGCTGGCATAGTTTTGATGAATACTGATGGAACAGACACACCTAATAAGAATTTTCATATTGTTTTCTATGAAACAAACGTTGTTGGCCTCTTGCTTCTGCTATTAATTTTTTTCCATAAATAATGTACATAAGTGGAATATTATAGCAGATCTTAAAGACAGGATTTGCAACCTTTGGGCCAGTGTAGGGCAGCAAAAAAGTAAAGAGAGGAGACCAGGAGAAGGTAAACCATCTGTATCAAGACAGGTTTACCTGTGATTGCGTCCGAATAAGCTAGTAGTCTAGTAGATTTCATATCAAAGAGAAGCTTCTCTTATGGATTTCACAGTCTTTTCTTCTCAATGGGATTCACTTATCTATATGTCTGATGTCTGGTACTGTCCATCAGTGTCCATTTGATTGTGGTAATGTTGATGGTTGTGTGGGTAATAGAGAGGATGTTCATGATAAAGTTGATCATGGAGACAATTCCTACCATTTAAAAATTATTTTACATTTATTTTAGTGCGTGCGTGTGTGTGTGTGTGTGTGTGTGTGTGTGTGTGTGTGTGTGTATACGCGCATGCACATATGTGTGCTTGTGAAAGAAATCAGCTTGCAGGAGTTGGTTCTCTCTCTCCATCATTTGGGTCCTGATTATTAAACTAAGGTTGTCAAGCTTAGTAGCAAGTGCCTTTACCCAATAAGCTATCTCACTGGCCCAATTCCTATCATTTTCTTGAACTCTTAATATGCTAAGTGTGTTCCATGAATTATTTCACTGAATCATTCAAATAAACACATACTAGGTACTATAGAGTAGACTGCAGGTGAGAAAGCCTCACCAAGACTTGGTCATTTTGATGACCTAATATTAGATAGAAAATTTGAACTTATTTGTCTAAACTATATTAATTATTTCATTTAGAACATATCTTAAAAAGTAGAATAAATGCTATAAAATGTCTATACTTTGGCGTATTATATTAAAATGCAGTGAATCAAATATAAAATCTAACAAATGGAAAGGTGGTTGTCCTACATATAGATGAGCAGAATAAGAATTACATTGAATTTTTCCTCTGAAAACAGGCCAACCTGAGGAGAACAGAAAAATATATTTAAACAGTTGAAAGAAAATAATCTTACCACTACAGAAATAGGTGCCTGGAAAGTCACCCTTCAGAGGTGAGAGAGAAATAGAGACTTTGTGAGACAATAAGGAGAAAAAGTGTCATGTCACCTGTTGCCAGCAGACCTGCTTGTCAGAGCGCTCATCAATGCCTTCCTTCAGCTGCCACTGGAACAGTGGGGCAGCAGCTGAGTGACTGATAACTAGGAGATATCACAAAAGAGATGTTGCCAGATGTTTGATAACACTGTGAACCCCAAGACTGTGTTACTTACTGGAAAAAAAACCTCTTCTAGTTGTGGTGTAGCTCAGCCCTAGCATACACCTTTAATCTGAGAGCTTTCTTCTTGAATATTGTAAACATGATTAAATAAAGTCAACCGTAGGTCAAGAGACAGAGCAATCCACCAGCTGACAGGAAGTGAACAAGAACAAAAACCACAGAGAGCAAGTGGGAGTCAGGAGGACAGGTAGAGAGATACATAGGAAGTAGAATGGAGAGACATTCAGTTTGATTGTGTGTCTGAGAAGGCATAGGAGAAAAGGGGTTATGGGTAATATCAGCTGAGGATGAAGGCCAGCTGGGTGCTTTCTCTGCCTTTCTGAGCTAGTAGGCTTTCATTCCAGCATCTGGCTCCTGAGTTTTTAGTGGTAAAATTAAGTGATTGAGATTGTGTTAAAAGAACAAAGATGTATTGAGACAAGTTCTCTCTCCTAAGAGCCAGAGCAGCAAATAGCCTTTAGGGACTAGGGCATTAATCCAACTCAAGTCCTTGGAAGCAACTCTGGAGGTAGTTGTTGGAAGTTATCAGCTAAAAAGTATCTCTCGCTAGTTGTTGGAAAAAAATCAAGGAATAACTGTATGCCAATAAATATTCCTGTATTCATGTCTTAGATCCTCAGATACCCTAGTTATATTTAAGTCATTGGCTGATACACTTTAAGAATCTATATTC
This sequence comes from Onychomys torridus, assembly GCF_903995425.1. Classification (NCBI taxonomy): domain Eukaryota; kingdom Metazoa; phylum Chordata; class Mammalia; order Rodentia; family Cricetidae; genus Onychomys; species Onychomys torridus. The sequence goes on along the minus strand of NC_050451.1, from coordinate 88,645,540 downwards.
TCACTTAACATTAAATGATTGTCACTTCTCCATCAGTATTTTTCTTCATGATAGTTCCTTGAGAGGCAAAATATAAATGTAATTTTGAAAAGTGATGGAGATTATTACTTAAGATTTCTATTCATTCTACCATTTCATTCATGAAGTTCAAGCATGGTGGTGCCATATTTAACAAGTCTCTGCCAAAGTAATACATATTATGATCAATGTTTTCTGTAGTTGACTGAACAATGATTTCTTTTCTTTTTAAATGGCACATCTTGCTACAATGTCATACAAAGTATATAAATTCTATTCAATATAATACTCTTATTCAGTGATGTCCTGACCATTTAACTTTACCCATACTTTTTATTTTCAAATATTGCAGTCTCATAATAGAAAATTTCACACCTCATCAGCTAGGTGAAATAAAGCTATTATAACAAGAATGATGCACCCAAAGAAACATTAAAGTTTATTCCTCAAGTCCAAATTTAAATCCAAATGGAAATTATAAGATACAGAAAATAGATAAGTTTAAATGAATACTGTAATATATATATATATATCACAAAATTTGATAAATGTATACAATTGTATTGTTTAAAAGCAATAATACCTAACTTGGAAATTTGGTAGCTAGAATCAAACTGCATGCATCGTCTGGCAAGAAGGCAAAGATGAAAACTAACATTAAATTTTTGGTAAGTTAAGTGTGTGTGTTCTAATCCCTAGGGAAGCTGTTAAGAGGAATAAAATGATATGCACTTAAAATTAGAGGAAAACAATGAACTCATAAAAAGTACTGAGACCTGAAAAACAATTTTAAAGTATGAACAAAAGCACAATAGTTAAGGTAGTATAAATAATAGTTTTTAAATATGATGTTAAAACTTAGATATGCTAATTAATTGCATTAAATGTGCAAGGATTAAGTACTTCAGTAAAGTATGAAAATATTCATTAGTTAATACATTATTAATAGGAACAGGATGAAATGGTTATGTTCAAAACTTGGGAACAATCGGTACCAGGTTTCTCAAATTGTATGAAGTAAAATACCAGATGATATAAGACTAATAGAGACCTCTGAATTATTAGCTTCAGCATCGCCTGAAATGTACTTCTAAACTATGAATCATAAGTAAATAATTTAGTACTAGAGTTCAAAAGTTTAAGAGTGAGGATGGCTTTGTTATGATGATTCCTTCCCAGTTTCTCCTCCATCCACGGAGTATGATGGTTCCTTTACTCACAACTCAAGTGGTAGGGAAAATGAGTCACTGAGGGAAGCACTTTGTGAGTTAGATTTGTTTTCTCTCATGTGTGTGGAACACCCACACATGCTACCTGATCTCCTCTAAAACATCCAGAAGCAAGAGCTATTGTGATGGCAGAATTTGGTGACCAGATAGAAGAAGCATGGATGTTCTGTGCATCAACTGCAGGCCCTAGTGAAAGCAATTCTACTAAAATGGAATACTGGGAAATGCAAGGGAATTCCCCCAGTGTTGAACCTTGAGACAACCAGAGACGGAGGCTGCAGAGCCTATTATATGCAGCTGTTAGACCCTCAACAGGAACCTTTAAATCGACTAATACCAGGAACATCGACCACTCAGAACCGTCCATTTGAGGGCCAGTGTACACAGGCAGTCAGACAAGCCACTCTTACCTACTCAGGTGTCACTGTCTTTTCCTAGCTCTAATTACGGCTCAGCTCTATGGATCCTGATGGGTAGAATGGGTACAAAAGAAGAGTTTGGTGGAAAAAATGAAGAAATTGTAACATGTTTCTTGCTCCTGAACATAGCTAACAGAAAATTGAACGGAAAGATGCTTTGGGATCATACGATTATTAGACTGGGCCAAAATTGAGAAGAAAACTGTGGAGTTGGCCGAGATTTAACTTGAGAGGTTATGGAATGAAGGCATGATAAAAATCAGGAGAGCAGATTGGAAGGAGCCATTTTGGCAAAGAATGGAGTTATTTTCCACTGCACTGCATGGAGTCTAGGTAATTCAATAAAACAATCACACTCAAGGTAAGACTGTGAACAGCGAGCACAAAGAGTATGTGAAACTTACATTCTAAAAGGGCTGAGTCTGGAGGAGCCCTAGGAATGCAAGGAACTTCTGTACCCAATGTGTGAAATAAAGTCACAGCACCTCTGGGTCTTCTCTACATTGCTTGGACCAGTTTTGGCACAGGAAATAAGAGCTCCCTTTACAGGATGAGACTGCCAAGGCCTCTTTAAACAGATGGCTGTTATTTCATTATTCACCATCGATTCCCTTGACACTTCTCTGTCTGCCAATTATTGCTGCAGAGATAGTCTTGTATTTTTGGAGAAATGACTGAGATTGCTTTTGAGAAACAGTATCTAAAGGTGTGAATTCTTTTTATTTGCTTATTTACCTACCTATCAATCTGCATCTAAAATTAGGTTAGAGACTGAATTAAATTACTGATAAATCACAAAGAATTAAATATAACTTTTCTATGACTGATCCCTGAGAATTAGTACTGGGATGAACTTTTTTAAATCCTCTGTGGGGTAGGTAAGGGATAGATACTGATTTAGACCCCAACTGATTATTTAAACAGCTAGAGATGATACCACAACAACCTAGACTCTCACAATTAAGAATCATCAAGGTCATTTATCTATAATGCAATGAACAAATCCAGATGAAAAATATTTCATATGAATAGTGTAGGTATTTTATACAAAGAATATTACAAAAAGAAATTGACTTCAGAACACTATTATTTTTAACCTCTAAAATTTACTTCTTTCAAAATAGTCTTTTTCTTCACTAACAAGCCTCTAAACGAGTGGTTCTCAACCTTGCTAATGCTGTGACCCTTTAATACAAGTCTTCATGTTTTGATGACCGCCCCCCAACCATGAAATTATTTTGTTGCTATTTCACAACAGTAATTTTACTACTGTTATGAATGGTAATGTAAACATCTGATACACAAGATATCTGATATGTGACCCTCTGGGGTCATGACTCACAGGTTGAGAACCACTGTTCTCACACAAGGGACCAAAGCTAAGTGTAACCCTGGGGTTAACCATCCTAAAACAAGACAACTGTGTCAGTCATCTCTGTTGTGACAAAGTATCTGAGACAAAATATAAGAAGGAATGGTTTATTTTGGGTTCTCTGTTTAAAATCATTCAGTTTAATTGGCCCAAATTAAATCTTTGCTTCTGATCATGGCAGTATGTCATGACAGTGAGGATGTGTAGTGGGAGAAATTGCTCACCACATGATAGCCATGAAGCAGAAAGAGGAGGAAGGGCTGAGGTCTTATTATCCCCTGAAAGGGCACATTCCCTATGTTCTTCCTTCCTTCCACTAAGCCCCACTGCTTTCCGGGTACAGTTTTTTCCAAGGGCTTTGCCATCTGTAGACCAAAGCTTTAGCACATGAGGCCATGGGAATCACTAATATCCAAACCACCCAGGAGGGAAATGCTGCCTTCTAACAATTTCAAAAACTTTACTGGAAAAGACCCAGACTTGTATGGTGAAGCCTCTTGCTCAGAAATGGAGACTGTACCAGATAGAGCTGTTTATGCAAACTTCAGGGAAAAAAAAAGTGGTGAGAAAATGATGCCATTCTGGGTGGATGATTACTAGATAAAAGCTAATATTCACCACATTGCCAGGGATTTTTGCTGCTTTGATAAAAACAAAATTCTTTATTTCCTGTTTAGTATATCTTTCCTTTCACCATTGAAGTCTTTATCTCTGAAAGTCAAGTAGACATGAGTGGTATGCCCATTGAAGCATGTCTCCTACCTCTTCCCTTTCAAAAATATTCCTCATAATTTTGTGTAAGCTGGAGACACTTCTGGATTCTGAGATTGGGCATGGCATTGTATTACATCAAATTCTGCTTCTCTTCTCCTTGTGGATTTAGAAATCATTGTTTTGTGGCTTAGTACCAGGTTCCTGATTAAAGGCTCTTCAGATTCTGATAGCATATTTTCATTTTAAACTTTAGAGGTTTGGGTAAAATTACCCACTGATCCACATGATAATTCCAATACTCTGGCTCATAATATTTGATCACATAATACTAAGAAACACATAGGAAATCTCTGGTATATTGCAACATGATGAATTAGATGAAAACGAGCTTGGTCTACCTGCAGCCTCTGCATGTCTGGTGGTCATTCATAGCAGGAGTTAGGATTCAGTTCTAGGTGACATACTCTACTCATTGTCCTGTAGATGGACTCCCATTGCCAAACAATACATCTGGGACAAAAGTTTGTAGAACATAGTAAGAAAAAAGAAAGGTAGTTGCTATATCCATGTGCTACAAGCACCAAGGGAACTCAGTCCTAATTTCTGAAGGAAATATAGAACTTGGCTAAAACAGAGATGATCCATTTATAATTTACACTGTAGTTGGAGTTTTCCTGCCTGGCCCAGTCAGGACAAATCTCTCTTACCCGCCAGTCCCACAGTCGCTCAGACCCAATCAAGAAAGCACACAGAGACTTATATTGTTTACAAACTGTATGGCCGTGGCAGGCTTCTTGTTATCTGCTTCTTCTATCTTAAATTAACCCATTTCTATTAGTCTATACTTTGCCACATGGCTCGTGGCTTACCAGTGCCTTTACATGTTGCTTCTCATGGCGGCTGGCGGTGTCTCTCTCCAGCCTTCTACTTCCCAGAATCCTCTTCTCTCTTGTCCCGCCTATACTTCCTGCCTAGCCACTGGCCAAACAGCATTTTATTTGTACAGAGCGATATCCACAGCACTTCCCCTTTTCTTTTTTTTTTTAAGGAAGGTTTTAACTTTTACATAGTAAAATTACATATAACAAAACAATTATCAAGCAAGAATTATAGTTACATTATTAAAGAAGATATACTATCTATCTTATATTTGTGAGTCCAAGGTTTTATATCTAATTTATCTTTTATCATAATTGAGAAAATTATAACTATCTAGTCTTCAACCACATCAAAGACCTCAGAAGGATATAATATTACCTGAGAACCGGGAGAAGGATGCAAGCAACTTTCGGGAGTCTTGCAGGGTAGACAGAGACAGCTGGCAGCCTGGACAGTCACCTAATATTCCTTTGTAAAGTTGGGGCATTTGTCTTCAGCCCACAGGGCTAGAGTCTCTCGGTCACTTCTCTCAGTGTCCTGTAGAATGTCTGGCAGTTTCCTCTGCAAAGCAGGAACCTGAAGGACCATTTTGTCAAGCGAAGTTTAGTGGTCACCTTTCTATGGGTCCTGCATGTCCAGTCGATCAAGCAGTCTAGGCAAGAACAGTTTCTTGTCCAAATGGCTATTTTTGCCAAGGTGAAGATAAACTCCATATGAAGTGTCTTCAATGACCATCCTCCTCTCTGAAGTAAATCGGTGCTGCCAGGAGCAGACATGTCTCACTGTCCAGAAAGTCTAAATTTTAAAAATATTTTAAATGCCATATTCTGAAGGTCTTTGAAGTATTTGAAGATTACCTATCTATCTGAAATATCTCTATGTATACCTAGAAGACTTAACTAACATGGCTATGAGTATGATTATCACAGATGATTAATTATTAATCTATTTTTAATTATCCATGCACTTCTTGTTTTTATTTTTTATTAGGTAGTATTATTTCCTTCTTGGGTCTCTGAGGGAGTTGAAGATCAGTTAGTTATAGTTATAATTATCTTTGTTAAGGATTTCAGAAAAACTCACTAAGAGCTGTAAGTGTATAAATTTGAAAGACATTATAAGACAGTTCCGTTAGCTATATAAGTTAGGATAAAAAGTGAATCATGTACATTCTGGACTTACCAAAATAGGATAGATAATGGAATTATTTTCTCTGAATTTGTCAATTACAAATGGACTAGACATTGTTTAGGTATTTATTGTTTGTATATATGGTATATATAGTTATTGTACTTTTGTATATAGTTTTTCTTATATTAGTTATAACTTTTTCCTTTTTTCTTTTTATTAAAATAGAAAAGGGGAAATATAGTGATATTTTATTTGTATTGAAATGTGATTTTATTTTTATGTCAATAAAGTTGCCTTGAGGTCAGAGCAAGCCAGAGCAGAAGCCGAGCAGTAGTGGGGCACGCCCTTAATCCCAGCACTTGGGAGGCAGAGCTAGGCGGATCTCTGTGTGTTCAAAGACATAGCCAGCATAGCAGACACACGCCTTTAATTTCAATACCAACCATAGAAGACCTGGAGGTCTGTACAAACAGGCAGTGACGAGGAGGTCATGTGGCTGGGTTACAACCAATGAGGGAGGAGAACAGAAAGTCTTTAAATAGACAGGACGCACAGAAGTAGGTCTCTTGCGGAGAGGAGGAACCGCAGAAGCAGTGAAGGGTAAGGTTTTCCGCTCTTGCTCTGACCTCATGGTTTTAAACTCTGCAACTGGCTCTGTGTTTCTTATTTAACAAGCAGGATACATCTACATTACACAATTCTCCAGATTTTCTAGTCTCAATGTGACCATTTCCCTGACATTAACAAAAGAATTTGAGAAGAAACCTGTGACTTCAGAGTGCAAGTGAATGAGAATTTTGTGCCAGAAAAGGGAAGAAAATAAATCTGAATTTGCTTATAATTCTCCACCTTTGTTGCACATTTCAATCATTTGAAACATTTGGAAAATAAATTTCTGCCCCTCTCATTTCATTCCTAGGTATAGCATTTAAGCAAGAATCTTTGTGAGCAAGAAAGTATAACACTTCTCAGTTTACTCCAGTGATTAACCAGGAGAGAAAACCACAATGCAAAAATCTATGAACTCCTAGACTGGTGGGATGGCTCAGTGGGTAGAACACACTTGCTGCGCAACCCTGACAATTCCATCTGGATGCCCAGAACTCACAAGAAAAGCTGAATAAAGTTGGTGACACACATGTGTAAATTCAGCACTGTGAAGTGAGGCGGGGGTAGAGACAGGAGAATTGCTCATAAGGCCAACTAACCTGGAATAGCACAGCCTGGCAGAAGCAAGAGGGACTGTCTCAACTGTGTTGAAGGAGAGACTCAAACGCTGAATGCTGTCCTGAGAACTCTACATGCACTCTGACACACAACACACATACACACGTGATAGCATGTGCATGTGCACACACATACACATCATACACCTATACCCAATGATAAGTACGTAAGTGAATAGATAAGATTTATTTTTTAAAATATGTTTTAAACTGATCAACTAAAAGATAGAGATTGGAGAACCGAAGAGCTTTTGGGGCCATTGGTACCATTTTAATCACATAATTCAGGTATTCTCTATACTAGAGACTCTCAAAAACATGTCTGCCACATGGGAATATTTAGCATCATTTTGAAAACCAAAGAAATACATGGTAATCAGCATAAATGGCTTCAATAAGATCATAAGGCTTCTAGGTGGCAGAACCAGTATGTGATTCCATATTTCCAGGAATTTTTTTTTAAGCAGGAACTACACCCTCTTCCTACTGCATCCATCCTCAGCCTCCAGCAAAGCATCTTCATTAGAATAGAAGCTTTGATGTTGACTTACCCAAGCAAAATGGACTGTGGCTGGTCCTAATGCATGCAACATATATGTAAGTTGAAGCAGTACAGATTTTCCGATGTTACCCACTTTAAATATTTCTTGAGAGTAATAAGCCCCGGTGGTGTATAAGGGTGGCTGGTGAAGGTCAAGAAAGAGCATTTGGTTCCTTTAGTGTAGGAATTTGTGTGCTTTTCCCAAACATTTGCATTCTTGACCCCTTGTAACCTAAGAAAGTTTTACATGATCTCAGATATATAGGCATATAAAGTAGGCAGAGAAATTAAACATTTATGGATAATAAATCACAAAGACACTTATCATAGAATTATTATACATATAGTTTGCCATTTATTAAAGACAATCAAATTTGTATACTAACAAGATGGATGTGCTTGTTAGTTTGACAAAATTAAATAAATCTTCGCTGAATATTTGATATGGCAGGATGTAAAATGTCTTCAATGATTTTTATCAATGTTTTGATTTTTGTAATCAGTACTAAAAACACCACCTCAACTAGATGCATAATATAAAACAGAACTATGTGTAAGACCACTCCAGAAATTGTTAGAAATAGTGTCTATTCACAAGAGAAATTTGATTAACCTTTTGATGAACTCAAATAGCACTTAAAAAAACAATCATTGTGACTTTTTTTTTACAATTGAAATATGTAATTATTTCAAACTGTAGCTGAAGAAAAACTCAGGAACATATTAACTCTTTGTTTTCTATAATGAAACCATTATGGCTTTATGAGAAGAGAAAACTTTGTATACCCAGTAAAAACATGGCAGCTCACACCAATAAGATCCCTGAATCTGAGTAAAGATATTTTAGGCAGTTTTTATTGGCATTTCTGGCATGACTGATTAAATGCACAGTGGCAACCTTGTGTGTTGTATGTTAAAATACAAGAATGTAGTTGAATCATGTGACTCACTAGGTGTGAGTACTACCAGAAACACCTGGGATTTGTGACAGAGGTGACTTTGAATCATACTTGGTTCTTGAATGTTCCCAAATATTTTACTGTTGCCAAAATTTTTTCATCCTCCATATTTAGCTCTGTGAACTTATATAGCACTGTGGCCCATAATTTAATAGACTGTGCTTCAGGGCAACTTAGCATGCTAGGAGCCAACCAAAGTTAATAAAGGTCCTGGACATTGGCAAGGACAAGGACACACTCAGGAAATTAGACAATGACCATGTGGAGATATATATTCAGAAAGTTGATTCATGTTCAGCTCTAGTTTACTAACCTTGTACTCATTTCAAGTGTAAATCATGAGTTACATGACAGAGATCAAGATCTTACTGGGATGGTGAGAGAGAAGGAATTCTTTCCCAAAGTACCAATCTCAGGTCATCAGGGTTAGGATGGATAGTCATTGGTGTAATGGACCAAAGTACCTGCAATCAAGAGACCAGTGGGTGGTGTCTGAAAATTTGCAGCAACCCAACAATTAGGATGCAGGATACTGGTTATCAAGAGACCAATCAAAATTAAATTTCACAAGTATCTGTTATGTCTTTATTAAGGGCAAGCCACTTGGCACTATCATGGAAATATAAACATTAGTACAGACTTACACTGAAGAAGAGATTATGGTACTGGAGGATGAAACAAGTATATTTAAAAGACAGATAGTGCTGAATGTTGGAGAAAAAGGTGGTTAGAAATTGTGGATATCATCAATGATGCTGTCGTAAATGGGGTAGTGCAGATGTCTCAGACACAATGATTTCATTTGCCTTCAGTGCATTTCTATTAGTAGGATTGTTGGATCCTGTGGAAATTTTATTTTTTAATTTTGGGTAGCCTCTATACTGTTCTCCACAATAGCACTTTGCTTTCTCACCAACAGTGTAAATCTTCTCCATGGCTGTTCTCTTTCATCTCTTTGGGGATCACAATTTAAATTTGAGGAAGGTGATAAATCTGACTGTAGTTTTGATTTGTACTTTTCTGATAGTTAGTGACTCTGGATTTGTGACGTTAGATCTCCTCTTGGCCTGCGAAATGTCAGCATAGGACTTTGCCCTCCTTTTAATCAGATTGTTCGGCCTTTTGAAAGGGCTCAGTCAACAAGCACTTGTTCACCAGCTGAGATTACTCTATCTCCACTGTAATTCACTTTGAATGTAATTAAATCAATGACTGCTTCATATTGTGTGATAAAATATTAATTTCATTAAATATGTATCACTTGAAAAACATACCTTGAAAAACAACTAAGGCTCTAAGTCAACATATCATAGAGATATCTGCACATCCATATTTATTGCTGTACTATTCATAGCATCCAGTAAATGGAATCAGACTAGATATCCATCAATAGATGAATGAATTAAGAAAATGGGGTACATACACACAATGGATTTTTATGCAGCTATGAAGAAAAATGAAATGATGTTTGGCAGGATGATAGATGTGATTTAAAAACCACTACATTAATTGAAATAATCTAGGTTCAAAAAACATCAGTACTGGTAGAGAGAAAGCCTGATCTGACCTAGTCTGGTGATCAGATGGCCAAACACCCTAACAGTCGTGCTGGAACTCTCATCCAATAACTGATGGAAGTGGATGCAGAGATCCTCAGCCAGGCCCCAGGTGGAGCCCCAGGTGTCCAATTGTCGAGAAAGAGAAGGGATTGATTGTAAGAGTGTGAATTGTTGAATCCAAGATTGGAAAAAGCACAGGGACAAATAGCCAAACTAATGGAAGCACATGAATTATGAACCAAAGGCTGTGGAGCCCCCAGCTGGATCAAGCCTTCTGGATAAGTGAGACAACTGAATAGCTTGAACTGTTTGGGAGGCACCTGGGCTGTGGGACCAGGACCTGTCCTTAGTGCATGAGCTGGCTGTTTGGAACCTTGGGCTTACACAGGGACACTTTGCTCAGCCTGGAAAGAGGGGACTGGACTTGCCTTACTGAATCCACTAGGTTTAAATGAGTCCCCAGGGGTGTCTTGTCCCTGGAGGAGATGGGAATGGAGGGGAGGGGATGGGGGGAAGGTGGGTGTGGGGGCGGGAAGGGGGGGGACAGGGGAACCCATGGCTGATGTGTAAAATTAAAACACAAATGTAATAATAATAAAAAAGGAAAAAATATATCAGTACTGCATGTTTTTTCTTATATGCAGATCCTAGATCTAAAATGATATGTGTGTCACTCAGGTGGTGTCAAGCATGGGCTTCCTCTCATTTCATGGGCCTCAAGTTAGACCAGTCATTTGTTGGCCACTCCCACAAATGGCCAGGAGCCAGAAGCTGGATATCCCAGAAACCTAGGATAATGATAAACATAACTGGCCAAAACAAAAACAACAACAAAAAAGAAAAATTCAATGAAATCATTCTAATGATATTCTTCTGTATGCACAGACTGTTGCCAAGCCAAATCGTTATCAGAGAGGCTTCATCCAGCAGCTGATGGGAAGAGATGCAGAGAGCCATAGCTAAATGTTAGGCAGAATTTAGGGAACCCCATGAAAGACAAGGATGAAAAGATGAAGGACTGTAGAAGCCAGAAGGATTGAGGACACCAGGAGAGCATAGCCCACAGAATCAATTAACAGGGCTCATAGATGCTCACAAAGACTGAGGCAACAATCATAGAGCTTTTGGGGGTCTTAGCTAGGTCTTCTGCATAGATGGTATGGCTGTATACCTTGGTGTTCTTATGGGATTTCTAATAGTGGGAATGAGGGTGTGACTCTTTTCTGTTCCTGTTCTTGGGACACTTTTCCTCCTACTGAGTTGCCTCTTCTAGCCTTCATATGAGGATTTGTGCCTAGCTTTATTGTAACTTAATTATGCCATGTTCAGTTGGTATCCCTGGGAGGCCTGCTCTTTTCTGAAGGGAAATGGAAGAGGAATGGAACTCTGGGAGAGGTGAGGTGTAGGGGGGGTGGGTACAAGGAGGAGTGAAGTGGGGAAACTATGGTTTGGATGTAATACACGAGAGAAAAATAAATTTTAAAAATGATAAGAGTGTATGTATTTTCATATATATGTGTATATATGTTTATATACATTTTTATGTGATAAAACTAGAAAGAGAATTAGCAGCAAGGAGGATGATAGCTTAAAGAAGATGTGAAATACAAAGAAAAATACATGTAATAAGAAGGCAGAAGGGATGTCTTATTAGGGAAAGACCTGGGACCAGCTGGAGTGGGAAAGGGGCATTTGGGGACAATGTGGGGTACAATGACAAAATGTATCAACTTGACTAAAACTGCAATAAAATAGAGAGTCACATTGTTGATAGATTTATTCGAGGGTCAGAGGTGAGTTTTATCAGGGTAAATTAAGATCTTAGAACATGTTAAGTTAAAATTTCAGGACGGGATCCATATTTTTAAGAATTCATATTGCCAAACTATCTGCAAGATGTCTGACTTAAGCAGCAACCCTTAAACATTGAGTTAGGAATGAGAAGATGTCACAGCAGATCCTGGGTTCCTGCTATGGAGGAACAATACTCTACCCAAGAATCAGTAGGCGTCCTCTGGAACACAACAGACACCAAGGGCTCAGGAGAGTCAGAGATCCAGAAATATGTGGATACTAAAAAGTCACATTCAAAACTTTGCTTCACTGGCCGCTACAAACAGCAGCACCAAAGACTGTTGGGACAGGAATGTGTATTTTAAAGAATAAGACCTTCAACATGATGAAAAGCACTCACCCCTTTCCTACTTCTTTCATTTTGACTGCGTGGAGGGAGTTGCTAGCCTTTGTCTTGCTTACAACTTTCAGCCATTAGTCACACTGCTAGTGCAACAATTTAAACCTATTTGGAGTCGATTTCACTTATAGCTATATGCTAAGTTCTAGTACTAGATAGTGTGTCAGTTACCTTCCTTTTTCACTTGACAAAATACCTCACAACCCAACTTAAGAATGGAAATCTTTATCCTGGGTCACAGTTGGAGGGAGTAGTCATTCATAGCAGAGAAGATTCCCTTATTGTGTCAGCACATATATCACATTGTGTCCACAATCAGGAAACACATTCAAGCTGTATCTTCCCTCTTCTTTAAAAGTTTCTGGATACATTCTCACAAACTACCCAGTAGTATGTCTTCATGGTTCCTATCAAGTTAATAACCATGATTAGATAGATAAATGATACATAGATAGATAAATGATAGATGATAAACCAATAGATAGATGATTGTTAGGTAAATAAATAGATGATAGATAGATAGATAGATAGATAGATAGATAGATAGATAGATAGATAGAAGATAGGTAGGTAGATAGATCCTAGAGAAATGATATGTAGATAGGCAGATGAGAGAAGACAAATATTCTAATTACACAAACATTAAGACTTAAGTAGTCTTTTAAAGATCATAAATTTAATTTCCATGAAATTTTTCAATGCACAATCTTATTTTGTTGTGTTCAAAATGTACATTTTCACTGTAAATTTTAGATTATTGTAAATCATCTAAGTAGCAGAAGACTCTTAGTATTCTACTATAAAGAGAGACATTTGGGACACTATTTTTCACCCAGACATTGAGATTGCTTTTTATATTTTATCATGTCACAGCAGTTTCAAAAATTGATAGCAAGCACTTTATCGCCGTCATTGAAAAAGCAGCAGGATTCTCAGTTTGGTGCCAAATTGTAGCCATCCACTCATTTGCCATTTGGCAAAGGATTTCATCCATTCCATCCACTATCACTGTCCCCTAGCAACTATTACTGATCACCTTTCAATTTCCTAATCCCAGAAACCTAGGAAACATGGGTTACCATAGAAATTATGTCTCCACTCACATATAATTTAACTCTTCTATGCTATTTTTACCAGAAGATTTCAGATTTGATCACTTCTCAGCTATAATCATAATAGTTCCTGTAAGGAATTCACACTTGCAGGATCCTGCCCTGGATGAAGTTGCAATTTATCTGACCAAGTTTTGCAGAAATTTGCATTTCCCTAGAGTTGCTTCTCTGGCTGACACTTGAGCATCTGCAGACTTGCTCAAGTGCAGACACTTGTTGAATTTAACTGCAGTGAGAACTGGCAATCATTATTTTTGACTAGGGCTGGATTGATTCTGATACCTTTATCCTCAAGTAGCCTTTTAAGATACAAAGAGGTATAGAATTTGTTTTGTTACTCTTTAGAAATTGTTGAATTTTTAAATTTACATATCTCATCTTTGGAAACAATTTCTCCTTTTCCTTTTCTACTTAAAGATGCTAATGATTCTATCAATTTAGAAACCTGAAACAAAGTAGGTTAAATGACATCCTGGGATACATCTCCCAGTCATATGTCTTTATGGCATTAATACCTCATTTAAGGAAAGAAAAGTCAGTGACAACTTCTTAGAATTTAAAGAACAATCAATATCATTGGTAGAAATTTAGCTAACATTACTCATACTTTAACTTTTGCCAACAAAGTTCCTCCAATATAGCCTTGAGAAAAAGAGCTATTGTTTATAGTGAAACTGCTTGTTTGTAATTCCCAAAACACAGAGTTCATTTAAATTTATTTCCACTTGGCTTAAAATTCAAAAAGAAAGTAGTACTTTTTGAATAATGTTGGTATCTGGCTTTGCAAGCATTATTCTCGTGCTAAACTTATTTTTACAAAATTGTCCTCAAAATAAGTACAAATGGAGGTGTAGGGGCTGGGGAGATAGTCAATGAACCAATTGTCCTACACCAGGGTGCAGACCTAAGAACCAGAACCCACATTTGTTAGCTGTGAGTGGGGCAGCACTTACAGTCCACAGCTGGGAAGGCAGAGACAGGAGGCTCCCTAGAATTTACTGAGCAGTCAGCTAATTCTGATCTGCAAGCCCTAAGGTTGTGGGAGATCCTGTCTCAAAAGGCAAGCTAGAGGGCACCTTAAGAACATTGCCCATGCATATATGTGCTCATACACCCAAACAAGACATACAACTTCACACAAATGAACACACACACACACACACACACACACACACACACACACACACACACACACACACATTCAAATGCATAGGCATCTCAGTCTTTAGGAGGCAGGATGATTCCCCAAACTAAAAGTATAGATTACTTTCCTCAATGTTATCACAACACATCTGACATAAAAAGGAGGTTCCAAACAGCCCAAGGTTCCAAACAGCCAGCTCATGAACTAAGGACAGGTCCTGGTCCCACAGCCTGGATGCCTCCCAAACAGTTCAAGCTATTCAATTGTCTCACTTATCCAGAGGGCCTGATCCAGTTGGGGGCTCCACAGCCTTTGGTTCATAATTCATGTGTTTCCATTAGTTTGGCTATTTGTCCCTGTGCTTTTTCCAATCTTGGTCTCAACAATTCACACTCTTAGAATCCCTCCTCTTTCTCGACAATTGGACTCCTGGAGCTCCACCTGGGGCCTGGCTGAGGATCTCTGCATCCACTTCCATCAGTTATTGGATGAGAATTCCAAGACGACTGTTAGGGTGTTTGGCCATCTGATCACCAGACTAGGTCAGATCAGGCTTTGTCTCAACCATTGCCAGCAGTCTACAGAGGATGTGTCATTGTGGATTTCTGGGGACCTCTCCAGCACTCTGCCTATTCCTGTTCTCATGTGGTCTTCATTTATCATGGTCTGTTATTCCTCATTCTCCCTTTCTGTTCTTGATCCAGCTGGGATCTCCAGCTTCCCTAAGCTCTCTTTCCCTCAAACCTTGCCCTTCATTACTCCCACTGTTGTCCAGGTTGTTCATGTAGATCTCATCCATTTCTCTGTCATTGGGCGATCCCTGTGTCTGTCCTAGGGTCCTGTTTTCTAGGTAGCCTCCCTGGAGTTGTGTAGCAGTCTAGTCATCTTTGTTTTACATCTAGTATCCTACTATGAGTGAGTACATACCATGTTTGACTTTCTGAGTCAGGGGCTTACACAGGAACACTTTGCTCAGCCTGGAAGGAGGGGAATGGACCTGCCTGTACTGAATCCACCAGGTTGAATTGAATCCCCAAGGGAGTCTTGGCCCAGGAGGAGATGGGAATGGAGGGAGGGGCTGAGGGGAAGATGGGAGTGGGAGCAGGAGGGGGAGGATAGGGGAACCCCTGGCTGATGTGTAAAATTAAAACACAAAGATAATAAATAAAAAAGGAGAAAAAATTAAGAAAAGATAAAAAAAAATACTGTAATGCTCAAAAAAAAAAGCGGGGAGGAGAAAGGAGAATTTTGTGGCTTACAGTTTCAGAAAGAACAGTCCATCATGACTGTGATGAGAATATTTGAATAGCTCATGGGAACAGAAGCAGGGCTGGTCTAAGACCTTTAAACACCCACCTCAAGTGATCTGCCACAAGTAACAGTGTCTTTTGTCCTAAAGAACATGCATCTCTTCCAAAGAGCATTAATAGCTGGGAAACAAATATTCAAACACATGATCCTGTGTGAGACACTTCACATTTGTTTTAATTACCTTTCTACCATTGTGACAAAGGACCATGACAAAAATCAACTTATAAAACAAAAATTCTGTTGAGGCTCATGATTCCAAATGGTGAGTCCATGACCATTATAGCAGGAAGCATGACAACAGGTAAGCAGGCATGAACCTGGAGCAGTAGCTGAGAGTTTACATCTGATCCACAAGTATGAGGCAGAAAGAGAGAAAGAGATGATAAAAAGATGGCTTTTGAAATCTCAAAGCCTGACTCTGGTGATGCACCTCCTCAAACAAGATCATACTTCCTAATCCTTCTCAAACAGCTCCACCACCTGCAAAACAAGCATTCAAATACATGATGCTATGGGGGCCATTCTCATTAAAACCGCCACAGCATTGAAACCTCAACATCAAGGAAACAGAGCTTGAATGAAATTCCTCATGTCAGTCTAGCTGAAGAAGTAGGAATGAAGATACTGAAATTGACAGATGAGATTTGATGATGAACCAATCATCATAGACTCCTATTGCTGGGTCTATAGCAGCTAGCTATATACTTTGAATTCTAAATTTCTGTAACCAAATCTTCAGTGACTGAAATGAAGGATTTAAGACAAGAAAATTAAATAAACAACTCAGCCCTTGCATCTCCCAAATGCACTCACACAAATAGCTTTAGATACTGCTTGTTCAATGACTTGACAGCAATGACGTCTCCAGTGTGAATCAATAGACATTCTAAAAAATGAAGTCACAGTATCTTGAACCTCTGTGCATATATCATAAATTATGGTTTTAAGAAGCAAGAAGCCAAAGGCAGATGAACCTTACCAAATTCCTCTTTTTATTCATTTTGCTTTAGGTTTTTACTTTTGACATAACATCTGTCACACCCCAGTCTGCTGAAGCAATCCTCAAAGATTCCAATAATGGAGATAAAAGAGAAAAAATGACTACTGAGCTGTGTTTAAATAATGTGTGTGCTTTTTTAAAGTTTCATGGGCTTAAGAAAGGTGATATTTTCCTTTCTGAATAATGAGCTTTGCTTTTATAGCTTATGTAGAAAGGCTGTGTCCAGAAAAGTCTCTGTTCCTAGGAACCCAGCTCTATTGGTAGGTTAGGACTTCACTGATAACGTTTCTTCTTCAAAAGCAAGTTTTGGAGACCTATAAGGTTTAGCTAGAACTGAGCATTTAAAGCAGTAGATCATTGTTCTCATAAAGTGACTCCTTCTGCCAATTTATTGGTATCTTTTTTTTTTTTACTCAAGGCTTGCCTTTTTATGATCATAGCAGCATTTATGCTCATGTTTAGCCTGAAAGCAACTAACAATGGGTAAGCCATATGATATTCTTTTACATTGGAACACATTAATGGCTACAACTGTTCCTCTGTAGATTTTGAAGGTGGATGTCAAGAATCAGTTTGTCACTTTCATTCCAGATTTGTCAAAAATGTGCAGAACTCCAAAATGTTTGCCTTTAAGAATCATAGGTATGCAATACCTTGAAATATGAGACTCTTTTGTAAAAAAAAATGTAATATTTCCATATATTACAACTACACCTACATAGATATTTGAAACATTAACAGAGACAACAGCAAAGTTGCCTAAATCCTCATTAAGACGTAACACTCCCAGTAACTTAGAAGACACTAATGTATTTGATAGCACATCCACCTACCTCCTATCACTAAATACAAATCCTTTCCTACTGGGGTGAGCATGCTTATCTTATTTTCCTTTATAATTTTGGCATGTTATATATGTGCTCTTAGCACTTTATTCTTTGATCATACTTGCTCTTGAAATTTATATAAATGGAATTACATCATATGAATTTTTGAGTCATATATATTTCCTGCATGACTGTGTTTGTGACGTTCATCTGAGGTGTTGCTGACAGCAGTGTTTGTTTCTTTTATCATTGCATATGTTATTGAATGATAATATTTCCTACTTTACATATCTACTATAATCTATTAAGACCTATGCTTCTATGAATTTGCTTGAACACATCTTCTGGTATTCACGAAAAGGGTTTTTATAATTCATTAAAGTCTAATGATAGAACTGTTAAGTCTAAAAGTCTGTGTGTTTCCCATTCAGACATGATCAGGCTGTTTCCTGAAGAAGCCTGTCAACTTACAATCCCTCACACAGTATATTCAAGTTTTCAGTTAATGTATACACGTTCCAATGTTTGTAGCCTATAGATTAAATGATTGCTAATCTGGTGTCTGTTGTATGACATTTCCTTGTATATTTTCTATTTGTACCTGAGTCTCTTTTTACTTACTTATTGTTAATTTAATCTTTTTTTCTCTAATTCATCATTCAAAACTTTGGTTTAACTTTCTATTGAACTCTTTGTACTTCTCTTCTAGATATTAACATTTTTTCTATGTTAAGGGGTAGAACCATATTCTCTGAGTTTGTGGCTTACTTTATAATATCCTTCAGAGAAGAATATTGTTAAGGGTGGAGATTTATTTTCACTTTATGTGCATGAATGTTTTAACTAATGTATGAAAGTACATTGTATGCATGTTATACCTGAGAAGACCAGAAAAGGCAGTAGTTGCCCAGGAAATGAAGTTATAGACAGTTGTTAGATGCTGTGTGGGTACTGGCAACCCAATCTAGGTCTTATTGAAATTAAATGGTTTTACCCACTGGGTCTTTTCGTTAGTCCTTGAAGGTTCTCTTTTTAATATTTATTTTAATTTTATGTGTATGAATGGTCTGAAGCATGTATGTTTATGTACCACATGCATGCTTGGTGCTAACAGAGTCCTGAATAAATTGCTGAAACTCCCACAACTGGAATAACAAGTGGTTGTGAGTCATCATGTGTGTGCTGGAAACAAAACTCAGGTCCTTTGCAAGAGCAGCAAGTGCTATTAACTGTAAGTCATTTCTGCAGCCCCGGAGAATGTTTTCATATTTTACTTATTTAGAGGATTTTGTTTTTGTTTGAGACAAGGTAGTTCAAACTGGCCTGGAAGCCAGCTGACAAGCCTGGCCCCAGGCGTCTGGTGGTACTCCTCTCATCTTCCCCAAATCTGGGGTTACAGGGATTGCCACAGCATAGGATTTGTGTTTTCAATAACTAAATTTGTCACTGTACATTTTAATTTCCACAATTAGTTTTAAAATCTCCTCAGAATTGATCTTTGTGTATGGTAGAAGCTTAAAAAATATTTTTGAAGCACTGGCATTATATAATGTAATGACCATTTCTACTCACATTAGAAATCTGTCAAGGAACATATGTATACCAGTGTGCTCATGTAGGTACATGCATGTGTGTGTGCATGCCTCTGTGTGTGTGTGTGTGTGTGTGTGTGTGTGTGTGTGTGTGTGTGTGTGTCTATGTATGTATATCTACAAATCTCTTTCTAGGCTAACTTAATTCTAACCATCAATTTATCTAAGTGCCATTTTAACTAGAGAACATATAGCACAGGAAAAGGAATTGAAAACATACATACTTTCAAATTAATTTTGTGGCTGGTTATGACATAAATGTTGTAGCTATTTCTTTCACACCAGAAGCATCACACCACAGCCTGGGCAGAACTTCAAGGTAGATCAACAGGACCAGTTACATAACTTGTAACATCCAAGGGAGAGTGAAAATGTAGGAACTTCTACTTTAAACTATAATTTCAAGATCAGGACAGAAGAGCATTAAACCAAGACTGGAATGTTTTTGAGAATGGGAACCTGTGCAACCCAGTCCTGCTGGCAAGGTGTGGTAACATGGCTCTCTTTCATGTGACACCCAGAAAGTAAGCCAAGAGCCAACTGCACCTTCTTGCAGAAATAAATGAAAATCACGTTGAAGCAATTAAACATCTAGCCTGGAATTAGGCAGAATTGTCAACTTCCAGCTGAATTCAATGCTAGCAAATATATCTGTAGAGACAAATGTTCCCAGTAAGGGCCGTGCTCTATGGAACACTCTTTTGAGATTTGGTACTGTGATACCCCAGCACAAATATGCTCTTTGTAGATTCCGGCTGTGTTTTCTTTATGGCACTTTAAATGAATGTTGAAAGAAATTTATAGTCTCAAGTACTAGCTTCTGAGCCAGGAGTGCTTAAGTGAAAGACTACTTGAATAGGTGCCTGTGGATATATCTTCTTACAGCCTCTTATTCAATACATTTTTGTACTTCCAAAATAATAAACAAGTCCATGTTATTTTAAGTTTGACTCAATTGAGCATGGGACACTTTAAATAATTCCTCTGTTATTCAGCATTGTAAGGAACTGGAGTGTTGCATGCATCTGAAATTTAAAGAATATAAAAATTATAATTTAATATTCAAAAGCACAAGTTTTTAACTTTCCTTTTTCTGTGTTAAATAACAAAGCTGGCTTAGTCTTCTGAGTTAGTGCCTTACCTTACTAAACACAGCATGTCAAACATGAGTTTCCATCTCCTTGATTATTTGTGGTCATCATTCTGAACATTAAAAACTGGGACCTGTTTACCATGGATGCACTTAAACTGCCTTTTGATTACTTCTACCTTTCAACCGTTGTTACGGTGTCAGCTGGGACTTGAGTGTATTCTTGTGATTCAGGGATATCTTTGGTGCTAATTTGCTTTCATTAATGTACTGTGAACCAAGAATCACTTCATAATTTGTAAATATCCTGCATCAAATGAAAGTCAGAAGTTTAAAAAAAATCAATCTAGAATGAAATGTCAGAATTTTAGTGGTAGGCTTTGTTGGCTTTTAGATTGCTAGCAAATCTCTGTCTTTAGGTTTAGATTCCCTGTTTGGCACAGACTGTGCCTAAGAAAGAGCCCTAGTGAAACATATGGCATTGTAATCACTAGCGGAGACTTTGCGTTTGGCTTGTTCATTCTCAGCTTGCAGACCTTTTCTTCTGATGCTGTTGATTGTACTACCCTTCTGCTGAATTACTGTAATTCCAATGCCCAAATGAGCATCCAGTAGTTGAGGTTAATTTGTTCCTGCATATGTAAAATTATAATAACGACTGCTATTGTATCTACAAGGAACTCCTATACCTAGAAATAAGTTGATTTAGCCATATAACAAATACAAAAAAATAAGAAATCTTACTCGTCAGTATCTTCTAGGTCATAAAACTGAGTCCCAGAGATGTTTTAGAAAATCACACATGTTTATAATTCCAGGAAAAGCTAATGCGCTTGAGCATTTTCAATGGCATTGGATTGTGCCAATTGAAGATTCTCGGCAAACACTACTTTAATAAATAAATGTTATCTGCAGTCTGTTTTCAAAACACCAGATGTTTTAC
Source organism: Onychomys torridus (assembly GCF_903995425.1). Classification (NCBI taxonomy): domain Eukaryota; kingdom Metazoa; phylum Chordata; class Mammalia; order Rodentia; family Cricetidae; genus Onychomys; species Onychomys torridus. The sequence goes on along the minus strand of NC_050451.1, from coordinate 88,624,280 downwards.
CAACATAAAGAGTGAGCAGGGATCATGAAGTTAGGAAAAAGAAGCCCTGAGAATATCTTTGGTTTTTGTTTAAATGTTTGCACTTTCTATTACAGAGATATTATCATGAATGAATCCAATAAATATTAAAAATTTAAAGGAGATTCTAATTCAGTGTCTCAGAATAATCTATAACATCATATAATAGTAAGAAAATGAGATAATCTAAGATATACACCTAAAATTCTTGTGAATATAACAAATAAATAATCTGCTATCATGGGCAGTTTTTATAACAGCATCACCTATTAAGCCAGAAATGTCAGTTTTCTGATACTACAAACTGCTGAAAGAGATGAAATGGTATGTTTCCCATTAAGATTCTGATATTTACAATGCTTAATTTATATTGAAACATTTCAAGAAGAAAAAAATCCACAAGTCCTTTGCTTGTCTGTGGATTGGGGGCTCCATGAAAAACTCACTGGCATACTTTCTGGTCTTGTCAAGAGGCAGTGGGTAAAACATTCAATACCACATGTTTCAGGTACAGCCGGTGAATGCTCTTCTCTGACTTTCACCCATTTCAAAGCCCTTTTTTTCCCCTAATTTTTGAGACAGGGTTTCTGGGTGTAGTTTTGGTGCCTGTCCTGGATCTCCCTCTGTAGACCAGGCTGACCTTGAACTCACAGAGATCTACCTGGCTCTGCCTCCCGAGTGCTGCAATCAAAGGCGTGCACCACCACTGCCTGGCTCAAAGCCTTTTAAAAGAAACGAGAACTCCAGTCTCAGAGCATAAAACAATACAGACTATTGTCATCGCTCTTGTATGCTGACCATATATTGATGGCAAAACCCTTCTGCTGAAGACACCACACACTTTGGTCAAAGGACGTGAAGACATCAATCTGGTCATTATCTGGAAGCGTCTTCTCTGCTGGCCAGCTTTCAAGCACTGGGAGATGTTAAGAAAAGCTATTGGGGTCTGAAAAAGTCTTTAATATACTTACCCAGCTGTGAACCCTAGGACCTATAATAGTGACTGGCCTGGCAGGATATGAGCATTGGTACAAGATTTGCACAATGTTAAGGGGGCAACCAACAGCTTTCTAACTGGATTTAAGGCCACTTAGAGAAGAGGGAACCCATACCTAGTAATGTAGACCTGACAAGAATCCCTAGCTAGTGAGGTCACAGGACCCACAGAAGAGTCTGCTATAACTATTTTGCTGAAAGGATACACAGTGTCAAGATGCCTTCTAAATATTTATCATCACACCCACAGATCAATACAATCTTTGTCCCTCATCAAAAAAGTTTCTTTATGCAACGGGTAACAGTTAATACAAAGACTCACACTGATCAAAAGGTAAAGACTAAATGAATGAAGAGTGCTCAGTCCTAATTGAGACATTGCTATCTCATACCTACCTACACAGCTCAGGAAGCATCACTGAAACAGGAACAGAAACATTATAAATGTTGCAGGTTAAGAAAGACTTTCTACAGAGTGTTTTATGTAAGTGACGTGGTTGTTGCGCTCATGAAATCACAGCATCTGTGGTTGTCTCCATAAAAACCTGCAAAAGACAGATCTAGTCAATATTCTAGGATGTGGATGAGAGTCATTTATAAGCTCCCTGTTGTAGAATATTATGTTAATCTCTGTTACTTTTGCTTATGTTGCATTTGTTTAGCTCTGTAAAGCTGTGTTACAGTGCCTGTGTAAAACAACTAATGTTCTAAGAAAGAGATGAATAACTAATAGTGATGCAGGAGAAAGCATAGGTAGGGCTGGCAGGCAGAGAAAATGTATAGAAAGAGAAATCTGGGGGAAGGAAGAAGGAGGAGGACACTAGGGGCCAGCCACCCAGCTACACAGCCCCCTATGGAGTAAGACTGAAAGTAAGAATTGCTGAAGTAAGAGAAAGCCCAGAGACAAAAGGTAGATGGGATCATTTAAAGTTAAGAAAAGCTGGCAAGAAACAAGCCAAGCTAAGCCTGGACATATATAATTAAGAATAAGCCTCTGCATGTGATTTATTTGGGAGTTGGGTGGCAGGCCCCCTAAAAGGGCAAAACAAGCAACAACAGCTCCCACCCCTAGAGGAGGAGTGATTGGTGGTTTATGTTTGCTGAGGAGGCTGGATTTCATTTACCCTTTGCTATAAGGGAACGCCCTAAGCCCGTGTATATGCAGTCACCACTAATTCGACTCAGTGGTTGTAACAACTTTTTTAAAAAGACATAAAGTTGGTAGAGAGACTCTAGATATGTTGTATGCATGTATGAAATTTTGAAACAATAAAAAACTGAAATTTAACTAAAGGAAACTGAGGTCTGTGTGTTTGTGTGTGTGCACATGAGCAGATGTGAGCAGGTATGCATATGTGAATGTGTGTCCATTAAAAAAAAAATCATAGTCCAAGTCAAGTATTTAGTGCAATTGAAGGTCACCTTCCTTGCTTGTTGTGTTAAGGCTATCTGAATAAAAGAAATGACATGTTAACAAGATGCTACTTGTCTATTGCCACCTAACAAATTACTACAAAGCAACAGCTTGAAACAGCAAATCATTATTTCCCAGTGACTATGAGCAAGGAATCCAGAAGTTTCTTCATTGGACATTTCAGGGTTACTTGTTTCATTCAAAGCATGTATTAGGGCTGCAGTCATTTCACAGGCAATGTGGGGGAGATCCACTTCAGAATTTATTTGCAGTACTGACAGCAGGCTCTTTGGGTTTTGTTGTTGTTGTTTGTTTTTCTGTCATGTGAGTTTCTCCAGTAGTAATTCATCACACATTGGGTAGCCAGCTGTTTACATTATTACGAATAAAGGCACTTTATAAAATAGAGTAAGCAATATACTATGGAAATCAACTTTTCTGTTCTTCCTCTTTTATTAACTATGAACTTTCACTACTTTTTTTCTAAATAATCAACAGACCTCTTTCAGTTCTCAAATGTATTGTTAGTTGTCATTCATTTTTGTCTGTTTTTGGAGACATTCTTCCTACCATGTAAAGTCATTTGGTTCTATTATGTAAAGTCATTTCTTGCTAACAACATGATTATAAGAATAATGTGTAATTTTTTGTAGATATATTTGTAATCTAAGAAATAAAGCTTGTCTGAGAATTAGAAGACACAACCAGCCACAGTTAGTCACAAAGGCCAGGCACTGGTGGCACACAGCTTTAATCCTAGCACTTGGGATGCAGAGGTAGAGAACTGTCTGGATTTCTGTGAATTCAAGGCCACATTGGGCTACATGAGATTAATCCAGCATGTGGGATCACACACCATTAATCTCACACTAGGAAGGTTGAGATAGAAAGTGATATGGCTGGGCAGAGAAAGGAATATAAGGCAGGAGGAGACAGGAATTTGCTGTCTTGCCCAGGCTCTGTCAGACTGAGGAGTTGGTGAGTTGAGAGGTGGTAGCTGTGGCTTGCTCTGTTTCTCTGATCCTTTAGCTTTCACTCTGATATCTGGCTCTGGGCTTTTATTGTAAGATCATTTAGGATTCATGCAATAAATAATAACTCAGTTTTTTGTAATCTAAATGTCTAATTGTAATTGTGAGGACATGGAGAAGTTGATAAATAGTGCATCAAACTTGATGAAGATCTTTGTAAATGGATAATTTTTTTGTTCCAACAGCCTAGTCCCAAATAACCACTCTGTTGCTTATATTAATTGATATTAATTGTAAATGCTTGCCCAATAGCTCATGCTTGTTACTAACTAGCTCTTACCTTTTAAATTAACCATATTCCTTGTAAATGCTATGAAACATGGCAGTACCTTTTATTATCATGACATATTTATTTCCTGCTCCCTGTGCATCTGGCTGGCAACTCCCATCTCCACCCTTCTCCTTCCCATCATTCTTAGTTTGGTCATTCTGCCTATACTTCCTGACTGAATACTGGCCAATCAGCATTTTATTAAACCAATTCAAGTGACCAATCTTTACAATGTACAAGAGGATTTTCCCACAGCATTTCCTCCTTTTTGTCTAACTAAGAAGGAAGCTTTCAATTTTAACATAGTAAGATTGTATACAACAAAGAACAGTTATCAAGTAAGAATTACTGTTACAATATTCAGCCTATTTGTATTTAACAAAATCAGAGGAAATCTTTAATGATCCATCCTATCTTGGTGAGTCCAAAGTTTTATATCTAAGTTACCTTATGGTGGAGGCACATTTACCACTAGTTCTGGGAACCATGTTTACCATCCAACTCTGGGATGTTTCTGAGTCCATGTCACCACTGAGTAGTGTGCCACCCACTGCTCATGAACTACATTTAAGTGTTTGGTAGCAGGGACTCTTACAAGAGCCACCTGGTTTTGCCACTGGCACTGAGCCAGGAAGCAGTCTATTAAAGGAGTCTCACCTTTGCTTGCTGCTGGCAAACACAGCCCACCCAAGAAAATGCAGCTACCAGGAAGCCTTGCTTGACTCTGTTCTTGTGTATCTAGAATCCTTTTTTAAGCTTTTGTCAGATTTTATGCAGAAATTCTGGCCCCACATTGGAATACCATACATAAATGGACATGTTTTGACCCAACCACCTGGTTCTACTTAATCATTCTGAGGCATATATTAATTGTAAGTGCTCTGCCAATAGCTCAGGCTTATTATTTACTAGCTCTTACATTTTAAGTTAACCCATATACCTTGTTTACATTCTGCCACATGGAGGTACCATTATTAGCATAGCACGTTCATCTATTGTTCCCTCTGTGTCTGGCTGGTCACTCCTGACTACACCCTTCTCCATTCTCATCATTCTTAGTTTGGTCATCCCACCTGTACTTCCTGCCTGGCTACTGGCAAATTAGCATTTTATTAAACCAATTTGAGTGACAAATTTTTACAATGTACAAGATTCCACAGCAGGTCTGTGTCTAACTCTTTACACTGCTGTTAAATAAGTACTCAGGCCCAGGAAGATCCACAAAGGACCAGAACTTCAGAACAAGGATATCTAATCATAAAAAGGGGAGCATACCATATGCCAGAGGCAAATGAGAAAAATATTGCTCAAGTGGAGCACAGGAACACAAAACTGGAGAGTAGGTGTTGGGGTGGAGAAGAGCATATGGGGAGGTTAAAAGTGTAGACTGAGCAAACTAAGAATTTTGGCATTTACCTTGAAGCAGATGCAGTTTGTTGTCATAGGAGGGTGATATAATCATATTTTTAATCTTCGTAAGAAGAGCAAAATGCAGTGAAGATTTCTGTAGAGAGCTGAAATGGGTGGAGGGTAGAACATTCTAAGAATGTCCTCATGTTATTTCAGGAGTGTGTGTGGACTCCAGCTTCAAAAGCTGCAGATCCTTGCCTATTACTTGAAGGAAGTCAGAAAAAGAGTGTGACATCATGTCTCCTCAGAAGATTTTCCTGATTACTCATAACTTTGGGGAGTGGTTCTCTATTTTGTGTCACAGTGTGATTGCAATGTGGTCAGAATTCCACATTCAGCTTTTAGGTGTCTTGAATCAGTGTTGATTGAATCACAGGTTTAGAACCTACCAAATCCATATAGGCATCCCATAAGGATATGTTGAACACACAAATAAATAAAAGCTACTGTATTAGTCTTGTGAAGCAGATAGATATACTCTTCTAGCTGAATATATATTTCCAGAAATAGGAAATTGACTTGTTGACTTCTCTAGCATATACCAGGGGCCCTCAGGAGTGGTCACTAGACCACCAGTATCAATATTGAACTAATAAGAAATGCAAATTAATGAGATTTATTACAAACTTCCTGAGTCAGAAACATCAATTTCAGATGAAGCAATTGGTGTTTTAACAAGCTTCACAATTCATCCTGATCTAAGTAAAAGCTGACACTGTCTTTCAAGGTAATTCACACTTTGTCTAAGAGCCTGTGTGCTTTAGGTCCTTGTATACAACCTTTAATCCTTCTTGTCTTGGGGTTCTATAGCCCAAATCTATAAGCAAGTGTTGTAAGTGGAACAGCTGTACAACAAAGTACTATAGACTGGAGAGTCAATAATCAAAAGAAATTTACATTTTGCAGTTCCTGGAGCTGAGCATCCAAAATCAGGAAACAGGATGACAGCATGCATAGGCCTTGATCGGAGCTCTTCCTCAGAGTTACAGAGTGACAAATTCTTGTATCACCTTTACACTTTAAAAAAGATTCTAAAAGCTTTCTAGAGCCCTTCCATGAGGGTTTAATGGTCTTTCAAAGCTCCTACTTGATAGTAATTTCACATTGGGGATTAAAATTTTGAAATGTGAGTTTTAATGGAACACAAGCACTCAGTCTGCAACATCGGGTTGCACAGTGTGAGAATAATAGGAAATGAGGTCTCCTGTTATTGTTGTTCTGGGTAGGCATTTTAATAATCAATATTTATCTAGTTATGAAAGATCTACATGTTGATTAACTTTATTTTATGAATAGGGACATATTTAATGGAACCAATTCAATGACTCTTCTGAGAAGTGCAATTGACCCACACTACTTCTTGAGGGGCATGCCAGTCTGATTTTCATTGAGTAGTAGATGTAGAAAATCAGCCCAGATCACTCCATTATCATTCTGTGGGTTTCTTCTGGTTCAGTTCTCTAATAAATAGTGATGTGGCCACTGCTGTGTTAGAGTCAGCACTGTTTCATCAAAATGTATCCTTGATTGATTTGATTTCCATTTCTTCTGATAACTGCCAGAATTCTTGCTCAAATCCAGCATTTGGTCCCTCTCTGTCAGCTAAGCCAGCAGGGTGTTTCACTTTGGATCTGAGTTATAGTCTTTAATGAAAATATTGCCATGATGGTTATAATTTTTATTAACTCAAGTAAAAATGATAATGCTAGAAACATGTTATTCTCATCAAAGCAAAAAAAATGATGGTTTTTAGAAGTCACTCTAGGAAATCTTAAACACATACATATCAAAATTCTTTTGCTCCATTCTTTGGTTCCTTAGTGTTTTAATCATTTCTTGATCTGTGTCCCACCTCACAGTGAATACATATTATACAGCTCAAGCATACTGATTTTCACTTCATGAATCTATAAACCCTATAATTCTTACCCCAAACCTGGCAGTTTAACCTGTCTTGGAGGAATGATTTAATAACAGAGACTTGTAATGAGAGCTCTTATCACTAAAATGTCACTGTATTTACAAAATATACTGCAGGGCACTTACTTATATACTACGAAGTGTTATCATAAATCATTTGGCCTAGGCTGCACTTTTAAAAGTACACGAATAAAATAGAAATACTTCAGTATTCCTAACTTTGACTCATTCTTTATGATCTAAGTAATTTGTGTGATCTCATTTACTATAACTTCAAGTCCTTTGCATGTTTGATAGTCTGTTAATTTTAATTATTAGCTAATAATTCTATAAAATAATAGTAACTAGAGACTTGATCAGATAAATCAAAGTATTCATTTAATAAATAATATTAACAGCAATAATCTTACATCTCTAAAATAGACAGAATCTAAGGTCTCAAAATGCTTTTAACTGTGTAGTATTTCTTGTTACAATGGGTAGTGTTTTGTCAATTTTACTGGAGTAATGGGTGTCAGATATTGATGAAACACACCTGTATATCTGTAGGGATATTTCCCAAGAAGATTTATATGTAACACAGTGACTAGGACGGACAGACCCACCCTCAGTGCAGCCAATTCCTTCTAGCTAATGGCTCAGATGAAAATATCCAAAGACTTAAACATTAAAGGAAACTTACCAAATGAGTGTTATGATGTCACTTTTATAGAACAGGATACTAAGGCATAAAGAGGGAAACTGTTCTTCCTAAGGTAAGCCAGCCCATAGTTGACAGAGGATTTGAACTCTCTTCTCTCATTATGAAGTTTGTGGATGTTCCACTCTGCTTCACAGACTCTCATTCATACCTTGGGGACAGACATTGAGATTTTTCTTTCCTTTTTCCCTTTAAATGAATGGGAGAAGATTACCTAGCCATTTGATTTTAAAGCAAAAAGATATCCTTACAGTTTCTTTGCTGGGTAGAGCTAGGGAACTTTGAAATGCACATTCTTAGAAGAACTGAGTATTACTAAAAGGGAGCAGAATTTTCACTATGGACTTGAGTTCTCCCCAAATTCATATATTGAGTTAACCTTCAATATCACTGTTATTGGAGTGTATAATATTATACAGCTTTGTAACAAGCTGAATAATAAGGTGCATAATAAGGTGTATAATGAGATAAGAATAAATCAGTCAGAGAGGTGGAGCCCTGATTAGGTTTGTGTCCTTATAATCAGAAATGAAATGGTTCCTTAGCTGTCTCCCTGTCATAAGGATGGAGGGAGAACAAGATGAACATGATGGAAATGTCTTCATAAAGGCACTAGACTGCGGGCCCCTCTGCTTGGACTTTCATACCTCTAGAAAGTGTAAGAGATGCCTTCCTTCTACTTCAGGAATTCACTCTTTCAGATTGTTACAGCAACCCAAACTGGCCACCTACCTCCCTTGGCTTTGATACTTGGGAAACAGCAGCAGCTGACCATGTCATTTACTGTACCCAAGAAGTACAAAGATGAAAAGAAGTGTTTAGGGGGGAGCCTGTGAGAGCTTTAGGGGGTGGGGCCTTGCGGGAGGAAGTCAGTTGCTATGGAGTTGGTCTAAGTAAATAACCTGATCACGCTTCTGGTCCTAATTTATCTCAGATGGCCTGTGTGGTACTTTACACATGATGCCTCATGGCTGTCAAACTCTTACTGGATCAGAACTTTACTTAGCCTGTGTGTAATTTATTGATGGACTCAAGTTCAGGACTTTGTAGGTTTCAGAGAGAATAGAACAGTTAAGCAGTCCAATGATGAAGGGAGGAGTCTGACTTGCATTTTAATGAGTTTCACTCCTAGAACTCCAGAGAGGCTTCCCCATGGAATCAGTGGTTCATTTAAGACAGATTTACAGTGTTAGCTTTCTTTCTCCTAGATTTTAAAGTTAAGGTGATTCAAAAATGGAAAAAAAATATGTATAACTCCCTAATCCTTATCTAAAAGTAGACATTATCAAACATGAGAAGGGCAAAATTTGAAAAAAAAATGATGACTTAATCTCATTTATGACCATATGTAAAAAATAATAACATCAGCAAAAAAATACATTAAGCCATTTACCCCATGAATACATGAAAGAAATAGCTTAATTGTAATCTACTAATGTGATTCATATTAGGGATATTAAGTGGATAAAAATGATAAATAAACATGAACATGCAGCTCAGATTCAGGATGCAAATTGCTGTCGATCTATTTTTAAAAATCCCTAGTCTCACAGAGGAATATCTTCTAAGGCATGTGCAGTGGTGAGAGACTAGACAGCCACTCTACAAAGTCAGCTAAGATGAGCAGGCTTACGTTTAATCTGTTCTCCAACATTTCAGTGGAGAACATGGACAACACAGTATGACAAGACAGAAGAAAGAGACTAGAGAGTCACTCTATAAAGTCAGCTAAGATGAACAGGCTTACGTTCAATCTGTTCTCCAACATTTGAATGGAGAAAATGACAACACAGTATAACAAGACAGAAGAAAGAGTAGGTGTGGGAGAGAATAATGCAGAGATGAGAACTTCAAAGAGCTGGGTTGGAGCTTAGTGGTAGAACACTTACCCAACATCAGGCTGTAGAGGGCAAAGGATAAAATAAAATGTGTCGGGCGTTGGTGGCACACGCCTGTAATCCCAACACTTGGTAAGCAAAGGCAGGCAGATCTCTGTGAGTTTGAGGCCAGCCTGGGCTACCAAGTGAGCTCCAGGAAAGGCACAAAGCTACATAGAGAAACCCTGTCTCGAAAAACAAAACAAAACAAAAAAACACAAACAAACAAACAAAAAAAGATAAAATGTATGTTTGTTTAAGATAACACTATCCCTCTAAATAACATTAATGAAAGGAAATCTTTGAATTGGTAATGACAGTATTGCTAAAGTTTGCTGGATGGCGTCTCCAAATAGAAATTTTACGCCCAGCATGCTCTTACATTAAAAAGAACCAATTAGAGATTTTTAACAACTTCATTTTCTATAGAGCTAATAAGAAATTCAGAGTACTCAGAAACAAATCTAGAATTCACAAGCAAACTTATATAGAAAAAGTGCTCATACTCATGAAACAAATAAGGAACATGTATACATTTAATCATCAACATAAGTACACACACACACACACACACACACACACACACAACAGTCATGTGAAAACAGGAAAGCTCAATATTGAAAAGAAACCAGTTGTCTTTGATTTAAACTAAAAAGCATAGTGTAGTATATTTCCAATAAGTGCAATTTATTCCAACATGATTTTTATTTTTACAAAATTTAACCAACTTATTTAAAAATCCACACAGAAAAAGGATAAGGGTCTAAAAAGGATTACAAGAACAAAGTAATATGGCTGGAGTGGTTCATACTCTGACAGAGGTGCAATCAAATACAAAGACAGAATGAAATATTTTAGAACGTGGGGAGAGACATACGCACAAAGGAAACGTTAAGTGAAGAATGTGCCCTTATAATTCATCCTTGTTGAGGTTTCAATGAGAAATAGTCTTCATAATCTCCAGCATTTGAGCCACCAGTTGTTGGCACTGTTTGGTGAAACGATCAGGAGATGTGGCCTTGCTGGAGGAAGTGTGTCACTAGAGGTGGGCTCTGAGAGGGTTCCAGTGTGAGGATTCAAGCTAATTCCAGTTCTCTCTTTGTGTCTTACACTTGGAGTTTGAAGATATGAGCTCTAGCTTCCTGCTGCAGCTGCCATACCTCTGATCTACCATCATGGGCAAGATCTCCCCTTGGAACCGTAAGCAAAAATAAACTTCTTCCTTAGCTGCCTTAGTGTTTTATCACAAGAGCAACAAGTAACTAATACAATGCTATTTAATAAGAGATGTCTAGATAATTGCCTATTCACATGGAAGATAATTTTATATAAACATTACAAACAAATTTAATTCCATGTACATAAAATATGCAGGAGAAATAGTTTCAATTTGGAAAATGATATGGAGTATGGAAATATTTCTTAAACTGGCCAAAGCCCAAAAATATAAATTTTGATAGACAAGATTAAGAATAATGTATTTCAAAAGGTGCCATGATGATAGCAAGACTACTAACTATGGAAAAATATTAACAACTGCTGTAAATTGATACAATATTGATTTTCAATATTGATTTATATAAAATTCTTAACACCAACTATAAAAAGTTAAACTGTCTGATATTATGACAAATAGAGATGGAGTGAAGATTCTTTGGGCAAGAATTAAAGTGGCTAATGTCAGTGTGGAAAGATGCCCACCAACAGGGGATCCAAATGAGGATAATCATGAATTTTCATTTCATACTCATCCAAATGTCAAAAAATGAACAAATCTGTTAGTGTAAATCACTGGCAAGGATGAAACAGGAGTTCTCATGAGTAGATATGTACAATGGCAAACCACTGGATGGGTCAGAAGCTGAGCCAAAAAACAAAACAAAACAAAATGACAAACAAACAAACAAAAAAAAGATGAAATTCCCAAAAGTAGGAACTGCAGTGAGTTTAATAGATTCTTTAATGATTATTCACAAATCAGGGCAAAAAGTTAATGGAAATGGAAAGAAGCATTGAAATGCCATAGGACCAGTAGGACCAGAAAACTGTGCCAACCCTTAGGTCTACATGATCAAATAGAAAGAGCTCTCTCTGGCTACTCCACTGAGACTATGACCCTTACAGAGTAATCCACAAATGACTGATTAGGTGCAGTTTACCAAGTATCGGTCCTACTTCAGTCAGCTTCCCATTGTTTCACCATTTGCTAACTTCATGTATCTTCTGTGGTCCTGAGAGGAGTTTTCTGAAGCTCTGTGCTGAGAAGACAGCTTCTTCAAGGTCCTGGACTTTGGACAAGCACACTATTCCCATCACTTTTTTTTTTTTTTTTTTTTTTTTTTTTTTTGCAGGTCCATTGCCATGTCTTGGATTTTAAATCTCAGATCTTAGTACTTAGTCCTAGGACAGAAACTGATATTCCCCTAAGCTACCCTGTGTCAGTTCACAGGCTCACAGGCTTTGAGTTACCTGTTTGCTCAGACATACAAACTTCATCATTATTCCTTATAAGCCTAGGTAGACAGAATGAACAATGATCTATGTATGTGTCTGAGATGGAGCAGTTCACACTGTCCTATTCCATTTCCATTCTGACAAGGTACCTGGAGGACTTTTATTTACCAGTGGCTTCCCTGGCTCCTTTCATTCCTGATATCTGTCAAGTGAATCTGGATGTTTTCACTGCCCCATAGCCACTATAGTTCCTTGTCATAAATGGGACTATGACTTAGATGGGACTAAACTCAGCAGCAGCTAATACAACTTCAAAGAATCCTATTGTGTCTGTCTTTGGGGGTGGCAGCTTTTTCTACTGTAGTTAGTTGTTGTTAGTTGTTTTTACTTGTTTTGGGGGGCATCACCCAGCTCCCATTGAAATCACACAGGAGACTTATTCTTAATTATAAATGTCTGGCCTGAGCTTGGCTTATTGCTAGCCAGCTTTACTTAACTTTAAATTATCCCTTCTACCTTTTGCCTTTGGGCTTTTACCTTTCTCTATTTCTGTATACCTTTCATTATTTCTTCCTTTGTGGCTTGCTGTGTAACTGGGTGGCTGACCCCTGGAGTCTTCCTCCTTCTTTGGCTACTTCTTCTATCTATTCTCTTTACTTGCCAGCCCCACCTATCCTTTATCCTGCTTCACTATTGGCTGTTCTGTTCTTTATTAGACCATCAGGTGTTTTAGACAGGCACAGTAACACAGCCTCACAGAGTTAAACAAATGCAACATAAACAAAAGTAACACACCTTAAGATAATATTCTACAGTAGTTACTGACAGTCCTGCACTTTACATATGAAATAGCTTTTTTTTTTTTTTTTTCTGTTCTAATATCACTTAGAAGCCTGAAACACCAGTGTGTTCCAAGATGGTCTGCAAGGTTGCCATGCATGCTTTAAACACTCCTAGGATTAAGAGTCTTTGGCTAAATTTAAAAAATGATCTCATATTATCAAATGTCTTTATAAGAAAACAAAGATAGTTCTATTACATCTCAATTATTGATCTATTGTTTTTGCATTCATCCCAAGTATTTTTATTCCCACTACTTTGTACTAGGAACCCAATAGGATAGACACAGGCTCCACTTCAGAAGTCAATGTTTGATGGTGGGAAAACAGTAATTGGAATATTGAAATAGCAACCCCAAATCTCAGAAGCACCAAAGGGGACCATTGTAGCAATTCTAAATTTTCTGCAGATCTCCCTGGAAGGTTATAAATATTCTTGGAAAGCCATGTGAATTTTATCACAGTAGCTCAGGGGCAATGTTTGCTTCTTTCTCAGCTGAGATATTTCTGTAAACAATAGGTCCTCCTGAGAAAGCCAGATTCCCAATGTGGTTGATAACAGTTTGCAGTGTTTGTCAATTTGGCAAGTTTGGCAATGTTCTACTTTTCTCTCTGACAGGAATTATTTCTTCCTTCCAAAAAAACAAAATTCTTTCAAAGCTATATGTACAATGAACTCTGGGATTCACCTACAGAAGCTCATCGTTTCTGGAATTCTGGACCCTTTAATGTATCTCCAGATACTGTACACACAAGTGTCTGTAGTTGAAGTGTGCCTGATTAAAAACAACAATTGAGGATTAAAATGGGTGTAGATTGGGTTTCCCCTTTGAACACTTTACCTATACCTAACACTTTGGGGATTTGGGGGTTCGATGTTGTATTATTAGTTTCTCATTTCCTTCTGCAAGATGTACAATTCACACTTAATTCAAAAGCACAGGAAGGAAATTATTAACAGTGATATTTAAAACCAAGACTCTAATTTACACACTTTCCCTAGCTGGGCTCTTTAATAGAACAGATCTTTTCCGCAGGAATGAGAAGGAAACATCAATCCAACTTGTTCCTTTTTATGGCCGATCCCATTATCTGTTCTCCCATAATTTGTGTGCACTTTTTGTGCCTTCGATCCCTCAGCTCTAAAGTCCTCATTCATACCTCGGTTGGAACAGACAAATCAAGAGGCTTTGACACGCAGGTGCAATTACCTATGATGCATTTGCCTCCATGCAAATGTCAAGATGTAGCAGCAGAAAGGTTACCTCCCCACTCTGCAGGGATAATCATTCTGCCAAGTGCCAAACCAGTGTGTGAGGTGGGGTGGAAGGGTAGGAGGGAGGGTCCTGGCATCAGTCACAGAAACTGATCCCTAAATCGGAGTCCCCTGGGACAGCCAAACTAATTGGAAAGCCCGGGTTTTGTTTTCTCGGGAAGGTTCAAACGTTCTCCTTTGGACAGCATGGGCGGAGTTCATTTGCAGTGATCTATCTTTGAAGAGTCGGTCTTTTACTTCCTCTCTGATAGAGAGTTTCAGCCTTATTTAGAGTGGACAGTCAGTCTTTTAGTTAATGTCCTCAGGTTGAAAGTCAGGGGACAGTGCTATCTAGATTCTTCGTGAATGTCTGGAATTTTTACATCTTTTCAGACCCTGAAGAGCGTATCTCTAATTATCCCAGCCAAGAGGAAAACAGGTGAAACACGAGGCTCTTCTGGGGACTGTGGAGAGAGACCCTGAAGATGGGGAAGCGGCATTTGCTCCCTCTGGTTTTTGCTATTTTGCTCAGCTTGCCAGTTGGGAGGAGAGGTGGGGACACACACGCTGGCTTTCTCCAAGGCGCAGCTGAGACCTTTAGGAAATCACTGCGGAGGCAGAAGCGGCAGGGCGCTATTTTTAGCTCCAAATTGATTCAGCTGCAGTCCCTGCTGCCTGTGACTTCATTGCTTCCCGGCCCTCCGCCTAGCTGTCCTCACTCCCAGCTTCAGCTCGGCTTCCTGCCCCGCCCCCCTTTCCCCTGCTGCTAACAGTCTCTCCCTCCAGTCCCAGGCGGGGCTGAGCAATTGCGGGCTGATGGTGAATCCCAGAAAGAGACTGGGGCTGATAGTGCCTCAGGCTCTGACATCCCACAGAGGCTGCAGCCAGCCAGCCGCAGAGAGCCTTTCTGGACTCAGCCAGCCTCTGATTGTTCACCCTTCAATTGCCCCTGCCCTTGGAGACCAAGTTCCAAGAAGTTCCTCAGTTGCAATGCTGCACTTCTGAACATCTGCTAAACGTGTCATGTTCTACCGAGGTCCGTGCTTTCAAATGTTATTGCTAGGAAGAAAGGACACACACAGGATGGCTTTTCACCTTATTTCTCGGGATGTCTTTGTACAGATGAGAAAGGTGGCTTGCTCAGAGGAGGGATGGGGCAACAATCAGTGGAAAGGCCACCTGCCTTTGTTTGCATGTGGGGTTAGCAGTGGTCCCTTTCATCTGTCCATGAAGGCTGGGAGTGATTCCCAAGCCAAGTAGGGGCCTATCCATTTTCTAGTTATGGCTCCATTTTCTATGCCTAGTAAGTAAATCAATAGCCTTCAGATCCCCTTGTTGCAATGATATACATTGCTGAGGAAGAGTTTAGGTGTCAAGAAAAGACAAGCATAAGAGTGCTTTTAGGCAAAGAATTGAATGGTACCAAGTGGTTTGTTTTTAGACCAGGTTGAGCTCAAACTCATAGAGATCCACCTGCCTCTGCCTCCTGCAGGCTGAGACTAAAGGGATGCTCCACCACATCTGGCCCAAAGTCCTTTGTTAATTGTCAACTAAGACCTCAATAATGCATAGCCTGCCCAAGTGGTCAGGAAAGAGAGGCAGCCTCCTCCACTCAAGAAAGGTGTTAGAAGCAGAGCCTGGGCTCTGGCAGCACTAATGAACAGCTCAGCCATCAGTCCTCAAGGGGCCAATTAACCATAAAGTAATAGTGAAAACAGAGAAAGGAGATGTATTCAGTGTGTCACACTGGGAAGAGGAACAAAGTCCATCTTCTAGGTCCTGATGTAGGTTTTAGGTTTAGATAGATGGTAAGAAGTATGCATGATTCAACAGTCCAGGCCAAAGTGTGAGCATGCCACTATTGACCCATCTGAACTACAATTGCCATAGCTGCCTGACATCTCTTCTTGGAAGACAAGTTCTTCCTCCCAGGATGAGATTTCCAAGGAAACCCCCAGGGACCATCATTTCAACACTGATAACAAAAGAGGGGGACACACTTCCTCTCCTTAGAGTATCTAAATACCTCCCCATAAATGTAGTGATAATCTCTCAGAAAAAGGTGTTTGGATAAGGTAATTGGTGTTTTAGGGGTGCTGATCCAGATAGGACACTGACTAGAAGATTCTCTTTCCCCAAGATTCACATCTTGAAATGTAATCATAAGTGTGATCAATTTAGAGATGAGGCCTTAGCAAGTGACTAAAGTCACGAAAGCAAAGCCTTCATAGGTGGCATTATCAGGAAGGAATGAAGTCATTATTTCTTGTCCCTTTGGCCAAATGAAGACACCACATTTGTGCCCTCTGAAGGATGCAGCAACAAGGTACCACCTTAGAAGCAGAAAGTAGCCTCACCAGATATAGAACCTGCCTGTTGCCTTGACACCAGACACCAAACCTGCCCATTACCTGAACCTTGGACTTCCAGCCCTTAGTACAGTGAAAAGTTAACTCTAGTTGCTTATAATTTCTCACTGTATGGTATTTTGTTATAGTGAGACAAATGGTCTAAGGTACAACTTTGGAACCTGTCCCTTAGTAGAGAAGATATGAGGAAGCAAAAATGCAGCTTTATAGGGTTAGAAGTTAAATAGGAGGATGTCTAAATAAGGGCACAAAGGTTAGCTTCAAGATGAAGGGATCTGTGTATAAGATAAGAACAAGTTGGTGGTTTTAGACCTAAAATGATAAAGGCAGTAACTACAGTAGTTTCTGGCCACTTGTAGCCATTTAAGATTAAATTTAAATCAACTAAGCCAAATTAAAAGCTCAGTTCTTTAGTCACACTTGCCAGAACTCAAATATTCAGTAACTTGAGTTTCTTGAGTGGAGGAGGCTGCCTCTCCTTCCTGACCACTTGGGCAAGGTGCCCAATACCTGCCAGGCTGTGCCTCATCAAGGTCTTAGTTGACAATTAACAAAGGACTTTGGGCTGGGTCTGGTGGTGCATCCCTTTAGTCCTACCCCTTAGGATGCAGAGGCAGGTGGATCTCTGTGAGTCTGAGCTCAGCTTGGTCTAAAACCAAAGGAATAGGTACCATTCAAGTCTTTGCTTAATTCAGTAACATGGGGCTAGCAGCTGCCATATTGGATGTCATAGTTTCATCATGGCAGAACATTCTATTAGATAGTGCCACTCTAGAACAAGAATCATGAAGCAAGGCATCATAATAGCAGAACTCAGGAAACATTAAAATAAAAACAAAACAAAAAACTACTTAGTGATGTGAAACCTCTGGTGCTGAGGAAAAATGAAAGGCAGTCATTGAGATGAGGGGACTAGAAGATACAAATGACCAAATATGAGTCTCTGATGTTCAGGGTGGTTAGAGGTTCAGTGCCATCCTTTACCGTCTGCAGAGAGTGAAGGGATGTGAAAAAAGCTGTGCTTTTAAAATAGAAATGTAAGTGTTATGTATAAGATATTTTTGAGTGCTTTTTAGTCTTCTGAATCCCCAGACACCTATTGTCTTGCTTAATTCTCAGAAGATACTTGAATGGACAGAGCAGGCATGAAAAAACTTTTTTTCCAAGAACTTGGCCAGAGTTTCTAGGAAGATAGACTAACACTGAAAAGAGCCACAGTGGAAGAAACAAACAAAACCCTCACGCTATCTGTGAAAAACAGCCTCCTTCATTTCCCAAATGAAGACTTATCATTATTGACAGGAGCTACTGGTAGATCACATTCCCCTACAAGAACTGAACTGCAGTATTAATGACCTATGGCTCTGTGACAGCAGCATCAATTTTGACATTGAATGGACAAAATTGAAACAAGAGCTTGGATCTAAGAATAAATAAATAAGTGAATCCTAGAGAGAATTCCCTACCACAGCTAAAGCCGTCTCAGGCCATGTGAACCATGTCCTCTTGAGCTGTCACCCCCAACATCAGGCCACTTCAGCACCAGCTGGAGGGAAAAGGAGGCACCAACTCAATACAGAAAGAAACTCAAACTGGGAAAGGTCTCTAACGGATGGCAGAGCTGGCATCTGTAGGAAGGCGATGCTGGAAGTCCTGTATGGTTTGAATACTTCCTAGAAGAAAGCTTTATGCAGAACCCTCAAACCAGCCTTCCTGGGTGACTTTCATTATGACAATTGAGGAGAAGAAGAGTATTAATTTGGGTCTCCAGGGATATTGAGATCTCCCTCTATTCTCTGCCTCCTGTCAGAGGCTTTGGCAAAGCTGCTTAAATTCTGTGATTCAATTTTCTCATCTATACATCATGATATCAATTAAATATCAAACAATTTTCAAAGGATTCCATGAGAGACATAGAAAATACATTTCCAATATACATAGATAAAGGTCCCTAAAGATGGATTTTTTAAAATGTATATGAATAGGAAATAGAATATTCAGGTTGCCTGTGAAAATGTGAGGTCCACTCACCAGATACCAAGAAAAGTCTCTGATCTGTTGCCTAAGAATTATAATCACTTTCCTGGCTGAAAAAGAAAAAAAAAATCCCTGTTTCCTTGCTGAGAGACAGTAAATTCTTAGACAAAATATTGTATTCCTCAGCTGTTGTGGGATATTTGTATACTGTGTGAAGCTATATTGCTGTGATTGGGTTAATAAAAAAGCTGAATTGTAGCTGGAGTTTTCCCCAGTCCTGCCCAGCACCACGGACCCCACAAGCACTTATAAAATAATCACACAGAAACTTATATTAATTAAACTACTGGGCCATTAGCTCAGACCTACCACCCGCAAGCTCTTACACTTAACTCAGCCCATTTCTGTTAATCTATATGTTGCTAAATCTCCCGTGGTTTTATCTGTTGCCTTTACATGTTGCTCCCTAGATGGCAGACTGGCATCTTCCTGAGCTCCCACCTCCCAGCCTCTCTTCTTTGTTTGTCCCGCCTATCCCATACTTCCTGCTTGGCTACTGGACAATCAGTCTTTTATTTATCAACCAATCATAGCAACATATGTTCACAACATACAGGACATCCTGCAGCACTGAATGATCAATAGCCAGACAGGAGGTATAGGAGTGATTTCCAGGGAGAAAAAGGAAGAAGTGGAGGAATATAGGTGCCTGGGAGACACCAAAACACCAGGAAACACAGAGGGGAAACAGGAGGTACAAGATGGAAGAGAGGTAATGCTACATGATAGAACATAGATTAATATAAATGGGTTAATTTAAGTTATAAGAGATAGTTAGAAACAAGCCTAAGCTATAGGCATAGCTTTCATAATTAATAATAAATCTCCATGTCATTATTTGGGAGCTGGCTGACAGGACAGAGAAAGACTCATTATACTTAGCCATCAGTCAAGTTGTGGATTTAAACATAAGCCGAGGCAGGCTTCTGAGAGGTTGATATGGACTTGGTGAGATGGTGACCCCAGCACCGAGAGGAAAGCTGCCCTCTGTCACTGATGCAAACTCCTCCTGGCTGCCAGCCTCAGCTCCCGTCCCTTTCTGTTTTTAGCCCAGCTCTCATTCCAGTCCAGGTAAATGTAGCACATTGACTAGCCAGGTTAGTCTGCCTCCTTTTACAGTTTCCCCCACGGAATCTGGGGTTCTGTGACATGCCAAGATATCTAGGCCAGGTACCTCGACCAGGAGACAGATTGTTTACAATATGGAATGCATTCCCTTTCCTGTGAGGAAAAGGCTTTCTTCTAATAGCCATCACAGTCCCATCTCTTAAGTAGCAAATAAAGAAAGAAGGAAAGAAAAAGAAAGAAAGAAAGAAAAAACTCAAAGACACCAAATCAAGACAACTAGTTTTTTTAAAAAAATCAATAAACATTGTTCTTGAAACGAGAAAAATAAATTCCTTTCAAGGAGAGATAAGCAGATGCCATTCCCCTCTCCCTCAGCCTCCCAGTGACTCTTGCTAGCTGCCAATCCTTACTAGCCCACACTAAGAAACAAAGGAGCCACATTTTAGACTATATTCATCAGTAGCTGAGAGCTCAGGATACATTTTCTTCATCATCTTTTTCTTGTAGCCCCAGTAACTCTGGGTACTCCTGGGTCTCTGCTTATTGAAGATTCTTTCTCAAGTAGAGGTAGGGTGGTCACTGGAGTAACCTGCCCATTGAGAGGAGTCAGACAGACTTGCAGGAAACAAATGTTTCCTTAGCATACTGTGGAGACAGAGAGAGAGAGAGAGAGAGAGAGAGAGAGAGAGAGAGAGAGAGAGAGAGTTAAATCTACCATAATTATGCTTTCAGCATTTTCCCACTGTTTTTCAATGCACTCCCTGTTTATTCTCAGGAGCTTCTCAGTCTGAAGTGTACTAATGAAGGAAGGCCATCTTGCCTGGGGCAACAGAAATCTGGCTCCACTGAGCTGAAAGTTAGAGCCAAGCAATTCATCACAGGCTGGGTCTTTCCATCTCCCTCCCATTCCCTGCAGAGAACACCAGGAAGGATATATTCCATAGCTTTTACCAACAGGGCTCTGGATACCCTGGCCAACACCTGGTGTGACTGGGAAAAGTATTGCTTATGTTTTACAAGGAGAGCTGTTCATCTGTCCACCCAGGATTTGAAATCTGCTCAGAATGCAACACAAGGAAGTCAGAAAAGACGACAACAAAGTGTACCAGAAGCTGAGTGTTTGAGCACCATAATTCTAACCTGTGAAGATCTACAGGGCCTGGTTTAAAAACATTGCTTTAAAAATAAATGGACTGGTTTTTGAGTGGTTCCTTGGACTGATAAATTGACTAAGAGGGAAAAAAAATCACTAAGTTTTCCTCTTAATCTCTAAGTATATTTCTGCATTGTGGGTGCAAATGAAAATTTCAAATTTCAAAATAGCAAAAATCAGCAGTCCTCTCACTTCCTTTCATAGAAAAGAGTCACATTTTTGGCTAGAGCAGCTGAGATTACATCTTAAGCATGGATGGCTCTCATATAGATATGAATCAGAGCAAGGGAGGTAGCATCCACAACCCAAGACTACTGTCCTCATTGATGAAATCATGTTACACACATTTTGGACTTCTACTGGGCTCTTTATGTACAGGAATGCCTGCTTTTGACATTGAATATTCTCCAGTAGAGGGATATAAAATATGATATACAAAGAGTTCATAGTCATGGTATTTTCCATGATTTAGGTACATTTTTACATATTGGTAATCAAAGACAAGCTTTGTGTGTGTGTGTGTGTGTGTGTGTGTGTGTGTGTGTGTGTGTCCATGCATTCTTATGTATTCAAGTGCATGTGTATTTGTATTCATCAATCTTAAGGTTAACAACAGATACTACTCTTCAGATTTCATCCACCTGTCTTTTGAGATACCACCTTCCATTGCCCTTGAACTCTCCATTTAGTCTAGTCAGGCTTTCCTGCAAGTCTTGAACATCTGTCTGCCTGTGTCTCCCCAATGCTTGGGTTGCAGGTGTGATCACAACAATGAGTTTTTCACATGAATTCTGGAGATTAAACACTGGTCCTCATGCTCATAAGGCAAGCGCTTCACCAAATGAGTTATGTCCCTAGCCACAAAGACACTTTTCATTCATCAATAAACAATAAAATAGTAAGTGTGCAGGGATCATGAACAGAGTTAAAAGGTCTTGATCCTTATGATCTCATTTTGTAGTTTATAGTTTGTAAAAGCCTTTTTCTATTAGGTTTTCAGAAGAATAAATTAGACTGTGTGATATAATGTATGTCTATTTGTCTACCAGTGGTAAGCTTTTCAGGCATTTGGAAACATGTTTTCACTTCCTTTCAAAACAGTTGTGGCTTGACCTCACTGAGGAAATCATGAATTGTGCAAAGCAGATGTCTCCACAATGAAAGGCTGTGAACAATGATAAAAAGTCATCTACAGACCAATTGAATATCATGGTGCATCCTAACTTGTGAAGAACAAATAGTTCTTTCTTTTGTAACAAGGAGAATATATTGTCAGTTAGCCTTGGGAAGATAGATATTAAATAATCATACCTATGAAGAAAGACGATGGCTTATTTTCATTTCTACTGTTCTGACAAAGCACCACAACTAAGGCAACTTATAAAAACAAAACAAAAGCAAAACCAAAAAAACCCAGACATTTAATTTGGGGCTCACAGTTCCAGAAGACAGTAGAGTCCATAACCATCACGGCAAGGAGCATGGGAGCCAGCATGGTGCTGAAGTAGTAGCTGAGACCTTACATATGATCCATAAGTATGAGAAGGCTGAAGGGGGTGGGGAGGGGAGAAGAAGCATTAACTGAGAATGGCCTGGGCCTTAAACACCACAAAGCCCCCCTCCATTGACAAACCTCCCACAAGGCCACACCTCCTATCCTTCCCAAGCCTTTCCCCTTCTGCAGAGCAAACATTCAGGCATATGAGGCTATGGGAGCCATTTTCATTCCAACCACCACAGATGGGGTTATGCACGAAGGAGATATGGGGCAGAGAACACCAGAGCCATGCTGCTGGTGAACTTATAACTGAGGCAGAACAACTAAACTATGAAAATGATACTTGGCCACATTGTAGTCAGAGTTTGTCCACCATGTCAATCCATGAGCATTGATAGCTATACCATTTACCAGCGTAGCCATCGACCAGCATGATGAAGAGATGATGCAGCCTGCAAATACTGATTCAAGAACTAAGCACCCAGAGGAACAGAAGTGTGAGCTGGACTAGCTGCCCATAGCCAAGAAAGGAGGCAACCAATGTGAGAACCATGATGTGAGACAATTTGGAAGACTCTAGTCATCCTGGAAACCTGAGCAGTGAAATAATGGCATCACCGTTTAAAGATGGAGACTATAATTTAATTTTCTAAGCGTTAGCTCTGAAGCAATTGAATGAGAAACAGGACTGGAGTGCACTTAATTCTAAAGCCTGGTCTTCCACTCTCCAGTACTTTGTGGTTTGCCACATTTATTTTTCTCATACATTTTAAATAACTCAGTAACATGCTCTGTGAATTGGGCATGGACACAAGTCTATAATCTCAGCACTCAGGAGACAAAAGCAAGAGGGGCACATGTTCATGACAGTTTGGGATATACAGAAAATCTTGTCTCAGAAAAACAAAACAAAACAAAACAAAACAAAAAAACCAACCCTGGAGTTTATTCTATGTAATGTTTTTACTTGTCAATGACTGATTCAGTTGCTTTGTGAGAATCCCATATAAATATGTCACCTTTATTTATTGCTAGAAACCTGAAACATATCTAAGTGACCTCAAGTATCATCCAGATGACAAGGTTAAAGAGAAACTATGAGTTCATGCTTCTCTCAACAACTGCTAAATAGAAGACAGAGTTTAAAATGAAAATAATGAGTCAAATACTATGCAAGGATATACATTGGCTTAAAAGGTTGGATCATTATCTTGGGCTGGACCCTTGATTTTCTGCATGAAGTGTAAACTGGTTAAAGAAAAAATTGCAGAGACTGCACCTCTCCCCTGGGCTCCATACTAGGGCCCACAGCCCCTGAATCCTTATGGGAGGCCAAGCTGGTTGTAGGAATCCCAGGTAAGACACTGTGCACTGCCCTCAAAACTACTTAAGCCACCCCACAATCCCAGACTGCACACCCTGCCCTCCCACAAGTCTACAACCTTGGAAGAAGACTTCCCTTCCATCATACCAGATGCCAGGCTGGATCTGTGACCCCAGGTCTTCAACTTCAGAAGAAGACTTCAGCTGTACTGGAAGGAAGGCTGGTCCTAAGGATCCCAGAGGCCAGACCAGATCTAGGGACCCCAGTCTGCATCCCCTCCCCTGGGTTCAATATCCTGGTCTACAACTTTGGAAGGAGGCTTTGGTTTTATCAGAGGCCAAGCTTGATCTAGAGATCTCTAGCAACAAAAACCCCAGAGGGAACACCCTACTGAACCTGAAGACAAACTAGTCACCAGAAACTTTGGCTATTTAGGCAAGAAGATGAGAGAGGAAAGAGAAACCAAGGAAGAAAGCACCCAACTAACAAAGACAAATACAGGAATCAACACCTAGACCTAAAATCATCTCAAATCCAGATGCCTAAATGCCAGTGTAAGAACACAATCAAAAACCAAAAAGGCAATATGGCATTACCAAAGCCCAGCTATCATACAACAGCAAGATGTGAACAATCCAAAACCACAAGAAAATGACCTTAAAAATTACTTCATGAAGATCATAGAGGACTTTAAAGAGGTTATGAACAAATCCCTTAAAGAAATTGAGGAAAAGACAAACAAAAACCGAAAGAAATCAATAAATTCTTAAAAGAAAGTCAAGAAAAAAGCAGATAAAGAAAACTGTTCAAGAGTTGAAAATGGTAATAGAAGCAATAAAGAAAACACAATTGGAGGGAATCCTGGAAATGGAAAAATCTGGGTAAGCAAACAGGAACTACAGATGCAAGCATTACCGACAGAATACAAGAGACAAAAGAGAAATAGATATATCAATCAAAGAAAATGTTAAATATAAAAAATTCCTAACACAAAACATCCAGGAAATCTGGGGCACTATGAAAAGACCAAACATAAGAATAATAGAGATAAAAGAAGAAGAAACCCAGTTCAAAAACCTAGAGAATGTATTTAACAAAATCATAGAAGAAACGTTTCCCAACCTAAATAAGGCTGTGCCTATAAAGTTATAAGAAATTTACAGGACACCAAACAGATTGGATCAGAAAAGAAAATCCCCTCGCCACATAACAATTAAAACACTAAACATACAGAACAAAGAAAGACTATTAAAAGCAGCAAGGGGAAAAGGCCAAATAACATATAAAGGCAGACCTATTAGAATTACTCCTAACTTCTCAATGCAGACCCTAAAAATCCAGAAGGGCCTGGACATATGTCATGCAGACTCTGGATGCCATGATTAGACTACTATATCTAACAAAATTGTCACTCACCATAGATGGAGAAAACAAGGTATTTCATGTCAAAGTCAACTTTAAACAATATGTATCCACAAATCCAGCCCTACAGAAGGTACTGGAAGAAAAACACTAACCCCCAAGGAAAAAAAAATTGCAGAGCTTCAAGGGGAAACCAGGTGAGCACTGAGCTGGGCTAGCTAGTACATTCCTATGCCAGCCCATTCCCACATCCACTACTTCCTATCTTCATTGAGGGGAAATCTGAGAAGTTTCTGTTGCTTAGATACCTACCTTGAAGATTATTGTTGCGCACTGTAAATTTTTGCAAACTTTTAAAAAGTCTTGTCCCAAACTAGTAAATGCTGTAAATGTGTAGGTAACTAAGAAATGGTTCCTCCCATCAAGAAGTAAACAAGACAGAAAAATCAGTGTTGTAATAAGTAGTGACTGGCCTTTGTCTCTTATCACTAGACTACTTGGACATCATCTCCTGACAGTTACTCTTATGTGGCTCTTTTGTGCATAGCTCTGCTTTTGTCCTCATCTTACTGTTTACCTAGAAGAGGAGCCCATTTTCTTAAATACTAAAACTCTCCAACTGCTGTGCTGGAGCATTCCTGTAATGCTAGTACTCTGAGTTCCAGGCAAGCCTGGTCTACAGTGCAAGTTCCAGGACAGCCAGGACTGCACAGAGGAACCCTGTCTGTGTATGACACGCTCTTCCATTGCACAAAGGAGGCTGGGGAAAGTAGGAAATCCTAGTTTTTTCTATTTCCTATAATTCTTCAGTTTTTAAAGTAGGCGAAAATAAACAAATAAATAAAGGTAAGTATATCCCGAATCTTATAAGGTCTTATTAATAAAAAGAAACCTGGAGCCAGGTATTGGGGTGAATGCTGAAACATCAGAGACAGAGCAGGCCACAGCTAACCTCACCTTGCCAACTTCTCAGCCGATCCTGTTTCCACAAACTGGAAGCCTTTGAGTCCTCCTCCAGAATGAATCTCAGCTGAACTGCTGCTAAAAGCCTAAAAGCTTAACAGACTCTAGTTGCTGGTTTTCATGCCTTATATACCTTTCTGCTTCCTGCCTTCACTTCCTAAGATTAAAGGTGTGTGTCATCATGCCTGGCTGTTTCCAGTGTGGCTTTGAACTCACAGAGATCCAGACGGATCTCTGCTTTTGAAATGCTAGAATTAAAGGTGTATGTGCCACCTCTATGTCTAGTGGTTGTTCTGTTCTCTGACCCCAGATAAATTTATTAAGGTGCACAATATATTGGGGAACACAATATAACCACAGGTAAGCATTTCAGAATGTACTTTATATTTATTGATTAGAAGAAAAATACTATACCAATTCCAAGTGTTCTAAACATATACTATGCAGGTAAAGGACAAGATGACCCCTAGGCTGAGTGGGGATGCTCCCCCACATTACCAGGTATTTGTTCAAGATGTGACCAGGGATACACATGGACATTACCTGTCCTCTTTCCTATAAGCCATCTACCAGAGCTTTACGTGGAAGCTGCAAAGAGCATTCTCTACACCAACTACCACAGTTCCATTTCACCACAAACATCTTATAGAATAGTCTATGGAAACAATTATATGGATAGCAATTACTATACTAGGCTGACATTCATTATAAAACCAGAGAAATACATACACCCACAACTCATGAACAGCAACACATGCAGTCTGGAGCAAAGAATGAGAAATCAAGGATGAGAAGCAGCAAGACGTAAGGATGTATGTCCATAAACCACAGAAATAAACAATTGGATATCTGATGCAACTATAATCTAAAACAGTATTTGTGGCCTTTCCTGCAAATTTGTGGTTGTGGTTTCTGGCTTGCCTTTTAAAATCTATTACAGTGCACCAGAGTCAGCCTTCCTATGCTCTTGTGAATAATGCAATGATGAAGAAGAAACTGTGGTACATCTATTTGGTGATTCAGGGAGAGGATCAGTTTTTCTCCAGCTCAATCCCCACTCTTCTTTCTCTTGGTTCTAGAGTCAGGATGCAGGGATTAATTTCCTGCCTCCTCCACTAGTCATCTGTGTGACTGAACAAATTTCAATCCCTGCTTCTGTAGGGCCTAGATAACACTTTGGTTTATTTTATAAATTGCTACTAGGATGAAATGAGTCCATGAAAGTGGTGTGCCAGAACAGTTTCTGCCAAGTACAAGTACTTCCACAACCATCATCTTCATCAGCCATGATAACATCACCCGACTCCCCTCCATCAGTCGTCCTCATTGGCAGCACTTGCCACCACTGTCCTATAAACCTATGTGTTTCCATCCATCCTGTACCGCATCTAATATCCTAAACATCTTTCTTGAGCAAGCATCACCAAGGACATTTGGTTGTTTTTTTTTTTTTTTTAAATCAGCCTTTCTCTTGTTCTTTATAGTTTTCCTTTAGATAATTCCAGTCTTTGGGGCTTTAGTATATTTATGTGAACATTTTTCACTTATCTCTACACGTGTGCTTTTTTGCCACTGTCAAGCCTCACTCATCCCATTGCTATTGACTGTAGATGTAAGGCAGAAATCTCAAAAAGCATTTGCATAAACATAACTAACAGCTGTGTTATTAGCCGCTCCCCAGCCTCCCTGTAGCAACTAGCTGTGCTGTGCTGTGCAGAGCCTTCTGACTGACAAAAATGTCTCAGTCTTCTGCTTCCTGTGCAGTCAGCCCATGGACACAAACTCCTTTTGCTCCTTCTTTAGAGAGTTAAGAAACATCAATTCATTTTCCAATGAATTTTCTCAAAATGATGGATCTCTGATAAGAATATGGTAAATTATGTAATTAACTGAAGGACTTAGGGGTTGTCTGAAAATCCAGTGTCCACTGTCACCTGTTCCAATGAAAGAAAATAAGTGGTGACATTCATGTTTCTGGTTTTGTCTTTATTTTACATGTATGTGTGTTTTGCCTGCATGTATGTCTGTATACCACTTGCATGTCTGGTGCCCATAGAGGCCAGAAGAGAATTTGAGTCCCTAGAACTGAAGTTACCTATGATTATGAGTGTTGGCAATCAAACCAAGATCACCTGTAAGAGCACACAGTGCTCTTGAGCTCTTCCTTAGTATTTTTTTTTTAAATCATACTTAGACTTACACTTCTGGCACCAGACTACTGGTAATATAACTTAGTGTTAGAGCAGTTCTAGGACTCTGGGAGCACTGCCTTGATCCCCAGCATACTACTCAAAACCCTGATAACACAATGAATTGAAGCCACTTCTAACTCTTGTATATCTTATAAACACTGGTAACCAAACTTAGTGTTGGGGACACGAAGATATCCAAGATTTTAACCATGGAACAGTTTCTTAAAGAATGAAATCCAAAAGGGTATTTTCTTAAATGGGAAACTATAGAAGTACTTAAAGGAAGAATGGCTGGCTAATTGTCTTCTAACATTTCAACTGTGTAAAGATACTTTTAATTTTGAAAAATTATAGTGAGTTGGAATAACAATCCAGAAGAGACTAATTTCTTCTCTCTAAAATATCAGCTCTAGATTATCCACCCACAAAATTGCTCACGGTTCAGTGTGGCAGTCTCTGCTTGCCCTCTTGGCTTTAGAATCCTTCTTTTTACTTTGCATATGGCAATAGCTAAGCACCAGTTAATAATCTCTCCTTGCAAGCTTTAACTCTATCTGAGTATGTATAGTTATCCTCTGTACAATTAACTAAACTGAATTGGCTTCCTTTCCTAAAAGTACTCACACATGTGTTTAATGGTTCTGGAGCTAGATAGTGCTGAAATTGACAAATACACACAAAACTTCTGTCGGAATACCCAGCATTCCCCTCTCTGCTTCCTGGCTACCATGATGGGAATAAAGATGCTTCACCATGCCTTCTTCACCATGATGTATTGAACCTCCTGAAACCAAGAGCCAAAATAAATCTTTCCTCAAAAAGCTAAAACCAAAGCAAAACCCTGTGTGTCCTTCAGATTAAAGCTACTCATGGAACTTACTGTTTTCCTTTGCCTGAATAGCACATCTTTTAAGCATAGTTAAGTAGCTACTCCACCCTAAAAACTTACTCTGTAGGCCAACAAGGCAATTTACTGAGTGGTTATTTCTTAATAAGAACCAGGAGGTTTGTTTTGTAAGAGCATTGCTGTAGCTTTCTTGCTGTTTTTGCAAGGTTATTGAATTATCTGTTTCTTTTATGCAATGGAAAAAGAGTCAGACATATCAAAATTTCCCATCTCGTAGACATAACATTACGGCTATCCCTCAGGACTTAGTCCTTTAGTGGGAAACTAAGACACATTATAAATTCCTTTACTGTATGGCACAAGACTGGTTCCAGTGAGATTAGAGCCACTGAAACCAGAAACAGCCTGAAAAGTCTTGGCATTTTTAAAGTTTCATTCCCAAAGCACCAACACATAGAAATTCAGAGTCACCGTTTTATTCCATTTTTAAGCGCATGTCCTTATTCAAAAACTTAAAATCTAAAAATAAAATTTCTAGTCTACAAAAACATTTCTAAGTTCTTACTGTGGCAAGGTAATAATGCAGATGTTGTAATTTCTATGAAAAAAGATATTGAATGCTGTATTTCCACAAAATGTGTGTTTCAGCATTAGCCTCTCTCTCCACTCCTTCAGCATAGATCTCTGCTCATAGAAAGTTCTGCACTTAGCAAGAAAGGAGAAACAGTGTGTTCTCTCTACCTTTCAATTCAAATCAAATTTATAAGGTCATGACCACCATAGAGAATAGGGTGCCATTCTTGGCATAGAATCTGCAGTGTGAAGTAACAGCACATTTAGTAGAAAACATACCAGCTGACCCAGAAAAGGCAGAGGTAGCTAGCTCATCACAGGAACTCTGCAAACAGCCCTTTGGTTGTGATTAAAAGCAGCAAGCATAGGGAGGGCTCTGTCTGTGCCACTGGAAATGGGATCCTATTTAAAGATAAGCCCAAACCTCACATTACTGCTAATCCACTGCAAAATCCTCACTCTCAAATCCCAAACTTATGCTACAATATGTTACTGCTTGTAAACATTTTTAATTGTCAAGAGCCGAATTTCAGTCTAATTCTATGCAAGACCTTTTGAATGTGAATGTTAATATTTCTCAAAAAGAATAATTTTGGGACATTTTCCAGATCAGCATCTGGCTTTTTCAGGGTTCCCTAAGGGAAGGATTTGCAAGGGAAGCAGTGGGATAATTGCATTTATTAACAGTTTATTTTATGCTTGATTTTTTTTTTTTTTTTGCACATCTGTACACCACCCACATGTTCTCAGGTACCAAGCAGTTCTGTTTTATTTGTCTCTGAGTACCTGACTTGAATGATAATGCCTTCCAAAGCACCCTGCCTGCACACACATGCACACTTCAGTGAGGATTTAATAAGATTCGGTTCTATAATGCATGTCTGTAGTTTGCTGGGCGGAACACATTTTTCCAATACATAAAGTTCTCTTGTAATGGAATTATTTGCAGCAACCGTCACGAGTCACACTAGTTTAAATGGGGGAACAATCAAATAGAGCATTGGGAAGAGTTAAACAGCCCAGACATGAAAACAGAAGTATCATGGGGGTGGGGGTAAGCATAGTTTCTCTAGCATCACTGAGGTAGCTAAAGGAAATCAGTGTGATTGTGCAATTAATTAGAAAATATGACAAATGTACCTTTGCCCCAATGAAGGATCTGTAGTATACATTTCAATCTGAATAAAGCTTGTTGTCTTACCTTTTTATGCTCTTCATTATTGACAATCAGGGACATAAAGAAAATGGAGATGCTGTTTCATTATTTGAATAACAGTTAAGTTGCATTATTTGTTTTGATTTATAATTAAATTCTCAGTTAACTACAATGCAAATGAAACATTTTTTTTTTCTTTTTGTAAAATTTACCTTAATAACAAAACCTATGTGGAGACAGACAAATGTATTTCTAGGTACAAGAGAAATGACTAACATCTGATGTGGATAAACTAACTCCCATAATGGTAAGAAGAAAGAGCTAGATTGACCTCATAATAGAAAACCATTGAGGAAAATCACATATAAATAGAAATGTGAGTGACGGTTGGGTTATCAGTAAGCAGAAATAATTATGCAATGCAATATATTCAGAGAAGTTTCTATGTCAAAGACAAAGAGGTAAATTAATTTTCACACAGGAGTGAAAGGTAGCCTTGGAGTAAAAGATATAGCCAGGGAAACTTGAGATAATTCTATATTAGGAAAAGATAAAGTGCCTTTTGCTATCTGAGGAACTAGTTTTGTAAAGTACATATAAGCTCCTGAAGACTTGATAAAACGCAGAAACATTTTAGTTACAAAGTGTGGTGCTTAACTATAAAGATAATGTCTTCTCATTGGGAAATGCCTGTGTTGCTACTGGTTATAGTGGTTTTACAGATGCAAGTGTCAAGGTTTGAGCTGTGAGAGAATTAGTGATTCTATGTCATGGACAAATGTAATTCAAGCCTCTACTTTGTAAAACTGGAAAAGAGTAGAATCAGAGGAGTCAGTGAGATGATATGTGTTTAGTAATAAGACAAAAGAAAAAATAAATATCTGAAGAAAAATCAAAGGGGAGCTTAAGGATTAAAAAGAGAAACATGTCTACTTAAGTTGTTTTGGTAATTTTCGTGCGTGCCTGTGTGCATGCGTGTCTCTCTCTCTCTCTCTCTCTCTCCCTCTCTCTGTGTGTGTAACAGCACACCAGTGTATGTGGAGAACAACCTCAGGTGTCTGCCCCCACTTTCCATCTAGTTTGAGATGGGTCATGTTTGTTACCCAGGTAGGTGAAAGGCTTCTGTGGATTCTTGAATGTCTGCTTAAGGCTTCTGTGGATTCTTGCATGTCTGCTTTCCCATCGTACTGTAAGAACACATAAAACAGGGGTAGGCTACTGTGTTCAAATTCACACAGTTTCTAGGAATCTAAACTAAGCTCCTACAAGTATGTGATAGATGGTTTACCAACTGAGCCATCTCCAGCTCCATTGAGATATTTTAAATTATTTTCTGGATGTTCATGATGTTGGTCCTTTTCCCTGCCTTTCCTACATGGATAATTGGATAAATTGGAGTGAAGAGCTCTGTGTCCACAGGGATATTTCTCCTAATAGAAGTCCTGTAAAGCGACACCTACTACCCTATAAAGGAGAAGTTGAACTTGCAGGAAAACAAGTCTGGATTCCACATGCTGACCATGAAGAGTCAATGAACTTTGAGTTGGTTTTGGTCTATTTGCTTGAATCAATCTATATTTTAGAATCATACCTGTAACAGAAATGTTGCAAGAGTCATAGGAAGGGAGGTTGGAATGGAGAGAGGGATTTTCTGACTTGAAATAAACTACTTCAGAAGAACTGGCTCATGGAATGAAGGCAAGAGCCTGAGGAGCAGAACAGGAAAAAGTTTCCAGAGGGGACACAGAGTTGAGAGGAGTCAGCATGCCATCAACTTGAGTAAGGTTGGAAACAATATATCAGAAACAGCTCCTGTCAATGAAAATAAAGCTAGCTTTCAACTGTCTTGTTTTAAGAAATATTTTTTCCTTTTAAAAAAAAACTTTGTTTTTTATTTTATATCCCAGCCACAGTTTCCCCTTCCTCCACTCCTCCCAGTCCTTCCCCATAACACTGCTATGTTCCCCCACCCCATCCACTCCTCCCCCATTTATAAGTATATAATTTTATTAAAATAAAAAGGAACAATATACAAATGTTTAACTACAGAAATGAAGTTAAACCACGCTACCTTAAATCTGATTTTGAATATCAGTATAAACATGCCCATTTTTTTCTTGTAAACATATGCACATTTCTTCTGGCCCTTTGAGGATGCTTAGAAGCAATGACAAGCTGTATCAATGAGCACAGGTGCTCTTTCAGCACCATCTTTCATGTCAATGAGAAGCTGGGTCCATCTCAAAGTGGTTCCCACTGACCAGAATGGAATCATTTGGCAGGAAGAACACAGGCTCCGAGTGTTCAGTAAGACAAATAGGTACATTTTTCTCCATAACTCAGAGGATAGAGGGGAAAGGATTGAGGTGCCATGTAGGACAAGAGACATTTAAGAAGCAACAATTAGAGCCAGGCGGTGGTGGCGTACACCTTTAATCCTAGCACTCGGGAGGCAGAGGCAGGTGGATCTCTGTGAGTTCGAGGCCAGCCTGGTCTACAAAGCGAGATCCAGGAAAGGCTACACAGAGAAACCCTGTCTCGAAAAAAAAAAAAAAAAAAAAAAAAAAAGGAAGAAAACGAAGCAACAATTAAATGCAATCTATGAGCTTTTAATTCTAGTTAAAATGATGAGTGATCAAATTTATGTTTGATATGTAGGCAAACATTAGCTGTATTGAGAATCTGTCCTTATTCCTCTTCAGCACACTGTAAGGAAGAAAAGAAGGGGAAAGAGAAAATGTCATTTCAAGTCCATGGTGTATGTTTCTCTAGTTGCTTTTTGATGAAATGCCATGAAGAGTAGAATTAGACACAGAATGCCACAGGATACAGAATGAAATACAGTATGGTGGAAGTCAGCTAAAATAAAATGGGAATAGGGTATGGAGTCAACTTAACCCATTGTTTAAATATATTAAAGTTGGATGATAAATTTGTGAAGTTCATTAAACTGTTTTCTCTAATTTTGTGCATGCTTAGACACTTCTCCTAGACATGTCCAGTGGAAATATAACTGCTAAGACTAAAGACAGACCATTTAATAACCACATATATATTTCCTTCAGACCCACTCTCCAAATTGTCACTGTGTTCCTCTCGTTTGAACATTTGCTGATCATGTGACCCATTGGCTTTCCATAGGCTGTGAAGACCCTACCCACATTAGATCAACAAGAATGTTGCAAAGGAATTCACATTTCAGGTCAACTCATCCTCTCAAACCCCCTTCCAAATCTCCACCATCTCAGTCTCCTCTCCTGCTCCCTACTCTTCATCCCCACTTCCTCATTAAGGTAGGATAAACATAAAATTAACCCTTATGAAAATTAAGAATATGAAGCTGGGTGTGGTGGTGCATGCCTTTATTCCCAGCTCTATGAAGACAGAGGCATAGAGATCATTGAGTTCAAGGTCAGCCTGGTCTACAAAGTGAGTTCCAGGCCTACACACACACACATACACACACACACACACACACACACACACACACACACACACAGAGAGAGAGAGAGAGAGAGAGAGAGAGAGAGAGAGAGAGAGAGAAACTCTGTCTATAAATAAATAAATAGATAAATAAATAAATATTTGAGGAAAATCAGTATGTCCACAATACTTATCAAACAATACGTCTGTCTAGTTCTAATCATTTTCCCAAAGAAAATGATACCCAAATAAAATCCAATAAAGAGTTATTTTAATGTCCCTTTTAATCTAAAACAAACCATAGCTATGTCTTTGAAATTGGCCACTGCTTGTCTTATTTAACTTTTTTTCATTTTGTTTTTCTCCAATAGTTCCTCTCTCCAATTCAGCCCTTAAGTAGGTAAAAGCCAAAATGTCCTTCAGTCAAGTGTCTACACAGAATAGCCAGTCAGAGTCAGATTTGATCCTCTTCCTACTCTGAATTCCCGCATCCACGTGTCTTACTTACAATAATGAAGATTGAGCTGTTTCATTTCCCAATTTATTATTATGATAGCAATAGAGTCAAAGAAACAGAAACAAAGGTGGTAAATCCAGTCTGTTTCTAGGGCCATTATGTCTAAGGAAAGAAGGTTTGAACTTGGAATAAAACTAAATCAAAACAAAACAAATAAACAAAAGCAAAAAACAACAACAGCAACAACAACAACAGAAACCCAGATCCTACACTAGAAACAGGTTGGTGTTCTAGAAAGAGGTGAACTCCACACAAGTGGAGGGCAGTGGCAGGACAGTCAATGCTAGCCATGCTTTTAGTTAATAGGAATTCTTCCAAAACAATTTAAAAAGTAAGGCAAAACAAAATGTGCAGTGAAACTGAAAATAATAAGGAGAAAAATCTGTGGATTGAAAATGTTCCAGGAGGTCGCTGCCAGCCAGAGCATTGCTGTAAGTTGGGCTGGCATTCAAACAGTGCAAGAGTCTAGAGGCTTACATCCCCACCTGGGTCCACTGCATGGCTCCATCTGCCTCATGGCCCCCAACCCTGCCAGGAGCAGAGCCCAGCACAGGTGAGGATGAATCACAGGAGGTACGGGAACCCTGGAATGTGACAGCCAATGTGCTTTCAAGGGATAGATTCCTAGTCCATCATTTCATAGCTGAACAGCAGGGCTATGGGCTGGAGTCTCTCTTCTGAAATTTACCTAATGAGTTGCAGTAAAGCCGGGCTTAAAGCCCAATTGCTTTCATCCCTATTTCAAGATATTTTCTTCTCTAGGATATGCTATTTACTTATTAATTTATTCCATTATTTACTTTAAGTTTAATGAATTTGTTTGTTTTGTGTTTATGGGTTTAGTTTTCCCAAAAGTCAACTTTGTGGTTATTTAATCTTGGACATAGAGGAAAAGAGAACTGTGATTATCATATATATATCCTTTTAAAAACATACATACAAGTGATATTAAACAGACCAAATAGGTCATATTTAGGAATATACATATATGTGTGTACATACTATATAATATATACATACACAATGTATACAATACACACATACATAAATGGATATACTAACAATTAATGAAAAAGGAAGCCATGAATTTGATAGAGAATAAGGAAGGCTATATGAGAGGTTTTGGTGGGAGGAAAGAGAAGGGAGAAATAATTTAATTATATTCTTTTTTTTTCTTTTTCCAGAGCTGAGGATCGAACCCAGGGCCTTGCGCTTGCTAGGCAAGCGCTCTACCACTGAGCTAAATACCCAACCCTTAATTATATTCTTATCTAGAAAAAAAAGAAAAAAAATGAAGGAAATGAAATTGTACTCTTAAAGTTTCCTAGGATTGCCAAGTATTACAATTTCTATATACCATTTTCCAAAAGAAGTAATGAGGAAAATGAAACAATGAAAGTCCCAGGCTTGAATAGGGAGCAAATGATGTGATAAGGACAAAAGCCAAAATCTTGTTGTGACAGAATGATATACTTCCCTCAGGATTAAGTTCAAGGACAGGGTGTGGTGGCACATGCCCTGTTATGCCATCATTTAGGAGGCTGTTTGAGGTCTGAAGTGCAGAAAGTTCAATTTCAAAGTTTGATTCGGTTTCTGGGAGAAACTCATGATGTTTCTCTTCCCATTGGTGTCATCACAGGAAGTTCCTGGGAGGGGCAAGAAGACAGACAGAGACAGGAAAAACAGGCCCTTGTATCTCTTATTGTAGAGATATTAATTCCATCAGATCAGAGTTCTATATTTTATTATCTTGTCTAACATGGATTACAGTCACAGTCTCAGTGTGTGTTAGGGCTTCAACATAAACATTTCCTTGGAGTATACAACTCCCATTTCAGCCTGTATGTTCATATGGTATTTCCCTGTGAATTTACCTACATATGTATCAAATACTCCCCTTTTAACAAAGATCCTACTAATATTAGATTAGGAGGGCACATTTTTATCATAACTAATTACATCTGCAAACAACTATATATCCAAATAAGGTTCTGAGTATTAAGACTTCAGTTCTTGTGAGGGATGTGGTAGAGATCTTGCCTAGTGTTTGTGAGGTCCTGGGTTTGCATGCCAGCACCATAAAAGACTTTGAAATCAGCAGTTATTTTGGAAGTTCAAGGACACAAGTAGGGGAATGGACTAGAAAGTAGTTACATTATAAGTATGAATGAAAATGTCATAATGAAATTTATTATTTTATAGTATTAATATATTGTAAGTAAAAATTAGAAAGAAAGGCACAAGAAGAGAAATAAAGGAAGGGAAGGAGGGAAGGGAAAAGGAAGGAAGGGAGAGAGAGAGAGACACAGAGAGAGAAGAGAGAGGTTAAGTTTGCACTGCAATTGTTACTACAAAAATCTTGCCAACCCCATAGGAGAGATCTGGGAAGCAGTTCTCTCTCTCCCTCCTCTCTCTCTCTCTCTCTCTCTCTCTCTCTCTCTCTCTCTCTCTCTCTCTCTTTCTCTCTCTCCCTCCCTCCCTCTCTCTTCCTCCCTCTGATCCTGGACATGTTGTCCCTGAGGAGAATGCATATTCATGAGCAAAGACAGAAGTCATTACCATCTCTTCCTTCTAGCTCTGCTCCCCTGGTTTCCAATCTGGATTCCTGCTAGTATCCATTTGTCATATCTGGACAACACTTACATCCATGCTAAACAAGATTCTGCTCCAGTCTCTTATCTGGCATCACAAAATCTTTTCAGTCCAGCCCCATGCTGGGTATGTTTTCTCAAGTTAGAATATGATTCTGAGAACTAAGTACAGCATTTATCTGTTATACATTCCCTATCTGTCACAGACAGCAAAACAAGCAAGTACAACACATAGGAAAAATATGCCCAATTTGTTTTCCTATAGTATTTGGTAATTGTAACTTGTATTTATATCTTACCAATAAACCTTACTCATAGAAATTC
Organism: Onychomys torridus; assembly: GCF_903995425.1. Lineage (NCBI taxonomy): Eukaryota > Metazoa > Chordata > Mammalia > Rodentia > Cricetidae > Onychomys > Onychomys torridus. Next base: position 88,586,698 of record NC_050451.1, on the reverse strand, counting down.
CATTTTTGCTTGAAAACATTTTTTTTTTTCACACTGTGGCGTTTCATGCCACCTCTAAATATCCTCCTGGACCATTTAGCTCATATAAATGACTGTGATGAGGTTCACACAAAGCAATCTACATCAAACCCTCTATTGAGATTTAAAAGGGATGTTCAGAAGCACAAAGAAAAGACAGAATTAGTAGCTATGTGCAAGTTTCCGTCTTCAATTATTTCAGCCTGTCATGGCAACGACAAAGAGTAGTATTTCCAGATGCCTGAAGCAGAAGACGGTCAGTAGGTAGGAGGGGTAAGTTGTGTCAACTCCTTCAGGTTTGAGGAAAATGAGAACCAAGAACTGGCTATAGGATTTGTCAAAACAGAAGTTACTGGAGTCTTGATAAGGGTTATTTCAGCAGAGTGATGGAAAGAAAGACTTGATTAAAAGACGTTGAGTGGAAAAGGCAAAGATAGAAAGTAGAGTCACTGAGTCCTGAGCACCTTTGTGATGTGCACAATTTTCAAAGAAGCAGGAAAAAATAAGCAGATGTTAGAAAGGTATATAAAACAAAGCGGGAGAGCATGGCATACATTCATATATTTTGAATTCAGACAGTGAATGCTTGTGGTTGAGCCAGTGAGTGTAGATTCAGTAGATCCCTTTGCTACTGTTCAACAGAAAGGGGGATAATTAGTTTATACTTAGGATTGAAAACATGGGCAATTGTTTCTGATTGGAAAATGGCTCTCACTTAACAAACTTGGAGGGCCACTGAGACTATTTCATCGCTTGTACCCATTTTGCTACTGATATACTAACTAAAGTCATCTGTGGTTTGAAGGAGCAGACAGAAGAGATTGGAGCTGGGGTAAAATGTTGTGCTGGTATGCTAATTTTCTTTTGTGGGCAATATTATCACAAATTTGGAGGATAAAAATAAGTTTATTTATTCATAGTTTCAGAAAACAGAAATTCAAAATCAAGGAGCAGGGCCGTGATTCCTTCAAGCATTGTGTCTGGAGAGGCTTTCTTGGCTTGATTCTAGACAATCCTGGTATCCCATGGATTGTGGCAGTGTAACTATTACCTGTCCATCTTCACATGTTGCTCTTCCTGGGGCTACCAAGTTCTGTATCTCTCTCTACTGTCTCTTATACCCACAAGGACATAGCCATAATGCTTCCCCTCATTAGGCTCCACCTCTCAGAAATTTAAGGACTTTTCAAAAGCATCGAATTGTTATGACCAAGTCTATAGCAGATTACCTTTTGGTGATAGATAAGATCGAACTTATGATAGGAAGTGTAGAGGGGACTACTTACCAGTGTGAAGAATCTACATGAACATTTCATAATAAATTGAAATCATTCTGTCCACAAAATTGTGTGTGTTTCCTTAGCAGTGTTCAGCTACTGGGATACAGGAACTAACTCTGTAGAGAGTAAATTTAATCAGAGTTAGGACTTTACCAAGTAGATATGACAAGCAGAGATAATGACAAGAATAATAGAAACCTTGAATGAAAACAGCTGTGATATGCAGAACTTCAGTGTATAGTATCAAATGTGAATTAAAGAATAAAATGATTTTTAACGTATCATTAGTCACTATGGGGTTAAAAAGTCACTGAAACTGAAAGTAGTCAAGTATGAACAGGGAGAATCTGTGGCTTTAAATAATGATTTTAGAGATTATGGTTTCCCATCCCCAGCTCCCCTCTAGAATCACCAGAGATTCTGAATTAATTGTGGAGGATTGGGACCTGTAATTGGTGTTACCCCAGAATAAGAGTCACTCATTTAATATATACATGACAAAGAGTCAATGGACATAGCTGAGGAAATAAAGATCGATGGGGGATGGGCAAGTGATCAGAATGTTAAAGGGGGTCTTCATCGAAATTAGAGAGATTGCAACAATCTTGAAATGGAGACAATGCCTGGGAAGAAGTGATGGGAGTCTGAAAACAAATAGGTCTCATTAGTGGTTTGGTGGCAGGTGGAGCCTACAAATCTATGTAAATTACTGGGTACCATTGAAAAGTACCAGGTCTGGACAGGTAATAGCAGCCAGAAAATGACCAAGTAACCATTATCACCAAATGCCAACTCTAAATTATGACTAAAGCTCTTCTACCTGCGTGTTCATCCTACCGGAAGAGAGAAATAATCTTGTCTCAGGAAAACCATACTTCACATCATTGCTTACTACTCTGAAACACACATGAAAACATGTTTATTCTCGATGTAAAGGCTTGAAAAAAAAGCATCATGGTTTATGCTTTTCACTATTCATGTATTGCCAGTCAATTAAAGAAACTGTTTTCATGATTTCCTAATCCAAGTAGCTTAAAACCTAGGACCATTGATAAAATCTCTCTCTCCTCCTAGAAGACAAGAGTGGACTGTGGCTGGATTGCTCACATCTATTCCCAGTGTTTCCTTCTGTGTACCCCACGGTCCAACAACCCTCATGTCCATGGTTTATGGGGCTATGAAATTTAGCACCTCATCTTTAAGGCCCCTCCACACATCTTGTTCCCTTTAAATGCTCCCCAGACTCCCAGGAGACACAGTCTGCCAATTCTCTGATGCTGACTCTCAGCTCCTTCATGAGTCTGAACTTACTGACTCATTTCTGTTGGGTACCAAAGGACAGAAATGGTAAGACAACACTTTCCAGGTAGGGTTACACAGATTCAGAGAGGCACTGCTTTCTACTGGCAATCTTAATTTTTCCTCTAGGTCTTGTTTATTTCTATTTTAAGTCCTCTTCATAGAATTGGAGGCTTTTCAGGAACCTTACTATGCACGCAGGCATTCCCAAAGTCTCTGTTCTGAACTCTTAGTATTTGTTTCTAATAGATTTCTCTCTCTCTCTCTCTCTCTCTCTCTCTCTCTCTCTCTCTCTCTCTCTCTGTGTGTGTGTGTGTGTGTGTGTGTGTGTGTGTGTGTGTGTGTGTGTGTGTGTGTGTGTTTCTCAGGACAGTTTACACACTGTTATATATCCTGTGGTAGCTTGGTTTCTCCTGTGAAGTCTCCTTACAGATTTCTGTCATGGCCTATCCCAAAGTCAAGACTACAGTACATTACTTTTAAATTTATTACTTGTTCCTGTGTCACTTGAGAATGTGACTCTTTACAGATCAATAAAGTGTAGAAATTAATCTTATCTATGGAGTATTACTGAACATTTAAATACTCTATATAGCATTTCATGATAGTTTACTTACTTCACATAACTTTTATTGAATTGTGCAGACAAAGAGCCTTGAAACACGTTATTTTTCTCCTTCCAAATATTAGTAGATTTAAACATTTTTCTCATGCATGTGTGCATATATGCATGTGTGTCCATATGCATGTCACTATGTGTATGGAAACAATCAAAAGACAATCTTGGACGTCTGTCTTCCAGGCCTAAGAGCTCTTGGGATTCCCTTGTCTCTGTCACTCTTGAGATCTAGCGTTGTTTGGATTCTGAGGATTTGAACTTAGGTTTTAGGTCATTCCTGGAAGCTGGTATTGACAATCTCCTTATTCATCCTGGAATTCATTTCTCAATTTTTCTTTAAGTAAAGTTCTCTACTTAAGATACAACATATCTGGTTATAAATTAATCTTCAACCAGAATAATTATTAATAACATTTACCCAGTCCCATATAGTTACAAAACATCTTTCCATCTCTTTCATTCTTTGGCTTCCTCAAAACACCTATAAGCTAAATGTATGGAAAAGATTCTATTTCTGTTCTTCAAATGAGACCCATTCTCAGTAAGGTTAAATGCCTTGTCCAAATCCCTCCTCTGGTAAGCTATGATACCAGAAATTGAACAAGGTCTTCAGAGATCAGGGTGTGACTGACTGATGTCCTCATGAATTAGATGAACAGCGGGGAAACCTCTCCTTTACACATGAGCGAACTCAGCTCTGAGAGTTTTTGTTCCATATTCTCCAACCTTCAGAGGGACAGTCTCATGCTTTATTTTATGTGAAAAACAAAGAAAGTCTTTTCTCTGTGTGTAGCAATCTATCTGTCTTTCATCTCGCTCATTTGTGTTTCCCATGACTGAGTTTCCTGTGTAGGGAATCATCAGGGTATTATTCCAAATAGAGAAAAACTCAGATAAAACCCCATGTTCCTGGCTGCAGCCTGTGTGATTACGAATACAATACTGTACTTACAGTAGGAAGCCGGAGTGAATAGGGGCTGCTGTCTTTGAAAGGATGAGCATTCGCTCTGACCTAATAACTATTTGACGCTGGGTACAATTATCTTCCTCCAAGAGGAGCATTATAATGTGACACATTAATTGTTGTGTCATTTTTTTTTTTTCCTGAAAGGCATGTTGGGTGTCTGATACAAACCAGAGGCTTCATGAATTATCCATGGCAGTGTGCTAGTGTGCTGCCACTCTCATTTACCTTTCCAACCCAAAATCAAGCCAGTCACATCACCTGTTTTCAATGACTGCCGGCAGACCTATACTGCCCTATGACCTCCATGCTTATCTTTCTGGGCCCCTCCATGTCTAATAAATCTAATGATGCACTAACATGCTGCAGCTATGAAAGCTTTCTTCCTCATTGTCAAACCACAGAGACACAGCTTTGCGAGGCAGACCACTGTGAGACATTGTGACTACCTAGAAGACACTCACTGTGAAAGAGCAATAGGGAGGTCTCTTTTCACTGCGTGGATTCTACCTTGGTTCCTTCACATGCTTTTTGAAGAAGGACGCTCTGTACCAGAAGGCTGTTTCTGAGGCACAGGGGCTCTTTGGCCCCAGCAAAAACACAGTGCTCAAGCCTGGATGATCCTCTTCCATTGCTGCAGCTGCTCCTTGGCAAGCCTGTGCAGGCTTATGGGCTGGTGGCCATGGGTTTGCCTCTGGGCCTGTCATCTGTTGTGTTGTTAGCCTGCTGATGGGCTGTCTCAGTGTGCCCTTTAAGCCTGTGCTTTTCTGGCTTCCAACTTTGGCTCTGACCACGGGAGGAAAAGCTACACAGCCCCCCATCATGCAGACTCGCAGTAGCAAACAGGACTTCGGTACCTTGGGCATGAACGGTCCACAGAGTTAAAGTCATCAGTATTCAAACGCACTTACTGGCCCATGCTTGGCTGCGAGTTAAAGCTGCGCCACCCCAAAGACTCATCTCCCCTTTTGGTTTTAATTGGGTTCTTTCGCGTCGTTTATATTTCAGTTTGCACCTGACTCTGACATATACAGCTGCTGATTACCAAGTAAGTTGTTCTGTGAGCTGGAGGTATGATAAATTAAATATGATATGTATCACTGAGCCTATCTTTGGCTGCTTCACGGCACAGTATAATTTGGGAAGGGACTATTACAATAAAATATTAAAGAATAAGCAGGAACAGCCCACTGTTCTCATGTCCAATAGCAAGAGAAAATTACAGGTTTCATTGTCTATGCGGCACCATCTGCCTCTTTGCTGAGGCTGAGCCTTTGGCTCTCCCAGGGGAAATCGCTGTGGATAAGTTATTCAATTAGAACAGCATTATTGGCCAGCTACCTTGGAGAATTGGGTTGATGATGTTGTGACTACACTCCTGTACATTCCTTCATGTCCCCAGCAGGCTGCAGCACATGGCAACTTCCCTGAGTGTTTACTGAGCCCCACAGTAGAGGTGAACAATTGAAATGAGGAATAGCAAGGATGCCTGAAAGAAAATCAATTCCGAATGAACTTTTCTTGCTTAGCACTGACTCCAATATTCTGAGTCATACTGTATTTTGTGGACTTTCATTGAATTAGGTGACAGAGATGGTAGTAAGGGGGAGAGTGTGTTTCATGATATGCACTTAACCTGTGTCACTGTAAAACATAATTTCTCACATGCAAGAACAAGGTAGAAATACACTCAGGCCTCTTCAAACCTGTTCTTCATCTTAGAGATGGAAAAATTTATAGGAGCATGAGAGCTTTTCTGTGAAAACTTGAGCTGGGCTTCATAAGCCTTTTCACTATAAAGGGTAATAATTGTTTACATCATTCAATCTAAAGGTCAGACCTCTGTATAGATGACACCACACATCTCAACCAGCAACTACCCAAATGGGATCTTGATGGGAGTTTTATTATTATCCTTAGGATCTTGGCTTGTAATTGGAAGAGCTGATTTCACATACACATACATACATGCACACACATGAACTCACAAGAATTTTAATTGTCGGCCACTATTAAACAAAACTGAACATATTTACAAATAAAAGCATGTTAAAAATTAAATTCCAAAAATATGCATTTTTGTACTATTCGTAAATATTTGTATGTACATATGCCTGTGTTTATTTGCCCACCAGGTCAGTTCTGCTAATGTTCTATGGCTGTTAATGGAGCAATGAACTCACACATGCTCCTTGTTACCGGTTCATTTGCTGATATGTATGGAGAGTAGTTATCTATAATTTTAGTATCTATGAGTTATAACAATTATTAGTTTATAACCCTTTTACTGTGTGTGATGTTACCATTTTAAATTAATCATTTATGAGATGTTGAATATTAAGACATTAGTTACTTATTGGAAAACATAATGTTTTCTCCAGGATGTCATTTTCATTAAGGTTATGAGATTTTTGGTGTTTTAAGTATTATTTTTGGGGGTGTCATTCAGTGGTACATATTTTCAAAACATGAACAAGGCTTTGGGTACAAGCCCCATCCCTAGTTTTAAAAAGTTACATGGGGGTAGTCAGCCCTGTTTTTCACCTGGATTGATTTTACTACTGTGTTAGGAAGCCGTTCTTCCCTCGAGATGTTAAATGTTTCTGTGTTTGAGAAATTGGTACTTGTTTTCTCTTAACTACTTAATCCATCAGATATACATGTTTTCCTCTGTTTCCATGAGCGATGATCCTTAGAATTCTCAGTAATACTAAAATCCCAAGTTGTGCAAGATCCTTATGTAAACCTGCAGAGTGTCTTCAGATAGCCAGTACATGTCCTCCCAGGTACTAGGCATCACATTTAGATTGCTCTAACAAGAAAAATTACAATGAAAATACTTTTCACATCTAAGGTATGAATGACAAGGTAAAGTCTATACTGGCTTAATGCAGATGCATTAATTTTTTTATCACAAATACTTCTTTTTCACAGTTAATTGAATTCACAGAGGTAGAACTCATAGATACATAAATTAACTATGTATTTATTTATGTGTACAGTTGTATATATTTATAACTAAGTGGGCAAAAAACATTTTGTATCTCTGCACACAGGCTGACGCAGGCTGCTATTGATTCCCACATAACCTCAGTGGGTAAATACCCATTTCCCTCTTCATATCGAACCCAATAGTCCCAGAAGCTCTTGGACAAATATACTCCATGTGGTGAACTCAGCTTTAATGGATGCTTCAATTTTATTGATAGGTACAGTAGGCAGGAAGAAAGGAAGTTAAAAGCTTCTACAGGTATCTCCTTCTCACGCACCACTGGAGGCAAAAGTATATCAGCATGTCCACTTCCTCTGAGACTAATAGCATGATAGGTGATCAGTAATGCCCTGGTAGACAGGAATTTCAATACTTTTCCAAGGGGACAGATGTTAAATACTGTAATGGAAAATCTTGAAGCTACCTAGGACTCATTTTCTGGAATTTCCAGATGGAAAATAAGCCAGCATCAGTTTTTCAGTAAAGAATAGAGATCCACACAATGGTTAAAGCTGAATCAATGGCAGGGCTTTACACTGACCCAAACCTAACAAACAAAAAGGCAGTAGATAGAGCATTTCTACATCATCCAGATGAACACTTGACTCAGTACAAGGCTAAACCCAATGACACTAAGATTAAACATGTCCTCTTGACTTAGCCCAACAAGATGGAAGACCCAGTCTCTTCTCCAAGACTTGCATTGCCCTGGAAGGAAGGCTATGTCATGACCTTAAGTAAAATCTAAAAGAAGCCAAGGTCCTGGGCACCTGGTGCTTTCTTTCCAGTGCAGCCAGCGTGAACTCTGGGGTGGATCATTTACTTGTTCTCTCTACAAGCCGGAACCCCCTCCACTCCTTTTCTCTCTTGTGCTGTTGCTATACAGCTCGCTGATGCCCACAACTGCATGGCACTCTGGTGTTGCTATACAGCTCGCTGATGCCCACGACTGCATGGCACTCTGGTGTTGCTATACAGCTTGCTGATGCCCACGACTGCATGGCACTCTGGTAGGCTCACCAGGGGAGCACAGGAAATCCCAGGCACCAGTGTTCTTGCTTTTGTACTTGGAAGCTACTCATGCTTTCCCACAGCCAACATGACTCACCTGTAAGACAAGTCATCTGGTCCTTGCTCACTGAAGACAGGGCAGGGGCAAGAATCAGAATGCTGGTAAAGACTTGTGGTATTGGTTATAATCTGCCCTTATGTCTCTGTGAAAACTGAGTTCACTCTCCCTCAGGCACACATGCTATAGGCACTCACCCTATCCCACGTGTGAAATGGAACTATATTTGGTCTAAAGCTGCTTCCCTAGCTTTTGTAAATATGGCTTAAAAGTATTTCCATATATATTTTAATCAAACTGGATTATGAAAAGACTGCAACTTCCTCTGTTTCCTGCTGTCCAAGTCTCAGGAAGTTGCTGTGGCTGAGGGTTGATCAACCACCAACATGCAATCTTCAAACATGAGAGACACCCAGGAGAACCAGTCCAGCTGTCCTCACTGTGACCCCTTTTCCACTTTTTTTTTTCTTTTGATTTTGAGCCTTAGCCTTTAACAGCTTAACTGTCTTTTCAGGTTTCACTCCATTTTTTGTGCTCAAATTCTTTTTGCCTGTCAATGTGACTCAGCTATGTTGTAGTTCTACTATGGCACTGAACTGGTTTGAATCTGAGGTTCCTCCAACAATTTAAGAACCAGAACTTGCTCAAAGAAACTTTGGTACATTTACTATTTCTAATGATTTTCATGTATTATTCTTTTGTAAGTGTTTTTTTTTTTTTTTTGAAATTCACCTATTTATATTTTGGGCCCATTTATTTAACTTGCGTATGTGCATGTGTGTTTTTAAAATATTTTTATTAATTACTTGATCATTTTGATGATACATAGAAGGTCCCTCTGTATTTGGTTATCTAATCGTTTGTCACAAATATCTATTTTCCAAACCTAAAGAGTTGTGTGGTTTGGCCTGATGTGGTTTGGTTAGGATGAGTCTAACTGTATACCCTTTCTTGTTTCAGACTTAGAACCCTCCTTTCTCACCCTTCCAAATAGCTGGGGTTGCAGATCTGTGCTACCATGGCTGGATGAAACTATTTTCTTCACATTCCTATGTAGTTTATTTTACTTTACAGACATCTTTATTCATATGTAACTAAGCTTTGTGGCTTGTGCTTTGCATGTTTTATTTTCCTTTTTCCTTAGATCATTAAAATAGCATGCAATAATATGTTTCTTCCAAAATTTCAATTCTCCTCACTTTTTTGATCTACATGGGATTGGTTCTTTGTAAACATGGTGTAAGAAAGGAATAGTCCAGCTTTGCTGGTCCTTTACAATACCCATTTGCTTCTAAAGTATTCATGATGCAGTCTAAGTACTTTGGTATTATGCATTGTCAGATGTGTCTATTGGTTTTTCACTCTCAGTTACTTTTTTTTTTTTTTTTTTTGAGTAAGGCTGAGGAAAGAATCCTGGGTCTGGTGCAATCTTATTACTGAGCTATACCTATGATCTGGAGTCAATTAATTATCATGTTAATACCACCAGTTATCTTTTAAAGTTTTATAATATACTCTAATATTTTATAGAACAAGTAAAGAATCCATTCTCTTCATTTATAAAACATCTTTTCAAAGATACTTATTCTTACCTGCTCATTTTTTTACCCAGTAAAAATAGATCTAATCAATTCAAGAAATCACTGAAGGGATTTTCCTCTGGTTGTAATTAAACAGGCATTAAATTAAAATAATTACATTGTAGATAGTCAAGTCTTTCATCTCCTAACATGGCATAAGTAATTTTAAAATGTTTTCTGTTTGGGGCTGAGGGATAGCTTGGCAGTTAAGAACACTTGCTGCTCTTCCAAGGGATCCAGGTTCAGTTCCTGACACCCACACGGTTGATTGTAACCTTCCTTGGCTCCAGTGTATTGGAGTTTTGTAATTGGTGCCCTCTTCTGGTTCCTGAAAGCAGCAGCCATGTATGCAGTACACATGCACATTCATACTCACACACAGAAAAAAGGAAATATTGTTTTCAGCTTCCGCACTTCCCTATGAAATGGTATCTTTCTGTAAATAATTCCTGTGTGTTTTCTGCTGTATGCAATGTTTAAGTACTTTGGTTTTGTTTTTCTTTTGCTTGTGATTCTGTATTTTCATTGCAATTTTTAGTTTATAATTTATAAGGCGAGAGAAAACAGTCAACTTCTTCATGAGTCTAGAAATTATGTTCCTTGTGTACTTTTTCTATTCCTTTTCTGGATTTGACAAGTATATATATTCTATTAATGAAAATCTTTTATTTCTTTCCTATCAGTATTTGGCTGATTTTTATCTCATTTAATTGTGTTCTTTAGAAGTGTAAGGGCAATATAAATGGCATAATCTATCATCAAGGATCATTGCTTTGTTAAAGATGCTCATGAAATGCTTCTAATATTTTAAATCAATTACAATGTAAATTCAAGCTCACAATTTGTATCGTGCCCAGTTATCTATTTACATCTACTTAAAAAAAAGAAAAAAACCTAGGGAGAGATTTTGAATTTCATCCAAGACCTTCTATCCTTTAAATTGATATTCACATGTGTTTTGGTTTGCTGTTTGAATTTTCCTCGTGAGCAGTAGTGTGTCAAGGGCAGGCAGTGGAAGCTTTGTGGCCTGGAAATAAGCAATTGTTTAGAATTTGGATAACAAAAGTGTTTTGTCTGAGAGGAATAGAGTACCACTGACATCATTTAGAATTGCCACTGCCTGCTTATAATAAGAAGCAGGCATTTTTAACTTTATTATTGTTTTTCAGTTCTCTTTAGCCAGGCCCCCCTTTGTTCTCACTGCCACAGCTGAGGTCTCCACTGCTCTGCCTTTCCAAAGACTTTGCCTGTCAGACACTGCCAGGGGCTTCCCCAGCGCACTCCACCCAATGCAACCCCTCCCACCCCCTAAAAACCATAAATAAACAAAAAATCCCAAACCCATTTTGTGTGTTCTCCATGTAGAACTCAATTGTAGTTCTGTAATTTAACACTTGCTTTTACACTTCTATTATTACATTGGCTGTAGGATGACAGATGATGAGCACACAGCCCCTTGTTCTCAGGACAACCTCAAATACATAAAATAATTAAGTTGTCTTTTCAAAAAATTTTAAACTTACTTTAAAAGCACTTACCTTTACTTTAAAAGGTACCCAAAATTATCTGGGTATTTGTTTAACAAAATTTTTTTCTAGTCTTTTTATGTTGTTTGTATTTATCTCCTATTAAAAATATAAACATTGTACTTATATTTTTTAAAATTATTTGTCAATGTGTCAGAACTTTATTTTGGTTGTTTTGTCTTGATATTCCCTGTATGGCCTAGACAATGGTATTTTTCTAGTTTTTAAATTTTTCCATATTTGGTCATAAAGATTTTTTTTTTTTCAAGACAGGGTTTCTCTGTGTACCTTTGCACCTTTCCTGGAACTCACTTGGTAGCCCATGCTGGCCTCGAACTCACAGAAATCCACCTGGCTCTGCCTCCTGAGTGCTGGGATTAAAGGTGTGCTCCACCACTGCCCGGCTGAATTTTTCTTAAGATACATGTTTTAGTAAAATTTATTTTTCTTGAGCCAATGATTTCTGGCTGAAATAAAATCATTTGCCATCCTGTCATAGTCAGACAAAACAAAAACACTTTTTTTTTTCCGGGAACTTTAATGGAATCAATTCTGTATCACTCTTTACATTTGAAGTCAATAAGGAAAGAATTGGGTAATCCATTCCAGCTCTGCTATTAGTTTGTTACCCTGGACATTTCACTTAAATTCCGACCTCTCAATTTCTTGTTCAGTAAAATGAGGACCATAATGACACCCACTTCAAGGGAGCTTGTGAGACTGAAATGGGCTATTGAAGGCCGAGGACCACGTCTGCCAATAATTGACACTAAAGGAATGTGGTTGTTTCCCGTTTGTATTACCTGGGATGCGCTTTAAAGGCACCTTTCTGAGGCTCTCCTGAGCCTTTGTTCATGTTGTGCTGTGAAAAGCTTGTCCTTCTTGCCATTGCCTTTTGGTGTGGTCACTTCACAATCTGCCCAATCTGCCCTGCACATCAGTAGTTGAAGGGAATTTCTACCTTCCTGGCTTTAGCCAAAAGAACAACTGCATCCTTAGAGCAGGAATTCTTTGACATCTCCTGACCGATACATGAAGAGCAAGTAGCAAAATGGACTGTTTGGTTGTTTCACAAACTGTCATAACATCAACAGATCTCTTCTATGCTTTTGCAATCAGTTAAGGGCGCAATGATTACAGACATCATGTTCTACTCTAGTGGTTTTTCATGTTCTAAACAGATATAAGGAGGTTGGAGAGAGAACTAAATGACTACAGCATTTGCTGTGCAATGCCCTGAACCCAAGTAAAAAACCCCAGGCATGGTGGCATGCCCTTGGAATCCCAGTACTAAGGAAGCCAGACAGGTTAATCCCTGAGGCTCACTAGATGGTCATCACTAACTATTGGCAAGGTCTACTAGTCCAGTGAGAGACATTGCCTCAAAGAACAAGGTACCTGAGGAGGATTCACACTTGAGGTTGTCCCCTTGGCATTATTTGACCAAGAACAAGCTCAAGTTTGCATTCTCTACTTTTCTCCTTGTGTCTCCCAACTGTTTATAGTTTGCAGTTACCTGACAGTCTATAGTCTGTCTGTTGTGTGTCTATATGCCTTCCTGAAGTTTTACTATGATCTGACTGTCCATTTTGCTGTGTCTTGTCTCATGTGTATGCCTGTCTTGTTCCCACACCTTTCTGATGTCTAACTATCCTTAACAAAGGGCTTTGCTATGTATTTATTAAATAAAACAGAAAGTATTACAATGGGGAAGGAATGCGTGATACACTAAAGAGATCTTCAACAGAATTTTAGTATAAATAAAGTTATTTACTCAAACTGACCCCAAAGCATTCAGTATTGCAAGCATATCATCATCAGTCAATATCTACACACTGTTTTCAACATTTATGACAGATATGTGCGTATAAGGTTACTTTTGACCCTTTACTGTTTTCAACAAATGATTGTCATAACACACACACACACACACACACACACACACACACACACACACACTTCCTGGTCAGGGTCATGGGAAAATACATCAAAAGATTAAAGCTCTGCGTTCATACATTCCAAGGTAAGTGAGGTTGGTTGTTACACTGCTCTTTTAAAGGAAGGTTAAAGAAACAGACAGCGCACAGCAGGATAGTAATCTGCCTTAAGTGACCCTCGAGATGCATTATTGTAAGATCCAGCAAAAGTTTCATTTTCTTTGAACCTAAGAGATATTTTCATAAAACTTGTATTGCCACACTAGTAGTGAATTAATTTTCAAAAGCAAAACATCAACTTAAAGGTTCACAGCTTTACAAATGTATCCTGTTGTAGAACTAAGATTGACAGTGACTAGAACATGTGGGAAGTTGCTGTATACTCATTGGCATCACACAACCATCAAAGATGATGGAAAAATTGGGCACGGTGGCTCTTGGGGTAAAGCACAAGATAGAAAGAGGAGGAAAGAGAGTTACACCAGTCAGGAGGCTAGACTCATCTACACAATGAGTTCTGGGACTACATAGTGAGAAACTGTCTCAAAAAAGCAAAATGCAAAACAATAACTACAATAAAGCCAGTGAAAAGCACAAAACATTACAGAAATTATACCAACTTCAGTGACTACAAAGAGTTGAAGAAGGATAAACTGTTAGATAATCTTGATACTGCTCATCCTAGAATACTGAACAGTGGTGGAACAGAAAAGAGTTACAGATCTGACTCAACAATACTGAGATAAAGGTAAATATCCAACCAATAGTGTACACCATAAATTCCAATATGTCTTTTGATAGTGGGGAATAAGAGAAGCTGGGGAGATGACTGTTAGTTAAGTGCTTTCTGCACAAACATGCAGAACTAAGATCAAATCCTCCGCACCACATAAAAGCTGGATGGATCAGTGCAGTCTGGAACCCTGGAACCTCAGAGTTGGGTGGGACACAGACAGGCTGATTCCTCCAGCTCAAATGCCAGGCAATTTAGCTAAATCCATGAGTGCCAAATTCAGTGAGCAGTCTGTTTCAAAGCCTAAGGAGGATCAAGGAAGACACTTGATACCTGAATGTTGACCTCCAAACAGAACCATGGGTATTCACACACACACACACACACACACACACACACACACACACACACACACACACAGATATTTACATGCAAGCAATTTGGCAAATGCCTTCCATTTAAAAGATCGACACAGAAAAATATGTTATATAAGATACATATAATAAATGAAAGGAAATTATTTTAGATTGCCAAAGAAGAAAATAACTATACCATGAACCTTAAGAAAAAAAATTCAGATGAATGTTTTTATTTTAAAAACTGACCAAAAAAAAAAAAAAACCATTAAGCAAATACAAGCAAGCTCATTTACAGTCATGATTATGCCAGAAGTAGGAAAAAAATAAGCACACCGAAAGAAACCATGAAATTCAATATATGATATATATAATTTAAATAGTTTCTATGGACATGCATATATTCAACACCCAGGATTGTCATCATTTGCAGTGCTGGAAAGCAAACCCAGAACTTGAGCAAGGTGAGCAAGCACATCCTCATAATCTGTTTTCAGAAGGCTGAAATTGTAGAAGCTACAATGGGAAATAGAAATACTTCAAAGGAAGAACAATGAGAAAGACTTAGCCGACCACGTAGTAAAGTACATTACTATGAGAAAAGTGCTCATGTGCCGCCCAGCAACAGAAGAATGATTGAAAGAACTCACCTGTGGCCATACAGTGACGAATCTTATGAAAAAGAATTAGGTCTGGTTATGTAATCCCATGAAGAAATAGGCAGACTGTATTGTTAGGTGAAAAGAGAGTTAGAAAACAATATGCCAGTAGGTAAGTACTTACCTAACAAAAGAGTATATATATATATATATATATATGTGTGTGTGTGTGTGTGTGTGTGTGTGTGTGTATGTGTGTGTATACATGTGCTATATAAGATACATATAATCAACAAAAGGAAATTATTTTAGATAAGCAGAGGAGGAAAAAACTATATCATAAAACTTTAGAAAAATAACTCAAAAGCGTTTTTTTGTTTTAAAGACTGGACAAACAAACACTAAGCAAATACAATCAAGCTCATTTCTTACATATATACACATATACTTAAATATGTATATGTGTGTACGGACATATATAAATACAGGGGGTTCTTGCAGCAATGCACATGTGTGTTTGTGCTCACAGTTGCATTTGAATAAAAATAAAGTCTTTAAAAGTAAACTATAAAGCTTGGGGAAAAGTGTTATACTTAAGAAGATGCAATATTGTCAGGTGGTGGTGGCACACACCTTTAATCCCAGCATTCGGGAGGCACAGCTAGGTGGATCTCTGTGAGTTTGAGGCCACTATGGTCTACAGAGCAAGATATGGGACAGGCAGCAAACTACACAGAGAAACCCTGTCTCGAAAAACAAGAAACCAAAAGCAAAACAAAACAAAAAGAAACAATATAAACCACTTGTGGTGGCACATAAAATCAACAGTTCAATATCACCTTCAACTATATAGGGGAGTTAGAGAACACCTAGGCCATATGTGATGCTGTACCAAAAATTACTATGTACACACACACACACACACACACACACACACACACACACACACACACATATGGGACAAGGTAAATAACATAAAGGAAATAAGTACAGTCTGAAATATTCCTTATTTTTGCTTGCCTAGAGCACACATATGCATGTTCAACCCAGATCTATTTATCAATGTCCTAATGCCTTGACAGCCAAATGTCAAATATGCATTGAACTACAACATTTAGGTCGATCAGTTCTCTTTATGTAGTAACATGAATAGAATGGTCATTGAAAGGACATTTGTATGAGGATCATCTGTAGTCATTTTGAGATCAACACTGAAAGCTCTTTCACAGAATTTGATAATGCTTTAACACTGTTAGAACACAGTACACTGTACTAAAGGAAAAAAATCACGTGACTTAAGTATTTTTTAAAAGTACTGGAATTATCTGAGGACTAAGGGAGTGATGTGTCAGTAGACAGGTGCATTATGGGATTGAGTGAGACTCTAGACCTGGATGCCAAGCTTCGAGCAGAATATTTAAATTCAAATATATTTTAGGATTCAATATAAGACTGTCCTTATATATGAAGGAATTAGAGCTCATTGATTTAGATTAGAAATAAAATATCAGAATTATCTCTCAAGAGTAAATCTACATAAGTTTACACATTCATATTATTACAAGAATGTGGATTGCAATAAACACCAATATGGTAAATCTAATTTTAAAAGAGATAAAATCAAAGAATTGCATAATTAAGAATCAAAGGAGATACTATGTTTATGTGAAATACCAACATAGTTATGCACATTACAGGAAGTTAAAAAATAGGGTAACTGTATAGCTTTTATTTTCTGAAAGATAGGAGAATATAAATTATTTCTTAGTACTATACTGTGAAAGAAACTTTTGGAAAATAAGAAGTGACTTTATTAGTCACAACCCCTCCCACTTCAAACAATAGAAAAACAGCTTCAATAATTAGGATGATTCTGAAAAAATAATTCAAGATAGGTCTATTTTTGAGAAATCTAGAAAACGTTGCCCTTAGTGTTGCAGTTCTTTGGTATACCATCTCCATTAGCTTAACAAGTCTGTGGAAGAGAAGAAGGAATATGCTATCTTCCAGACTTCGAAGACTTCATGAATCAGGGCTGAGCACCATAATACAGCCGACTTTTAAGAATGGGTGGTTGCTGATGTCCTAATCATAGTGACAACTGTAGCCACTTAATGAAAGGCACCATCATCAGGTTTTTTAAAGGTAGATTGTATTTGTCTATTTCATGTTTATCCTTGTCGAAGTCAGGGACTCATTCAAAGACCATTTCAGTGAAGATGGAGCCTGATTACTTATCTTTGTCCAAGTGAGACTGAAGGTAGAAACTCATCAATGAGTGAACTGAAAGCGACTATTTTTTAAATAACATTTTCCTATCCAACCCAGGCTGCCTTCAAATTCACAGCCATTCTTTTACATCAGTCTCCAGAGTATTATAGGTATTATAGGCACGTGATGTCATGTCCAGACAGTTGACTATTTTTTATATTGCAAGCATAACAGTGTAGTGCAGTTAAAATTCCATACAAATTCAGAGTTCAGAAGCAAGTCAGAGGCAGAGGGAGTTCCTGTGCTTCAACATTCATCAACACTGTTCTATGTAATGTTTTAACCAATCTTGCCTGATTTGCACTTGTTAATTGTATTGAAAAACTCACTCTAGAGGATAGGTAGCAAATTATTTTAGGTTACACCTTTAAGAAACTTGGATGTCCATATTCTATTTTTAACCTTGAAAATTGGACAAGAAGAGGTGATGGCTGTCAGTTGCTTCTAATATTTTCTCAATGAAGAGAAACTTTCCTTCCTTCTTTCCAGAAGTGGCCTGTTGGGAATTCTTATGGGGAATATTGATTTCTACTTAAGGATGCTTTCTTTGAATAGATAGTTCAGAAAAATGTTTGGCAAAGATCATGAAATTCTACACGAGAGAATAGGAACTGCAATTTTTTTTCCCCTTGGAACATTTTCAGAGAATGTGTTTCCAGAATAGCCCCATGGCTCTGTGGAAATCTCAACTATATTTCATGGAAAATTGTAGCTAAGTATCATAACTATCAAAATTAAGGCAGAGCAATTGCATTGCCCTAATGTACCTACCATCTTATTGACTAAAGACACATTGTAGAATTGATGGGCTATTTAAGGTGACCCATGTAACACTAGAGAATTCAAGCCACAATCTGTGCCTCAGTTTCCTTACTGCTAAGCTGTGCCTTCCTCCTCTATTGCAGCATGATGCTAGAATTTGTCTCTTAAGGGCATGTGCAATTGTTTTTTTTTTCTGTTTTTTTTTTTTTTTTTTTAACTCTTTTGCTTTGGTGGGGGGAGCTGCCACCCAGCTCCCAAATAAATTATACATGGAGGCTTATTCTCTCTTATGAATTCCTGACCTTAGCTTGGCTTGTTTCTAGCCAGCCTTTCTTAACTTAATTATTCCATCTATCTTTTGCCTCTGGACTTTTACCTTTCTTTATTTCTGTGTATCTTTCTCCATGCCTGGCTGTGTGACTGGGTGGCTGGCCCCTAGCATCCTCCTCCCTTGTTCTCTTTCTTGTTTGTTCTTCATCTTTGCTCTTTTTCTTATTCTATTTATTCTCTGCCTGCAAGCCCTGTCTATCCTTTTTCCTGCCTTGTTAATGGCCATTCAGCTCTTTATTAGACTAATCAGGTGTTTTAGACAGTTATAGTAACAGCTTCACAGATTTAAACAAATGCAACAGAAAAGAACACAACACATCTTTGCATCATTAAAACAAATTTTCCACAGCATAAACAAAGGCAACACATTTTAAAATAATATTCTACAACAGGCATGCTTTTCTCATGCTATAAAACTATGCATCACTTACTAGAGGGGCTTATAATTGCAAAATATCTGAAAAAAGAATCAAATTACTCATGTAAATTTTTTTGAAAAAGGTATGGCTGTTTGAATGAGATTGGCTGGCCTCTATATGCTCACATATGCACATGCTTGGTTTCCAGCTGTAGAGTGTTTAGCAGAATTGGGAGATGTGGCCTTCTTTTATTTTTTTATTTTTTTTTTTTTAGCTGATGATCGAACCCAGGGCCTTGCGCTTGCTAGGCAAGTGCTCTACCACTGAGCTAAATCCCCAACCCTGAGATGTGGCCTTCTTGGAGGAGATGTGTCAGTCACTGGGGCAGTAAGCTTTGAGATTTCAAAAATTCACACCAGGCCCAGTATCTCTCTCTCTCTGCCTGCTGCCTGTGGATCAGGATATAAAGCTCTCAGCTACTGCTCCAGCACTACGCCTTACTGTAATGCTGTCATGTTCCCTGCCACAATGATAATGGAGTAACCCTCTGAAATTGTAAGCAAGCCCACAATTAAATGCTTTCTTTTATAAGAGTTGCTTTGGTTTTTAAAGCCATTTATGTCAATATGTGAAGGATCAAGCTATTTGAGAAAAAGACTGTTGTGAGCACCACATTCATATTCAACCAGAAAAGGGTAAAAAATAAAGAAGTAAAAATATTATTGTGTAGTGTATATGCTTGTCAATGTGTATTACGTACAATCATTCCCATAAACTGGACTACAGGTGTCTTAGTTAGGGTTCCATGCTGTGTAGAGACAGCATGACCACAACTCCATAAAGGAAGACATTTCATTAGGGCTGGATTGCAGTTCAGAGATGGTGCTGGAGATGCAGTTGAGAGTTCTACATCCGGCTTTCAGGAGACAGAAGGAGAAAGAGAGACACTGGGGTTGACTTGTGCTTTGGAAACCTCAAAGCCCACCCGCGGTGACACACTTTGTCTGACAAGCCACACCTTCTCCGGAAAGCCACACCTCCTCATAGTGCTGCCACTCCCTCTGAGCCTATAGGACCATTTTCAGTCCAACCACGACACCAGGAAAGTCCCATTTTACCGAAAACACCTGCATTTGCATCACATTTACCAGCATTGGAAACACAGCCTCTTTAGCCTCGAAGATGGATGAAACGTATTTTAAAGCATGTTTCTCCTCCAAAAATCAGAGTTATGTAAATAGGATGGAAGAAGAAAATGGAAATTGTATGAATGATTAGGAATATATACCTACACTATCCTTCGAAGATGTCTCTAAAATTATTGATTGGACCTGGTTGTTTAAGTTCCAGAAAAAGCTGGACATAAAACCTACTCATCCTCTTGATCATATGTAGAACTAAAAATCTTTGTTTACTCTGGAAACAGTTTATGCATATCATGAACACATACTTAGTTCAAGCTTATTTGCTTAATATTTAGATTAGAGAGACATAAAGACTAAACACAGGGACTTGTGATGCAGCCAGTGACTATAACAATAAAAATAAGGAACTAACACCCATGGAGATAAAGAAATGAGGTGCCAGGAGGGATTTCATGGTATCATAGCATTGATTAATATCCTGAAAGAAAGTAGGCATCTATGAGACTGTTGCCTGTGTGGAGTGGTGAAAATACATGTCTTCATCAACTTTATGAAAGTCACATAGGAATGTTCATAGCAGCTAGACTCAACCAGTTTTGTTGTGCTGGCTAGGCAGGAATATAGAATATGAAACTCTTCCATTAGAAAGATAAACACTAGTATAACCTTGTCAATCAAAAGGAACTGTGTTAAAAAAAATAAATCTCATGAATTCTCAGGCTGGAGAGGAAGCCCAGGCAAATTTTGGAATAACCTGTGAAATTTTAATTGATACCACC
Organism: Onychomys torridus; assembly: GCF_903995425.1. Classification (NCBI taxonomy): domain Eukaryota; kingdom Metazoa; phylum Chordata; class Mammalia; order Rodentia; family Cricetidae; genus Onychomys; species Onychomys torridus. Next base: position 88,566,080 of record NC_050451.1, on the reverse strand, counting down.
AACGCTGCCTTCCCATAACATGGCAATACCACACAGTACTGCATTAATCTGACAGGGTTTTCCGAGACTCCTAGCCTGTGGAGTAAAGCAAGGCCTGTAATGCTGTGGGATGTTCTGTATGTTACGTGTGTTACTCTGATTGGGTAATAAATAAAACACTGATTGGCCAGTAGCCAGGCAGTAAGTATAGGCGGGACAAAGAGAAGAGAATTGGGGGAAGTGGAAGGCTGAAGAAGAGAGACCTGCCAGCCACTGCCATGACAAGCAAGATATAAGGTATTGGTAAGCCACAAGCCACCTGGCAAAAAAATGGGTTAAAGATAAAAGAAGTAGATAACAAGAAGCCTATCATGGCCATACAGTTTATAAGTAATATAAGCCTCTGAGTGATTATTTTATACATGGGTTGTGGGACTGTGGAGGCTTGGTGGGAGATGGAGAGAAGCTCTCCAGCTACACTGTAATTCCATCTTTCTTTGTTCCTAGCAGTGGTGCGAGATCTATCAGCACCTCTGGTTTAAAGAGCATCAATGTATCTGAAAATGTTTCTGTGGAGTGTCTCACAGTATCTTCACCACTCCAGATTTTTATTTTCTTAGCTTCCAGTCATTTTAAACACTGACCTTGATTGACAGTCCCCAGTTAAGGCTTTATGAAAACTTCTCTGCAGTATGGCTATCACTGCTGATAGGGGAACCCTGGGAATTCCTGACTAAATGTTTTTCTCTTGTTCTCTCTACACAACCAGATTACTTCTTGTTTGGGCTGCCATCATAACAGCCAAGCAGAACTGCCAAAACCTTGCCTTCCCCATCTCTTCTACTGAAAAATGTCCTCTGTTCACTAATCTAGTTTGTCTTTCCAGCCAGCTTTTTGCTCTGAAATCGGGGCCATGATAGGAAAGAACTAAATCATTGACATTTCCACTAAGGCACCTGTAATAGTCTGTATCATAAAGGGCAAGCAGGTTTGCAAGAATAAAAGGCCAAGAGGTTGAAGAGCCTAGCAACAGAGGCAGTCCCTTGCCATATTCAAGGCAGAGAGGATAGGGGAAAGAAGGACAGTTCCAGAGATGTCAAGAGAGATTAGGGAGGAGTCTCCAGAACAGGAATTGTCTGTGGAAGGACACAACTATTGGCAACCAGAAGTAGCAAAGAATAAAGGAGGCAGGATGGGTGAAGGAATGTTTTGATTTCTTCTGTTTTCTCACCCCTTGGCAATAATTTATGTTATCTACTTCATTAGATTTAGAATCACCATGGAAATACAGGTGCATCTATGAAGATGTTTCCAGAAAGACTGAACTGAGTGGGGAAGACCTGGCCTGAAAGTGAGCACTCCACACTATGAGCCTGAAGAGAAGAGGAAGTGAGCTGGTCACTTGCAACTCTTTGCCCATTGACTGCAAGTGCTTCACACTCAGCTTTCTGCCTCCCCTAACCTGTGAGCAAGGTTCCTGAAGTTGTTTTTGACAGGTGTTTCATCTCAGTAAGGAGAATAGTAGCCAACACATCTTGTGTTGGTAAAACCAAGTAGGTGGCCTCCAGACAGTACCAAGGGAAGGAGGGAGGATGGCTCAGCTTGGGGGCGGGGGTAGGCAAATTCAAAGCAACCTTAAAATCATTCTAGGTATTTTTTTTAAGTTGATAATGGTTTTTTATGTTTCCAAAACCTCAGGTATCATATTATTTTCTTTCTTTTGCTTAGGGTCAGATCTTGTAGATCTGGGACCCTGAAATGATGGGGAAACCCAGCAACATTTACTCTAATAGTTTTCAAGGACATGGTTTTTGATGAATGAGATAAATTCATAGAATTATTAGGAAAAATATAAAGCAGTTATCACAGTGACCTGTTCATTATAAATATTTTGTAAACATTGATTATTATTACTAGGACTTATAAACTTGGCTGTTTTAACTGCTTAGTTCTGGATATATACATACTATTAGTATCTACGTCATAAATTGTGATAATTAAATGAATTAATAAATATAATACACTTAGAAAAAAGTCTTAAAGCTGTTATGTTCTTATTATTTAACATCATGCTTTAAGAATATATTCATTGACATTTTAAAAAATGTTCATAATACCCTGCTATGTTTTTAAAAAAGTAGTAGATGAATAAAAATCTATAATATACTTGCAATTTTATAAAAATGCCATGTACCATGGTGTCCAGAGAAGAAATTTAAATGAGTATACTGAAAAGTTGCTAACTGCTAATGGCAGAAACAGAAAACTACCTCTATGAAACATGACCCTGTTTGCAAAAGGACATCAGAATGGCCTTTTAATTTGACTCATTATAGAAAATGACCCTCATCATTGACTACTCCACAGCTCTTGAGCAGCCACCCTTAGGGGATTCTCTGTTATAGACTGCGGTTACTGACTTTAAGACCAATGATGTCTGGGGCCTATTTAATTATCCACTTTGGCATCATAATTCTCTTATGATATGAAGTCTCTCTTCAGCCCCAGGCTCTGGAAAGAGGCTCTGTCACCTTTTGAGGGGTAGTAGACTAAAGCATGGTGGGATTGCCTGAGAGCAATGAGGAGAACATGTAAGTGGGAGAACTAAGAACCTCTACAACTAACAAAGAAAAGATGCCTCAGTGTTGAAAAGAGAATAAATGTGGTCCTTTGTTGTTTAAACTATGGGGAGAGTCTGGAGGCATGGGAAGGAGAGGGAAGGTGATCAAAATGTATTATATGAAAAACACTTAGGTAAAATTATGTTCTGTGCTCGAATGTAAATATCAAACTGGGGAAATTTGAAGCTTCATTGTAAATAATTTATGATATATAAAGATTTTAGAAACATAAAGATTGTCAGGCAGACAATTATGGAAGTGTATCTACATTAAGTGTCAGCATTCTGAAATGTTGAAGACATTGATTTAATTTTACAGGAAAAATGAATTTGAGAAAAGAACTCAGCAATCATGAAAGATGATATAAATGAATGTTTTATGGTAGGAACTATGCTCATCAACTGTATTTTAAAGTCTTGTCTTCACTGTAACTGCTCCACTCCAGACGTCACCATGGCTCCCAAGGACCTCCTAAAACCCTTCAAAGGCCTCCATTTACATTTGAATAAAACAGAAACTTCTTGTTCTGACATTTAAAACTACCCAGACCTATTCCTGCATACTTCAAAAACTCATCTTCAAGTCTCACACTCACTGATCGATCCAGAGCCCAATTTTAAATAAGCAAATGTTCCTTCCTACCTCTGGTACTTTACACATCTGCTTGGAATACTTCCCTTCAAGATCTTTGCTTGTTAGCCTTTCCTTTCATTCTAGTCTCAGTTCAAATATCAAGTTCAAATGTCAACAGATTTCCCTCATCATCATTTCTAAAGTGATTCTATAAGTTACTTTTACTGGGGTCCAGAATATGATGCAGAATTATAGAATTCTGCCTTGCTGGCTGGAAAACATTGCAAGCTAGGAAGCTGAGATGCTCCAGTGGGATGTAGAGGTGATCACAGCCTAAGATACTGCCTTTTCTATATGCTGATAATTTTTATGAGGTACTTGACTAAAAATTAGGAAGTAGGGTCTTCATTCTAGAGTTGATCCCTCTCACCTACTTCAAGCACAAGCAAATAATATTTCAGTGTGGCATATATATTCAAAAAATGATGATCTCTATATAGATGTATGAATGGATGATATGCATGTATATATATATATAACATATTCATGACAGATGATAGAAAGATACATAAATGCATACATACATAAATCATAGATAGATAAGATATGTGGATAGACAGACAGATAGATATATTGATTGATAGATGGTAGATAAAGATAGAAATGAGAAAAAGGGTATGTTTTATAGATATAACCCAGATACATCATTCAGGATTGGGAAAGAAATAGCTTCGTCTGTAAAGTCCTTCATGCCCAAGTATAAGGACCTTGATTTGACACATAACACCCTCATAAAGAACTGGGCATGGTGACATGTGCTTGTAAGCCCATACTGAGGAAGAAGAAACAGGAGGACCTGGATTTGCTGGCTATCCAGTAGAGTTGAATCAGCAAGCCCCAGGTTCCAGTTAGGAGTCCCTGTTTCCAAATATTCAAGAGGCTGTACTTGAGGTATGACACCAAAGTTGACTTCTGACTTCCCTATGAACACATATGCATATGAATCCTCTCACATACACTAGTTCATGCACACAAACAAAAATAAATAGAGATAAAGTAAATTAAAAACTAGAATAAACTATGCCTGAGGAAGAACAATCCTGAAATTGTCTTGAGGCTTATGCACACATGCGCATGCATGTGCATGCACATCTCCCCACATAAAACATGCATACCTGTCTACACATATGGCCCGTATGGACACATAAAGACACAGTGTGTCATTTCAGAATAGGGACAAAAACTACAAAATGTCATGTAATCAATACCATAGAAGAGGATAAATTAGTGTTCTTATCAGTTATACAGTGCATGTCTTACAATCTAAGAATCCCATAGTAAGAAATCTGTCCTAAATATATTCAGGTGAATAAGAAACTGAAAATGTTTGTTGCAGCACATCTTGCATTGACAGAGTCAATTAAAGTATCCTTCAATTCAGGAGAGTGGGCACCATAATAACACAAAATAATAATAGAAGCCATGGAAGAGGGCACACATAGCAACATGGAAGGATCTTAAGCATCTAATGCTGAGAATAAGAAACATGATGAGAACTTTTCATGGTGTCATCAGAATAAAATATAAATTTTATGAAGACAGATAACAATGCACATTTCATGAGAACACAAATCCTGAAAGCTAAGTGGCAGGTACCTACATGTTAATTGAGATGGAAAGAGGATGAATATGAAAAATGGAACTGAAAACTAAACCAGTGGAAATGTAAATAAAATATTAACAAGAAAGGAGCACAGGATGGAGGAATAAATGAGGAAAACCCTAAACTTGAAACTAGATAATCTGATTTTTGAGGCTTGATAACCAGATACGTACGATGCTAGCTTCATTCTACCTTCTAAGCAGGTAGTTCAGTGCCCTGTAGTAAGGGCTGCGAGTGGGAAGTGAAATGGTTAAAGATGGGCTTCATTGTGCTCAGATACACAAGATAAATGAGGTGAGGATAAAGCACCATTGGTTCAGTACTGTGTCTATCTTTCTTGCCACACAACAAACAAGACAGCGACACATTGATTTACAGTAAAAGGGCCTATCTTTGCAGCCAGAAGGGTTGGAAACTTTATTTTTTTCCCAATGAAAGCAAATCATTCTTTTAAGAAAGTCACTGGACATCTAAAAGGAGGCTTTGAAAAATAAGTTGATAAAGAAGGTCATTTCTTCATGTGTCTCCTCAAACAGCATCATTATTTTCAGCTTTATAAAAGCAATTTTTCCTACCTTTCTGGGTCCAACTGCAGCTCAGATGGTGGTCAAATTTGCTATGGATGATCCTGAAATTGCAAGAGCTAGCCATTGGCTGTGTCACTAGAGTGAGTGTCCTTAAGGCACAATGAATAATACATAGCATCATTATTATGCCTTAGAAAATACATGGATTGGAGCTGGCCCATGGAGAGATAAAGGCAGAGACTCTGGGGTGAATCCTAGAGGTGACTGGAATTTAAAAATAATAAATTATACTGTTTCCCATAAATGATTCCTGTTCATTAACAAAATACTATCATAAGAGCCATATAATGCAACAATCACTTTGCAACCTCAACCCCAGCTAGGAATTAACCTTTCTGTCCAGGACTTCAGTGCATTTAGTTGTTGTGTTTTAGTTGTGTACATAAATTTCACTTTGTTTCTATTTGGAAGGAAAAAAAAGATACTTGCTTTTAGCTTCTTTATCAAGCAACCAATTTTAGAATTAAAAATGAAAAAAGTATCTCAAACTTTGACAAAGTGTCCAGAACTCCTTCTTTGGAAATCTGAAATGACATCATTAAACATTTTGATAAGAGCATTATTGCTGTGGAATAGCTTTCTGTATGCTGTGAATAAGTGTGGCTCCCACTGGATAATAAACAAAGCTGTTTTGGCCTATGACAAGAAAGCTTATAAACAGGCAGGAAATCCAAGCAGAGATACAGAGAAAATAAGGGTGGAGTCAAGGAGACTGGAACCTGCAACTGAAGGATGAACAAGATGCAAGCAGACCGGTAATGCCACGGCAACATATAGTTTAATAGGAATGGATTAATTTAATATAAAAGAGCTAGCTGGCAAGATGCTGAAGCCATAGCCATAGAGTTTGTAATTAATATAAGCCTCTATGTGATTATTTTATACATGGCTGCAGGACCACAGGACAAGGTAGGACGAAGAAACTTCCCTTTACACATTGTATTTATTCCATTAAGAAAAAAAGAGCATTTTCTATTTATCTGATATCCTAGAGGGGATAGAAAGCATCCGTTTGAGGAACACAAAATGAGACAGCAAGGTGGTCTCCAGGGCAATGTACTAGGAATAATAAAATGCAAATCTAATAATAAATAAATCCCAATTTAACTGCTTGATTTCTTTTACACATCCAACATTTATGCAGGTGGTTAAGGTTCATAGCAATTGAGGATCTAATATATCAAGGTATGCTGAGCATGTAAAATATCACACATATAGTACAACATAAGCATTCCCTTACTCTTGATCTGATCAAACCTTACAAAGAAGATATACATTTCAAATTATACCAAAATATATGAAGAGAGATGACATAGTAGAAACCTAGAGAAACTAAAATGGACACAAAATAGAAAGCAGTGAAATTGGTTTCTGACAAAGAGTCTGGAATCGACCATTGAGAAAATAACACAGGACTAGGCTATCTGAGCATATAGTGTGGCAGTTGATTTAGGGTCTCAGTTACTATAGTTGCAACACCAGTATGAACAAGGCAATGACCATAGAGTACACATCTTTGGAAAACAAACAGAATTCTATCTCTCTTCGTGTGTCTCTCTGTCTTTGTCTCTGTCTCTCTGTCTGTCTGTCTTTCTCTGTTGTATACCCACCTGTATGTCTGTGGGTGTGCATGCCCATTCAGAGGTCAGAATAGACCACTGCGCATCATCTTTCATCTTATTCTCTTGAGATACGGTCCCTCATTGAACATGGAGATAGACTAGTGGATAGCAACCTCTAGTAGAAAACCTCTGTCTTTTCCCCCAACAGTGTTGAGCTTACAGGCACTTATGCATCTTTTTCATGAGGGTTGGGGATTTAAACTCAGGGTCTCATGCTGGCACATTAAGTGTTCTTACCCACTGATCCATCTCTCAAGCCCTGCGCACACAATCATGCTGAAAATGAATAGCAAGTGGAATTACCAGGACACAAGAGCCAGGGCCCTGTTTGTAGGAGGTCTAGTTGTTATTCCCAGGGGCCTGGGTTCATGTTCTGGACAAGTTCAGCCTTCCTGATTTAACAGAAAATGATGGCAAATGTGAGTCTTCTTTTTATAAGAGTACAAACATGCATTTAGTTCATCCAAGAGAATGGAATGATGGACCACTTAGGGATTTCAAACATTCCCAAGACAACAGAGAGGAGAGAAACTGCCTTCAGGAGCCATCTCAGCACATCATTTGTGCAGGATTATATTTTGAGATACATTAATGGTCACCCTTCTCTTTTTTCCTTCCATTCCCCCATTCAACTATGAGCAGACATTTAATTTGAAATAATTAGGTTTGTAATGGTAGGTATTAATGGACAAAATGAAAAGATGAAGCCCTTAACCACTGAAAGAACATCTTGACAGTGTTCTGTAAGAGTGGCCTTTTTGCTCACAGAGCACTTCTCATGAAAAATCAAGTAAGTTAAATCTAGAAAGACTGGACTCTGTTGCAAGAGACTTCTGTGGACTTGAAAGACCTCAGAACTGTCAGGTTTAAGTGCTCCCAATAACTGCCTCTAAGCCACTGCCATAGTGCGGTCAAACATAAACGAATTCAGAAAGCAAATAAAAGCTACAAGTCCTTTGCACAATCAGTTCTGTACATAAACCAACAGCACATACTCATTGATTTCATAGTTCAGGAATAAAAGATGGAGAGGATTCAAGATGGTGTAGCTAAGCTTTCAAAACTGTATTAGAGGAACAATGACTACAAAGTGGCACAGTAGGAATTACAGGATCTATTCAGAGCTTTCTCTTCATAAAACAACAACTGAGCATCTATGTGGTCCAACAGGCAGAAGGGCAATGGTGTTCACCTGGAGCCATCCTGTTAAATTGACATTAAAGATCCTTAGAGCAAAATACAAATGGATGGAGAATTGGCGATCAATTACCTATAAAAAAAAAAATCCTCCAAGGGGTGTGTGTAGCAAGGAGGATGAGAAAGTGAGATGGATGTGAAGAATCCTCAAAGAATCAGGGAAGGAAGGAGAAGGGGAGCAGCTATGCCGAGATACAGTGAGTAGCAAAGAAAAGGAGTGTTGAGTAAGAAGGTTCAAATGCAATAGAAAGGCAACTAGACAGGAAAATGACCACTAGTGGGCACTAGTGATAACATCTGATTACTTTAAACTTCAACAATGCCCATGTTCTGTCAGAGTTGGTCTTTAAATGACAGTATCACAGGAACACTCAGAGCCACTTCATCTAAACAGCCTTGCTCTCTGCTTATCTACCAGTGGGATGGAACACAGTGCAGAGTTGTTCAGCTAGCTAACATTGGGAAATTAAATTAATGCCTTCAAGTAAGAGTTGCTCTACTGACCAAAATTCTGGTCTTGAGACCTGTCCTAGTAACAGAGCTCCCCAAGTGCTTAATTAATGGGCAGGGAAAACTATTTGCAAAGTGGTATTTCCTGTGCCATAAGCTCCCTTCTGGCGATAAGTTTTCTGCAAAGGTATCAATTAGTGACCTGCAGCCACTAAGTGGATTTCTCCTTCCATCTTTCACTAAATGACCCCTAAATTTACAATTGCTATAATCAGCCACTGTGCTGTGTACATAGTACTTAGGTCCGTCTTTGTATAATATTTGTAAATTACTTGTATGCTAGCATTATGTATTTGAATTCAGACTCTCCAATTTAAAACTTCCCACAGCATTCCTTTACCGTTTATTACAAAGTCAGGCAGGCCAATGGTAAGAGACAGCTTAACAAAGCAAGTGTTTGAAAATAATGTATGCTTGTAGGACCAGATAAAAAGACAATAGTTGTTTCAGCTCACATGAACACAAAACTATAAAACCTAAACATGACTATAGTATCATTTAAAATTAAAAAGCATCTGTATTGTTAATTGGCATCTAATGAATTGAAATGACTATGAACATATCTAATTGTAATGAGGGTTTTTAAATGAGCCCCCTTAATGTCTTATGGAATGCATGAACAGCTTTAGTGAAGTCCTGTTCACTTTTGATAAGGAAGCCTAAAAACAGTTAGTGCTCTTTTCATTAGTGTTTTATTCCTTTTCAAAGAAACCAGTCCTGACAAAGGGGATGGCTGATAAGAAAAGACAAATCCAGTGGAGCATACACATACTTAGATTATTAGGCAACAAATAGTCAGGCTTATTGTGTGTCTCGCTGTAGCTTTAATTAAAGAATAATGATGGTGATGGGGAAAGATGATAGTGATGAAAGAGAGTGGAAGGAGGAAGAGGAGAAACACTTATTCATCTGTTAATTTCTGCTTGCACTCCAGATGTCTCAAGCAATCTTCACCACAACTCTCTAAAACATACATTGGAGTTTTCTATTCCAATAGATATTTTAGTCACTATTGTTCAAGTTAAGAAAACTAGTGTTCAAAATAGTATTCAAACTTCCATCCATTGTGACAATTGCTTTATTATTATTATTATTATTATTATTATTATTATTATTATTATTGAAGCGCCTGTTTTCCTTATCCTATTAATGTAGCCTATATCTTAATGTTTTCAGAAAGTTCAATCACTTTTGTGTGGGAAGTGCATCTCATCTCCCTCTTCATCTTACCTGTGAGCCATGCCTTTATTTTCCAATGGCTTACCTCTTTTACTTCTAGGTAGTTTTAGGTCCCAGAACCAAGTCACACTCCATATCCTACATTTGAGCAAAGGGGAGAAAACATCTGGTAAATCCCATACATCCACTCACATGTGGATGCTGAAAAGCATGACTTTGTAGAAGGTGGAGAAGAACAGGGGTCCTAAGAGGCTGTGGAAGATGAGGATAGTATGAGAAAAGTAGGTGATAAAGGGACCCATGCACACTTCTTGATCAGGAACAAGTCTGGTAACTGGAGTTCACTTTACACTTTGCTGTTGTTATGTTGATTTTGGTTTTCTGGAGAGATATTTCCACTGGGTAACACAAACCAGCCTGGAACTTACTATACAGAAGAAACTGGCCTTTTACTCAAGATCCACCTACCTCCCTGAGTGATGGGTAGAGAAGCCTGTTCCACCACACTCAGTTCTTCTATAACATACAAAGGTGTAGAACAGAAAAATCTACAGACCCCCCACGTGAAGAAGAGATGGATATTTCAGGAGATAGGAAAGCTAGATGCCTTCACTTGTGCATATTGTTTATACATTTAAATTATCACTCTTTATTTCCATAAATGTATACCTATTGTTATAAGTTATAAAGGACTGTGATGAATTCTAGCTCAGAAGCTGAATGGCTTCAGATAAGTTCACTGAGTTCTTGACTTTTTTTTTTTCTTACTGAGTAGGGTGACAGCAAAGCAGAAATACCTCATGAAACCTTTTGAAAATAAAACTTAACATTTGCAGTACATCTTTCAAAAATTGTGAATTGGATTTGGCTTTTCTTACATATATTACAGATAAGCTAAGACATGTTACCTATTCGAGATATTGTAGCACCACTATAGCATGAATCTTAGAGTCTTATTAATAAAACAAACCTGGGACCAGGTACTAGGGTGAATGCTGAAAGATCAGAGAAGCAGAACAAGCCACAGACACCTCACCTTGACAATTCCTCAACTGATCCTGTTTCCTCAGACTGGAAGCTTCTGAGTCCTCATCCAAATGAATCTCAGCTGAACTGCTGCTAGAAGCCTAAAAGCTTAACTAGGCTATAGTTCCTCATTCTCACGCCTTATATACCTTTCTTCCTCCTGCCATTACTTCCTGGGATTAAAAGCATGAGTCACTATGCTTGGCTGTTTCCAGTGTGGCTACCACTGCCTATCCTCTATGTTTAATATTGTGGCTGTTCAGTTCTCTGACCCCAGATAAGTTTATTAGGCTGCACAATATTTTGGGGAACACAATACCACCACACACCACTATCTCCAAGCACTTCTATTTGTCTTATTTCTTCCATGGAGGATAGTTTCAGAGTTATGAATACTTTCATTCTGCATAGCTCACCTTTTGCCCATAGGAGTCAAATGATATAATGGGTAAAAGGTATTTTGCAAACTGAAACACATCATAAGAATATGAGTTGTTTTAGCTAATAGAACTTGGATGAAATAAGCCATTATAATATTCATGCTTAGTTTCAGTGGTAGAAGTGAGACAGCATGCAACAATGGTTGCTCTTGTAAGTAATAGAAGAATCAATTACTAGCTGCTTGACAGCCCACTGGACCGTGATCCTGAGTTCACACATCATTCTTATAAGCTACATTCTCCCTCTCTTCCCTCCCACCTTCCTGTACCTCTTTCTGCTTTTCTCTGTGCCAATTTCTGGTTGATTGTTAAGGCTCCAGGGATGTTGACTAAACTCCCTTCCCCACTGTGTGTGTGTGTGTGTGTGTGTGTGTGTGTATGTATGTTTTTATGTGTGTGTATATGTATTTTTATGTATGTATGTATGTGTGTGTGTATATGTGTGTGTGTGTGTGTGTGTGTGTGTGTGTGTGTGTGTGTGTGTGTGTGTGTTTCTTGCTTATATTCCAATGCCAGGATTTAAGGGAGCAGTCAGGTAATATATTTATTGACTTAATTACTTATTTATTTTCTGTTATTCTCTCTAAAAAGGATATAAAGTATCTAAGAGTTCAATTATTTGCCATGTGTCTTTCATTACTCAAATTATATACATGATAAAGAGTTCCAGAAGACACTGCTGCCAAGGGTCTAACTCCTACATTAAGCCAATTCAGTTGCTATGTCCTTGGGAACATGTCATTGTTTTAATAAAAAGGACATGTTGTCACTTAGTGAAGATATTTTGCATGTCAAACAATGTATTGGGTTATTTATCGTCTCAGATACAAGTATTAATAACTTTACAGAAGAAATTTTATTACCTCCATCATCTGAATGAGAAATGGAGGCTAAAATTTAATTGTGGCTGACACCAAAGTCATCGACTAAGGGAATCTGATATTTTTGTTATAAAATCATTCACAGATTTAAACACTGATTTACTTCTTAGTAGAGAAATGCTATAATCTTATTCATGTTATACATAGGCTCATTTGCTCTATTTCCCTTTATAATTGAATGTATATGTGATAAATTTTACTTTCTCTTCTTTTCTTGCCAGGGTTTTATTTTCATGCTTCCACAATGCAACATGTTGAATTACATGTTTCAACATCATTTGATTTATGACAAGATTTCTCCCACATTCTCTCACTTCTAATCACTCAGAACTATCCCTTGTCTATTAGGAAGCCGATGTGGGTCTTTAGTCAGGGTTTACTCATCACTTAGAGCTCTTCCTACCTGTAACAATGTCCCCACTCCTATCCATAAACATTCTGTTGTTTTTCTGTTAATTTTCTCTTAATTAGGCTTTCCTCACTATGTACAGTCTGTGAATCAGGCTTTCTCTCGACCATTGCCAGCAGTCTACAGAGGATGTATCATTGTGGATTTCTGGGGACCTCTCCAGCACTCTGCCTATTCCTGTTCTCATGTGGTCTTCATTTATCATGGTCTGTTATTCCTTGTCCTCCCTTTCTGTTCTTGATCCAGCTGGGATCTCCTGCTCCCCTAAGCTTTCTTTTCCTCAAACATTACCCTTCATTACTACCACTGTTGTCCAGGTTGTTCATGTAGATCTCATCCATTTCTCTGTCATTGGGTGATCCCTGTGTCTTTCCTAGGGTCCCATTTGTGATCAGATGGCCAAACACCCTAACAGTTGTGCTGGAACCCTCATCCAATAACTGATGGAAGTGGATGCAGAGATCCTCAGCCAGGCCCCAGGTGGAGCTCCAGGAGTCCAACTGTCTAGAAAGAGGAAGGACTATAAGAGTGTGAATTGTTGAGACCAAGATTGGAGAGGCACAGGGACAAATAGCCAAACTAATGGAAGCAAATGACTTATGAACCAAAAGCTGGAGCCCCCAGCTGGATCAGGCCCTCTGGATAAGTGAGACAATTGAATAGCTTGAACTGTTTGGGAGGCACCTGGGCTGTGTGACCGTGACCTGTCCTTAGTTCATGAGCTGGCTGTTTGGAACCTTGGGCTTACACAGGGACACTTTGCTCAGCCTGGAAGGAGGGCACTGGATCTGCCTGTTCTGAATCCACCAGGTTTAAATGAGTCCCCAGGGGAGTCTTGGCCCTGGAGGCTATGGGAATGGAGGGGAGCGGATGGAGGGAAGGTGGGTGTGGGGGCAGGAGGGGGTAGGACAGGGGAACCCATGGCTGATGTGTAAAATTAAAACACAAATATAATAATAATAATAATAATAATAATAATAATAATAATAATAAAAATAAAGAAAAAACAAAATAAAACAAAGGAGAATCATTTCCTACAGTTCTTGGGGCTAGGAGGCCTGGGGTCATGGTGCTAGCAGACTCATCACCAGTGAGATCTTGTTACTCATCAAAAGTACCTTCTAGATACTGGGTGAGGAGCCTCTTGCTGGCCTCTTTTCTAAGAACATAATCTCATTGATCTGCCTTTTGATCTAATAACATAATTATGTCACAGTACTGCTGTGGGGTGTTCTGTACATTAAATGTGTTGCTCTGATTAGTTAATAAATAAAACACTGATTGGCCAGTAGCCAGGCAGGAAGTATAGGCAGGACAAGCAGAGAAGAGAATTCTGGGAAGTGGAAGGCTGAGGCAGAGAGACCCTGCCAGCCACCGCCATGACAAGTGAGATGTAAGGTACCTGTAAGCCACAAGCCATGTGGCAACTTATAGATTAGCAGAAATGAGTAAATTTAAGATAGAAGAAGTTGCTAACAAGAAGCCTGCCACGGCCATACAGTTTGTAAGCAATATAAGTCTCTGTGTGTTTACTTGGTTGGGTCTGAGCGGCTGTGGGACTGGTAGGTGAGAAAGATTTGTCCTGACCTGGGCCAGGTAGGACCATGAAAACTTCAGCTACACAGTACTCCCTCCTAGGGTATGAATTTCAAACTCTGAGTTCACACAATCTGAGCATTGTGACCACTTTACACTGAATCTCATAATCTCCTCAGCACTTTCTGCCCTTACATTTGAGCCAATAATTCATAATTCATTTATTTTGCAACACTTTGTACCCTTTTATTTTTCATTTTTCCTTTCAATTGTGACTTTTGTGATTTTTGAAAAGAAGGTCTTGCTATATTTTACCCAGGCTAGCCTCTAGCCCCTTGCCTCAGTCCCCTGAGTGCTGAATTACAAGCCTGTGACACCACCCTTGCCTCAGCCATGATCCTGTTACATAGCATCAGCTATTGTTTGCTCATGTTATCACAGTTTCTATGTATGTTTATAGACAAGTGCAGGTGTGCACGTGCCTGTGGAGGCTGGAGGATAACCTCAGGTGTGGTCCTTTGGGCACTCACTGACTACCTTCATTGTGAGATGGACACAATCACTGGCCTAGATCTTGCTAAGTAAGTTGGTCTGGCTTGTCAGCAAGCTCCAAGTATCTGCCTGTCTCTACCTCCCCAGCTCTGGGATTACAAGCATGTCTCACCATGCCCAACTTTTTTACATGAGTTTTGGGTATTAAATGTTGTTCCTAAAGCTGATAAGTAAATTGTTTTATTAACTGAGTTATCTCCCCAGCCTCAGTTTCTACAATTTCTAAAACATTTGTTTGCCCTTAACAACTATCCCAATCTAGGTTGATATCAGTGGAATAGAGTATACAATATATCCAAATTTTATTTCTCATATAAGCCATATTCAAATTAAAAGACATGATACAAGATAGTGCCTGCCACATACCTGGGTTCAGATACCAAGCAGCCATGTAACAGCTAGGTGTGGTGTTTTACATCTGTGACCAAAGCACAGAAAAGTTGAGGCAGTTGGATCCGTAGAGCCCATTGGCCATCTAGTAGAACACTCATTGAGCTCTGACTCAGTGAGATACCCTGCCTTACAAAGAAAATGGAACATAATCAAGGAAGACACCCAATGCTGAGTTCTAGCCTCTGAACACACTGGCACATACATGCATGTGTGTCTCTTGTAACTGTGCACCCATACACAGACATGCTCTCACACATATACTACACACACACACACACACACACACACACACACAAGATCTGCAGATATATGTAGAATTTTTCCAAATTACACACAAAAAAGAAAAGTAAATATAATCACATATATATATAGTCCACTTTTTTTAAAGTATTGGATATATTGTAGGTGAATATAATCTTTAGCTTGAAAAACAGAAAGATTTGCTGTTTTACAAAGCATACAAGGAAATAAATTTTAGTAGTTATATTTCCTTTTTTAAACTGTCACAATTTTATTTAATCAAAAATGGCCAGTATAATTTGATGTGATTTTCCATGTGACATGACAAATATTGCTACATGACATTATTTCATTTTTCCACTTTCTCTAGATGAAGTGTTCAAATATGTTTTCCCACTTTGTAATTTTGGAACATAGTTTCAAGGTGGAGTGAAAGTTTAGAAAGTCAAGTCATACCCAGTTCTAAAACCTGCATGAGGTTATAGGAAGGATATGAATCACTCACAGTATGAACCATGCATATTTATGAGTATCTAAGCCTAAATGGTTATTTGGTCATTTGCCAAGGACAAAACTGGTTGCCAAAAAATGTGGAAAATGCCCAAGCCTAGACACACCTTCCTGAAAATGTTTATTTTCCTCCCCATAGGTCGTTTAATAAAAAGCACTGACTTTTCCACCCACATCTGGGTGTTTTCCCTGGAACTGTATATTGTGGGGTTACTTAGAAAGTTTTCCTCCTTCTGTCTGCTCCTTCTTCAAGCAAGGCCAATCACTGTAGTCAGTCATGGCTGCATGATTTTTTTTTTTTTTTTTTTATTTCACGCAGTTTAAAGTGGCATGTAAGGAATAATCAACCACCCTCACTTTCCCAAGCGCCCCTTTGCTGCACACATCTTAAAACATAGCTGCTAAAGGATAACTGTAAATAAACTTAACAGAGTTAAGTCCACTCAAGAGCTAAAAATGAGGTAGTTTGCAATTAGCTTTGTAAAAGCATTCTGTCTTCAGAAAGAATGTCTGTCAGATATTCACCAAATGCATTTGCTTTTCTCCTTTGTCAAGGGTACCCACCACCTTTCTAAATGTGTAAAATGAATTTCACCCTTTCCCTTACCGTTAAGTTTTACTCAAAATCCAGGTAACAAGAAGAGGAACGCTTGCATAGTTTTCAACACTTTCCAGTATCTTCAATGCATTTAACCCTGATTTAGCCCTGCAGGATGTAAGACAGACTTGACCTTGCAGAGTTTATGTTTAATATGTTAGGTAGGCATGAATGAAAGAACTTGGGCCCCAACTTGTTAACTCAAGGGAACTACCAACTAGGAATATCTACCTAAGACTATGATGTCAATACCAGAAAATTTTAATTTGTACTAAGCCACAAAAATTAGGAGTTTACCTATACTGGTCTCATCTAATTAAAACAGAAACTGTGCTTCCAGAGGAAAAGTCAACTATGGCACACTGGCTTTGTGCTAGGATGTTGGTAGAACATTTGTATCAAAAGCTTGGAGAAGTCCTAAGTAGGAAAGGGTTTTGAACTCCAGAATGGTCAAATAAGAACACTCTGATAGAGAACAATGAGATATTTCTTAATTCAAGGCGATGGTTGTGCTCAAGCAGTGATTGGAACTGACAGAAAACATACAAATTTTCCAGGATAAAACTCAGAGAATAAATCTAGCAACTACATCACAGCGCAGTGAGGTGGACTAAGGAAGGGGAAGATCCTGAGGAATGGAACTTTGAATTCTGTCCAGATTCTTGGTGACCTCTAAGATATGTATGAGTAGAAAAGACTGCAAGTGTCAGAGCCACTTTGAGAAGTGCCAAATGTCAGTTCGCTCCTCCACGGTAGGTGGAGTTTTCAGTGTGAGTATTGCTAATCTACCACAGACAGTACAGGAAAGAAGAAAGCAGGTTTGTCAAAGCAATACAATAATGCCCAGAGCCTCCATATAAAATCATAGTATTCACTAAGCAATTCAAAAGTACTCCAAATATAAAGAGACCAGGTAATATAATTCTCCCTTAAGAGAAAAAGCAATGAAAGTAATACATATATATACTTACAATGCGTAATGGCATTTTAAAAAGCCTCAGTGTAAATACAGATTCTTTAGAAAACAAGCCTAGAATTTATTGAAAAGACTGTCTGAAATTTTCAAATTCCTTGCATGGCCATAAGAGAAAAGTGGAGATGGAAGACAGGTCAGTGAACTTGAAGAAAGCTCCGTAAAAATTTCCCAACCAAAAACCCTAAAAGAAGATGATTAGAAGAAAATGAATTAGTCTCAGATACCCATAAAGTAACAGCAACAGCTAGAATATGTGTGTAACTACAGTCTCAGTAGGAGATGAAGAATAGAGCAGAGCCAGATATTTGGATAAATAATGACCAACATCCACCTACATTCTGTAAAAATCTCAAATTTATGATTGTAGAAGTTTGGTGAATTCTAAGGAAGACAAATGCACATGTAGTCAAATTTAGGCTTCCCATGGTTAATTGCTGGAGAAAATCTTGGAGGCAGCTAGAAAAACCCTGACAGAGTTCCTGCAGTGGAAGAGCAATTCAAACGACCTCATATTTTCATTAGGACAGTATAAACCAGAAGATAATGCCACATTGTCTTTAAAATACCTTTAAAAAGCTGTCAGGAGAAGGAAGTACAGAAGTTCCTATAACCGTAGAGCTTGTCAACCAATAAGCCAATAAGGCATTCATGAATCTAGGCTGTAGTGGATAGCCATCCCAGCCTTGGCCTGGAAGTTCCAACCCCCATTGAGGCTTTGGTAATGGTCACGCCCACAAGGCGGGGCTGAGGGAGGAAGCTGAAGACCCAGAATCGAGAGGAGAGGTCTCTCTCTTGATTCTGGGACCCTGGACGCTAGAGGTGGACCCAGCAGAGTTCTCCAGAGAACACCGCCGGACTGCGCCATCCCTTTGCCAGACCCTACAACCTACCCCTTCATTTGTAAGTTACCCCAAAAAATAAACCTCCCTTTTAAAAAAAATAATAAATTTTTAAATTTTTTTAAATTTTATTTATTTATTTATTTATTTTAGACTTTACAGTACTTAAGGGCATAAACTCTGCAACCAAAACTCTTGGGTTCAAAACTTGGCTGCATTCTTACCAGTATATGGCTTTGGGATGGTCATTTCACATCACCACACCCCAGTTTCTTCATCTCCAAAGCAAAGATATCGAAAATCTCACTTGATTGCTGTGTTCAAATTATTACACTGAATTTATTCCTGGGCGGCTCAAGGACTATTTGACCAGTAGCAAGTGGTTTAAGTTCTTATCAGATAAGTGAATTTCTAATAAGAATTAAGGCTGTGGCCCTATCTCATCTGGCATGCAAAATAGACTTAGGATAATTTTTTAAACTAAGTGAATAAAAATTTTGAAAGTGTGAGAAGAAGATGTGACTATTGGTGCAATTATTTAGGCCACTCCACATAGTTAAGTATCTTTTCAACTAAAAATCAGCTAAGAAAACTATGCAAAAACCTTGTCATGTGTGATGAAATTAAAGGCAAGCTGTGTGCACACTAAGGTTAAAATGGAGGGGTAATGGTGGGAAACAGCTAGAAGAGAGGTGTATTTTGTACTTAGATTAGTCTTTTGTTTGCAATCATGGTTTCTCTGTGTAACAGCCCTGGCTGTCCTGGAACTTGCTTTGTAGACCAGGCTGGTCTTGAACTCATAGAGATTCTATGAGTTCTGCTCCTGCCTTCCATGTGCTAGGATTAAAGGTGTGTGCCATGCCTGGCATTATGTCTTTCTAGCAAAATATTTTAAGAAAAGTATGAATTCATGGAAGAGTTTGCTGATTTAAAAGCAAAGTGTAAAAAGAAGAGGAGAAAAGAGAAGAGAAAGAGGGTGAGAAGGAGGAAGAAGAGATGGAAGGGGGAGGGAGAAAAAGAGCAGGAGAAGAAAGGGGAGTGGAGGAAAAGGATGAGGAGAAGAAAGGAAAGAATATAAAGAGCACAGGAACTGAAGAACTTGGAAGTCCAGGACAACTTACTGGGATTTATGTGAGAAATAAAATTCTGTTTTATAAACCCACAGAGACTTTGAGGTTTCCCTCAAAGAGCTCCATTTATCATAATTAATACAACAATGATACATTTTTTTTTCCCCGTGGATGAGTATCTTCCTGTGTGTACGTGTCTGCCAGGATAAGGAGCATGCTTATGCCACATAATTCTGTCAAACTGTTTTGTGTTTACTTAGTACTTTGAGAATTGGGACAATATAATAATTTCCTTTTCATGTTTATCTTGTCAAATCAGTCCCCTGTGTGGAAAGATGCAATTAAAATATGCTGTTGATAAAATGTAGCAAAAAAAAATCTATTATATCTAAAACAATCATCTCAAAAAAGGCTTTTTATTTCATCATCATCATTACCAAGATTTTCCTTTTAAATACTTTCTTGGTCTAAAGAGATTGGGTGTAAAAATGAAGTCTCAAATTTCTAAAATACAACAAAGGGTCATATGGAAAGTGGGTAAATGGGTGGCTTATGTGGAAAGTGGGTAAATTGGTGGCATGTGGAAAGTGGGTAAATCAGTGGCTTGTGGATGTAGCAAATTCACTTTTCAATGTTAATTAGGCTTTCTATTGCTGTGAAGAAACAACATGACCATGGCAACTCCTATGAAGGAAAACATTTATTGGATGGCTTACAGTTTCAGAGGTTTAGCCCATTATCATCACAGTGGGATATGGTGACATACAGGCAGATATGGTGCTAGAGAAGGAGCTGAGAGTGGAGAAGGAGCTACATTTTGATCCCACAGGCAGCAGAAAGTGGTCTGAGACACTGGGCATGGCTTGAGCATATATGGGATCTCAAAGCCTACCTCCACAGTGACACACTTCCTTCAATAAAGGCACACATGCTCCAAAGCTACACTGTCTAATAGTGCCACTCCCTATGAGATTATGGGGGCCAATTACATTCAAAGTACCAAAGTCTGTAACATTTATTTCTTGAGTAATGAGAATAATCATTTCTGTTCCTACTGATCATCCCCACTTGTAAATAATCCAAACTTATTGAAAATTTTATTTTCTTTAAGAAAAAGGTAATTTTAGACTTTGTAAAGAGATGTATAAATCAAAGTTAGCTAACCTCACCAATGACTGAAGCATATAAGTAAGGGAAGTTCACCCACTCGTTTGCTTTTATAAAGGAAGAGAAATTCAATCTTACTACTCAGTAGGACTCTAACTACTTAACTATGTCAGTGTAAATAAAAGTTTGAATCCCTCACAGGCATAAAATATGGGTATTTTTTGTTTTTATTTTTGTAATGACTAACCCCATCTCCTATCACATAGCCATAGCTTTCCAGACAGCTCTAGTATTGAGACTGAATCTAGTACACAATGCCAATCCTACCTTCTCTTAGCTCTAGCTCATACTTTACCCACAGTAGAGAAAACTTCAGTGGATGTAGGGCATAGACTCCTCCTACAGTCTCACTTCTTCTGCATTGGCAGCAGTGGAGTTTATGGGGAGATCCATGAAAAAAAAAAGAAAGTCTTCTTCCTTTGATGAAAACATGCTCTTCTGCATTGCTGTTGTTTCTCCAGTCTCCCTCCCCCTTCTCTCCCCCCCCCCACCAGAGTATGAGTATGTGTGTAGGTTTCCCAATGTGGGAAATGAGAGTGAAGTCTTGAACACACTCAAGCCCTTTTGAGCAGAAGGTAGTTTAGGAGGATTGTGTGAAAAGGGAGAGAAGTACCGCATCTGGGGGTGTCTTTTACACTGGTGGAACTGCAAAGGAATGGAGAAAATGAGCATTTCACTAGTAGATCCCACCTACTGCAGAGTGTGGAAACAGTATCACCATTTCAGCTAAAATTTGCACATTTGCAATAAATTAACGATTTAATGGTTTATAAACCACGTTTATGTTTTCCCCCACAAAGTGACATCAAACTGATAAACTTAAAAAATATTTCAAATTTTAAAAATATTTCTTTTAATAACCAATACATTTAAGAATAGGAATTCACAAAATGTTACATGTGAAATTTAACACTTACATTGATAATACATTAGAAACAGCCAACTGATGCAATAGCTTAAAGAAGCACCTTGTACTCGTAGAATTTTTGTGGTGTTGCTCTGAGGCTGCCAATGGACCCGAGGGCAGCGGCCACACTCAGCTGGCAGGAGTGGACCAGAAAGTTCTCTGGCCAACTCAGGGGAGATAGACAATGGACACACAGAAGGAATATGGAGAGTTCCAGTGGGGAAGTGTGGATCACAGGGTCGCTGATTGTGTTCTCCTTTGCTCTGTGTAACAGGTTTTACTCTAATATCTGACTCCCGATAATTTTTTATTAATAAAAACATAAAAGAAAATGCAATAACCTTGCCAATGTGTTTTACATGATAATTATGTTCTCATTGCCAAATATGTACTGTACATATAAGGAGTATGTTGATAGGGTCAGTACCAAATTGCATATTCTGTGCTCAAAATGCTTTCCACTTCTTATTTCAGTAAATTCATGTTATGTACTGTTTACACAATGTTTTCCTAAAGATGAAGTAATGCCTTTAAAAATTATTATTTTATGAATATATTAAAATCTGTAAGAAAGAGCTTAACCCTACATTTTCCACTGAGATTACACAAAGTCATATATTCTAATAAACAGTTCAATTTGGCATTTAAATTTATGTTTTTCATAGAGTAGTCTGATCCATACTATCATTTTATCTATTTTTAGGTGAGTTAAGAAGAACAAGCCACTTTAAAATGCATTTCAGATATTTGTACCTCATTTCAAGAAATGTTTATTGGAAGCATTTTCTTATTCTGGAAACTATCAAATAAAGATACTAAGTAGATAACCATCCAGTGTGAAATATTGTATAACATTGAATAAATTCATGCTGTATCTCTAAGCCCTGCCTAATTTGTTGTCTGAGGAGGTCAATCAAATACTGGCTCAATGGAAAGACCATGGGACTCATAGACTGGCAGACCTGGAGAAGAACCTTGGCATTGTTAGTTACTATTTGTATAATTAGATTCATACTTAAACACATCAATTATACCATTTGTAAAATGATGTTATGAAAATGATGATGGTGATTATATGAAGTGGCTTGCCATTTCAGCTGGAGAAGTGATGTCCAAGAGAGCCTTGTTTCCACACTTGGTAATTGCACTTTATAATTTTAACAAAATCTTCAACTTTAGACTCATTTCATTATATTTAATCATATATAGCAAATCAGTCCCAAGGGTACAAATAGAATGGGGGAGGGGAGTCCCAGGATATAAATATGTTCAAGTATCTGCCCATCTTACATTACTAGTATGTCTATAAACAAGGCAAATTGCCAGCCAGACCATAATTGTTTGGAGTCAGTATGGGAGGCTGGTGTATCACTGTTAAAACATGGATACATGGTATAAAGTCACCAGGAGATGTCTTTATAGGCCATTTTATTTCTACTTACCATCTCAGAACTCACAACATAGTACCAATTTGCAAGTCTGCTTTATAATGTAACATGTTATATCTATTCCATTTCATTGATTATGGTATACGTCTTAATTCTTTTAATCCTAATTCTATTTCCCAACAAACTATGTTATCTAGAGCTTGTAATATGTGCCTGTCCCTACAGCTTGTTTCTCATAAAAATGAAGACAATCACCCTAATGTGTGACAGAGACATGTCAATCAATATATCCTGTCTGATTTTCAGTCTATGCCCCATTGACTGTCAAAGCCTGTTTCTTGGACCAGTGCTGTGTGCTTTTGGTATTTGAAGAATGCTGCTCTTTACTGGAGATGGCAATTTTGCTCATACACAGTTGCTCTGTCCTTGACTGCTGCATACTAACATACTCTCTTGACTGCAGTAGTTCCTCAGTTCTGTCCTCTGATGGGTCATTACTGCAGGCTGTGAATTCAGCAAATGCTTCAAATACATCCTCAGGCATTCTTGCTCGACCAACTTCCTTAGCTCAGTCTAAGCTACTTTTCAGTCACTTTGTTCTTCCATCACGAATATCTTTAAATGTCTGCGCCTAGCAAGGGTCAATTTTCAATTTTTTAGAGCCTGTCTGCTGAAAGCTTTACCAGCTAAATGTTACAAAGAACAATTTGTGAGAACCAAGAGCAGAGCTCCCAAAGAAACTCAATGGGGTATTTACAAGCACCCTGTCACATAAATAAGAATGGACACATCCACATCACAGGTTAAACACAGCTAGAAAGTATCAAGGTCCAAACCAAAATCAAGCACACCTGCCCCCAGGGATGCAGTGACAAGAATTTCAGGGGAAATTTAAAATATAAGATTACCAGCTTTCTGGGCACAATGTTTTTTTCTACGGCTTGATAGCAAAAGTGGATTTAAGTAAAAAACTGCTTCTTCCTGGAAGACGGCTGCATAATTTACTATCTCCAAAAACAGTCATGGTTTGTCCTCCCATGTTGGCTTATTTGAAAATGGGAAGCACTTTAGCCTGAGCACAACCCAGGCTTTCACTGTTATGGGAGGTGATTTGACTGCAGTTTCCTGCCTTTTTTTTTTTTTTTTTTTTTGACTGCTGCCTAGTCTAGGAATCCCTAAAATTGTTTTGAATCAAAAGAGGTCAATCAGGAAAGACGAGTCACAATAACAAGAAAGGGCAAATAAGTTTGGGTGAGTAGACCTGTCAGAAAAGCTAGCAAGCCAAGCCAAACGCTCTTGCAGTAGCCACAGAAAGTGAGCTGGCTCCATCTCACTGCCTGTCTCCATTTGCTGCACCTGGACTGTCCCTGATGGAAGACGTTTGTCTGACTGCACTGTAGCAATGTCACCACCCGGGCCATTTCCACCAGAGAGACAGGTGCGACACAATATTGTCCAATCGTACTCATCCGAATGACACCTGAAAGCGTTGGCCATGCTCTAGGGCTCGTGTGTGTTCATACATTGCTACTTCCTTAATCCCTTTCCTGGGTATTGAACCACCTAATCTCTCAAAATCCTCAATATCATTTATTCTAAGAAATCCAGGGAACCCCAAGCTAATAGGACACTTAAGGCTGAGGGTGACTGTCCCTCATTTCTAAGTACTATGTGGATTTAGTTTGTCAGCTCCTGGATTCTCCTGTACCTGGAAAGGGCCAACAGATGTGTTCTTCACCACTGATACCTCAGACAGTCTTCTTGATGGAAGTACCTCATACATCTTCCATGCTTATATTCCATTAGATGAAACTGTAAATGCTTTTCATTCTATAGCAATAAAAGACACACTTAAGGCCTGATGTGCAGGTCTCCTTGGGCTGCACCTGTAGACTCTGCTTACTGTGTTCTGTTCTTTCTCCTATTGTATCATGTGGTTTCCTCTGTATGTTGCCTCACTCACCTTTCCCTTCCTTCTGTAACTTTCTTTTCTCTCTGCTATACTTCTTGCTTCCTACATTTCATTTCCCCTATCACTTGTGGCATCTCTGTAGAGGTTTTCTTTCAGTCTATCCTATTACTTCTCTTTGTGTATGTGAGTGGATGCAGGAGCTGGCCCAAGAGCATGTCAAAAATGAACACAGTAAGAGCAGAGATAGGGATGGGTAGTTAACTGAAGCAGAATTCTTCTCACTAGTTCATAAGTGAGAATATTTGAAAATTCTTCCCTGAAGTAATCCAGTGGGCCATTGTTAGCTGCAGATAATGATGAGAAATCCCTTCAGCTTTAACTCAGAATCTTCAAACATTTAATGTACTTTATATTTATCCCTCCAAGGCTCTTAAATACAGAACATTTCAGCTTGTATAAAATGCATAATTTACTCAAGTAATGATTATTTAATTTTTTTCTGTAAGGTAAATTCTCAATGTCCTGCTCCCATTTTCCTTGTTCTCTTCATTTGGGAGCAACTCTTCCTACCTGATCTGTCATGTGCATTTTCAATGAGGCTCCCTGAGGTGCTAACAGTGATGAATAAAGAAATCCATACGTTTGTCCTACACATCCCTGGCTGATTTAGTGAGAGCCTTGTCAGCGCTCCGAAGTCATGCCTATCATTTCTGAAAGGCTTTGATTTTTTTGTAGGCATTAATACCAATTACCATGTTGATGTCAGCAAGACAATGAAACATCCAGGATAATGTTGGTCAACATTATATTTATGGAAGAAAGATGGATCAGGTAGACCTGGATGTCATATTAGCTTTCTCAAAGGGGAAGATTTTTCTCCCAGAGAGAGAGAGAGAAAGAAAAAAAGAAAAAAAAAACTTTAGGTTCACAGAGAAATGGAACACAGCTATGCTTTGATTTTTTATTTCATTCAAATCAGACTTGGCAGAAATCAGCAGGGTAGTCCTAAGGACATTCTCCAATTTCCTGGTCTTGTTCTACTGAAGCATATTAAGCTTTCAGAAGCATCTATCAGGAGACAGAGAATTGATTTTGGGGGTTTGAGGTAAAAACAGAAATTATACCATTGCCTTTTCTTCTTCCTGTGTTCCTTCCTCTCCTGACTACTGCCTGCAGCTCTGTTGCTTCACGTGGTCTCCTATCACAATCCCTGGGACATGCTGCCTCCTGCTACATGCCAGGATTCAAAACTGAGGTTTGTACATGGTTGGCAGGTCAGCCATTCACTTATTCTGTCAATCTCCTGTTCTTCCATCAGCTATGCATGACTGGTGTGGGTGATCAACACTGTCATTATATATACATTGTTTGCATACTTTTGTGGAATAGAAACAGGACTATTTTATGATGTGGTATGCATAAAGCAGACATCATCAGCAGATTATTTTGTACCATAGGGAACCTAGCAAAGATGGCCACTATGTAAGCTGGGACTCAGGGGAAACAGAGAGAAACAAGAGTATACTGTTTGCTAAAATTAGTTCTATTTCTTCATCTTTCTTCTGGAAGCTGATCTACAAGTTTGCTCCAGGGAAATTGCAAGTGCACACAGCTGCTAGATTTACTTCCCCTTCTGGTGGATTCCAGTTTGTCAGGTTCTCACCCAAGCTGGAATGAAGAAAGGGCAAGCAACTAAGTAGCCAAAGCCACAGGTCAAACATGAAAGAGTTCAGCTTTTTACCACTCACCATGATGCTACATGCAGGAGTCTAAAACCAGCAGAAATGCTGACTCTGTTTCGCTTTTCCTGGAGGAACAGCACTCAGACACAAAGTCACGGGATCAGTACAGGTGTGGAGTCCTTCAATGTTGAGTGTCCTCTATGTATTTTACAGTTGAAAAAGAAGACAGGGTGAAGATTTATGGATGGATTGAAAGTAATGGCTATTGTGTGAGAGCAGGGGACATATGCAAA
Organism: Onychomys torridus; assembly: GCF_903995425.1. NCBI lineage: Eukaryota > Metazoa > Chordata > Mammalia > Rodentia > Cricetidae > Onychomys > Onychomys torridus. The sequence goes on along the minus strand of NC_050451.1, from coordinate 88,539,330 downwards.
ATGTCCGTTTCTTCTTCCTGTAAGGGCTTATAGATACAAAACACAGCTCTTACCTCAAAGGAAATAAGAGGATCTGTTCTTATGCAGGTATGAATGACTATAGCCTAGAAATTAACATTCCACCCCTATAAGTGGTTGAATGAGATTTGATATTTATAGGACAAAGAATTTATAAGTGTAGCTAGTTTTTCTCTGTCCCACCAGCCAATATAAAGGAATATTCCATAACACATAAGTCAAGGCAGTTACCAAGTACAATGGTAGCCATAGGTAGGCAGTTTACAGCATACTGGAGAAACCTTGGCTATACTTCTAAGTTATACTTCTAAGGCTGATGACATTCTTAGCTTTCACGCAGGTGGGAGTTATTGGTGTGCTGAGAATATAACTCACAGATTTTTTGCCTGGTAGTCAAAAGGATGTGGGTCAGACACAAAGATTGTCTATAAATGACTGTCAAAGGGATGAAAGTCAGTCCGGGATGATCTGACTATGGATTTATAGCATTAGATCTTAATCACAAGATTTCATTTCCTTCTTGGGAACCATAGTTTGCAGGAATGTCAACAGTGGTCACAGAAGATCCCTTCCCAAGACCACAGATGAAAAGCCCTGGGAATGAGAGCACTGCTGCCAGAGGGACCAGATCCCTTGGCTATGATCAACATGAGCATCGCACAAGTATGACTAATGAGATAAAACACAAATTAGCAACACTAGGACGAAAAAGAGCTATCCAAAAGATTATGAAAACATTAGAATCATAGCAGAATTTTAAAATCAACATAACACTAATAAACTTGGATGATTAATTCTTTAGGTATAACACATACTCAAAATTAATATTTTATCCCCACCCATGACAAAATTAAATCAATAACTTGAGAAGGCCTTTGCTGTAGATTCTTAGTTTTAAATTATCTTTAAAATCCATCATTATAAGGCCCCAGTGACTTAATTCAAAAGAAGTAATGTTCATTCCATATAGTTACTTCCAAAAACAGGAAAGGATAGAAAGGCATTGTCTTAATTAGGGTTCCTATTGCTGTGAACAGACAACATGACCATGGCAACTCTGATAAAGGAAAACCATTAATTGAGGTGGTGGCTTACAGTGTCCAAGGTTTAGTCCATTATCATTATGGTGGGAGCCTGGTGTCATGCAGGCAGATGTGTTGCTGGAAGAGTAGCTGAAAGTTCTAAATCCTGTAGGCATCAGGAAGTTGACTGAGACACTGGGCAGTACTGTGAGCATAGGAAACCTGAAAACCCATCCCCACAATGACACACTTCTTCTACCAACAAGGCCATAGCCACTCTAACAAAGCCATAGCTCCTAATAGTGCCACTCCCTATGAGATTATAGGGGCAAATTACAGTAAACTACCACATTAATTTATTAGTTGTTTTGTGGCAGAGTAGTAATTCAAATTACAACAGGTTTTTTTTGTTTGTTTGTTTTTTGTTTTTTAATGAGGTCACTGTAACTATGGCAGGAGAATCAATACTCAAGTGAAAAATATAAGCAACAAAGTCCTATCAAATTTAATCCAGGAATATATAAAAAGAATAATATGTAATCAGAAAAGGACTTTTTCCAGGAATCTACAAATCTGATATATTTCTGGACTTCTGTGTGAATTTACTGAGTGTAACTCAATACACTGAGAGACTATATTAGTCACTGTGGTGCTGAAACAGCAGGGCCAACGCAACTAAGAGAAGGAAGAGTTTATTTGGGTGTATGGTTCCAGAGGGAAAAGAGTCCATCACCATCATATCAGACAGACATGGTGACTGGAACAGCTGAGAGCTCACACCTTGAACCACATGCATGAGTAAAGATGGAAAACTGGAAATGGTACCAGGCTCTGAAACTTCAAAGCCCATCTCCAATGAAGCACTTCCTCTAGTAGGCCATACCTTTGGAACCTTTCAAACTGGGGATTAAGTGCTCAAATGCATAAAAGGAACTCTGTATAGGGAGCATCTCATTTAAACCACCATAGGAACTAGAAGAAAAGATTATCAATATGATTGATGTAGAAACATTGCTAAACAAAAATTCAACATCCATTCTCAGTAAAACATTTTGAGAGGCCAGGAGTTGGATGTGCAGGCTAATTACTACTGCTATCCAGAAAGATAAGGAGATTATTAACTTTGCAATATCAAGTCCCACCTGGACAATACAGCAAATTCAAGGCCAGCCCAGGCAATTTTAAGAATTTTAAAATTTAAGAAGCACTGAGGATGTAGCTCACTAGGGAATTGTTTACCAAGCATATGCAGCATGTTGAATTCAAATCCCAGTACTCTTAGCAAGATGTTAAGAAAAAGAAGAAGGTGTGAGGACTTTTTGTTTCTTTGTTTCATTGGTTGATTTTGTTTGCTTTTAGTGTAACACAGCCTACCTTCACAATCATGGTAACCTTCCTGTCTCAGCTGCATAAATACTGGGGCCACAAACATGAGATGCCCATGAATTTAATCTCATGACAGCTACCTAGAAAAATTTACAGCTAACAACATACTTGTCTGAATATTGGATAACCCCAAACATCCACACATGAGATGTGAATCCTGTTTTCCCAGCATGCTCAACATTATCCCCAGGGTCTAGTTAAGTGGAACAAGGAAGAAAATAAGTCATTGTCAGAGAGAAGCTGAACACATTGACTTCAAAGATGTAAGGGGGACATGAGCCAATGAGAGCTTGTAGTCTTTAGTAAAAGGAAAAAGAAAGAAAATTGATTCCCACTGACAGCCCCTAGAAAGGAAGGCAGTGCTGCCAATACCTTGATTTTAGCCAGTCAACCCCCATTTCTGATGTCTGAGCAGTAAAATTGTAAGATAGTAACTTTGTTTTCTTCAGAAACTCTGATTGATCATTTATCACCTGAACAGTAGGGACAGAATACAATTAACAAAGTAATCAAATATCAAGACCATGTCATAAGGCAAGACAACAGCAAGACAATGTGATTTTTAAATTCAGATTTAAGTTGAAAGAACTAAAATGTCTCTGATTGCAGATGATATAATAGTGCATGTAGCAAACCCAAAGATAAACCTAAGGCCTCTGGAAGAAACTTAACCAGAATCAAAGATAAAAGTTCTCCCCAAATTTATCTACAGAGAATACAAATTTGCATTCATTTTTGAATATGAAATCTCAGCCAAGGGTTTCTTTTTTATATAGAGAAGCTGGTTTTATAGTCTATATGAACAGGCTAATAAAAAGCCAAAACAGTTTTGAGAAAAGAATAAATGTGGAGAAATGACATCTTCTGATTTTAAGACTTCTATAAAGCTGCAAAATTCAAGTCAGTGGAATACACTTTGAAGGGTTAGCACATAAGTCATTCAAACAGAACAGATCAGCTAGAACCAGAGATGTATGATGTATAATCTATCAAAGGTCTACTATCCACTCCAAAGAGAAAGGATATCCAACAAATATTAATTGGAAAAGTACCCATCTGTGTCTTGGCCCTGACTAGTATATCAGAACACCATAGACTAGCTGTCCTAAGCAGTAGACATTTATTTCTCACTGGCCCCAAGGCTAGGGAGTAGTATATCAAAGTGCCAGCAGCCCCAGCTCCTGATGAGATCCCCTTTCTTGGTTTGTTGATAGCTACCATTTAGCTGAGACTAAAGATACCCCTTGAAAATGTCTCATGACCTATATGACAAGAACTTTAAGTCCCTGAAAAAAGAAATTGAAGATGTCAGAAAATGGAAAGATCTCCCATGCTCATGGATAGGCAGGATTAACATAGTAAAAATGTTGATCTTACCAAAAGCAATCTACAGATTCAATGCAATCCCCATCAAATTACCAACACAATTCTTCACAGACCTGGAAATAATTATACTCAACTTCATATGGAAAAACAAAAAACCCAGGATAGCCAAAAAGAATCCTGTACAATAAAACAACCTCTGGAGGCATCACAATCCCCGACCTCAAGCTCTATTATAGAGCTACCATAATAAAAAACAGCTTGGTACTGGCATAAAAACTGACATGTGGACCAATGGAATCTAATTGAAGACCCTGACATTAACCTGCACACCTATGAACATGTAATTTTTGACAAAGAAGCCAAAACTGTACAATGGAAAAAAGAAAGCATCTTCAACAAATGGTGCTGGCATAACTGGATGTCAACATGTAAAAGGGTGCAAATAGATCCATACCTGTCACTGTGCACAAAACTTAAGTCCAAGTGGATCAAAGACCTCAACATAAATCCAGTTACTCTGAAGCTGATAGAAGAGAAAGTAGGAAGTACTCTTGAATGCATTGGCACCAGAGATCACTTTCTAAATATAACACCAGTAGCACAGACACTGAGAGAAACAATCAATCAATGGGACCTGTTGAAACTGAGAAGCTTCTGTAGAGCAAATGACAAGGTCAACAAGACAAAGCGACAGCCTACAGAATGGGGAAAGATGTTCACTAACCCCACATCTGACAAAGGGCTGATATCCAGAATATATGAAGAACTCAAGAAATTAGACATCAAAATGCCCAACAGTCCAATTAAGAAATGGGCTATAGAACTAAACAGAGAATTCTCAACAGAGGAAACTCAAATGGCTAAAAGACATTTAAGGAATTGTTCAACATCCCTAATTATCCAGGAAATGCAAATCAAAACGACTCTGAGATACCACCTTATACCTGTCAGAATGGCTAAGATCAAAAACACAGAAGACAGCTTATGCTGGAGAGGATGTGGAGCAAAGGGAAGTCTCCTACACTGCTGGTGGGAATGCAAGCTTGTACAGCCACTTTGGAAATCAATATGGCGCTTCCTTAGAAAATTGGGAATCCATCTCCCCCAAGACCCAGCTGTAGCACTCTTGGGCATATACCCAAGGAATGCTCAATCATACCACAAGGGCATTTGCTCAGCTATGTTCAAATCAGCATTGTTTGTAACAGCCAGAACCTGGAAACAACCTAGATGCCCTTCAACTGAAGAATGGATAAAGAAAATATGGTACAAATACACAATGGAGTACTAAGCAGCAGAGAAAAACAATGACATCATGAGGTTTGCAGGCAATGGATAGATCTAGAAAAAATCATCCTGAGTGAGGTAACCCAAACACAGAAAGACAAACATGGTATGTACTCACTCATAGTAGGATACTAGATGTAAAACAAAGATGACTAGACTGCTACACAACTCCAAGGAGGCTACCTAAAAAAACAGTACCCTAAGAAAGCCATAGGGATTGCCTAATGACAGAGAAATGAATGAGATCTACATGAACAACCTGGATGACAGTGGGAGTAATGAAGGGCAAGGTTTGAGGGAAAGAAAGCTTAGAGGAGCAAGAGATCCCAACTGGATCAAGAACAGAAAGGGAGAACAAGGAATAACAGACCATGATAAATGAAGACCACATGACAACAGGAAGAAACAAAGTGCTAGAGAGGTCCCCAGAAATCTACAATGATACATCCACTGTAGACTGCTGGCAATGATCGAGACAAAGCCTGATCTGACCTAGTCTGGCCAAACACCCTAACTGTCGTGCTGGAACTCTCATACAATAACTGATGGAAGTGGATGCAGAGATCCTCGGCCAGGCCCCAGGTGGAGTTCCAGGAGTCCAGTTGTTAAGAAAGGAGGAGGGACTGTGAGAGTGTGAATTGTTGAGACCAAGATTGGAAAAGCACAGGGACAAATAGCCAAACTAATTGAAACACATGAATTATGAACGAAAAGCTGTGGAGCCCCCAGCTGGATCAGGCCCTCTGGATAAGTGAGACAACTGAATAGCTTGAACTGTTTGGGAGGCACCCAGGCTGTGGGACCCAGACCTGTCCTTAGTGCATGAGCTGGCTGTTTGGAACCTTGGGCTTACACAGGGACACTTTGCTCAGCCTGGAAGGAGGGGACTGGACCTGCCTGTACTGAATATACCAGGTTGAAATGAATCCCCAGGGGAGTCTTGGCCCTGGAGAAAATGGGAATGGAGGGGAAGGGCTGAGGGGAAGTTAGGGGTGGGGGCAGGAGTGGGGTGGACTGGGGAACCCATGGCTGATATCTAAAATTAAAACACAAATAAAATAATAAAAAAATACATGTAGTAGAAAAAATAGTAATAATAATTATAAAATAAAAACAGGAAAAAAAGAATCTGAGCTCTAGCAATGTCTTGTTAGAAACACAAATATTTAGTTCATATTAGTCCAAACACCAAGAGAAAACAGTTGGAGCTAAACATAACAGTGTATGCAAATATTAGATGAAAACATCATAGATTTAAAGACAAAATCTAAAAGTACAAATCTGGTGGTATAAAACAGAATTTGTTTTTGTTTTTGTTTTTTTGAGACAGAGTTTCTCTGTGTAGCTTTGCACCTTTCCTGGAACTCGCTTTGTAGACCAGGCTGGCCTCAAACTCACAGAGATCCACCTGGCTCTGCCTCCCGAGTGCTGGGATTAAAGGCATGCACCACCACAGCCTGGCGAAACATAGAAATTTTTATGCCATGCAATATCATATGCAGAATTCTTTGATGATGTGTAATGAGAAACAATAATTTGATCATTTCTGAAATTTAAAGGTTTTGTTCTATAAAAGTCACCATGGCTAGAACAAAAAGATTTAGCATATCATGTGAGAAGATATTTACTAAACTGATGAAAGGATTTTTGTTTTAAATGTTTAAAATTTTTATATCATACACTGCATTTTGATCATACTTTTGCTTGCATGTGTGAATGTATGTGTACTACATGAATGCAGTGCCTAGGGAGGCCAGAAGACTGTGTCAGACCTCCTGCAACTGGATTTACTGATGATTGTGAGATACCATGAATGTGTTGGGAACCAAACTCAGGTCCCCTGAAAAAGCAGCCAGTGCCCTAAGCCAAAGAGCTCTCTCTTCAGCTTCAAATAAATGTGACTTTTGAAATTCAAAATAATACAGCCACTTTGTAAAACATTTTGGCTAGTCCTTCTAGAATTAAGCACAGTACCACCAGGTCCAGAAATCCCACTTCTAGACATTATATTCCAGATAGATGAACATTTATATACCTTTGAAAACCCTAACCATGAATATTTAAAACATCTCTAGTCATCCTTGGCCAAGCTGGAAATAACCCAACTGTGCTTCAAATGATGAATGGATAAACAAACAACATACCTGCAGTGGAAGAAGGAATACATTCTCCATCTGAGACATGGCATGGTAAACCAAAGGCAGTTTCAACAGATTAAACACTCTATGATTACATATTTGTCTCATGTTGGAAAAGTCACAGCTATAACAGCAGGAAACACATGAGTACTCAAGGATTAGGCACAGGAGTGGGACTTAAAATGTGACATTATGATAAGGGAGGTGTTTTTTCATTGTTTCCTCCTCCTCCTCCTCCTCCTCCTCCTCCTCCTCCTCCTCCTCTTCCTCCTCCTTCTCCTCTCTCTCTCTCTCTCTCTCTCTCTCTCTCTCTCTCTCTCTCTCTCTCTCTCTCTTTCTGTTGTTGTTTTGAGACCATAGAACCATGCTGTACTCTGACTGCATTACTACTTATGGTAATAATACATGTATTGAAGCCCAATCCTCCAACATAACTCAGTAAGTAGGGTAATCACACTTGTTGTTCACTGCAAAGGTAAAGAATAAAACTGACTGTTAACAATGTGAGCAAAATTTTACTAGTAATTGTCAGGGACCTCCCCCCATGACCTTTTGTGTGTAAATGATAATGTTCCCTGTGATTGGGTAGTACTCTGTGGCCAGTGGGCTATGAATGACATTAGCATGCATTATTTCCAAGACAAAACATAAAATATTTGGACACATTGTTGTGAACAGCATACAGAGAAGCTCTGGGTGTTGTAGAATTTATACAGAAAAATAAATAAATAAATAAAATAAGGGAACCTCAGTCAACTCAAGGACCAGAGTGACTGTTGACAGCTCTATCTTCCACTTAACACTGACAACCATGGTACATTTGAAATTAAAGTATATTTCTTCCATTTAGCCACCAGGTTGCCAGCTATTATAGAAATTAGTCATGAAACCTGAATGATTCTATAGAAGAAACCTAAAATGCATTACCGTGGCATGACACTCACATCAGCAGTAATGAACATATCAGAAGCTGTGATAAAGCATTACATTAAAATGATAACCATGGCATGTCACTCATGGAGAAGACAATGTGTCCATTGTAATGCAAGTCTAGGACAGTACCTTCCATACAGGCAACTTGGGGCCACCTGGAAATGTTAGCGATGTCCAGTAACATTTTTAAGTATAATAACCCTTCAAGAGAAAGAATATTCTAATGCAAATACTGATGCTGTTGTGCCTGGGGCATTGGTCTTAATGAACACACTTTCACTTTGTTTATATTTGCAGAAATAAAGAGGAGGAACTTGACTAATTTGAAAGCAAAACGAAAAAGATTAAAAGATTCCTGCCATTGAGTTTTCTCAATATTGAAACGTCAATCATTTTGTATCTACACAAAGGAAGAGAGAAAACCAAGAAGGCTCCATAAAAGCTAAGACTTGTGTCAAAGTGTGGCCTTTACACATCTGATGCTGAGACCTCTGAATGGAATATAAAATAAGCCACAGGTGAAAGACCCACCAGAAGACACAGAACCCAGTCAGACTTGACAATGGCCAAAGAAGCAAGATGGGGCAGACAAAAAGGTAACAGTAATGCTTTTCCTCAGAAAATATTATCTTTTAAGAGAGAAAAAAGACAAGTTGTTCAACAAAATTGTAAAATGTCTCAAAAATATGGATCACATTTTCAGAAATTTGGAAATAACTAGGATAAAAATAGATTGTGTGATGAACTTTTTGAAAATTAGTTTCGGAGTAGTCATGTCTTGGGTGTCTACCCCTAAAGAAACCTATGCTCAATTGGATATTCAAAGCAATGCTTGGGTTTTCAAAACCTCCTTGAATAAGAAAGAAAACTGAAAAGCCTGGCTTCAAGGAGAGCATTTGACCTAACAGTGACCTTCTGAGGTGTCCAGGACGAACAAGGGCAGAGAAAATATGAGAAAGGTAATTCTAGGATTAGGGGCCACAGTAAGGGCCTCTTCCCATGAACAAACTTGGCACCAACCTACAAATCATTCTTGTGTTTTGATGTACCCCAGAGTGAGAATAGCTGGCTGCTGTTCTGAGCAACTGTAAAGCTGTTGGGAACCAAACTTGAGTCAAAATGTGTAGAAAAGTATGCATGACATTCACAGGGTTTGCAATAATGTAGAGTCACAATATTCAACATTGAAGTGGAAATAAAAGTGTTTCTCTTATAAGAAGAGGTATTTGTGTAAAATGACTTTGATTATATCATTTATTCTAATAAATACATTAATATAATATTAATATTTAAAAAATCAAAGTCCCTCAAGCAAACAAACCCAATCTCTGCTTGATATAAAGGTTGTTGTCACTCTGGATGAACTGACTCCAATAGTCATGAAGATGAAGAAAGTTGAGGTCTTGAGGAGGAAGTGAATGAACTCCTTAGCAAATAGACACAGTCAAGTTAAATTTTTGTGATTAGGAGACACCTAGTAGAAGCCTGGCTCCAGCTGAAGCACACATAACTAGGAATGATATATCCAAAAACATTTCACTGCTACTGTGCTGTAATGACTAAAGCAGGTTGTGTGCAGCCACGAGAAGCAGGGTGACTACACGGAGCATAGACCTCACCGTCCCTGCCAGTCCTCCTCAGGTGTTTAGTGGTATATATGTCCTAATTCATTCTGTAAATTTCTGGTAAGCCAGGAATCATTTTGACTACTGAAAGAAGAGAAATAACTACCAGAAGTTGAGAAGACTAGCCAAATACTGAAATGAAAAAAGAACCCAACCTAGTGACCTGAGGGCCACGATACACAGATGTCCACTCAAATGACACCATATAGTTCATAACAGTAATTGCTTGGCATGATTCTATGTTCTGAAATGTGGAAGACAGCATTCTATACTACAGTGGATTGATGAGAAATACCCTCTGTGATCTCAGGTAGGTACTTCAATACTTGGTCCCCAGTTATTGATGCTGTTTGGGGAGGCTGTGCATCCTTGCTGAAGGAAATACACCACTAATGGTAGGCTTTGCTAGTTCAGAGCCTCACCCTACTTTATTTTCTGATTTGTGTTTGCTGTTGATGTGATCTCTCTGCTCCCCATGCCTCCCCCTACCATCAAAGATGACTTTTCTGGAACTACACCCACAAAGAACCTCTTCTTTGATCATGGCATTTTATCACAGCAAAAAAAGGAACTAATAAGAAACACAGCTCATCCCTGAAATATTTGTATTCCAGACTAGAAATATGAGCAGTATTGTCATAAACCAGCCTTGTAGAGTGTCTTTATCTGATAAGTAACATGAGGAGGTAACTCGTGAAGCATGCCACTATTCATCCACTGCATATATGTCCCCATTTTAACTTTTAGGCTAAATCCAATATTTACCAGCAAGTCCCTCCTAATAGAAGTGTGTGAAATTTGCTTCTTTCATTTGGGCTGAATGTTTTTCAAGTGAATAGAGTTAGTTCAGGAGAAGTCTGACAGCCAGTGCCTTTTGGGACAGATATTAGTTTTTACGAGTTTGGTGCAGAGAATTTTTTGTTTCATTTTTCTGCCTCTGCAACTGGGAGTGTATATTAGTTTCATTTTGATAGATGACAAAGAGACGTACAAACCACAAGATATATTTTTTAGAGCATATTTGATAGAATTGAAGACCTTTTACCCTCTTACATACTGCCTGGAAAAGTCAAATCAGACAAATGTAATAATTTGGCTTCTTCCAGACTTTGTTAAAGGAGCTAGGTTTGAGAGATAAAAATGTATCTGATTCCTTTGTTCTCTGTTATGAAACACAACCAGAAGACAAATTCATAGATCAAAGGCTACACAAAATATGACATATCTGGTTTTCCTTCATAATGTATTTCCTGTTATGGTATAGATAATGTATAGAGTCAGCAGGAAATACATAAAATCTTGACAAGTTAACACAACAAAGTAGCATCCTCCAAAGATTTATTCTGTTTCCAAAATTTTCTCAGGAGCAATACCTCTCCTGCTGTTAAGAACTGGATTAAAGGGAGAGAGAAAGAGAAACAGAGAGAGAGAGAGAGAGAGAGAGAGAGAGAGAGAGAGAGAGAGAGAGAGAGAGAGTTGAAATCATGTCTCAGAGCTTCCTCTTTGCTATCCCTGAGGTCAAAAAGTCAGAAACTAGAGGTATTAATATGTGTGATGTTCTGATGATCTAATAATAGCCTGTTTTCTAGAGGTCTGATACAATTGAAATTACAAACATGAGGATTGTCTGATCAGGGAGCACAGTATATGGAAGTCTTCCTCACTGCCTGCTTACTTTTAGGATTTTAGCCTGTATAAACATAACATAAAGCAATGTTTTTTAAAAATAAATGAAATGAGAGACAAAATGAAATGTATCCAACATTATTGAATGAGTCACAGATCACAGAGCATTGCTCATGCAATTGGCCAGCTTCAGCAGTTTCTAGATCCCCCACAGTCCTCCTGACTGGAGCCATTCCATGCATCATCTCTGGTAGAGCATAAGACCTGCCATCCACTGTCAGTCAAGATTCGCTCTAATGCTACCACTTCTTGCTCACACCTCTATCTTTCACTAATTTCCTCTTTGCGTCTCTGTGTGTCCTAAAACACTAGTTACACATTTAATGGATGTTTACCAGTTACCAAATATTGTTCTAAATGCTTTGTGTTAAACAATTTGAATCATAGTAAATGATAGTTCCATTAGTGAAAAACTAAATCAGCTCCAGGATTCCCACAGACACTGAAGTTCACAGAAGCCCAGTCCCTTATATATCACAGTATGAGGGCTGGGAAAATAGCTTAGTCAGTTAAGTGCTTCTTTCATGAGTGTGAGGACCCCAGTTCAGTCTCCAAAACCTAGAAAGAGCATCCAGGCCTGTTTGTACTCACTTGTAATTGCAATCCAGCTAGATAAATACCTGGTGGATTCCTAGTTTATGAGTCAGCTAGATGAGATGTGAGTTCTAAGTCAGAGAAAGACACTGCTTCATAAAAACAAGGCAGATAAATAGCCCTAAGAAATGATTCCATATACATGTATGTATTAACAACAGGCAGGTGCCAGTGTATACATGTACACAAATGTGCCTGCACACATACACGTAAAACACATATACAAAATAGCATTTTTCCATGTGACCTATGCAATCTTCCCCTGAATTTTAGAATATCTCTAAATTTTTTATGACTAATATAATATAATAGTTAAAATATTATTTAGGAAAAAATGAGAAGCCAGTACATACTTAGTTCAGATGTTTTTAAAAAACTGATGTATTATCCATTCAGACTTGTTGAATTTCATACATACAGACCCCATGTGCACAGTGGACTGACTCTTCTGTCAACGTGGTTATCACCTAAGAAATAAGATCATCAAATATAGAGTAACACACTTGCTGAGGTCATAAGACTAGCAAATGACAAAACCAATCTCTTGAATCAGTGGCTTTACTCAGTGTTTGCACTTACCAGGACATCACACTGCCCAAGATAAGCCAATGCTAGCAAGGGATTTTTTTTCCCCAATGAAACAAAAGCAACAAATCAGCACATACCACTCCAATTAAGAAAGAAGCAGACACCCTTTCTCTTATGTTCAAGCCTGAAAGTCTTCTAGAATATCCGCTGTTGTTGTTTTTCCCACTTCTGAGAGAGAGAAGGAGAAAAATGAGAAAGAAAAGAGCTAAGAGAGCAAACAGGCAAGATAGAGGCAAGTATGGTGGGCGTCTGGAAAAGAGTCAAGGAGAAATTTGGAAAGGTAGGATTCAAATCAGTAAGAAAAACTTACCACTGGAGCTGGACCACCTCAAAATTTTCAGTGGTAAGGGACAGTTAGCTATCCTTAAGGAGCAAAGTGGGTAGAGGATGGCAGGTTGAGAAAGTCATTGCACTGGGGAATTACCGAAAAAGAAAGAAAGGAAAAAAGAAAGAAAGAAACTAAGAAAAAACATGAAAATGACAACAGAGATGGTTCACTCTAAGATATTAAGAACATCTTTCTGTAACTGTCATGATGTATTTTTCCTTCAGAGGCGCTTCAATTGGCGGTGGTCCTGATGTAGTCCTAGATGAGTTTCTTTCTGTGAAGCTCCATGGTTAGTTCTGTACAGAGGTCCCTACTCTGTGTAATTTTTAAAGTATGGCCATACTCTTGTGCTTGCCCATGGTCTATGAATATAACATACTACGGGTGGATTTAGTTATATTGTGCTTCAGAAAGACATTCCCTCACCGTTTCTAAACAGCATTTGTGGTATTAAAAGAATGAGCAGCTCCTTATTACATGACTATCAAACATTTCACTTGAGAAAGTTAGGTTTAAATCACAATTATGTACATAATCAGATCAAATTATAAAGAAGACATTACCATATGAAACGGAATAGGACATTAGCTGATAGCTTCTAAAGTAGTATTTTAAACTACATTAAGTTTTTCAAATGTATTAACTATATCTAAAAACTTATATTGAGTTCTTAATTGCTTTTTAAAAGAAAGAAAACTTTTAAACTTATCAAGTGACTATCACTACATATCAAATTAATTTATTTTTGCTGTACTTGAGTGAGGAAGTAAAAATTGATGTATTCTCTTTTCCCAGAAAAGGTAGTCATACTTACCCAAAAGTGGACAATGTAAAGATAGTGAAAGACTTTGGACCACTCAGTCCCAAATAAGATGTCTAAATCAAACCTCTACCCTCAGAGCTCAAGGTGGGGAAGAAGAGCGGTAAAGATTTTGAGAGCCAGAGGTGGTGGATAACTCCAAGGAAACAATGTCTTCCCAACACATAAGGGCTGATACACACATGAACTCATAGAGACTGACGGCATACAGAGGACTGGCCTAAGTGCAGAACAGACAGAACCACAGCACTGAGACGGAGACATGGGTACAAATTCCCACCTGTAACAAAGGCTCTATTTACAATTGATAGCTTCTTGGAAAGAGAAAATCAGTTTCCTCCAAATGAAGTGTCGCTGAGTATATTACTACATTCCAGGGCAGGCCACATGCCCAGGAGTCATTAGCTGGCCAACACAAATTGGAGCCCATGTTTATTTCTATACTTTTTGTTGTTTTGTTGAGGTTTTTGGTTCTTTTAATTAGACTTTTGCTTGTTTTGATTTTCTTGTTGTTGTTGTTGTTCTTGTTTTATTTTCGTCTTCTTTGAGTTTTTTTTTTTTTTTTTTTTTTAGAAAAACAGAACATGAAGTTGGGTGGAGCATGTAGTAGGTAGGTAAGGAGGTAGAGAAGATCTAAAAGGAGTTCCAGAAAGGGAAGGAATATGATCAAAATATGTTGTATATAAAATATTTAAACATTTTTAAAAGGAATCACAGCAAAAGCCTGATTACACATTTTGGAAATACTCTTCTTTCATTATTTTGGATTGTCAGCATCTAATTTGTTACCACATAGTCATAACTAGGACAAAAATATATAAGATACACTATTATATAAATGTATGTAAATTTATCTGAATTATAATGTAAAAGTAGTGAATCAGAACACCCTTTTTGTAGCATAGCTACATTATTTGTATTGAAATACTTCCTGAAAGGAGCAGGGATGTTCATAACACTCAGGAAATTCATGAAAAATACAAGGCTCAGGGAGATTATAAATTACAATCTTCTCAAGGCCCATTCCCAAGGATAGAAAAGCAGTAAACAGTGGCTGATGATAAGACTCTTAAAGAACTGATTGCAAATCCAGGGAGACAGCTTTTTATGAGCCATTACCCATGCAGAGGTGAGCTTTTCAAGATGCAGATGCCTTTGAGTTACCCTCATTCCTGTAAGTGACCTTAGTAAACTTCTAACTCTTTCATTAAGATAGATTCTTAAAAAAATTGTTCTTTAGTCTTCCGTAGATGCCCTATGTAGAGTGAACAGATGTTTGTTCCTGTCTCCCCAGGAGGCATCTGGGAGCTGTAGTAATTCAGTTTGCAGAGGAATTCTTTCAATTGAGAATCCTTGGAGGAACAGAGTTCTTTATTTCTCTTTCAGAAGGATGCCAACTACTTCCTATTTACAGCTAATTTTTCCAGCACTTTCATCTCTAAGATGAATAATATCATCAATAGGTGTTACATAAATAATATGTATATTATATAATTTCAGGAGGGAGGATTTCAATTCAGATAAGATAGCTACACAACAAAACAGTGTCCTGACAATGAGGGAGTATCTGCAGGTGTCAAGGCAGTGATCAGCAAAGAGGAGTGAACGAAAACTCTGTTCAGATTGACTTCGTCAACCTGGACCAAACTTCAGGGAGTCTGATCCCAGGCAGTTCATTGCCAGTATATTTAAACACAATATAATTTGGTAAAAAGTTTCCTAATGTAATTCAATCCCCTGTATACAAGAAAGCATAATTACACTGAAACTCTGCTTGGGGTACATGTCATTTCTCCAAAAAGATAGGCTCTAGAGATAGGCTACTTGTACCAGCTTAGGGTCTAAGGAAGGATCTGACCTGGTCTCAGTCTTACAGATAACATAGAGGTCATTGGGCTATTCTGGTCCTGGTTGTGGGAGCTTAGGGATAGTCTCTGGCTCTACAGATAATATAAGGGTCATTTAGATTATTAGGAATCTCCAGTCCTGGTTGTGGGAACTTGGAGGAGCCTCTGGTTATACAGGTAATATAAGGATTATTTAGATTATTAGCCACCTCTGTTCCTGGGTATAGGAGCCCAACAGAGAACACAAATCACCATACTATTAATCACCTCTAATTCCCAGCATTATGGAAAAACAGGTTACACATCCTTCCCTTTGAAAGGACAATCCTGGGTGCTTAACATTCTTGGTTTTCCTGGAGATTTGTGGGCACAAGAAACTTCATGCTCTCAATACATAAATAACACAGATAATGGATAAAACAAAGCACACATCTGGTTCTATTACAATCAGGCATAATTTCTTTTATGTTTTCATGTGTATACTGCATCCATGCTATTATGTATAAAATAATTATATGTCATAGCATCTAAATTTCAAACTTGTTGCTAAAGTTGAAGTCCAAAGGATGACATATATATCAGAGCTTACACATGTGAAAAAATAAACCTGTCTTCATCCCTAATTGTAAGATGATTCATGGCCTTTCAAAAGTGAGATAGCGTGAATGAAGTCATCATTATATAACCCAGCCCATCAATGGAGGACAGAAGCTGCCTTTCAAAGTTTTGGGGGCATCAAAGATGAGTGGGGTAATATACTTTCCACTTCTGTACTCACAGGAGAGTATTGACAGAGCTCTATCACCAAAGTGCTCTTAGACTCTGTCATCATCATAAAAAATATTTAGAAAACACAAATTTTGATTATTTACTTAGCACTCATCTGCTGCATTATATTATATTACATGTATGTGTTTGATATATTTTCTTTATGTAAACATGAATCACATTAGCTTTTAAAACAGACCACTTAAAAGCATATATTTCAATTAAACAAAATTTAAAGCAGAATTTTATAGCTATGAACTGAATATTAAGGCCATTTATCATTTTATGTTTTCTTGTTCATTATTTATAATTCATCATAATAGCCAATGTTAAAATTATGGAATGTTGATGTAAATATTTGCTTTCTTTTTTTACTAGGTGAAATATTTACTTATTTATGCCGTGTTTATTTATATGTATATAAAGATCTAATTAGCTTGCATAGAATTTTCATGGATGGCAGTAGCCCTTCTGTAAAGTACTCACCCTACTGATGGTATGGCAAAGGAGGGTTTTTTTAAGGTAACTTGAACAAGAACAGTAACAAAGCATACTCAAAAGGCAGAACTCCTAAATTCATGCTGTTTCTGGGTACTTTCCTTAACAGCGTTAAAGTGGGGTGTTTCACAGAATTGGCTCTGGCTGCCTGGGACCTTTATGATTGGCTGTTATAGATCTCTTGTGTTTCTGGGAAACATTCTGGTTTTTAAGTTTCAATCTTATTATGTGGAATTTAGCTTGCATTTCTAAGTCTTGTTTAGTCTGATCTACTGAGCCCCAGTTCAGGAGTTAAAACACAAAACAATGGCTTCTTGTAAATTTTATTCGACTGTATCTATGTATCTATTTTACTGTCCATCCATCCCACTATCTACCCAGCTATCTAAGTATGTTTTGAGGAAATGTTACTTGCTTCTTTCATCCAACATGCATTTAATCAGTCATACAAGGAACATATTCTCTTTCATAAATACAGTTCCCTTTTTGCTTCTTTCTTATAGATACATCTTATAACATAGGTATGCTAAAAAGAAGATATTTTAGTAAATAATGTATCATAGGAACTGGCAAGATATCCAGGGGTGTAAAGGTGCTGTTACTGTGAGCCTTACAATCTCAGTTCCATATACAAGAAACATATGTTGGAATAAGAGAACTGACTCCTACAGACTGACTTTGGACCTCCACATGGGAGCTGTGACAAAAAACATGCCCACATACATACAAAATAAATATATATCAATAAATAACTAAAGTTACATTTTCAGAATTTCTATTTTTATTATGAAAATTTTAACATCTACTTTCGTGATCTGAATAAGAATGGCTCTCAGGTTCATCATATGGTTCCCCAATTAGTGGAACTCTTTGGGAAGGATTAGGAGGTGTGACCTTGTTTGAAGAAGTATGTCACTGGGAGTGAGCTTTGAAGTCTCAAAAGCCCACATCATTCCCAGTTAGCTCTCTGTTCCTCTGCCCTGTGCTCACGGTTCAGATGTAAGTGCTCAGCTACTGCTCCAGCAGCATGCCTCTCCGTCTAATGCCGTGCTTTCTGTCATGCACCCCCTCTAAAATGTTAAACCCAACTTAAGAGCTTTCTTTTATAAGTTACTTTGGTCATGGTACTTCGTCACAGCAATGAAAAGTAACCAAGACATCTACCTTAACAAGTTTTACTTTAATTATTGTTATGAAATTGATTTGTATTTTGAGTTCAGGTCTTGCACTCAGTAAAACTCATAGCACTGTTTTATTTTGGTTTAGATTTATTCTTAGAGAGTACATCAATAACTGTGTATACTTATATGGTGCATTATAATATTTGGATACATATGAAGAGTATAGGTTGTGTGGTGATTCAAATAAAGTGACTACTAGCTTTTCCCATTTCTCACATATCCTAGAATCATTTATTTTCTTTAAACTATTTTTCCTTCATACATGAATGCATTCTTTATTTTTATCAAATTCACCCCTCATTCTTGTCATCCAACTCTTTCCAAGCCTCTCTCCAACATCTCTCCACCAATTTCATGTCTCTCTCAGATATATGTGTGTACACACACACACACACACACACACATACCTACTGAGCCCAATTAGTGCTACTCACATGTCTACATGCATGAGGTAAACCTGAAAAAAACTGACTTTCTTTCCTCTAGCACTCAATGACTTCCTGTAGCTTCACATACCTAATTTAATTCTCAAAGAAATTTTAGTATCTAGACTTCTTAGTCGATGATGTTTATGGCTTGCTAATATCTGGAGTCTATTATTATTCTAAATCTTCTTTATTCTTATGAGAGACTAAGCAAGCAACCTCAGTGTTACACTGATAAAAGAAACAGGTAGATGATTATTAAAAATAGGAAGTAATGATATACCAAACAAGGCTTCTACAAACAGTGATCCTTTACTTGGTAATGATTTATCTTTGTTGTAACATGAATTTCTAAATGATCTCATTAATAAATAACCCAGAGCCAAATACTAAGGTGAAAACTGAAAGATCAGAAGAATGGAACAAGCCAGTCACAAGTTCTTACCGCTAGGACATCTCAGCCCAAGAGAGTTACTTCCTGTATACTTATGCCTTATATACCTTTCTGTGCCCTGCCATCTTACTTCCTCTCTCTGCCCAGCTACATCACTTCCTCTGTCCACCCAGATCTATCACTTCCTGTCTGTCTGCACAGACATCCAGACCTCTATGATTAACTAATACTGAGTTCAAGGCCACACCTGGCTCTGTTCCCAGTGTGGCCTTGAACTCACAGAGATCCGGATGAATCTCTGCCTCCTGAATGCTAGGATTAAGGGTGTGTGCCATCCCTGTCTGGCTTCTATGTCTAATCTAGTGCTTGGCTCTGTCCTCTCTTCCCCAGATAAGTTATTGGTGTGCACAATATATCACCACATATTTTAGTTATGTGTATTTGTACCTGTGTTTATTTGTTATATTTTAGTTATGTGTATATGTGTGTGCGCCTGTGTATGTTTGTTATATTTTAGTTGTGTGTATGTATACCTGTGTTTGTTTGCTGCATTTTAGTTGTGTAAGTATATATGTGTACCTGTGTTTGGGTGTATACATGATAGTACAGGTGCCAGGGGAGCTTATGGGAGTCAGATTTTCCTGGAGCTAGAATTGCAGGAGGTTCTTTACTGCCTAATGTGTGTGCTGAGAATTGAACTTGGGTCCTCTTGAAGGGCAATATGCTGGACCATCTCTCCAGTCCCTTCTTTACCTTTTCATTGTTGCACCATTTGAACTGAGAACTAGAGGCTTAGAGACATGAACATGAAATTGAGTAAGAACAATCATGGTTTACAGATATTTGAAGGAAGTCTATTAGTCGTAATCTGGAAAGACTACCAAAATCATTGAATCCACCATTATTCTGGCTTGGTTACAGGCTAAACATTTGAAATGACACATATCAAACAGGATTATGATTGTCTATCCCCCTGTTAAATCTCTTTCCAACAGCAGGTCCCTGCATGACCTCTCATTTCTATGTTTAACACTATATTCCATTCATACCCATTTCTCTCCTCTGCTGTAATTTCTCTATCACTTTAACACCATGACAAAAACAACCTGAGGGGGGAAAAAAACAGATGATTGTATTTAGCTTATGAGTTGCATGTTGTGATTAAAGGAAGCCAGGGCAGGAGCTCAAGGCATGAACTGAAGCAGATTCCACAGAGGAGTGATGCTTACTGGCTTGTTTCTCCAGGCTTGCTCAGCTTCTTATGTGGCTCACACCTTCGTACCTAGGAACAGCACTGCCTGAAGCGAGCTGGGCCTTCCTACTTCAATTAGCAATCAAGAAAACTCCCACTGGCCAATCTAATAGAGACAATTTCTTCACCGTGATAGCCTCTTCTCTGGTATGTCAAGTTGACAAAACTCTCCCGCATGCTTACTAATTTGTTAGCTATTAACTTAGCTAGTAAACATTTCTTGAACCTTCCATTTGTGCTCAGGAAAACACAGGATGAAAGCATGGTCTTCAGCATGTGCTGCTGGCCACACACTGAGAAGAGAGATGCTGTGGATCCTGTCCAGTTTTCAGTTTTTGTTGCCATCCTTCCAAGGACTTGCATTGAACCACTCAGGCCACTTTCCCAGGTTGACATTTATCAAAATAACAAAAGATTTCAAGTCTCTCAGATCTCAAACCTCACTAAAAAATAAATGACTACTCCTGGCTTTTCAGATCTTTTCTCAAAGATGATTATTTATAGGCATGCAACAAAGGGAGTAGAAAAAAAAGATTAAAAAGTCATATGAAAGATTAAAATGTCATCAACTCTTGTGAACTGATGAACGTTCATTTCTGCTTTCAGACATGATGGCTGATTTGCCAGGACAGTTCTGCAGCTTGTGTAATTTTCTTTTCCAGTGGGATCTCGTGATCTACAGAGTTCTGAATCCCACCTTTCTTTTTGATTGCTGTTTCCATGTAGGAATTCTCTAGCAACAAATATAACAACAGCAGTAGCAGCTTCTCACAGCAAACACTGCCTCAATGAAAGGATTCCTATTCTTTCTACAGGGAAAGATATAGTTTGAGAACTATTTTTTACATAGGTTGTTTAATATGAGGTGAATCCATATGTTGAAACATAGACAGACACACTTAACTAAGGGACATAGAAATCACAAGAATGATTAAAAAGTTTAAATTTTTTGTTTTTAATATTCTGTGCATTTTAAATTTTGTGTGTGTGTGTGTGTGTGTGTGTGTGTGTGTGTGTGTGTGTGTGTGTATTTTTTAAGAGAGAAAGAATATGAAGTTGAATGAGTTGGCCTAGGGGGTTTGGAAATCTGGAAGGGGTTGGGGAGGAGAAATGCATCTTTTGAAAAAATCCTAAAGATAAATTTTCAAAAATAATGTTTAAGTATAAAGATGAAGAGATAAAATAGAGTTAACGTGGAAAACAGGAAAGAATGGGGAATTGAAGGTGGAAGTAGTGTTATGCTTTTGAGGTTTTGAATAGTGATCTCAGCAAAACCAGCTCAGAACTAGGTCTCTCTGACCTGCTCCAAACCTTCTGCATCTGGACACTTTTCTCTCCTGTCTTTTTCAAAGCACAGAGACAAGCTTTTTCTGAAGTTCCTTTATCTAGCCAGGAATGTCCTTCACTGAAGAAATTACATTGTCATGACTTCTTATTAAGCAGGGAATTTTCACAAGGGACAGCAGACTAAAAGTCAAACATCATATCTAGGACCAGAAGAACTTTCTCTTGAGACTTTTTTTTTATTGTTGGAACCAGTCATTTGTTCCTAAAAAAAAACTACTTCCATTTTTAGGTTTGCCTAGGGCCTCCGAGTGCTCTCTCTCTCTCTCTCTCTCTCTCTCTCTCTATTTCTCTCTCTCTCTCTCTCTGTTTTGTTTTTGTTTTTGTTGTTTTCAAGACTGGGTTTCTGTGTAGCCCTGGCTGTCCTGGAACTCATTCTATGGACCAGGCTGGCCTTGAACTCAGAAATCCACTTGCCTCTGCCTCCCAAGTGCTAGGTTAAAGTCACATGCCACCACCTCCCAGCATTAAAAGGGTTTTAAGCCTCAGTGATCTAACCTTTCCCTGAGTTTCTTGTTTTGTGCGCCTCTTATACAAATGTACACATTAGATGTATTGTTCTGTAAACCTTCAGAGGGAATTGTTAGACTTCACAGATGTAAATAAGACAACCTAAAGATGATCAATCATTGAGAAACTAATCCTATGTCTTTGTAATTACCTTTATGTTATCAAAGCAGGTCCCATGGTTGTATTGGTTAGACTTTGTCCATGTGACACAAACTAGAGTCATCTGGAAAAGAGAATTTTAATTGACAGATTGCTTCCTTCTGATTGTCTGGAGACAAGACTACCTGCCCAGAGAATACAATATGAGTGGTACCATCCTAGGCAGGTAGCCTTTGGTGGTGCAAGAAAGCAAGATAAGCAAAGCGTGGGGAACAAGCCAGTAAGCGACATTCCTCTATGGCCTCTGCTTCGGTTCCACCTGGATGGAGTTCCTTCCCTGGTTTCGCTTCATGATGGACTGTAAATTATAAGATGAAAAAACAAACAGACAAAAAAAAAAAACAAAAAAACAAAAAAACAAAAAAACCTTCTTTCTTCCCTCAAGTTATTTTCAGTCATAGCGCTTAGCACAGCAACAGAAATCAAACTAGAACAGAACCGAAGGGATAGAACATACAAGGCAATATTCTGGACTGTATCTGCAAGTGTACAAACAATCTTGACGAAAACAATTAATAGCATGTGTAAAACAAGCAAGTTAACTTGGATCGGTTTCTTAAACACACATAATGGGCCACAAATCCAGGTTGCATTTTCTGCTGAAAAACAAGTGAGTTGAGAAATTCCTTTAGAGCCAGGAACAGAAGATGATAGCAAGGCATTCCCCTCACCATATCCTTCCAGACTCTAGTCTAAGGACTGTTTCACTGTTGTTCACTTCTGTTGGAAGGTACAACATGAAACACCGGGACTGAGCAAAGGAGACAGCAGGAAACAGAAGACTCCTTCCAGATAACAGTTGTTTTTTGGGTTTCCAAGTAAATTTCTCTGACGCTACTCTCTTTATTCTATTTAAGAGTTATTTCAGACTATGATTTAAGAAATAGCAGGGACTGGGGATATAGCTCAGCATGTGAGAAAACTTACCTAGCATGTGAAAAGGTGTGAATTCAATTCCTTTCACCATTGAATGAGAGAGAGAAAAGAGAGGAGAGAGAGGGAGAGAGTGGGAATGTGTGATAGAATTCCAGTTTATCTTGCCAGTTATATTTGCCTGCATAAGATGAGGGTAGGGTGTCAACTTTAGGTCATTGGTAATTTTTATTTATTTGTTCTTGTCTTTTGAAAATTTATCAGAAGACAAAACAAAACATAGCAACAAGAGAAAAAAACAAAAAATTAAAATGAAGCTGGCAATAGAAGATTTGGCAGATTCACAAATTGGCAGGGATGTTTAGTTTGTTTGGTTTTTATTCAGGATTTTCTAAAATGACTTCCATCTCAACAGCCTCTGGCTATTAGCATAGAAAAAAGAAAGAATAATAGTCAGTGCTCCGGAAATCTATTAGAATTATAAAAATGCACTCATCACAAAGCCTCTGGGCATATGTACAAAATAAACATGTGAGCCTTCTCCTGGAAAACTGGTTTTTGAATCCTCCATCTAGCTATAATCTCTCAGGTGGCCAGGATGCGCCCTCCTAAGGTGCCATTATTGCCTTGGACCCCACAAAGGTGATGGTTTTTACTGTGATGGGATAAGATAAATTGCACAGCTTTAGACTTAACTCCATAGGAGACACCCAACTTTTTGTTTTGTGAAATAGACTTTTGTGACATAAGAAAACATAGTTGGTCTCTTGATGCAGGATATTTGATCTCACTGCTAACCCTGAGATTGAGTTAATTAAATAAAATTAACTTGGGTCAAGAGGCAGGGCCAGCAACTAGCTGACAGGAAGTAGTAAAAGAGAGTAAGAGGGAGTTGGAAAGATAGATAGAGAGATACATAGGAAGTGGTAGGGAGAGACTTTGAGTATGGCAGTCTTTTTTGGTTGGAACAGCAGAAGAGAAGCTCTCTTTCTGAGATGCTGGCTAAGGAGGAAGGTCAGCTCTTGCTCCTTGACCTCTCTGAACTAGCAGATTTTCACCCAGGTATCTGACTCCCAAGCCTTTATTGAATGAAATTGTAATATTGAGATTTAGTTTAAAAACAACCATCTCTCTTCTCTCCAAGTTCCTGCTACAGACTCCTTAAACCATTGTAATCCACAAGTAGTATAAATGCTAGCAGCATCTTCATTTCTAAATTTTGTCATTGACTCTGATTTCTGACTCAGAAGCTTCTAAAACTTTTGAAATGTCCAGAAGGATGGATTTTTTTTTTTTTTGAGTACCAGCGAGTTTACTGGTGGCATACCTAGGTAGCTTCAGAATAAGGGATAATCACCAAAGGGAGGGTTGGAATTTCAGTCCTTTGATAAAACCCCTGAGAAAGAAGGTACTGGATATAAAGTTCATCACCAATGACTATAGACTTGATCAACTGTGCCCACAAAATGAAAACCACATTACAATCCTAATCAATGGGATGAGATAACCATCCAGGTTGGTGACTTTATCAAGGAATGGGAAGAGCAGTATGCCTGGATGGCCTTGGAAGCTCCACATTCTCTTCCTTGGAGCTTGCCCAGTATACCTCCTTGGTTCACTGTCCATTTTGTCCCTTTTATATCTGTTTCAATATACAGGTAAGCATAAGTGATCCTATGTTGTATAGCGATTTCTGAAAATTATTCAAGGAAGAGAATGTGGTTATTCTAACATTTCGTCAAATGAAATAGAACTATGGGTAACCTGGAGATAATCTGCTTTGAGGAGTGATCTTGTGAGAGTAAAAATTTATCTATGGAGTAGGAACTAACTGTTGTAATATCCAAATTGAATTAAACTGTAAGACATCCAGTTGGTATCTGCCCAACTCACTTATTTGACAGTTACTGTCAGGAGAGTAAGGAGTAGAGAAATGGGTTTTTCATTTAATATGCCATTAACAAACATCATAAATTGCAAGCAACTGCCTTGAAGATAAATTCAATATTACAAGCTATGATTGATGTCTACATTCTGTACTCCTAGTGGTAGTCTGACTGCGAAATCCACCATAGGCTCATGTATTTGACTGAATGTCTGGTCTCCAGTTAGTGGAAGTGTTCTGGAACTTCTGGAAGGCCACCTTGTTGTGGCCTTTGTCACTAGGTGTGGGCTTTGAGGTTTCAAATGCCCATGTGTCCGTGATCACCATGGTGGGTAGCATGGCAGCAGGCAGACAGATGTGGTGCCAGAGTAGTAGCTGAGATCTTACATCCTGATCCATGAGGCAGGTAGGTAGAAGGGAGTCGGCGAGGAAGAGCTGAGAATAACATGGACTGATAAACTTTCTCCACACAATAAAGCTGAAAATTGTAAATTAAGCTGTAATTGATAGTTTTGCTGAACATTGTAGTCTGGCCTGGCATTCTGTGTTCTTTTTTACCTTGACAAACATCTGTCCAGGTTCTTCTTGAATTTAGAGGTTCCATGGAAAGGACAGATGCCATTCTGATGGGCCTGCCTATGCATGTTATCCTGTCACTTTTCCTTGCAGATTTTGGTATCTTTTCTTTGCTCTGTACATTTAGTGTTTAGGTAATTCTTTGCAGAGGGTAGTTTCTTTTCTGGTTCAGTTTATTTGGTGTTCTGAATGCTTCTAACACTTTGATGGGCATCTCCTTTAGATTTGGGAAATTTTCTTCTTTGATTTTATTAAAATATTTTCTCTGCCTTTGACTCAGGTTTCTTCTCCTTCCACTCTTCAGATTATTCATAATTTTGATCTTTTCATATGTCTCAGATTTCCTGGATACTTTGTGGCCGAGTTTTCTAGACTTAACATTTTTTAAGCAACCATTCAATTGTTTCTGTGTTGTCTTCAAGAATTGAAATTCTCTCTTCCATTTTATTCAGTCCTGTCAGATCTTTTTGCATGACTTCTTGAGATTTTCTTTATTTCAAGTTTTATTACAGTTTGGCACTGTATTTTTTTTAGAGATGATATCTCCTTGTTAAATTCTACTTTCTTATCTTGAACTATTTTTATTATGTCATAGATGGTGACCTACAATTGAACAATCTATAGAGAGTGTGAGAAAACTTTGGAAAACTCAGTCCTAAATGGGATTTCTATATCACACCCCTCTCTCAAGGCTCAGGGATCTATGTGGAATAGCAGGAATAAAGACTTTAGGAGCCAGAGATGGTAGAGGACTCCAAGGAAACATCATTTTCCAAACATAACAGGGCTGATACACATAGGAACTCAGAGAGACCGTTGTAAGATGCACAAGACCTGCACAACTTCAAACCAGACAAAATCCCAGCATGGAGAAGGGGACTTGGCACAACATCTCACCACTAACCAAGAAGGTAATTGCAAGATAGTTGCAATACAGGAAAACCAGTTTTTTTCAACAGAGTAGTATATCAACTACATCCTAAGGCAGGCTCTGTGCTCAGGAGTAGTTGGCCAATACAAAATGGACTCCATAGGGGTTTGTTTATTTGTTTTAATTTCTGTGATGAATTTTGTGCTTTGATTTTGTTCTGCTTTTTTAAGGGGCATAAAGAATATTAAGTGGGGTAGATAGGGATGGAGGGATATGGAACTATGACCTTAATATATAGTATGTAAATTTTAGTAAATAAATAAATGAACAAGGTTCATCATTATTTCTTGATGTTGTGCCATTAGCATTTGACCTCAACTCACTATTAAATATTCAATTGTAGTGTTGGATTAATGAAGAGAAATACTTATTTTTGAATGTGACACTTACATGAAAAAATCAATGCATAGTGAAAATAGAATAAAATAAATAAAAAAAAAATAGTAGGTGAGCCTTTTCTCTAATACCAGATTTTCTGGCCACCAACCATTTTCAGCTACCATACTGGCTTGGGTTGGCTTTTATTTCTGCAAATTCCTGAGGGATTAATGTAGTTAACTTGTAGAGTTGCCTATTCTCTGAAAACTTTTTGTCTCACTCACATTATTGTGACCTGTGACAGAGACTACTAATTGTCTGCCAGTATCTATTTCCTCTTTGATTATTAGAAGCAGAATCCCCTTCCTAACAGGCTTCAGCAAGGCGTATCATTGCTCAGACACAGATTACATTCTCCTACCTATTTTGCAGTCAAGTGTGACTGTTGGATTAATTTCCGGTCAGTGATATTTGAGAGGAAATGATAATGTGATCTTCAGAATCACATCCTTCAACAAGGAAGCTGTTTGCCTTTATGCTCAGCAGCCAACTACTTTACGTGCTAACAGAGCCAGTCGCCCTCAAAGCATCACCTTTGTTGCTCTAAGAAACATTTTCTTTCTCTGGCTCACCAACGTTCTTATAAGCAACTAGAAGGAAAAAAAAAAAAAAACAAAAAACAAAACAGCTTTAAGAATACCAGTTCAGCCTGTATAATGCTAAGACTTTCTTGAGTTTTATACCTGTGAAGTTGATAGCATCTAACTGGCAATGAGGACAATGAACTAGTTAAGGTGGACTGAGAAATGCTTGTCACTTGAACACTCTGATGTTCATATGCAGAACTGACTTCCTTAGCTGAAGGAAGGCATCCTACATATGAACTGTAATTAGATACTTGAACTATGGTGTATTTAGATATGCTCTTTATTTTCCTGGTTGTAAAGCTTAGCTTATATTGTACATTGTGCTACATCATCGAGTATTCAAATTCAAACCTCTTCATGATCTATTGTACACTGGTTGAGGCATGGAACAGAGAGCATTTGTATTGGCCCTGTGACAATGCTGCTCATATCAACACAAAGTTTTAAAAGTTGATTAAAAACCTAGGGGCAACACTAAAGACACCCAGAACATCTCAGGAAAGACTTAAAGTCATTAAAGTTTCTCTAAGCAAAACTTTCCAAGTCATATCTGTTGATATGATTTGAATTACATGCCATAAAAAAGACAGGATGGGGTCTAATATTGTGGTATCTGTAAATGTGACTTTACTTGGAAATAGGGCTTGTTTACATGTAACCAGATAAAGATGAGAAAATTAGTGTAGAGCCTATCCCAATATACATCCCTTTAAGAATAAGGAAACATCATGTACAGATAAAACACAAAGCCTGAATTTGGTATGAGAACAGAGACAGGCATCTGAGGAATTCAATGGTGGTTCAGTGAATATCAAAGAATACTGCTCATCACCAGAAGTTGGAAACAGTGAACAAAGGATTCTGTTTCATAGTGCTCACAGAAAGCAGATTCTGTCAATACTTTGACTATAGTATAGAACCCTAGTATCCAGAACCATAACAAAATGTAGTTGTTCACCAGTCAGTTTCTTCTGACATACCCAACTTATCTCTGCATGCTGTCCTTGCTCATCCAAATAACATTTGTTATTTCCCAGCTCATCAATGTTATTATAAAGTTAAATGGTAAAAAAAGATTTGAAAATTAAATTTAAGCTTGTATAATCCTGGGAAAACTTTCTTAAGTTCTCATTCCTCTGAAGTCATTAATGATAAAAAGTATCTAATGTATCAAAGCAATAGTCATGAAAATATTTAACTTCTCCCAACCATTCCTATGCAAATGTTAGGCAAATGTTTGTTGTTATAGTTGTTTTGGTTTTGTTTTCACTTTTACACTTCCTGGAATATAGTCTTTTCCCAAATTTCCTAAATTCAAATGCAATGTATTTTCTCACTGTAATTATGTAGTTAAATACTTATTTTGTACTTTATAAACATTGCTTCTTTTGAAAAAAAATTTTATTCATTTTACATACCAACCACAGATCCCCCTCTCATTCTTCCTCCCGCTCAACCCTCCCCCCACCTTCCCCACCAGACCCACCCTTCATCCCCTCCTCCAAAAGAGTAAGTTCTCCCATGGGGGGGGTACAGTTAAGCCTGGTATATTCAGTTGAGAAAGAAGCCAAAAAATGCACAATGGAAAAAAAAAGAAAGCATCTTCAACAAATGGTACTGGTTTAACTAGATGTCAACATGTAGAAGATTGCAAATAGATCCAAATCTATTGTCATGCACAAAACTCAAATCCAAGTGGATCAAAGATCTCAACATAAATCCAGCTACATGAAACCTGATAAAGGAGAAAGTAGGAAGTAGCCTAGAATGAATTGGCACAGGAGTCCACTTCCTAATATAACACCAAAGACACTGAGAGCTGCCATTATTAAATGGGACCTCCTGAAACTGAGAAGCTTCTGAAAGGTAAAAGACACAGTAAATAATACAAAACTACAGCCTAGAGAATAGAAAAAGATCTTCACCAACTCCACATCTGACAGAGAACTGATCTCCAAAATATATAAAGAACTCAAGAAACTAGGCATCAAAATATTGAACAATCCAGTTAAAGAAATGGGCTATAAATCTAAACAGAGAATTCTCAATGAAAAATCCCAAATGGCTGAAAGACATTTAAAGAATTGCTTAGCATCCATAGTTATCAGGGAAATGCAACTCAAAACGACTCTGAGATACCCTCTTACACCTGTCAGATTGGCTAATATAAAAAACATTGGTGATAGTTTATGTTGGAGAGGTTGTGGAACAAAGGGAATACTCTTCCACTGTTGGTGGGAATGCAAACTTGTATAGCCACTTTGGAAATCAATATGGTGGTTTCTAAGAAAACTGGGACTCAATCTACCTCAAGACCCAAGATACCACTCTTGGGCATATACCCGAGGGATGTTCAATCATACCACAAGGACACTTGTTCAACTATGTTCATAGCAGCATTATTCATAATATTCAGAACCAGGAAGCAACCTAGATGCCCCTAACCAAAGAATGGATAAAAAAATGTGGTACATATACACAATGAGTATTACTCAGCTGTGAAAAACAATGACATAATGTAATTTGTAGGCAAATGGATGGAACTAAAATATTGTTTATTAATCTGTGGAGTATATCATCTCAGCACTGCAGATTGCAGAGGCAAGTATTTGGTCTGACTATCACCTTCCTATGTAGAGTTGATTAGAATGAGGGTGATTATGACTGAATTATTACAAATAAAACTGTACAATTATTTTTACATAGTTAAGACTGGCTACCCACCAAATTATAAAATATGACTCAAAATATTGCTTTGACCATGTGCTCACTCTTACTGTGCAAAGGTTAGTTTACTGCTGCTTTGTTACTTTGCCATCATCTCCACCTGGAACTTGTGGCTAGCAATGAATCTATTCTTCTATCTGCTCTTTCCTTAGTTAGATAGTGATAGAACAATCATAAACATTTTGTATGCATAGTTTGTTTCTCAGAACAGTGTCTGTGCCTAATATGGTATTTTCTGGTCTCTAAATGTGTATTGGAGATCTAATGTTACAGAGAATCCCTGAGCTTTACATGTTGACCATATCAAATTACTTTAATTTGAAAACAAAACCAAAGCATGATAGCCACTTATGTTATTAGACATGTAATATTTGGTTTTACAAAAAGTAAAATTGTTTCCTGACTGTGGTCTCCCCTCCTTCTCCTCCTCTCAGTTCCTCCCCACCCAGCCCCCAATCTGGATCCACCCCTTTCTGTCTCTCATTATAAAACAAACAATCTTCTAGGAGATAACAATATAATATAATTAATATAATGTAGTATGATAAATGAAAACTAACAAATCTGAAGAGAACAAAACAAACAGAAAGAAAAGAACAGAAACAAGGGATAAGAAACCAATATAGTGTCGAAGACTCACTCATTCACACAGTCAAGGAATCTCAGAAAAACTAAACTACAAGCTAAAATATTTCTACAAGGGACCTGTAGAGTAAAAAGAACAAAGAAAATTCATCTTTATATATATGCATTTTCTTCTTTCTTTATACCCTGTAGGTATGTATGTATGTATAGATAGATAGATAGATACATACATACATACATACATACATACATACATACACAGATACATAGAGAAAATTAAATTAAAACAAATAAGAGTCCTGAGACAACATTATAAGACAAAGAACCTTTAAAGGTACTGTTGAATTCCTTTTCTGTTAGCCATTTACTGCTCTACTGCTGGACATGCAGCCTACCCTTAAGAGTAATCTGTTTCCCCAGCGAGACTCCCCTGGATGAAACTAGATTTTTGTTTGCAAGTGGTTATCATTTGGAGATAGCTTCCGGGCTAGGGACAGAGGCATGTGTTCACTTCTTCTTTCAGCTCTAGGACCTCATTTGATGGAGAATGGTGCAGGCCCTGTGCATGCTACCTCATTCTCTGTGAATTTATGTGTGCATTAATCCTATTGAATTTAGAACATCTTGTTTTCTTGATCTCTTCTATCCCCTGTGGCTCTTACACTCATTTTTACTCCTCTTCCCTGAGCACAAAAAGGAGGAATATGATGCTGCCATTCTATACAGTGTTGAGTACTACAAGGTCTCTAACTCTTTGCATACTGTCTGGCTGTGAGTCTCAGTGTTTTTTCCCATCTGCTACAGTGAGAAGCTTCTCGGATGATGGATGAGCATCATGACACTGATCTATGGGTATAGCAGAATGTCATTAGGAGTCATTTTAATACATTTTTTTAGTAGAGCAGTAGTATTTGGTTTACCCAAGGTCCCCAAGCTATCTAATTTCAGGTTCTTGGTCACCCAAGTAGCGTTATGTATGGGTTCCAACTCATGGAGTAGGTCTTGAGTCAAATCAGATAGTGGTTGGTTACTCCCACAAGATTTTTGTCAGTGTTGCCCTAGCATATCATGAAGGATAGATATCATTTATATCTCAAAGAATCTGTTGCTGTGTTGGTTCATGTTTCACTTTTGTTAGCACGCAGAATATCTTTCTGTAACAAAGACAATAACATATAAGGGTGAGGGCTCTGTGTAGGGACCAACTTGACTTCTCTGTGTTCAATGAGTTGTACAGACGCTATCTTCAGTAATGGGGCTTGCTGTCAGTCTGTGGAGAGCCACCTATAGTCTCGGCAACAGTGTGGGTTGTTTGGTGGTTCCCATGGAACCCATTAGGGCAACAACTCAACTGGATGTAACTCAATACCAGTACTAAAGCTTCATTTGGTTACAAGATATGGACAGGTGGGACTCTGTCTTCCCCATTATTTGGTGATTTCATTTAGATCACCTTCGTAAAAAGTTTTGCTGGGTACACAAGTCTGAGTTGGCATCTGTTGTCTCTTAGAGTCTGTAGAACACCTGTTCAAGCTATTCTGGCTTTTAGAGTCTCTGTTGAGAAGCCAGGTATAATTCTAAAGTCTATCTTTACATGTTATGTGGTCTCTTTTACTTGCAGCTTAAATATTCTTTCTTTGTACGTTTAGTGTTCTAATTATTGTGTACTAACGGGACTTTCTCTTCTGGTTCAGTCTATTTGGTGGTCTGCATGCTTCTTGTGCTTTACTAGGCATCTCCTTCTTTTAGTTAGGAAACTTTTCTTCTATGATTTGGTTGAAAATCTTTTCTGTGTCTTTGACTTGTGCTTCTCATCCCTCTATTCTTATTTTTCTTAGACTTGGTCTTTTCATTGTGTTCCAGATTTCTTAGATATTTTGTGCTAAGATTATTTTAGATTGTAATTTTTCTTTTACTGAGGTATCTATTTTTCTATCATGTCTTCAAAGCCTGAGATTCTATCTCTTGTATTTTGTTGATGAGGCTAGTCTTTGAGTTTCCTGATGTTATCTCTAAAGTTTTTCATTTTGAGATTTCTCTCACAGGTTTTCTATATTGATTTCTGTATTTCCACTCTCATATTGTTTTATTCAACTTTTTGCATCATTTTTGTTTTCATATATTTCTTTAAGGGATTTATTCATTTATTCCTTAATGACCTTTTTCATATTTATAAAGGTCATTTTAAGGTCTTTTTCTTGTGCTTCATCCATGTTGCAATTCTTGGGGCCTGCTGGGCTCTAGTTGAGATATATTTCCTGGCTGTTATCAATTATGTTGTTACACTGACATCTAGGTATCTGGGTTTGGAACGATTGTAATTCTACTTATTGGTATCTGGCCTTTTTTTGTTTGGTGAGTGGGAATTTTTTTCTCTGGTTCTGTTTTGCTCTCTAGTTCTTAGGAGGGTGAGGTGATTGTGTTGCCTGGTAAGTAATTGTCCTGTGATGCTGCTAGGTGTCGCCCTTGTGGGTTCTGGGTAGACTGTGTTTCTTGTTGAGATCTTACAGCTAGGAGGGGCTGGAGGGGTTCGTAGGAGGAAGGAAAGCGGGTGTTCCACAAGGATGTGCTTCGTCCCATGGAATGGAGGCAAACAGTGAGGAGAGGCCACAACAGGCAGGCGTCTGCACAGAGCTGGGGATGTGTCTGGGGAAAGGACTTGGAGGAGAAGAGAGAGAGTGAAGAGATGAAGCTTGCCTGCCTGTTTTACTGTCCTGCTTGTTTCTCTGGCAGGGCTGGATGGCAGGTTCCTAGGGAATGCCTGAGGAGGTCGGGGTCTGGGATGACAGGACAAGTGGGCAGAAAGGTTGGAGAAGATGATCTGCATGATCTGCTGGAGAGGAGGGTGGAGAGAAGGAGTATTAGTTGTAGTATTTAGGCCACTCCAGTAGTTAAAAGGGAGGTTTATTTTGTGCGGTAATTTACAAGTAAAGGGATATGTTACACGGTCCGGGAAAGGTGGAGTGCAGTCCAGCGATGTTCTCTGAAGAACTCTGCTAGATCTACCTCCAAAGTCCAGGATCCAGGGACCAAGAGAGCCAGCACATCCATATTTCGGGTATTAAGGGCTCCTGTCTCGGTCCGCCTTGTAGGCGTGACCATTACCGAATCCTCAATGTGGGTAGTACTTCCAGGTCAAAGCTGGAACGGCTACCCACTATAGAGGAAGAAGCCTTATTAGAGGAGCAGAGGCCTATCTGCAGTAAGGCTACCTGCACCCCTGGCTGGGGTGGCCTTGGGTTCCCAGGGAATGCCTGCTAGAGTCCACGACTGGGATAAGGGGATGAGTTATGGAAAGGATAGCTGGAGAGCAAGATCTGTTCATCCTGCTGGGATGGGAGTAGGGTGGAGAAGGGAGGCTGCAGCAGGGGGTGTGTTATAGAGATGGGGATCAGACTAGAGGAATGGATTCAGAACAGAGGAGGAAAGATAAAGATCTGTACCTAGCCAACCTATTTCCCTGTTTGGAGTGGTTGATGGGTTCCCAGGGGATGCCTGCTGGTGTTGGGGGCTGGGTTAATGGAACTAGTACAGAAGTTTGGAGGTGAAGGACTAAATGATCCTCTGGAAGTGGGGGCAGAGAGGAAGGCAGAAAGTATATCTTTATCATAATATTAAAAACAAAAGCCTAAGAGGCTAATGTATCACTTTACTGGAGAATGAGTGACTGTGGTGTACCCACCCCTGACTGGTACATTCACAGCATAACTCCTATATCTAACTTAAAGAAGGCTCAGCAGAAGAGGGGGTCGAATGGTTGTAATAGTGAGAGGACCAGGATGTCAACTCTAGAGAATAAAGAAAGGGATGCTGCACTCATGAAACTCAACAATATGTTTGCCTAAAGAAGACCTGCATAATGACAGACAGCATTGGTGGGCATAGCAACATCCATGACAACTCTCAAAAAAATTTCAAGTGCATATGAAATATAAAATGTTGGTTATAAATCATATCCTGTTTTTGCCATCTTTAATCAATACCAGTATTGTTCTCTGGGTTTTTTTTTTAAGATTTTATTTCTATTTTAAGTGTACGAGTGGTTTTATTTTCTGCACATATCTGTATACACTATATGTATGTTTGTTTCTTATAGAGGCCAGAATAGAACATAGGGTTTGTTGGACTAGTCACAGCTGTGAGCTGCCATGTGGGTGCTAGGAACCACATCCCTAGGTCCTCTGCACCAAGTATTTTTAACTGCTAAACTATCTCTCTGGACACAACAATTATTCTTACTTATAAAATTACTTGAGAAAAACATTCCATCATACTCATTCATAGGCATAAATATTCAGTAGGAAAAGGTTGCATTTTCCCTCAAAGTTTTCTCTTTCCATGTCACCTTGATTACCTTGTTCATTCCCTATAGCTACTCAACCATTTACAGCTTAAAAGTTTTCTCTATTGTTATTAATCTCACACCTACCACTTACTCTAGCACTTTCTCAGATGTGATGGCTAACTGCAAATTTTAAATTTGATGAGATCTAGGATCTCCTGAGAGATGAATCTCTGGGCCTTCCTAAAAGGGATTTTCTTGATTAGTTTAATAGACCTACCAACTGTTTGGGAGGCAACATTCCCTGGGCCTCAATCTTAAACCATATTAAAAGGAAAAAGCAGGTTGTACACAAGCATTCATTCCTCATTGATTCCCAGCTGTGAATGAAATATCAGATACTCCAAATCCTGCTGGTGTGACCTCTTTCCCAGAGTGAAATTTAATTTTTAATACCTAGCCAAAATAAACTACTTTTTTTCTTAAGTTGCTTTATCCGTGTATTTTATTATAGCAACAGAAAAGTAACTAAGACACTAGGCTAACATCTTCCCTAATCATTTAACCAGAACAGGTCACACAGAGATCATTGGCCATCTCTGAAAAAAGAACATGTCTTATTCCTTCTCCTTCTTCTTCTTCTTCTTCTTCTTCTTCTTCTTCTTCTTCTTCTTCTTCTTCTTCTTCTTCTCCTCCTCCTCCTCCTCCTCCTCCTCCTCCTCCTCCTCCTTCTTCTTCCTTTTTGGAGCAGAGGATCAAACCCAAGGCCTTGCACTTGCTAGGCAAGCGCTCTACCACTGAGCTAAATATCTCAGCCATATTCAACATAATTTCAGCAATTTCTTTTCTTGGCTTGAGTCACTATCATCACCACCTTTACAAAAATATTCTCAACTTACTCCCTAATTATGTGTTCCTCCCATGTGTTCTTTCTACATGTGTATCTGGTGTTCCATTTAACATACACTCATATTTCAAGATGATCCTATAGATCTAAGGAAACTGGTTACAGCCAGACACCTGTTGAGTGCATGAAGTCAAGATTATAAAACCAAAATCTGGGAATGAAGCTCTGTTGCAGGATATTTGACCACACTATCACACTCCAGGATTATTAATAATGTTTGCAACCAGCTGTTTGGAATTAACCACAGAGAAGCCAGGAATAAGAATAGGGAAAACCAACAGGGAGGAGAAGGGAGGGACATGCTCTTCCATCTGGGAAGTG
Source organism: Onychomys torridus (assembly GCF_903995425.1). Taxonomy (NCBI): domain Eukaryota; kingdom Metazoa; phylum Chordata; class Mammalia; order Rodentia; family Cricetidae; genus Onychomys; species Onychomys torridus. The sequence goes on along the minus strand of NC_050451.1, from coordinate 88,503,149 downwards.
TAGAGAGAAGGACATTTGGTCACTCCTCTGCCACTTCTTTGATCCATCAAATTTTAGCCCAATATTTGACTTCCAGGTTTTTAATTAATAATAGAACAATTTAGATAAAAGCATCATCTGCCAGCCAACACATGGCATGAGATCATGCAGCAGCCTTTAAAGCTGCCACTTTTCTGTACCACCATGAACAGTGAGCTTTTCCTCTTGCAGTATCCCTGTACTCACCAGCTGGAAACTATTCAGGCTGCAACTCCTGATTGGTTTTCTCCTGCCACTAATCCTCCATACATGCACAGAGGATGCAGCGGCAGCTCACCACACACACACACCACCCATGTGCTCAGCCCCTGACTGCACATGATTATCTGTAGGAACCCTCAACCCAAAGGGTACTCAAAGAAATGAAATTTGGCAAATGAATGTATTTCAGTCTGTGGAGTTTGAAAAATTAAAGTATATATACCATACCATAGGTACTTTTTTTCAGAATTTCAATGAGTATCTGCTTTGAGTTCTGAAAGGCTGATTCTGCAATTACACATTTAATAGAAGTTATGTCCATTATGAGAATACCTGTACAAGTTAAGACTGACAATGCCCCAACATGTCTCTAGTAAAATGAAACAGCTTTTTGCATATTACAACATAAAGTATAATGCAGGTATACCACACAATACTACAGAACAAGAAGATATAGAAAGATCTAACCCCACTTTAAAAGATATGCTTAATAAACAGAAATGGTAATAAAGACTGCAGAGATAGATTATACAGTGCTTTATTAACTTTAAATCTTTAAAATATTAATGAGAAAAAAGACAGCTGTATAGAAACACTAGATAGTAGAAAAACTGATGAATTAAATCAGCCTGCATATTTTAAAGATATGTTGACCTTAGAATGGAAAACAGGATATGTGTTACTTGGGGTAAGAGGTTTTGCTTTTGTTTCCACAAGAGAAGAAAAGCTTTAGATACCATCAAGATTGATAAAGATTAGATTCAAACAGGAGAGACCTCTTGATTAGGAGAGGTGATAGTTCATCAAACAGCTTGCCCATTCAATCTAAACTAACTTATAAGACTAACCAAATGCATTTCTTTGATTATATTTAATCCCACCCCAAAGGGACTCCCCAAAGATAGGGTTGGGGCAGGGTTTTGTTTTTGTCTTTCCAGGAGAATAAGAGCATCCAGCTAAGGACTCTAAAGACTACTGGAAGAATGAGACATCAGAAGAAGGATGAATCATCAAGGGGAAAAAAATCTCCCAAGAAAAAGGGTAAATTTGCTTAATGGTACAGCATATCTCTTCCCAAATGTTTGTTTCTGCTATTCTTCACAGAATATAAAGCAAATGGTCGTTTTACAGTTCCAATTCAATTACAAATTAAAGCTGAATTTGGAGTTTTAGCATAGTCTCTCCTACTTTAAGCCCAAGCATGCTTCTTAAAGGAAAATCCCAAATCTCTATCTTAAGTCAGAAGAGCCACCTGGTATGAGACAGAAGAAAACTAATATTAAGGGACTATTTCATTATCACTAATCTCATAATCTTTTGGATTTAGTTTTACTCTTTAAAACTTTTTGTAAGGCATAAATATTATCTCAAAAGTTATGATTATTATATATCTATTTGTAAACTTTCTGTACTGATATTAATGGTCATATAGAATAATAACTAATTCTTGAAATAAGCTTTATCTAGCTTCCTGAATATGATTTCAGGCTTGAGTCTGAAGCAGGTAACTAGGAGCTAAGTTTGTGTAGCCCAGATGTATTTAACAGATTGTGGACCTTTAACCTCTCAGCGATCTGCTGCATGTGACATTTAAAATGTTTCAGCTTTCTGCAGTGAGCCCTGATCATTTCTAGCAGTGACCTTAGATATCTTCAAGAAAATGATTGGGTCCTGCAATGATGAATCCACCTAGATTCTGCTAACACCACTATTCTGTAAAACACCACCAAAGATCAGCTTCAGACTACAAACTGCTCAGGACAACTACAAAGTGGTTAGCTAAGATGATACAGTATTATGGTCAATCCATGGCTAGCTCAGTCAGTAGAACATGAGACTCTTAATCTCAGGGTTGTGGGTTCAGGCCCATGTTGGGTGCCACTTATTATGCTCAATCCACATGAGTCTATTAAAAGGGTAACAGAATTTATTAAGATATAAATTGAGGAAATACACTTATGATTGCAGAACAGATAGACAGCAGAAGTAGTCCTTTGATCTGACCAGGAGTGAATCCACTTCACAGGCAGGAGCAGGGAGATGGGGCATGTGGTCCTTCTCTAACCCCTTATCAGAGGTCACATACAAAGGCGTATATCCCAAGGAAATGGGTGGAGCAAATACTGCTGCAGTCCAGCCTCATAAACTACTTCAGCCAGGATTTCAAATAAGGCCTACACTTTCCCATTATACTGAGACTGGACAACAAGTAGCTCTCCCAGGACTTGATCATTATATCAATTTTCTCAGGGTCCCCTAAAGATGCCATTGTCCACAGACAGCAGCAAGCAATTTTAAGAGCACAATGCCCACATTCCAAAGAGGTAGAGTGGGTGCTTTTTGGTCATTCACTAGGTTATGGATATTTATCATTGTTTAGGGGAGGTTGGTTGCAAGTTGTTACTGGTCATGGTCAGGGAAAAGCTAAACAAAGGAGGCAAGAGTCAGAGATCTCTTTCTGAAAAGAAAAAGGGGGATATAGTAATTATAAGATAAAAGGGTAGATTATTGAATCTACTTTTAAATTAAAAAATAACTACTAGTCTCAAATATTTTACATTGGTACAGATTTTTGTATATTGATACAAATTTAAGGGTATTTTATAACACAGTGTATATGTTTCTACTCTTATTTAATGTATGTTTGAATATTGATGTAAATTTAAGTTTATTTTTGTTATAACATACTGTATATATGTTTCTACTTTTGCTTAAGGTATTGCTCCTAGCAATTCATCTAAAAATGTAATGTAAAGTTTTTGTCCTTGAAAGCTATAACAAACTATTTAGGATAATTAAGAAATACAGGTTAGTGGCTTGTCATCTATAACAATCAAGCTTGTAGTCATGTTTGTGAAACCAAACAGAGATATATTTTAGATAGACAGGTGTTCTTGAAACACTTCAGAGACCTGCAGAATATGACATTTAAGATGTTTTAATAACATAAGGCTTCTCATGACAACAAGATGCATATATTCCTGGAAGCACCAATCTACTTCAGAAAGATGATGGGATCAAAGAACCTCCATATGGAGTTTGCTTTCATTGTGTAAAAGGTAGGCACTGGGTAAGAAATTGTCCTTGCCTCAACTGCTGACAGTATGCTCTCTAAACTGGACAAACAGGACACAAAAGAAGGCAACTGACAAACTTTGTCAAGACAAGGTAGGATATTTATTCAAAATTCCTGCTTCACAGAAAATATATCAGATATTCTAGGCTTGTAGACTAAAGTTGGATGCTCCAACATTGCAGAAGAACATTGGATAACTGTAGAAACAGCTAGATGTCTCTGTCATTTCTATAGTTTTGAAAGCTGTTTGCTCTGAACTTGTTGTTACTCAGGTAATATTTTATCCTTCTCAGGTCTCTGATAGAAGCTGAAGACTAGATAGTTATACCATCCTCTTTGTTACCAAATTCAGAAAGGAAACTTACAACAGGGATGTAAAGTTCATAAAGGCTGCAGGTCATGTAAGCTTAAGTTGTTTAAGTAATTTTAAGGTCTAACAAGATATTTTTAGGTCTAAAAAGATATTTTTAGGTTGGTAAAACAAGTTATGATATCAAGTGGTTTAGGTATAAAATTTTGGACTCACAAAGATAGGATTCATAATAGAGTATTTTCTCTGAATTTGCCAAATACAAATGGACTGGACATGATGAACGTAATTCTTATCTGATAATTTCTCTTATTGTATATGGTTTCACCATGTTAGAGCTAAAATTTTTCCTTTTTATTTGGATAATATCTGATGATTTTTCTTATTGTATATGATTTTACTACATTAGAGTTAAAATGTTTTCTTTTTATTTAGACAAAAAGGGGAAAGCTCTGAGATGCCAGAAATAAGAACCTGAACTCTAGAAAACGGTGACAGGAGGAGAATCTAATGTGGGACTTAGTAAGCAGATAATGGTAGAGAAGGAGGAAGGATAAACAGCCAGAACAAGAATAGTGAGCCAGGGTTGTGTAATGTGTTTCTCTCTCTCCTTGCTTCATCACATATTCAAACACTAATGAACTATGAAAAGAGATGTTATTTAGAGATAGGATTAAAAAAGTGGTTTGGTGAGTATGTGATGGTAAGGAGGACCTGTGGGGGGGTGACAATGACCCAAATCTAATCTACATCACAGAACGCTAAAGGGAACCAGAACATATAGCAGCAACATCTAGGATGCAGAGTGTGTTCCTGCCAGGATAATCAAGTCCATGTGAGAAATCTATTGTATATGAATTAAGGTAATGCTGACACTTCAAACCAACTGGTTCAAAACTATGTAATGACTCACGCACAAAAAGAATATGTTTCACTTATATTAAAAGCAAACATGTCTTTCTGATTATTGAACAGACAACACTCTCTGAATAAGGAGCTAGAATCTGGGTTTAATTCTTCATAGTTCTTTTTCCTCCATCTACTCATATGCATGAAGTAGAAGAGCTGACATCATGGAAGATCATTCATGGAGGATTTGATAGGTCATTATAAAGAAAATAATTTATTTCATTGACATATCTGTGATCAGGTATTAGTTACAGGTTAGCCATGTATCTTAGTAGTGGAGTGCTTGCATGGCTTCTGTGAGCCCTGCGGTGTACTCTCTATCATTGCCTCCTTCAAAAACCTCAGTTACATGCCAATATTTGTCTACAAGAGATAGAAATATAGTCTACAATATCTATGCAGTAAAATGTAGGGTTTTGAATGGGGCATTGGGGAAGGTCTCTGTTGAACATTATAAAGAAGAATTCAATTGCTTTTTAAAAGAAGGTACTTTAAACATGTGTTCAGCTCTAGCCAGTGACTTATCTGTAGCATGAGTACAATCTGAGTTCACACACAGTGGCAAGATGGGAAACTGCAGTGCATATTTTCCCAGTGAATTGACTCATATCTTGGTGAAACTGAGACTACCCACATTGTTTTTTCTTTAATGTTGATGCAGAATAGCATATCCAGTATGGCAATTTCCCTATTATCCATCACCACAGTGATATTCTATATACAACAATATTAGATAGCATATGCCTCTGTCTCTCTATTTCTTTCAGTTTAGGAGTGCAATAAAAGCCCTTGTACTTCTAAAGAAGGGCCTCTCAGTCTTCAAGGTCTTAAGACTTCTTTTTACCTCAGAGCCAAGCTATCAATGGATTAACTGAGACACAGAGGATCAGGTATTCATTGCCTCTGAAAGGAAGTTACCTTTCCACTTCTGCAGTGGCTATCATTCTCCTTTGGTGAAGGAAGATCATTTGAAACTGGGTTCTCACTAACTGAATTGACAATGAAAACAAGTTAGCTCTGCTGAAGGATTCTATCTTTCATGTGTAGTTTTGCCCAAAAGGCATTTACCTTTCCCATTGAACATGACTCTACTGTTTTGAAAATACACTTGGTGAAAGCATACAGCTCTAAGTATACATTTACTACAAATAGTACATATAAGTTTTAATATCAGTAGTTAAGAAGCAGCATGCTTAATCTGCTGTGTGATAGATTTTTCCTGGCTATATCATCCCAGATAGGGATTCCCACAACAGACCAAAATACAGATATCAATGAAGTCCACCTTGGTAAATCAATGAGTTTTCTTGGGGTTACTTACAAAACTATGCTGAAGGATTACTTACAGGAACAGACTCAAAGGCAGTTGCAGTACCAAAGGCTGCCCCAGCATGGATGACAGCTCACACACCTGGACACCTAGAGCACTCTGCACAGCCTACAGGCAGCTTACCAGGTTAGAGGGGATCCTTTCCAATGGGCTCAGTTGATCTAAACCTATTCAAGACAGCTCAGTCTCTGCCTCTTCCAGGCAGTTGGTCTAGTCTCACATCTTCTTTGCAGCTTGGCCCTTTTGAGAGTGACTTCCAGGAGTCTTTATTGTTTTTTCTTTGGGAAGAAGGTGATGAAGCCTTCTCTCCTTCTTCACTCACTCAACCACTTCCATTCAGTAAATTTCCTCTGGTTAGAGATTTACAGAAATGTTCATACCTTTTAAGCCAAAGCCACAGCCTTTTGCTATGACAACAAAATATAAATCTGACCCAGTGGTTTTACACACTTACAGGTTCCTGCATAGGTCCACTCCTCCTTCCAGACTTATGCCAAGACCAACACTCAGGGGGTCTTCAGATATACCACCAGACCCTGCACCAGCTCCCAGGATGCCAACCACCAACCGAGAATGCCGACCAGGTGAATACTGGACCAACTTCACCCATATGCCCACTCATGAAAACTCTGTTATCTCCTAATTCATTGACACTTTCTATAGGATGAATGGAGGCATATCCACCTCCAGAGAAAGAGAAGATGTGATGGCTCCTATACTCTTGATTTAGTGTCCATTTCTCCAAGCTCCTAGAACATCACTGCTGCAACCTGCCTTCTCAGCTCCCTCAAGGAACAGATGCCTGATAGATTTCCATAATGACAGCTAATTATATGCTTCTTCATTCACATCTCCTGCTATGAATGACTTCCAACCTTCTCCTCCCCACTTCACCCTCAAACCAACAGGAAGCAGTCTTGAGAATTCAGCATCCACATTCCTCACCCCCCCTCAACACTTGCTATCTGTAACTTAACTTTTTATAATAATCAAAATGGAGGAATGTTAGTGTTCTGACTTGCCCCTTGGGGACTTGCCCAGTATCCTCCTGATGCCATCCTACATTCCCTTTAAGAAAAATCTTCTCCCCCTTTGCTAGTTCTCTCTCTCTCTTCCCCCTCTCACCAGAGGAAATGTACACTTCTTTTTTCTCTCTCCCTCTCTCTCTTTCTATCTCTCTCTCCTTTCTCCTTCCCTCCATTTCCTCTACCCTCCCCCAAAATAAACTTGCCATATGGACTTTGTGTCTGCTGTGTGAGTAACTTTCCACTGTCTGCCATGCCTGCATGGCATGTCTCATCCACCATGGGGCACCTTGGTAAAAAACCCACCAAGGCCTGCCATTTGTCCTATCATTACAGAAGGGGTCTAATGAATCCTGTCAGTTTCAGGGACTTCCTGAAGTTATTTTGAGTTTTTCACTTTCTGTTAAAGGGTGTCTGTGAAGGATAGATTGTTTCAATCTCAAGGACACTGCTAAACCACAATACAGTGCACAGAGACATTCGAGAAGATAACAGTTGAATGAGTCAAAGGTTGGAGGGCTAAAGAGATAGCTTGGGAGCTAAAAATGCCTACTGCCCTTTTAGAGAACCCATGATCAGTTTCAAACACCCACATCAGTTGATCACAACCACCTGTAACTCCAGTTTCAAGTGATTTTTATGTCCTCTTCTAGCATCTGCTGACATTACCCTGCACATGGAGCACATAACCCCATACATAAGTAGTGATGGTGATGGTGATGACAATGATAATAGACTTGGAGTACCATGGTCTATCTCTAAATAGAGAGTAAATAAATGTTGAGCCTTTGTTTTTAGACATCTCTAAATGTAGGATGATTCATATTCACAGATTCTTGACACATTTCAGATAAACCGTTTTGTAAAATGAAGTTAATCTCTCTTGATATCATAACATAGGAATGATGAGAGGAAATAAGTTTCATGAATGCAGAGTTTGGTGGTAAAAAGAAAAGAAAAAAAAAAAAGACATTCGTGCCACAAAAGGAATCTTAGCTTTTAATTATTCATTCATTCAGTTAGTCAATAAATCTGCTAGGATCCTGTAGGACTGTGTTAATCAAAGCGTAGTCTGCAAAGCAGCCATGTGGGCATCACTTTTAGCTTGTTAAGAAAGCACCACATTAGAATCCAACTCAGATTTCCTGACTCAGAACAGGATTTTAACAAGATCCCCAAGCGATTTTCATGCATATTACAGTCTGAGAAATCCAACACACCCTGAGCTTACTCTCTTGAGGGTGAGAGAGAGAAAGAGAGATTTTCACATTAGTAATCATTTCTCAAAGAACACAAAACAATTAGAAGAGCTGGGAGGAACTGCTGTGGAGGGACTCAACCAGATTGATGTGGCAGTGCCTGAAGATGTTGGCAGTGATTGTTACAGAGAGGATGCTACTGATGTCTAGTGGGTAGCAGCCTTGGAGATTGTTAAGTGCACTGGCAATGCACCATGCAAAGAAATCCTCCTCTCCAAAATGGCAAGAGGACACTGGTGAGAACCACACAGTTGGCTAAATTTGGGTTGTATCACAATGATACACAGAATCCTATTAAGACACATTGTTCAACAGGGCCATAATACCACATACCTGTAATCCTATAACTTGGCCAGATGAACCATAACGATCACTGCATTCAGTGCCAGTCTGGACTACATAGTTAAACTGTCAAAATCGAGAAGAAAATAGTTTAAACGGAGGGCTCAGGAAGTGTGTCACTTTGCCTGGGAGTTTGTGTTTGATTTAAGACCCTGAATAATTCCAGTGCACCAGTTTGGATGCCACTCTTGTCATTTAAGAAACATTGACATTAAGTTCCAGGAGATGCTAAGGGTCCCATATAGTTGTCTTCTCTATCCTCTTTATGGTTCTGAATGTTCCTGCACTCCAGTAACATCAACATTCTTAATCAGAGCCTCTCAAGTTACCTACAGTCCAAGATATTGTGATACATATAGGTGAACAGAAAGCCAGACAGTAAGCTATTGGCTGAGGTGGCTGGGAGCAGGGGTCAGGATTCAGGCGGAGCTCAGTAAAGAGCAGAGCCAGTGCCGTTGTCCTTTACAGAGGATACCAGATGGCGGTTAAATTCGGAGTCCAGACTGCCTGAGGGGCTTGCTAATTACAAGAGGTTTCAGCTGCAGGAAACACACTAATCACCCCAGTGGCAGCTGGACAGCCCCAGGGAAAGCCCCACTGCCAGAAGAAAATTGTGTGCTATAAAGTAGGCTTTAAAAGGTACAGACCGCTGGTGCAACTAAGACTGTATTAAAGAGAGAGGCTGGGGTGGGGGTGAGAAGATGCCAGAGCCTAGGAAGCACCAGGGGAGACAGGCAGGTATGCTTAGGCTGGAATAAGAACCCAGGAGAGATTGGCTACAATCAGGGTCAGGCTCTAAGGTCCCTCTCCCTATTGACCCAGAGAGCCTGACAGAAAAGAACAAAGACTCTGTGGTAGAATTTATGGTTTCCGCTTACCACCTGCTGTATGCTCTCTACTACTTATTATTCCTTCCAAAGGGGGGGGGGACCTATTAATTTATCACCTTTAGGAAGGTGAAAGCCATCCTCTGCTTTCTTTCGCCAGCTAACTGCCTTTCTTTGATTGGCAGCCGGCAGTGGGATAATTTCGTTCAACTGGGTAGCATTTAGCAACATCCTAGGACTGTGGAAAAGGAGAAGCAGCAGGGAGGGAAGGACTCCAGCAGCTGTTTGTAAGCTCCCTCCCAAGTTTGGGGGCATGGGCCAAGAGTAGGACATCACCTCTCCTGGCAGCATTAGTAAGATTTTCTAAACTTGGAGTAAATCGAAGAAACACACCCAACTCTTTTTTGTAGTCATATACAGTAGGATCTGTAAATTGATTTCCTTCTTTTGAGATCTAACTGTACAATGGAAAAATTAGTAGTAAACATCCCGATAGAATTCCAGCTGGACAACCTTGCAGACTCTTTGTGTGCCTCTGTCATATCCTATCATTTCTTGAAGGGAACACGAGTAGAGTTCATTTCCAAAGAGAAAATACTTGCTCATAATCCTCCTCCAACACACTTTTCTCCCAGGGCTAAGTCAGTTTATCTAGGGAGGTCCTTTTGTCTGCCACCCCTCTTAACCATCTCTCTGCAATTCTAACGGGATTCTAGTCAAGGGTTGAGTAAGTGAAATGCATCTTTGCTCTCAGGAAGCCAAGAGGAAGACATCCAGGCCACAATGCATGCAGGGACATAGCTTCTGGATTCTTTAACTATTTAGCTAGCAGCAAAAATTACCTTTCCATTGCTTACCTACTCCAACTCATGCCTCCTAACTAATTTCTAAGTCTCCTCCCTAGAAGCTTAAGTAGCCTTTCACAGCTCAACAGCTAAAGAAGTTTGGAAGACACCATCCTTATCCATGAAAAGATGATTAAACTAGAAATGCCCCAGATTTTTTGAATTCTCTAGAAGGTCACAAAACAAACCACTCTCTCCAACTGACTAGACTAGTTATGAACATAGAGAATCAGAACTTAAAACAGCAGACTCTCATGTCCTGAACCATGCCTTCAAGGATCAGAGCAAACAGGGGTAGGCAAACTTGAACTCAGCACAAAGACATTCAACAGATGGAAAAACACAAAAGTCCCATTGCCAGCATTTTATTGATGATGCAGCCCTACTTCCTGCCTGCATCCCCTCATTACAGATTCACTGAGCATTATTGTACTTATTAAATACTGAGCTGTCAATCTTAGGATTGGCAGGAAGGGGCAATATTTATACAGAAGTAATTCCTGAACTAACCTCAGGTTGTAGAAGTCATTCTAAGCCTATGAGCAATACGTTGATGGGACAACACTCTCTCTGTTTAAGGTGTTTGACTGAAGACCAGAACAGCAACAAGCTTTCCCATCAAGCCCTTACTGTGAAAATCTCTACAGAAGGGCTGAGGACATGGCTCAGCTGGTAAAGAACTTGTCTTGAAAACATGAAGACTTAAGTCCTATATCGCTGTGGGGGAAAGAAGCCTAGTGTGGGAGCACATCCTTGTAATCCCAGCACTGCATGGGTAGAGACAAGCAGGTCCTTGGGCCTCACTGTCTGGACAACCTTGGATATTTGATGGTTTGGAAGTGTGTAGGAATATTTTAAAGAATAAAACGTAAATCATTTTGTAGTGACTCAAAAAGGTTTGTTTCCTGTCATTCTTTCAAAACTGAAAAATCTTAACTAATCGATATTACATGCTCTTGTGAACAGAGTTGTCTAACAGACAAGATGTAGCAACAATGACTCTATCTTCACTATGCCAGTCACAAGAATTTAAGAATTCTATAAAAAGCCTAAGCTGTGATGAGATCAGAATAACAAGAGTTTAGCTTATAAAGGAAAAAAGGGGGGAGAGATAAAAACAAGAAAGGAAAAGAAGAAAAAGTGGATGCTGCCTGAGGAATGATGCTAAAGTTGCCCATTGGCCTTCACACATGGCACACACATGTATGTGTGCCTGCATAGAAAAATTACACACACACACACACACACACACACACACACACACACACACACACACACACACCTACTCATGGACATATATATGTATGTAGATACCACAAACTCTATTCTAGTACTGTTTCCTCTGCAAATCTCACATACAAATAAAACCCCTTACCTTTGTTCTGTGTCTACGCATACTGTATGTCTGAACAACTGGAAAAACAGTTAAGTATAGCCATGTAGGTCATAGAGATGGGTCATATGCAGGACTATTCTGTGGGACTCTGTTCCCTGCTGCATTGTGGTCATCCAAGCTTGTGCAAGTTCACAATGTTATTTGCACAATTGAAAATCTCCTAATGACAGTTTCTCAGAACTTGTCCTCATCAAGTGGGTCATAACTACTGAATTCCTGCTATTACCTTGGGAATTTTAATACTTTGTTAATAAAAAAAAAAAAAACAGATCTTGACATTATCCACAATGTTTAATTTAAAATATACCACACACATCAGTTTAACAGTCGATATTTGAGCATAATTTTCCATTTAGAGTCATAGTATCATTTCAGAATTAGAATGGAGGGTAACTTCTATCAATTGCCAAATATCTAAAGGAGCTAAAGGAAAGTTTTGGGCTACAATGAAGCTAATGAAGCCACCAATTTTAGGCTTTGTGCATTTTGTGACATAAATGTAAGCTCTTGACCTTGTATCATAGCTATGAGTATGTGTGCTAGTCTCTGTTCCTGTTGCTAGACATGTCCTCTTATGTGGAGCACGTGGAGTTAAATCTCATCTCTAGAGCAGACAGATCTTTCTGCGTAACTCATCGTTTACTACCTTAGACAGCCTTCCTATGGTAGAAGGAAGATCATAACTAGGCTTACTAGTTTGAGAACGAATAAGAACTCAGGCTAGTGAGTTAAGAGATGGAGAGAATGGGGAAGCCATTCCTGGCGCTGGCTAGACCAGCTTAGAGTTCTGAGAATTTACATTAGGTAACAGCGTTCAAGCATGTGAGAATATTTTGTAGAATAAGACATAAATCATCTTGTGGTGACTCAGAAAGTTTTGTTTCCTGTCATTCCTTCAAAATTGAAAAATGTTAGCTGACTAATCAGCATAGCATATTCCTGTGATGAGAGACTCATCTTAAAGACAATGTGAAGCAATAATGTCTCAATTTTCACCCCCCACCAGTCAAAAGTATTTAAGAATTCTGTAAGGATCCTAAGCAGTGGTGTGGTGCAGACAGGAAGAACACATTTTCATGAGGCAAAGTGAGGTGACCCAGTGTCTCACTGTGTTAATTTTCCTTATGGAGTCCACTTCTCACTCTTGTGAATCCAGATCTTGGTTGCCATTCATATATCTGGGTGGCTTTAGTGTTTGTTACTCTTTATCCCTAAGGAAAGTTGAGCTTTAAAACGGAATAACTTTTACTTTGTACACATAGATCCACACATAATTTTGTAAGAAAATATGAAAAGTATTGTGGTGATATTTTATTTGTGCTTTAATAAATAAAATTTGCCTGGAGATCAGAAGAAATAGCAAGCCATTTTAAGTAAACAAAGTAGTCCCGCACAGGTAGCACACACCCTTAATCTTATCACTTAGCAGGCAGGATCTCTGTGTGTTCAAGGCCACACTGGAAACAGAGCCAGGGGTGGTGACACATGCCTTAAACACTAGTTAACCATAGAAGTTTGGAGGTCTACACAGACAGACAGAAAGTGACAGAGCTGTGCAGGCAGAGGAAGTGATGTAGCTGGGCTAAGAGAGCCAATGAGAGAACAGAACAGAAAAGGCATATAAACATGAGTATACAGGAAAAAGGACTCTTTGGAAGCTGTGGAGTTGGTGAGGTGAGGTTAGCTCATGCATGATTTGTCCTCTTCCTATGGTCTTTCTCTAAGGCGTTCACCTCAACATTTGGCTCCGGTGTTTTTTATTTATAAAGACCAATTTGTCTAAAAAGTATTATGACAAAATCCTTATGCTACCCATTAAAAATGTGAATGGAGAAAGATAAAGGAAGAAAAACATATTTTACATTCAGATACTCTGATGGTGAGTGGCAGGGCTCCCAGTTGGAGGTCAGCCCCAGCATGCAACTGTATTCCAGTCTTCTCTTTGCCTGAAGCTGCAGGCCATCTGTAACTTGAGCTGCCTTAGAGAAAAAAACTCCAAAAAGAAACTGGGTAGAAAGGTGGCCTAGAGGAGTACTATGAAGCCTGGAGAGACTGGCCTCAAGTTCCTGATTGTTGACTTTGTATCAAGTATGCTTCTATATGCTTCCTATTAACTCAGTTAATACTCAGGTGCCCCATATGGGAGGTGGTGCTTTTAATCTTAGCACTAGGGAGGCAGAGGCAGGTGTGTCTCTGAGTTTGAGGCTAGCCTTGTCTACAGAGTGAGTTCTGGGACAGCCAGAGACCCACAGAGAAACCCAGTCTCGAAAAGAACAAACCAGAACCAAAACCCACCAATGAAAAATACTCAAGTGCCCCACAGAAATTAGCATTGCTGTGACATCCATCTGACGGGCAAGGAAACTGAGGCAAAGAGAAAGGAATGATACATGAAGAGGTGTGAAGTAAAATATCTGGAAAACAGTGATTCCTGAAGCAGGGAACTGTGGGATTGAGTTTTATTATTTATTTGAATTCATTTAACTGGACAAGGGGGGGGGTGGATTACATATACAAAACACAGCATACTCAAGCAGCCTTCCCTTTAATCTATGGCTAGACGGTTTCCAAAGTCAGTCTAAAAAGTTCTGCCAAATAAACACAAAGCAGGTGATTTTTATCAGCTCTCATTTTTCTTTTGGATGGAGTTCAAATAAACCAATTACTTAGTTCCTGAAGAGCTATGGGGTCAGTTAACCTAGGTCGGTTTCTACATCTATAAAATGAGTACAGTAATAAATAATTCCTGTCTGGCCTCATTCCTCTGAGTTGCTGGGAGAATCTAATGAGATAAAGTGTGGAAAGCTCTAATGTCTTAGTGTGGGAGTTGCCCCATCCAGGTTATTTAACATGATTCCATAGAATGTTCCAGATTCAGTACTTAGTCAATGCACTGTAAGGATATAGCATTTAACTGTGGATGACTTATTAACAGCACAGCTATTGAAGACCCAGTGTGTGCCAGACATATCGGGTATTCAATCTGTGAAGCCCCTCAGAAATCCTGTGAGGCCAGTAATAAATAGTTCTTACTTTACACATGGGGAAATTGAGGCACGGAGAGGTTGCTTATAGTTACACTACTACAAATAATATTTGAACAAGGAGATTTAAAAATATGCTTTTCAAGGATATGTTCACAGAAGAATGATTAACATGACATGAATCTGCCCTCTCATGAGAAGGAGCTCTGTGAAAGTTAATCATGTACATAACTGTGATACTTAAGATCTTGCAAGCATTTACTATTACCCAAGAGTCATTGATAGACATCTCATTCCCTTTAATGGAGAATGTACTATATATCATTGAAAGGAAATGAAAAGGGCACAGCCTTTCCCCAACCAGTTATAGTCCGTATAGGTATATCATGAAGCTGTCAGTATTGGTAATTGTTTAAGAATTAAATGTGTGTTTGTAGTGTGTATACATGTGTGTTTGCTACATGCATTTGAGTGTGCAAGTGTGTAGGTCCATACATGTGCATGCCGAGGACAGAGCAGGATATCCAGTATCTTTCTCTGTGGCTCTGAGTCTCTTACCAAATTGGAAGGTCATGGTTTGACCTAGCCTGGCTGGCCAGTGAGCTGGCTGCAGCCTTTCGGTTCAAAGCCCTGATGATGCTGGGATTACAGAAATGTGCAGCCATGCCTAGCTTTTACCCAGATGCTGAGGATTTGATGCTTACAGATCAAGTGATTTACCCACTGAGCCATCTCCCACCCCTTAAACATTAAATTTTCATAACCTACATCATAAATGAAATAAAATGGGAATTTAGTCAGAGAAAAATGAAGTTTCCAAGATTCTAGTGCCATTTTCTGGACATTTGCTCAACACCTACTGGCATGAATATAACCATGCCTACTCTCACGGAGCTCAAAGTCCAGTAAGATAAAACACTAAAGCAATCACTTCAATGAAACATTGCAGAATTATATGCAAACGCCATGTTAGACTTTATGCAGGCTGCTTACAGAACACACAGAAATGGAGTCCTTCATAGCATCCACAGGAGTCACCTGTGACAGCTGGAAGATTTAGAAGCATCTGCTCACAATCACCAGCTATGTCATTTCGAGTCCGATATTGCGGAATGAGTGAGCAAAGGAGGGAGAAGCAAAGAGCTCAAACAGAGCGAGAGGCTGAAGGTCTTCTCTTCCGCTACCGCCTCTGCTCTGGGCCTGAATCTACTCACTCCACCCTGGTACTTGCTTAAGTTTTTTCCTGCTGCTTCCTTGCTCTCCACCTCCGGGACTCTCATTACATATATGTTGCTTTGGTAGTTTTTGTCACGTCTCAAGTTTGTCTTTCTTTTACTTATTAAATTTTATTAGACTTCCCTTACATTTACAGGAAAATGAAATAGAAAATCTCAGTAAGTCCCATTTGTCTTCACTCTCTATCCCACGTACAATTCGACGTTAAGCACACTTTGTGTTAATGTGGCACTTTTGCTATAATTCATAAACTAATGCTGACATCAGGTTTCATTCTGTGTGTTCATTGTTCAATGCTGCCTTAGAATCCACACACATGGATATGCACATGTATGTATCATTGCAGTATCTTACAGAGTAGTCATACTGCCTTAGCAATACCCTGTGCCCCACCTGTTTATCTCTTATTTGAACCTGCTACCACTGAATACATCTTTATAGTTTTGTTTTTTCTGGAGTGCTGTGTAGTTGGAACCATAGACTATGTAGCCTTCACAGTTTGGCTTCTTTTACTTAGCCATATATGTCTAAGGCTTCTTCATTTAAATAATTGCTAAGTAATCTTCTAATATATAGATATCTCACAATTTATCCATGTGCTTTTTGAGGGATATTTTGATTGCTTCTAAATTTGGACAATTATTATTGAAAGTTCTATACACATGTGCATGTAGGATTTTGCATGCATATCCATTTTGAACTCATTTAGAAAAAATCAAGAGCATAATCTCTGCATAACTTAAACTGTAAGTCTTCAAGTTCAGGATTCTTTTGTCTGCAATCTCAGTCCCTCTATTGAAATGCAATAAATCTTACCATATATAGTGGAGGCTGAAGAGGCACTGTGAGGCTCAGAACTGACTGATGGACTATTACCCAAGATAGGAAGGGCCACACTGGACAGTGCCAAAGGAAATGACAAGCCAAGAATGCCTTGACCCTAGGATATTGACTCCTTACTTTTCTTAAAAAACAAAAACAAAAAAAATTTTAATTTATTCTTTGCAAATTTCATCTGTTGGTATAACATACCTTTCAGTGACTGTTTTTCCCAAAGTTGCTGACTTTTGAGGAAAGAAGAGGGTTAGTGCTTGTGGTCTTAAATACAAGTCCCTCAGAGAATGACTAACTCTACCATGGGCTACCATGGGCTCCTGAAAATTGTAAACACATCTGCTGAAAGAAGATTATATACTATGTATGAAAGATTATGTTCATGTGCTAAAATATAGAAAAGAAAGGGAAAAAAGAAATTTCAAGAAACTTCAACTCAAGAAAGCCTATGAGATTTTACTTTATTTCATCTCTTTATTGTCATTCTCTAATGAAATATTATTGCCATTTCCTCTAATTCTTTAGATGTCATTTTCTTTGAATATAATTATAATAACTGGTTTAAAATATTTGCTTAGCACATCCAACATCTGCAACACTGTTCCTATTAACTGCTTTCTGGGCCATATTTTTCCATTTTCTTTTACATGTCTTATGATTTTCTATTGGAAGATAGACATTTTAATCAATTGAATGTGACAAATCTCCAAGTCAGTTCTTTCTCTTCCAGGGTTTGCTACTTCTTATTTATTGTTATGATTATTACTCTTGAATTTTATTTAGTGACTTGCTCAAACTAATTCTATAAAATGTCTATTCTTATGTGGCCACTGAGGACTCATCATCTCAGTTGTTAGCTAATAATTTGAACAGAGATTTCTTTACATGTCTTTATCTGGTTAGCTTCCTCAGCTTTGCTAGAAGGTCTTTGTGTGAGCCTTGGGATACACAGTCAAAGCTTGTACAACCCCCAATATCACTGTAAACTTCACTACTGCTTCTGCGGAGAAGCTCAAGGTTAGCCAAAGGTGAAAGGCAGTTACTCTCAGATTTGGAATGTGCCCGGCTTTCCAATTTCACTGGATTCTATCAGAGCATTTAAATCTCCTATGGACATCCTATACCCATCTTTCACTTTTCAGATTTTTTTTTTGGCCTGCCCTTTGTTTGCCCCAAATATTATACTTGTCACAGGTATCTACACCAACAGACAATGACCACTGACTGCTTTCAGCAATCATCTCTGAGACAAAGCTGTTCAACAGTAAGTGAATTTGGAGTTGAGTCAAATAAAGATGATGTGGAAGTGCTGCCTGGGAAGAGCTCCAAACCCAAACAGCACTGCCAGAGCTTTCTAATCTGCAGCTTTGCACAGATACTTCCATTGCAAGGATGTTGGCTTTCCAGATTCCCACGGACCTAGGGAGAGGGCAGTAGGAGTTTGGTGAATTAAGATGCCCAAACTCACTATACTTACTGGCAGTTGATGTTTTTCTTGAATGGGTTCCTATCATTCTTGTAAGTATTTTTTTTAACATCTCAAGCTCTGAAATGGTTGATTTTTAGCAATCATTGCCAATTTCCCCATGGTTTTCATAAGGAGATTTTCAGCTGTTCTACGCCATTCAAGTCATTTTGTGATTATTGTGATATCCAAATAACAATACCTGCATTGCCCCCAAATTGTGTGAGATAATAGTACATATCCATCTGGAATATGGAAGGAAACCTCAGAGATCTAGACACCAAGTGCTTCAGTATAGCTTAAACCATGAATGGGTCATCTGCTAGGAGTTAACTCACTGGCTCATTTCTGTGTTACTCACTTAATTTTAGTTATTAATAATCTACTACTAAAATTGTGGTCTTATCTTTGCTGAATTAACCAGAGAAGTACTGCACCACTCCTAGCTGAATGTTCTGAAATACATAATTACCTAATTGTTGTGGTGAGACCCTAGGGAAAATCCCAGGATGGAGAGACAGATATAATATGGGCTCCCAAGGAGGGCAAAGTTGCGATCATATACTCATAAAGTAAGATATATTCCCAATCATTTGCCCTACTGCAGCCCTGACCACATCAACTCCATGAATGATTTGAATGGCTGGCTACACAAGGTCTTTTCAGAGGAGAAAAATGTGTTCTACTTCATAGAGGAGCTAGACAAAATAGAACACTCTGCAATGTAACAGAGGTCTCTAAAATAAAACATTAAGACACCAAAGACATAAATCTTTGCCTTGGCCCCATGGAAACACAGTTTTCTTCCTTGGCCTTCAGAACACAGCTTGAAACTGGTGTGATTGTGGCTCTTTCTTTTAGTATTGAGTTATAAAATTATCTCATTCATTTTTATTTAGATGCTTGTAGAACTCTAGTTGATATAGACTGCAATGATTTGCATAATGTCTTATAGATAAAACCTTTGTAAAATTTGCCTTTTATTTTTGAATCTCATAATTTCATCAAATATTAAAATATTGTCATGCCATAGTTATCATATGGTAGTGCTTCTTCCCTTTGTGCACTATGGAGACCAGAAGTCCACTCTTCCCAAGGAGGTTCAACGTCTCCAGTGGATGCTTGGAACCACAAATAGTACCAAGTTCTTTGTCTTTATCTTTATCAAGAATTTACCATACCTCAAGTTCTTTTGTTTGATGTATGGTTACAAAGTTGTGAATGACTTTTTCTTTATTCAGAATTTCACTGGAAAGATGTTAATGTTACCATATATCTTAGCAACCTCAGCATATGATTTCTCTTCTTTCCTTTTGAAGTTGGCAACTTTCAACTTTTCACTTTGAGGGGGCACTGCACAGCTGAGCATTGACATGTCTGAACTGCCACCATCACTACCTGTGCTTTGAAGTCACCAGTCAGTAAACTAAGGGTTACCAGAAAACAAGCCCGATCATAACAGTGGATGTGATAACTGAGATGGCAGTTAAGGGACTAACAGTCAGTTAGCCTATGCACCATGTATGCATTAGAAAAATATTTGATTTGTGTCCTGGGGGAAATGGTGTAAAAGAGTCAACTGTGCTATTCTGAATAGCACATGGCATAGCAAAATGGCTCAGTAGGTAATGATGTTTGCTGCCAATCCTGATGACTGTAGTTCAGTACTCAGACCCCAAAAACTGCAAATAAGGTAAGATTATCAGAACTTTAACAGAGGATTATAAATTTGTGAAAGAGGCAGGCAAATTCTAGCCCTGAGGCCAAAGGACATGGTCCATAGAAATAATGTGAGGCCCCTTATGCAGCCTTGAGAAGCCTTTATAGGAGATTAAAACAGTATAAACACAGTTTTATCTATTAGCTATGGAATTTTTAAAGAATATCCTGCCTGCTGTAATCTCAGCACTTACGAGGCTGAGACAGAAGAATTACTATGAAATTAAGACAAATCGGAACAATAAGAGTACCAGGCCAGCCAGAGCTTCATACCAAGACCTTATCTCAAAAAATGTACCATTCATCATCATCACAACCACCACCACCACCACCACCACCACCACCTCCACCACCACCTCCACCACCTCCACCACCTCCACCACCTCCACCACCTCCACCACCTCCACCACCTCCACCACCACCTCCACCACCTCCACCACCTCCACCACCTCCACCACCTCCACCACCTCCACCACCACCTCCACCACCTCCACCACCTCCACCACCACCACCTCCACCACCTCCACCACCCATCTGTCATCATCTGTCATCATCTGTCACCATCTGTCATCATCTGTCATCATCTGTCATCATGGTCATCATCATTCTTCCTTTTCTTCCAACTCTAATAATGTGACAATATGTGAGCCTACCAACTTGTGTATTCTGTTCCACTCTCAGTAGAGAGGCTAGGGCCCAGCTGAAGCAATAGCAGAGCCTTAAAAACAGTATGGAGTTGCCAACTGGACAGAGATCAACAGCAAAAATAGGCTTTTACCCAGCTTCTGAAAGATGAGAGAGTTCAGCCAATTGGATGAGGCATACAAAGAGACATGGGAACTGAGTGATGGAGACCAGAAATTAAATCTAGATGAAAATTTAGGAGAGGGAGAAAAAGATATAGTTTTTGGATGGAAGGTCTATTGACCCTCACTAGATAGTTTTGAAGTATGTCATATTTAATGTCTGAAATGTTCTTGTCCCTGGACAATCTGCCAACATCTGTGAGGAACAGTCAGTATCCACTTCTGTACACATTTAGTTCTCATCAACAAAAGACTTGATGTTTCTTTATTGAAGTTTTACTATGGAGAAAACTATTTCCAAGACTTTTCATATTGAAATGTATTGGTGCATTGGGACTTCTTTTCCCCAAGCTGTGGAAAAATTATTCTAGCTAAAGTATATACATTGTATTTATTAACATAATATCAGAAAACTCATAAGTTCAAGAGGATATTAATGAATCAGGCTATAAATATAACAGAAAATGGGGAAGCCACATACATTTTATTGCCCCACATTAAGGTTCTGCATGTTTAGATCTACCATGGGAATGAACATGTTCTGAATACTTTTATTCTACCTTGTTTCTCTTTCTTTGCCTCATCCGGTCATGGTTCAGAGTCCAAGGAAAGAGAGTAGACAGCCATGCTTGAATGATGATATCTCTTGGTGTCTGGGGAAGACTAGCGACCTTTTCAGTTAACTTCACTAAGCCCACACAGTGTAAAGAGGTCACAGCACAGTGAAAACCATTACTGAAAGATAAAAGAAGTGAAGTTGCCAGACAAAAATGCCCAACATTGAGCAATGCTCTTTTGAACTTGGCTTAAATAAAATGACTTTTCTAAAAGTAAGAAGTTCTGGTAGATTCAGGCTGACATGAGGGCAGTGGACATTCCAGAATATGTCACTGAAAACCAGAGCCAGCAGGGTGATGAAAAGATATGAATGGAACATCAAGTTAAGTGACTTATCTCCACAGCAGTAGAACAAGCCAATCATTCATCCCACAAACCAAGGCAAAAGAAGAACATGTAGAGGACCCATAAACTCATGTTCATCACCAACTATGGGGACTTCAGTTATCAAAAAGGTGATACAACCTATGAGGACAGGAAAATATATATAGGTGGGAGAGAGGGAATTTGATATAATAAAAGAAAATCTCTGAGAGACAATGAATTGTAGAGAACAGATTGCTCTCCCTTATACTGGCATGTCAAGTAATAAAATAAAACAAGGAAATAGGTCAAAGCCACTGTCAAACTATAGTTTGCAATCATTATTTCTGAGAAGAATCATATTTGGATGCTCAAATTAGATGGCAAAATGGTGGTGATGAATGGGATAATTCACAGGGCTGTACAGTATTTTCCCATAGGTCTCACTAATTACATGGAAAAAATTAGAACTTTACATTTGAGCACCAGGTCAGTTGCTATGGTAACCAGATGATCAAAGCAAACATCACTAATAATCACACATCCAGTATTGTGCTGGGGAGAATCTGAATGGATAAAATCCTTGCTTTACAAGTTGAGGAGCAGAGTTTGGATCCCCAGAACCTACATAAAAGCCATGTAGGCATAGTGTCTTACCTGTAATCCCAGTACTCAGCAGGTAGAGATGGGGTTCCCCTGGCACAAGCTGGCTAGCTAGACAAGCCAGAATTGTCAAAGTCCAGATTCGATGGGAGAGGTGACCTCAGAAAATAGTCTTGCAAACACATACATAAATTGTTAGGGTTTTAGAGAAGCCCCCAAAAAGACCACCATCCACATATGCAGTCTGCAAGAGTGTTTATTATCTTGAGTGCTGGGGCCACCTATTTGACACAAAGGCAAAAATGGCAACCTAGAGAGAAGCTCACAGGCTGCTTTTAAGCATAGTTAAAGGGAGTTTCAGGGACAGTTACATCATCTCAGAAAAAGATTGGCTTATGAGAATGGCCATTATATTAGTACGTTCTAATTGGCTAGGGCTAGCAGGGGCTGGTTAAGGTTATAGTTTTTCCATTTTGGGGCAAGCCTAGACAAGTCCCAGTCTTTGTCCTTATTTGGTTATTTGCTTGAGCTTTTGTGGGGGGCTGGCCCAATGGCCAAGGCTTGGCATGTGTTATCTCCCTCATCCCTACTGTGAGGGGTGGTGAAATTAATTGTTTTTTGTTCATAGTTTCCTAAGAAACTGCATATCCAGCAGGAATGGAGGCCTAACTTTTTAATTGAGTTATTAGGAACCTGTCATGGTATTTGCCTGGCCTTCTCACACATGTATGTGCACATATACAAGCAAGAAAACTAAATGGAGGAAAATCATGCACCTTCCAGTAAGAGCCACTGGTAAGGACACAGTCTCACCACCACAATTGTCTTGCCAAGGGGGCAAAATTTCATTCCTAATCAGATTCTCTAAAGATACTAGGTAGCAAACAACTAGCTTTGTGAAATTCATGTAAAAAGGTTCACAAATGCCATCATATGAGTATCTAAAACCCATGACACCTAAATACAGTATGAGACTCAGAACCTTGAAAATTATACTAGGGGACAAACAGAAAATGTCAATGTGTCCATGGATAAGTTGATGGGATTGTATCAATATTACCTTCCTGGTTTGAATAACTAGAAACTTGGCTACATACATATACTAGAAGGATAAGACATATGCACTATAAGTACTCTACAATCTTTTTAATCCTCTTAATTAGTTCAAAATAAAAAGCATTTTTGAATGTTACAAGCATAGAGAAAGAAAGGTAGGGGAGGAAGACAGAAAGGGAGGAAAGAAAGAAGGAAAGATCAGTTACATTTTCTTTTACTGTTATATTTGTTGTTGTTGTGTAAGCCCCCACACAAGCTGAAACATTCCATACTACAAAGAAGTAATTTCCTTAAAACAGAAACTAAACAACTTAAAATAGCTCTAGGAAGTCCCTGAAACTGACCAGACTCACTGGGCCCCTCCCTCCAAAAGAGTAAACACTGAAGACTCCAGAGAGTCACTCTTAGAAAAACCAATCTGCAAAGAAGACTCATAAAATTAGACCAGCTACCCAGAAGAAGCAGAGGCCATCTTCAATGGATAGTGTCTTAAATATTGTCTTAGTTAAGGTTTGTATTGCTGTGAAGAAACACCATGACCATGCAACTCTTATAAAAGAAAAAAAAAAAACATTTAATTGAAATGGCTTACATTTTCAGAGGTTTAGTCCATTACCATCATGGTGGGGAACATGAGGTAGAGCATGGTGGCATGCAGGTAGACATGGTGCACTGGAGAAGGAGCTGTTACATGTTGATATGTAGGCAACAGGAAGTAAACTATCTCACTGTGAGGAGCTTGAGTATAGGAGACCACAAAGCCCACTACCACAATGACATACTTGCTCCAATAAGGCCATATCTACTCCAACAAAGCTATACCTCCTAATAGTACCACTCTTTATGAGATTATGGGGCCAATTACACTCAAACTACCATGTTTGACTTCCTGGCCCCCATTAAGCTTATAACAATCTCATAATGCAAAATGCATTTAGTCCAAATTCAAAAATCCCTATAATCTATCACAGTCTCAATGGTGTTTTAAAGTCCTAAATTCAAAGTCTCTTCTGAGATTCATGCAATCTCTTAATTGTAATCCCCTATAAAATAAAAATAAAAAAAAACAGATGACATCCTTATATTATAAAATGGCATGGGACATATAATACCAGGAATTATTGGACCAAAGCAAGACTGAAAACCAGCAGGGCAAACTCCAAACTCTATATTTCCCTGTCTGATGTCAAAATGTTCTTCGGATGTCCAACTCCTTTCAGCTTTGTTGACTGTAACACACTTCTCTCTCTTGGGCTGGTTCCATTCCTTGTTAGCAGCTTTCCTTGGCAGGTATCCCACAGCTCTAGCACCTCCAACATGTTGGGTTCTCCAAGATAATCCAGGCTTCAGCTTCACAGATTCATGTAATGGCCTCTCTCTCTAGGCCTCCATTCAGGACACCTCTGACACATGCTGGCCCTCAGTGGCTTTTAGTCTCAGGAACAAATGCTATAGCCCCTTTCTTCTAGCCTTAATTCTAAAGCCAGAACCACATGGCCAAAGCTGCCATGTTCTGCTGCTTCCTAGGACTAGAACATGTACCACTCATTCAATTGCATCTTAACCAGCTTTCTGTTTTCAAAGCTTTTCTTCACTAACTAAGCTTGGCTTTTCTGAAATTTGCTCTGTAGACAAGGCTGGCCTCAACACAGATATCCACCAGCCTCTGCTTTCCAAGTGCTGGGATTAAAGGTATGTGCCACCACATCTGACTCTAAGCTTTTCTTTAACTCCTTTTCACAAGTTGGATCTTGCCCCAAGGTCACCACTTCCTTTATTCCATTTCTTAATCCATTTATCTCCTTGAATGCAAAATTTAGCTCTGTTCCACTTCCTGGTGCCCCTTTTCTCAATCTGTACACTCTGAATTTTCATTTGCTTAGCTTGCATCTTTTCATTATAAATCTCATCATCTGACTTAACACTAATAACCACATGGCAGAGTCTGTACTGTGATGTTCTGAGATTTCCTCTGCCAATGGAATTAATCCAAAATTCTTCACTTTAGCCTCAGGCTGACTTTTCAGACAAGGGCAAAAAAGCAACCACATTCTTCACCAAAATATCACAAGAATGAGCTCTAAGCAACATACTAAAATTCTTCTCCCCTGAAAATTCTTGAGCCAGCCTCTCCTAGTTCAAATTACACTTAGTACCACTGTCTTCCATGCTACTACTAGTGTGGCCTATTAAACAGTACTTAAATCATTCCACTGCTTTCCTAACCCACAGTACCAAAATCCAAATTCTTCTAAACAAAAACATGTTCCGGCCATTCACAGCAATACCCCAGTCCCTGGTACCAACTTTTGTCTTAGTTAGCATTTCCATTGCTGTGAAGAGACACTATGAGCACATAACTGTGATCAATGAAAAAACATTTAATTAGGGTGGCTTACATCTTCAGAGATTTAGTTCATTATCATCATAGTGGGGAGAATGGAGACATACAGGCAGACATGGTGCTGGAGAAGGAGCTGCTACATGTTAATATGCAGACAACAAGTAGACTGACTCACTGGGAGTAGCTTAAGCATAGGAGACCTCAAAGCCTACCCCCCACAGTGACACACTTCCTTCAACAAGGCCACATCTGCTCCAAAAAAGCCACATCTCCTAATAGTGCCACTCTCTTTGGAGGCCATTTTCTTTCAAACCACTACAGATACAGACTAACTGAGCCCCCTGAAAAGGACACTCTCCAACCTGTTAAGCTGCCTGCAGGCTGTGCAGAGTGCTCTAGGTTTCCAGCTTTTGTGAATTGTCACCCATGTTGGGGTGAGCTTCAGTGATGCAGCTGTCTTTGAGTCATGTCTGTTCCTGTAAGTAACTCCTCACCCATATTCCTGTAAGTAAACCAAATAGAACTCATTGATTCACCAAGTTGGACTTTATCTGTACTTTGGTCTATCCTAGGTTCCCTATCTGTGCTGAAAGGACATGTCTCCCCAGGAAAAGTCTTGTCTCCATTTCCTTTCCTCCAGAGACACAGAGAATGGATCAACAGAAGTTTGGGGTTTTAAGGACAAGTATTTGTGCTACACCTCCTTATTCATTACTTCTTGTCTATCCCCTGCCACCTGGCACAGTAAGCCTTACTAAGACTTTATAACTGTCAGAACAAGTACCACACTCCACAATAGAGAGAGTACATACATTTGAAGTGCAGATGTGTGGCCAGGTGTTAACTCTGACTTTGCTATAGTTCCCAGTGTTCCTATGTGGTGATCAACTTTCTTCTCAGACTTTCACTACTGCTGCCTCTATTTCCTCCCAATCATTTCCCAATGCAAATTAAGATGGTCACAGTACTTGTCTCTCAGCACTCAGCTGTGGCTGCACAAATTGGTATTGGCAACAGCATTTCTCATTCTATGTGGTCACCTCATCAGTGTGAACCTGTACCCACAGCTTCTTCCAAGAAATCCATTCCTTGACTCAGTTTTTAATGGAAGCAGCAGTTTACCAAAGAAATATTTTCAAATTCACATCATCCTATTATTATTTTTTCATCCATTCTCTAAAAGGAAACACAATTGTTTTGTTTGAAAGTTATCTTTTCTCCTCTTTTCATCTAGTGGTTATGAAGAATAATGGCTTTTCCCCACATTTTTCTTTAATGTGTCCAATTCCTGTTTGCTGAATTAGTACTAAAGTACTAATCAGCCTACATACACACAATCAAGCTATATAAGCAAATTATATGCAAAATAGATTTCTACATTTGAAGTCATTCTTGTGTTAATTGAGTTGCATTAACCTAATGAGTATGTGGCTATACAAAAATGAAATTTAGCTTTCTAATAATACATACAGTGGGAGAAGATTTTGATGAAATTCACGACCATGGATTGATGCCAATAACTTTGCACTGGAGAAAGGTAGATAAATCGAAGATAATCATTGTGAAGTAGCAATGTAGATTTCTCAAGCCTTCTACTCATAGGTTGTCTCAGCACAACCTATATTAGCTATAGACTATTTTAAAGCCAGTAGAAATTATTTCTTAATAGATTATACTGATTTCAAATGCAATGAAATCTCCTACTCATCTATCTATCTATCTATCTATCTATCTATCTATCTATCTATCATCTATCCACTCCTCTACTTATATCTATCTACATATCTATATATATATGTATATACATATATATATGATAGAAAGAGATTTAAATATAATAAGTCATAATCATTTAGGACTTAGATAAGTTTGTTGTTTCTCATAGTTGACTAGTACCACAAATGGGTGCAGAGGCTAGTGACAATTATGAAATAAGATGAGAAACTCAGATTTAAAAACCAGTTCCTAAGGCACTGTAATACTTTCATTAATGGAAATGTTTGGGCATCACTGCACAAAGCCACCCTCGGTTAACCTCCAGATGGAATTTTATTATAAAGACATACAAATAAGTAAGAGAAACTAGAAACTTCTGTATAGCTAGACTTCCAAGAAACAAGAGTAACTTTTACAACATTTCCAGAGTAGCAAGAGTAGTCATAGAGGAGAAAGAGTTGCCATTAAGTTCACAGCCTTGCTGTGCAGATCTTGGTCCTTATTCCTCTTCCTTCTTACATTGTTCACTTTGCTCATGCTTCTTCTCAATTGCTACTTCCTGTGTTCTGGCTGTTTGTACCATAATCATCTCTATCTGCAACACCACACAATTCTCACTGGTTCATTTCTGCTGCTTCATGATTTCCCCTGGATCATCATATCTGGCTGACTTGTAGCACCCCATTTCTGTATCACTGGTATCTCTTTCTGCATATTTTATATTTAAAGTCCCCTAAATATAAGGAGAGCATCAGAATTGTCGTTCACTTTGGGTATCTGCTTTCATGGTGGTCCTCTTGTTAACACCAATGACATTTTAGCCAGGTGGTGGTGGCACACACCTTTAATCCTAGCACTTGGGAGACAAGGGCAGATGAATCTCTGTGAGATCAGGTCAGCCTGGTCTACAGAGTGAGTTTCAGGACAGCCAGGGCTATACAGAGAAACTGTCTTGAAAAACTAATAATAATAATAATAATAATAATAATAATAATAATAATAATAATTTTCCATATCTAGAGTTGTCCTATTATTGGGGTCATTGGTGAAATATGATATGTCCACATATGCTCTGAATGATTGTTGTAGATTGTTGCTAAAGAAGTGCTAATGGGCCCATAGCAGCCCAGGGATTGTGCTGCATTCCCATCATCCCCATGTGCTGACCTGCTCAGCTCACCAGCCTACTACTTACAACACTTAAACCTAGCCTCACACCCAAACACAGCCATCACCCACAAAGCCATCTGTGATGAATGAGATTCAATCAGCCTCTGGCCTCCATGGCTCAAGATAACATTTCTGCTATTGATAATATCAATTTATAATTTAATTTCTGGCCCTAGCTCTTAAGAGATAAGACTGTTTGCAGAGCTAAAATCTAATCCAGTTGAAGCTATTGGGCAGGGTTCTATAAAATTCTGATGGCCCTAAGATGCTCTGGTTTCCTTAAAAACAGATACAATGCATTTTATAAACTTGAGTCTCTCTAATGAGCAATAATGAAAACAGTACCACAGAATTTGATATTTACTTATCTGTTTATCTAGACGCACAGCCTGAATGTGCCTTTACAAAAAGACAGAAAAAGACACTGGCTGACTTGTTTCTGGGCAGTGCTCCATTTCATCATCACTCTCACACATCTTCCTGCATATTTTAGATTTAAAAGCCTCTAAATATCAGAAGAGCATCCGTGCAAGGAAAAGGCAGCTTCTTCTTCAGTGGGGAATGAAGCTATGTTGTTATTAGTTTATTTGCCATTTGCTTTAAGGAAAAGTTCTTGTTGAAATTTCAAGACCCACAGAACAATGAACATTGTTCTGTCATTATTCACAGCTGAGATCCAGTTTTGAAGGGTCTGCCTTCTACACCTTTATTTAAGACCCACAGCTGCAAGCCCTGCCACCTTCAGGTCTCCTTGACGGTGCAGCCCCTGCTGCTCTGTGATTGATGTAGGCGTAGCCTGAGTTATCAGGCAGCTCCTGACCCATCCAACGAGGATAATTTTATTGCATGTCTGTTTAGCCTCTGTCTTGTGCTTTCTTGAAGACATCAATTCTCCCAGGTGAAGAACACAAATAAAATTTAAGAAATTCCCCCTCAGGCTAAGAGGTTAGGAAGCATGCCAAGATTTCTCTGAATGAAGTCACCCTCTGCATAATCTCCAGGGCTCTGGCCATCGCTCACTGCCATGTGCTGCTCTTTGATTAGGGGAGAATTAAAGGCACTGTGGATTCACTCAGGGGTTTGATTGCCAGTCATTTTCTCCTCTGATCCAGTGTCTGTTTTTATAGTTTAATCCCAAGATGATCTTTTCTCTTCTCTTCCCCTTGCCATAGAGCATCCACACATACATGTATGTGCAAGTGTGTATGAACCCTATGAGACAACAAACAACCATAAACAATAGGCATTTCTTCCATCTCTGCCTCCTCCTTGTTGAACAAAGAACTTTTAAGAAACAGCTTTTCTCCCCTCAGTGCAGTGCAAAATCATTAAATAAAAATTATAGGGTGGTTTAGCCAATTTCTCCACTCTACTCAGAATTCTTCAAAGCTGTTATCTTAGATGCTGCCTGCATGGTTGCTCTCTGTTTGTAGCTTCTACCTGCAAGGTGAAAGCAATAGAGAATCCATCATGGAATTTACCCCTTGATATTTACCCTCCATCCTTTTTTTCTCAGGCTAACATCAAACTCTGTTAATCCAAAAGCATTGTATTCTGAAATCATACAAACAGAAGTTCCTTGTTCATTTCCTCTTCTCTGCAAGTTCAGACAAGGGCATAAACAGAACAGTTTACCATTCAAATGTAAACATTTTGGAAGTAAATTGTGGGTTATAAAATTATTGATTATAATTAAAACCAAAGCAGTGAGAAGTAAATGGAAAAAAATGTTAATGTCAGATGCTGACTATATTCTTTAAGTGGAAATTGTTAATTCCTATGTTGTCAATGATCTCAATACGGTATTGAGATCCATGAAAACTAGCTTCTTGCTCATCCTGCTAGTAACCCTCTCTCATCCATCCAGTTCTCTACTGCAAAGGAACAACTTGAGTTCTGTACTCCATCAATGAGAAGAGAGGATAGAGGGACTCTCAAATCTTTCCTCCTTCCTTAACTACTAAGGAGCAGGATGGAACAGTCAACTCCCTCCTCTTCTGTTTCTACATGGATAACTTCCACCAGAGATCACCCAAGCATTTTCTCCATATATCTTCATTTCTTCATGTAAATTAAATTAATTATAATCTGATGTATAAAATTGAATATATTTATGAGTATCATGCAATGCTGCTGCGCATGTATTTGTTGCTGTCTTAGCTTGGGTTTCTGTTGCTGTGACAAAACACCATGAACAAAAAGCACATTGGGGAAGAAAGGGTTTATTTGGCAAACACTTCAGCACTGCTGTTCATCACTGAAGGAAGTCAGGACAGGAACTAAAACAGGATAGGAACCCAGATGTAGGAACTGATACAGAGGCCAAGGAGGGGTGCTGCTCACTGGCTTCCTTCCCATGGCCTGCTCAGGCCACCTTCTTACAGAAACCAAGATCAACAGCCCAGGGATGGCACCACTCACTATTGGCTGGTCCCTCCCCCAGTGATCACTAATTGAAAAAATTCTTTTTTTTTTTTTTTTTTTTTTGATTTTTCGAGACAGGGTTTCTCTGTGTAGCTTTGTGCCTTTCCTGTACCTCACTTGGTAGACCAAGTTGGCCTCGAACTCACAAAGATCCACCTGCCTCTGCCTCCTGAGTGCTGGGATTAAAGGCATGTGCCACCACCATCCGGCCGAAAAAAATTCTTACAGCTGGATTTCATTGAAGCATTTTCTTAACTGAGGCTCCTTCCTCTGATGACTCTAGCTTGTGTCAAATTGACACACAAAACCAGCCAGTACAGTTGCACAATATTTAAAATCATATCAAATGTTTTTCTTCTCTTTTTGGTGAAAACAAAGTCCCTCTGGATTTTAAATATATGTAGTGTGTTGTCAATATTCTCCTGATTATACAAGACCACACCAGACCTATTTCTCCTGTGTAACTCTAACATAGGACCCATTACTCAATGTCTCCCGCGTCTCCCCCCACCCACCCACATCATTGCAGATTAATAAATGTCAAAGTCTGTCTGACATAAGCAGGATCTCCATTACTTTAAAACTTCACTTTTCTAGGGTAGAATGCTGCTGAGAAAGCTCACATTTTTCTAGCTAGACTATGACTAAGAAAATATAATTCTGGAGTAAAGGGAGAATATATCTCAAGACATCACAGACTTAAGTAATAAAGTAGGGAATTTAATAGGCAGTTTCTGGACCCCTGTGACTATCTCTCTACTGGTTACAAATGTGAATGGGTGAAAAGAACTATTAAGTGTATAGCCCCCTGAATGACACCAATTAAAATACATGTTTCATGACTTGAGGGGGAAAATAGGAAAAAAAGAAATGGTCAAAAAAGAAATGAAAGTTAAATAATATTTATAAATGGTTGAACAAGCTGATGATTATATAAATGAATGAGTTAAATATAGACGCTGATTTAAATGAGACAATCGTGTGTGTGTGTGTGTGTGTGTGTGTGTGTGTGTGTGTGTGTGTGTGTGTACTTTTCAGATCACAGTACAGAGCAGTACATTCAAACTTCTCTGGAATGTTGGTACATGTATGAGTGCATATATGAAGGTCAGAAGTCAATGTCAGGTGTCTTCCACTGTCACTTTTCACCTGACTTACAAGATCAAATTTTTATGGAACTTGAATATAGCCCTTTCAGCACTGAGGTTACAGGTGGATATCACCACTTCCAGGTTTTATGTGAGAGCTGGGGGTCCAAATGAGCTAGCTCCTTCACCCAGGAACTCTTTTATGAATTATAAGAACTATATTTTGGACTCCTATAAAATAAGAAATTCATTTTGACGTTCTTGTGCCTGAGATCTGGCTTTACACTTTGGCCTTCAAAAGCCATATCCAAGAGCTATGAAACAGTGTCCATAGGCCTTTTCTCACTGAGTGCTTTCTCAAAGCAGAACACATTTGTTAATGTCAAATGCTGACTATATTCTTTAGATGGAAGCTGATATTTTCTAGATCATCACTCTCATTTAATAGGATATAGAGATAACACAAAAATTAGCATCCTATTCCTGGGAGGGAAGGAAAGGAAAGAAATGGGTGTATGGATGTCCTCCACTTACTTTGTGACCACATCACAAATGACACTTTAATGTATTAATATTAGACATATTGTAAACTTGGAGTAGCTTCATAAAATGGAAACCATTTTATATGTTGTTAGTGAGAGTATGAGCTGAAACAATCTTTCTGAGATTGATTTGGCAAGATTTATCAAAAATTTCAAAATAACCACTCATTTTTGTATGTAGACATCAGTTTCATAATTTGTCCTCAGAAAAACATCGTGTCTACAAACAAAAATCTATACCCTAATTCTTTTAAAGGTTTTTTGATAATAGTAGCTTTTTAAAAATATTTTCATGTGTAACATTAGAAATTTTGCTAATTGTCTAAGTTAGTAAATTTTTATGTTAGAACACCGTATCCACAGAGAATTAAGGATTAAAAAACAATGCACATACATTTAAGTTAAGGAAATAGAATTACTGAAGAAGTTAAATATGTGCATATATAGTAATCTGTAATATATATAATGTTGATGATCTGAAACAGCCATGGGAACAGAGATAGTGCCTCCTTTTGGAGCCTGGGTCTGTTAACTGTCCAGCTGAATCAAGACAGCACTTCCCTGTGAGACCAAATTTAGGCAAACTAGCCTAAAAAATGCAAGTTTCCTGAGTTCAGGGTTTCTCTCCTGTAGGACATTTACTGTGTATACAGGTGACAGGTGACATTGGTTCTATGTCTTCCTCTGGAAATTGGGTCTCAGAAACTGGGTCAAAGCATGCTGACCAGTACTGTTGTAATAAAAACTACTCTCTGTCATTACCCGGGGGCTTTCTAACTTTTCAAAGCACCTGTGGAACTCTGGCAGGCTAGCTTTGCAAATTATAGTTCTTGACCACACATGCATGCACACACACACACACTCCAGTGACAGAGTGAATGAGAGAACAGATAACAGACACACAGACAGGGAAAGACATACAGAAAAGAATCTGTGTATCAATTTTATACATTTACAATTTAATAAGCATGGATAAATTTTTCAATCAGATGTCTAGTGTTCCACTGTTTGGTTTACTTATTTTTGTTTGGTTTACTTATTTTGTTTGTTTGGCTACAGGGTTTTATGAACCCTATGTTAGCCTCAAACTCATTATGTAGCTAGTGATGACAATGACATTGACCTTCTGATTCTCCACAATGTTGGGGATATAGGTGTTTATTACCATTCCCAGTTTTACCATGTCCGCCTACATGCTTGGCAAGCATTTTACAACTTAGCTATACACCAGCCCTCTTGTTGGTTTCTTTTTTTTTTAAAGAATATAAACAGCTAGGTGCAATGTTAAAATAATATGTTGACAACAGTGTCATAGAGTGCTAGTTTCTTGTGGCAGAATGACTATATATGAGATAGCTAAGTAATTTTGTCTGTTAGCAAATTTGTGCTTTCCTATGACCCTTTTGTCCCATGTCAAAAGTGTTATGGGGCTCTGCTTTCAACTTGGAGTTTCTTAAAATCTCACACAATTCACACAATCTACTGACAACTCTGTGAGAATCATGGAGTGAAGAACTACCCCAACAGTATAACCAAGTCTTTTAGGAAAAACTGCTATCAGCATGAACTGACAGGGAACCCGTGTTCAGTGCATGGAATTCAGAAATGGAAGCCTATTGCTTTTAAATATAACTGATAAGTGATCAGTGTCTGCTGGCAAATGTTGCTGGGAACAGAGTCTTTCTTTATAGATAGATGAGATCTTGTAGTTGTTGGAGGTTCTAAATGTTTGCAAACACTGTTGTGTTTGCATCTGCTCTCTTAGAAACTTCCCTTGGAATATAGATGTAAAGTGTTTGTGAAAAGAGCCTTGTCCAGTGTTAGCTCCATTCCTATCTTTTGAAGCAACAGAAAAAGAAGAAGAATAGGAAGGAAAAGCCTGTGAGGTGGCTCAGTGATTGCAAATGCTTACTGCTCTTTCAAGAGGATCTGTATTTGGTCTCCAGCACCTAAATAGAACAATTCACACCCGCCTTTAACTTCAGTTCTATGGACACCTTCACAGATGTGGTGCACATATAGACATACACACATAAATAAGAAATAAATAGATACTTTTTAAATAACAGGAAGTGGGCTTTTCCTTGCCCTCTTGTTCATAAGAGGGAAAAAGGCTGAGCCCTTTTCTTATGGACTTTAGAAAGTGCAGACTAAAACAAGAGCTTCTGAAACAATTTTACAGCAGTAATTCTTAGGCAGAGCTCAGATATAAAAGGGCCTTTAAAGTAGTAGTCATTCCCAACAATGAGAAGAGGTTGATCATTATAATTGATCATCAAAAACTCATGAAACTCTCTAGCACATAGTTACCTCCTGAATATTCTTTAGAATGCAGTTTATTTTTCAACTATGGCTCCAAATCCACTTGGTCATGTGTTGTTGGTTGTTTTTAATCTTCGGACTCTTTTGGCACTTTATTCTTCTGGAGGCCAATCACCCAGATCCCAAATAAATCACACATAGGGAGGCTTATTATTTCTTATGAATGCCCGGCCTTAGCTTGGCTTGTTTCTTGACAGCTTTTCATAACTTTAAATTATCCTGTTTACCTTTTGCCTCTGGGCTTTTTCCTTTTCTTACTTCTGTATATCTTACTTTCACTCTTACTCCTTGGCTGGCTTGGTGGATGGTCCCTGATGTCCTCTTCTCCTTGTTCTCTTGCTCTTTCTTCTTCTTTCCTCCAGATTTCCCCTTCTATTTATTCTCTCTGCCTGCCAGCCCTGCCTATCCTTTCTCCTGCCTCGCTATTGGCTTTTCAGCTCTTTATTAGACCAATCTGGTGTTTTAAACAGACACAGTAACACAGCTTCACAGAGTTAAACAAATGCAATATAAAGGAATGCAACACATCTTGGCATCATTAAAACAAATGTCTCCACTGACTCCCCTAGGGTTGGGTTTACACGTGATGCTGTGCCTGGCTTTTATATTGATGCTAAAAATCTGAGCTCAAGCTCTCATGCTTCCTTGGCAAGCACTGTGCACTGAGCTATCTCTCCAGCCTCTATGTTTTCTTATTTCCTATGAAGCTAAAATATATTTTATGTACAACCGATAGGAAAATTAAGCATTTTCAGTGCATCAATCTAGTCAGTTTGTCTGTTGCATGTATATTTACTGCTTGCTATCTATTGAGGTTTTGTAGTATCATTTGTTGATTTTTTAATCATGACTATTGATCATATTGCTCATATACCCAAAATTCTGCTCCAATCTGTCTCTATCAATATGCAAGTATTGGATCAGCCCTAACAGTACAGACATTTAAACCTACCTTCATTTTTATTATTTACCAAATAAAATAGCCAAAATTCTCTTTGATGATGTGAGGAATTAATCAGAGAAGGAATTCAAACAGAATCCATCTTCCATTATGTTGTTCAGAGAGACAAAGCCTTTGTCTTACTAAACTCAGAAGTTGTATTTTCTTTCTTTTTGACAGTAGAAAGAATACACACAATTATTATATGCCAGAAGCATGGGAGTGTTAGAGTCTACCAGTGATGATTTTTAGATTTGGGTCTTTATTTAAGTCTTCCAGTAATTTTCAGAGAGTTGCCTATTGATGGAAGATTTGAGTATTTCAAGTTTACTGAGATTTAATTGTCTTTCCTGTTTAACACTGGCTGTGCTGCTCTGTTACTACGGCAATGTATTCTAATTCTGTGTGCGTACATGTGTATGTGTGTGTGTGTGTGTGTGTGTGTGTGTGTGTGTGTGTGTATAGTGATATTTTATTTGTACTGAAATGTGATTTTATTTGTATGTTAATAAAGTTGCCTTGGGGTCAGAGCAAGCCATAGGAGAAGTTGGGCAGTGGTGGTGCATGTCTTTAATCCCAGCACTTGGGAGGCAGAGCTAGTCAGATCTCTGTGTGTTCAGGGATAAAGCCAGAATGGCGACACACACCTTTAATCTCAATACCAACCATAGAAGACCTGGAGGTCTGTACAGACAGGCAGTGGCAAGGAGGTCATGTGGTCGGGTTTACAACCAATGAGAAGGCAGAGCAGAAAGTCTATAAAAAGGAAAAACTCACAGAAGTAGGTCTCTTGCTGAGGGAAGGACAGGAGCGGCAGTGAAGTGTAAGGTTTTCAGCTCTTAGCTATTGCTCTGACCTCTTGGCTTTTAACTCTGCAATTGGCTCTGTGTTTCTTATTTAACAAGATGGTTACATCTACATATATATATATATATATATATATATATATATATATATATGAATATACATATACATATATACACATATATCTTACAAACATACACACTTATACCTTATTCACTGTGATAAACATCAAAAGCGAACAAAATAGTAACTTTTTTTCCTTTGACTTTTAGAGGCAGTGGTTCATGATACAAAACAGACTGATCTTGAACATATACATACAGAAAATCCACCTCCCGTGTTCTAGTACTACAAGCATGCTCCAACATTACCCTGAATGCAAAGTATTATTTCAATAAATACTTTTTCAAGGGAAAGAAATGGTGACAGAATATATTAATACTAGAGATACACTATCAGACTCAGCAAATTTTCAGGCATATAAGTAAAGGAACTGGAAAAGTTATGCTCAGGCACATCCACCAGTGTATCTGTTTTCTTTATAATGAAAATGAGCCACTGACATTTGACTCCTCATACCTCTAAAGACATTCTGCCATTTCTGTAATGGTTTCAGTCTGTTGCAATGAGAACTTTCCTTGATGAGAGGAGGAGGAGCACACTTATCTGTGGGTGTAACAACAAATACTTAGAATATAGTGAGGGATTAGGCTGGTCTAGTAAATTGACAGCTGTAGAATCTCTCCAAAGATCCATGATTTTACTGGCTCTGGGTAGTTGGTAGATTTCTGTTATCAAGCATGTTTTCCCTTATGTTGATATATCAATGTTTATTTCTGTCAAAGTTGTCTGAAATAAAAGACTTAATTCAGTGGGGGGAAAAAGTATTTTAATAACACTCTGAAAGAAAAAAAGCGCTGTTGTTCACAAAAAGGGTGAATTTCAAAACCTCTATCATCTCAAGTATTTATTAGAACAACAGCAAGACAGCTGAATCATTAGGGTTTTTTGTAGAGGATTAGACACATTCCTAACCAGAAGGCAGCAACTGGGAAGAAAGCTAAGAGTGAGGTCAAAAAGAGCACATAATGACTCAATTAGAAAATGAATTACGAGGGGTGCATCTGCGCTCTAGTACCAACTCTTCAGCTACCTTGAAGAATTAACTTGAGTGACCCAGTTTCTTGCAGACTTAACTCTTTTAATCTATAAAATAAAGGGTTTATACTGTAGGGTATAGTCCTAAAATACTGTGTGCCTTTCCTCAAAGACAATATAATTATATCCTCATTTCAAAATGAGAATTCTTATCATCAGATATAATAATAACTTGCAGGGAGTCTTAAGCATCACCCCATAGCATAAGATTTCTTTTTACCCCTAAGAAAGGCATCTCATTTACACATCTCTCATGGAAGGAAAGTGGCACTAAGTTACTGATGACAGACATTTTATATGTAAATGGTCTCTCCCTATCTCCATGAACCTCTCTTAGGTTTTAATGGCCAGTGTACAACTTCTAGATGTGACATTAGAAAGATAACTCCATGGGGGAAAAAAATCTTCAAAATTTAAGAT
This sequence comes from Onychomys torridus, assembly GCF_903995425.1. NCBI lineage: Eukaryota > Metazoa > Chordata > Mammalia > Rodentia > Cricetidae > Onychomys > Onychomys torridus. Next base: position 88,465,038 of record NC_050451.1, on the reverse strand, counting down.
TGGGAGCAGGGTGGTAGACAAATAACAGTATTGAATGCTAAGAAGATTGGAATCTGCTTGTCAGAAACTTTGACCATAAAAGAAGCATCATTGACTTTCAAATGTAACCACAAAGTTCATGGTGACACTGAGGTGGCATGGCAGAGATGCCCCCATATGCTTTACTTCTAAAGGGTCAGGGCAAGACACAGTCAGGTATTAATGATACAAAAACAGTAGAGGCCTCTCTCTAAGACAATGGTCAGACACATTAACATAGAGACAGGTTTATCCTGAGAGGTGTTCTTAGAGCTAAGAACATATGCAGAAAATTTAAAACCCTGAGAATAACACATTTTAATACTTTCTTTTCTATTCAATAAAGTTATTTTCAGAGGTTAGTGCAGTTCAGGGGTGGAGTATTGTTTGCTTACTATGTGTGAGGCACTGGGTCAATTTCCCAAACTGCCGTATTTGTTTGTTTTTTAAAACAACAACAACAACAACAACAACAACAAAAACCTGTATAGAGAGATGGAGAGATGACTTAGCAGTTAAGAGCACTTTCTGTTCTTCTGGAGGACAATGATTTAATTCCCAGTGCCCCCATGGCAGTTCACAACCATCTGTAACTCCAGTGCTAGGGGGTCCAATGCCTTCTTCTGTATGCTATGGGCACCAGGCATGCACATGGTACATAGACATACATGCAAGCAAAAAGCCTATATACATATAATAAATAAACAACTTTTAAAAAATGGTATGTTTATCTAATAATCACAAAATAAAATAAGCTAAATGATGTCTGCAAAAGAATCAAAGGTATTGAAAATGTGTTAAACAGGGGGAGGTTGGGGATTTAGCTCAGTGGTAGAATGCTTGCCTAGCAAGCGCAAGGCCCTGGGTTTGGTCCTCAGCTCTGGCAAAAAAAAAAAAAAAAAGTTTTGGTGAGGTGGTGGCGCCGGCGGTGGTGGTGGTGCACGCCTTTAATCCCAGCACTTGGGAGGTAGAGCCAGGCGGATCTCTATGAGTTTGTAGGCTAGCCTGGGCTACCAACTGGGTTCCAGAAAAAAGGCGCAAAGCTACACAGAGAAATCCTGTCTCGAAAAGCCAAAACCAAAGGAAAATGTGTTAAACTTCATCATTGGGACAGTAAAAGAATTAATCAATAAACTAATCAAATAAATACTCATGTCATTCCAAAAGTGAAAATAAAAAATGTAACAACTATAAATGAAAATAGAACATCAACCTACATATTAGTTTACTAAAGCAATAAATGGAATCACTAAGGTCTTATTCTTAGGTTTTCTACAAATTTGTTAATAGCATCCCCAAAGCTTGTTTTCTTCACATAGGCACATTCATTTACAATGCAAACTTGTCAACAGATAGGCATTCATTAATGGTTAAAAACATTCCTAACTTTAGCAGAATGTGGTACAATAGGGTCATATCACAGCACTCATGACCTGAGGCAAGAGAACTGAAAGTTGTAAGCCAGTATCACAGACCTAGTGATTATTTCAAAGAAGAAATCTTTTTAATTGTGAGTTCAAAAGGTCTTTTTCAAGAAAACCCTTTAAAATGTACCCACATGTCACAGATACTTATAAAATCTCATTTTACAATCAACCCCAGGAATTGCCATACCCTTGGAATCAAATCTCTGTGCTGATAATAATTGCCCTAAATATCTTTCCCAGAAAATCCATCACATTTGACCTCAAATTCCTAATTAATGTGCTCTCCTATCCGTTCTTGTCCATTTGAAGGCAGGAATGTCTAATTTCTGAAGACTGGAAGCAACCAAATAGTCATAAAACCTTACAAATTTATTCCAGTAACAGAGGCATGCAGCTAAGTTCCTATGTTAGAAACCACCCTCTAACTAAGGATTTTTAGAATTATTTGCCATTGAGAAAAAAGTGGCAGTAATATTCAATGAACCAATGTCAAGTCATGCAAATGTTATCAAAATTCTATAGCAGCTATGGGCATTCTTTAGACTCTATACCAACTAGAGAGTCTTCATGAGAAAGACATCTTTCTTGCATACTGTTTGACTCCTGGTACCTGGTAAGAATAAAAAGCAAATCCTCAGCTGGTGACTGAATTTTTACAGCTAATAACCACTGTACCTTCTGTCAAATTGGCCACTCCCGGGATCTCAACTTTGTAGCCATTCCCAGCATCAAAAGGCATTTCTGTACCAGAGCTCTTTCAGGAGTGTGTGAGCATTTGACACTCTGAGCAAAGGAAGGCAATGCTATCAAACTTGCTGCTAATTGGGGATTTTTAATTAAGTTCCTACAAGGAACAAGAAGTAATGGTTTTCAGCACCTAGAAGGGATATAAACAGCTAACATAAATGTAAAGTTGATGATCATAAAGATGAAAGACATTGAAGGTCCTTCCATGGAAATGTAGAACCCACAACCCAACTCTGTTCCTTGAAGAGCTTGTACATGTTGGGGCTGTAGAGATGCCTTAGTGGTCAAGAGAATTTGCTGCTTTTTCAGAGGACCCAAGTTCGGTTCTCAGCAGCTACAACAGGCTGTTGATAACCACCTGTGACTTCAGCTTTAGTACATCTGATGTTCTCTTCTCAACTCCACATACACAGACACTCACATGTACATTCCACACTAGACATGCATATACACACAATTTAAAAACATTTAATGGAATTAGTATATGAGAAAAACGGGCTTTCAGACAGGAGAAGGATCATGTGACGTAAACCTCAGCTATGCCTGTTGTCTAACTCTTCATGTGAAAGTAATAAAGATGTTCCCTTCCTTATTTGGCACACAAACATGATTGCTAGGCAGCTAGAAAGTCAAACATGTGACTTCAAAAGGAAATTAACCACAAAAAATAATAAAATAAAATGATTTAACAGGTGTCAGGTTGATAAAGCAATTAAAAGGCAAATAACCAAAGATTAAAAACTAGTTTTAAAAGGACTCACACAGTCAATAGTGTAAAAATTAAATTTCTGCATTTTAAAAACAAGCTACACATAAAATAAAAAGGTCTATGACATTCTGGAAAAGCAAAAATTTTGTTATAAGGAAGTGATAGAGAGCTTTTATAAATCAATAAAAAGTAAGACAAACACATTATTTAAAAATGGAGATGGATTATGAAGTGCAATTTGCTAAAACCATGAAGTGAACATTTCCTAAGAGTTCAGAAAAAGAAAAACAATAAGACCAGCAATGAAATATTCTGCTCCCCAATTTAGAATTTATGTTCTGTCTATTCCATGTCGACAAGGGATCAGCAAAATAGGTATTATTTGACACCAGGCAACCTGTAAATCATCTTTTAGGGGACTTATATCTGCAGTAAATATCAATAGTTTTAGAAATATGGCCTGCAGCCCCACTTCTAGGAATGTACACAGAAATAATTAGAGCAGCACATGAGATTTATGCACAAAAGTCCTTGTTGTCTAATTTAATATGAACATAGAAATCATCCAAGTAGCAACCAGAGAAAATGACTAAACGAATTATGACTTATCTGGTAACAAGGTATCATACATTTAGTCACCAAAAAACAAACAAACAAACAAACACAGTATTGAAACATGTTGTATCTTAGAAGATTCATAATAGCATTCAGTTGAAAAGACAAAATATAAACTGTTTATACAGATGATTTAATGTTTTAAAATTTATGGTGTATTTAATTATGTATATGGGAGGGATGCGTGCACGTGCAAGTGCCGGTGCCCAAAGAGACCAGAAGAGTGTGTTAGATTCTTTGCAGCCGGTGGATGTAAGCCACCTGATATGGGTGCTGGAACAAAACTCAGATCCTCTGTCAGAGTAGTACATTCTCTTAAAGGTTGTGCCATCTTTCCATCCCCATGACTTCTATTTTAGATAAGCATGACTTCATTGTGTGTCTGTTAGTTATTTTAGGTGGTGGAATTATGCCTTATTTTCTATACCCTACACTTACACTTTTTTTTTCCCTTAGTATCCATGGCAAATTGATTCCAAGAAGGTTCTGTCTCTCTCCTTGAAGTTTCCAGACCAATGGATGTATAAGGCCCCTTTGTAAAATGGCATAGCATTTCCATAGAACTTATTCATATTCTTAAGGGTACTTAAAGAACTTCTAGATTACTTGTGCTGGTTGATATAAACTTGATACTTTATAAATTGTTATATGTTTGAGGGCAAAATGGCAAAAATCAGCACATTTTTCTTTCAGGTGTAAGTTTTTCCTGAATATGTTCAATAGGCAATTTGAATCCATTCAAAGAGAGATCTGACAATTTTTCTCTGCATGTTTTAAAGCAAGCCTGTAATTTTTGGACAACTCAAGATATGGCAGTGATATTATTATGAGAAAAACAACCAATGTGATATAATGGAAAGTTTCTGGCTTCCACTTCTCACCATTAGGAAGTGTCTTTACTGACCCTCAGTGAAAGGGAGGATGATAGTGTCAGTTCCACAACAGGCAAGTGCACTCAAGGCTTGGTTATGCAGAGTCATTAGTCAACTTGCTGCAAAAGATAACATGATTAACATTCTAAGAAGGATGGAGGACTCTTCAATAGGTTGGCTTTGTGTTCCCCGAAAAATTTCTGTGTTGAAACTAACCAACAGAAACTCAGATTATGACCATATTTGGAAACAGAATTGTTATATTTGCAATTAATCAGGATGAGCTCATAACATAGTATGGGTCCATACTCCAACATATCCACTGTCCTTATTAAAAGGGATATTTGGACACAGAGACATGAACAGAAGTCTGTAAGGGCATAGAGAGAAAATGCCCCAAGAAGAGAAAGGAAATCATCATAGAGATGCTTCCAGGGGTGATGAAACACCAAAGGTGCCTATAAACCACCACAGGGTAGACAACAGCATAGAGCATATTCCTCCTCACAGTCTGCAAAGAAACCAATCCTTCTATATCCTATGTGACATAATTTAATTTAGTGTTTCTGTTGCTGTCCAACAGCACAGTTCTGTTCTTTGAGCCACCTGGTTTGTGAGGCTTTGTTACAGCAGTTCCAGGAAACCAATATGGACTCAAGAATAATTGACATTTCTATTAGGCATCTGTGGCTCTGAAAGTTAAAGTCACCCTGGAGAGCAGCCGTTGCTTTGTTCAGGGGTAGTTCTTGTATAACCACTTGTCCATCAAGCAGTCACTTCACTGGGGACATGGGTACATCTCAAATAAGTCCATCTCCCCAGCTAGGATTTGTACAGTTCCCGTATTATTTAAAATCTGTGCATATTTTTTATGACTTTCCAATCCATTTTCCCTCTAGCAGTTAAATTAATGAAAACTGGTCATTTAACCTTGTAACAGCCCAATTAAATTGTTTCAATACTTTCACAAGGAAAATGAATCAAACTGTCAGCCTAGCCTGTGAGCCTGGATAACTTGGTGCTGCTTCTACCTGTAGCCTAACACTGCCGCTCTTCTCTTTCTGGAGTTCTTTTCTCACCCAGCTTAATTCCTAACTTTCCTTCAGCCCTAAAGTTTGACACCACCTTTCCAGTGGTTCTGAATCTAGCACATCTCCATTATTTCATCACACTTGCTTTCCTTAGGCCCAGGCTAGATTTCATTTGCTCATTGAAGAGTAATTTGATAATTTCCTTGAGTTCATTTGATCTTCCACATCTTAGTGCCATAAAGGCAGAGAGAGCTTTTCTACTTGGTTGTGTTCTATATTTATGTTGAATACAACTCCTGATGTACTGTACATATATTTTAAGTGTTTGGTACGCACCTGATAATAATATCTTTAAATACTCAAGTAGTTATTAAAAAGTACCTGTTGTTCTTGAAGAAGACAGAGGTTCTGTTTCCAGCACTAGAACTAACAGAGGGGCTTACAACTATCTGTGTCTCCAATTCTGGGAGATATGACACACTTTTCTGGCTTCCTTGAGCACCAGGCATACACATGGTGCACTCACATACAAACAGGCAAGACACATACATATAAAATAAAAATTAATTAAAAAATAAAAAGTAAACTATTGTTATTTAAATAAAACAGTGACAAAATCATTCTACACAGTCAATGATGACACAAGGTCTAGACTTGATGGTTTTTTTGTAACTTTCTAGAAGCTATCCTGAAAAAATCACTTAATATAGTCAATATTCAATAACAATGCCTCAGAATCTATTACAGTGATACACTTGGCTGAAAGGTACCCACAGTGATATTATATTTCTCCACTGGAACCTATCTGGGTATTATTTCAACACTTGTCCCTCTGTTTTAAATAAGAACCCATTACTTCCTTTCATTTCTTTCTCCTGGTCTGGTTTGACATCTTCTAACACTAACCCACAGTGCCTCCAATAACAATAATACCCAACTCCTGAACTGAGAGAGCTATTTGGAGGATCAAGAATTAAATTATTCAAGATGCAAAATCTGTTATGAGACAAGAAAACAGTAGGTACAACATGCTTAAAATAGTATTTGCTAAGCATCGATATCCAAAAGCTGCATTGTCATATTATTGTCTAAAAAGCTGTCATAGTATTGGTATCTGTATGCATATATCTGTCAGTAAGTTTCACTTGTGTTGAAGAAGGTAGGGAGTCAAGAAATAAAGGAATACACAAGAGAGAGGGGTGGAAATCCTATAATAAAAACCTGGTAAGGAAACTAGAAGCAATGAATTTGCTAAGGTTAAAAAAAAAAAATTATCTGATTCTAGTCTTATTCATTGTATGAAGTTCCCTCATTTCCAATCTTAGTTTTCAATGCTGACAATTTTATTAGTAATACTGAAGGATTTTAAGCTATCACTCCATCTAATGCTCTTCCTAAATCTCCTTATTTCCCAGGCAAAAATGGCAGAAATTGCCATTGCCTATTCCAACTGAACTTAGAAGTACAAATTCTTTTTGTTTGGCCAACCTAAGTCAGCCATGTAATGTAGCTCCTTTGGGTAATAATTACACCTGAAATATGCACCTGAGAAGAAGAAAGAAAAACATCTCAATTCCAGCTTCTTTTCATTTAGTTTTATGAAAACTGGCTTATGTATTTCTTGGGTCTCCTATTCAAAAAAATAAACCTCTACACTTCCCAAGGTATTTACTCACTAATACATTCTTGTGAATTCTATAGTCCTCAGCACAGCACAAATATACATAAATTCTTATTTTTAATAAATTATCAAAACATGTACCTTACATGTCATTTTAATATATACTCCTTTATTGTACTAAATGAGCTATTAAGTCAACTTGAAAATAGAAAACTTATAGATTTTATGAACAGTTTTCTGAGTCTACTGTTAAATATCCTCCATAGGCACTTTCCCCTCAGCATGCATTGCAGAAGCTTTCCTGTGCCCTCAAAATATTTGTATTCATTACAATAATAAATTGTTCATATCATCATCAATAAAAGAGAAAATTAATATTGATAAATTTTTTACTTACTGTTCTCCATTAGGTCATAAAAAGAAACTCTTGGTCAGCTTCAAGGCTCTTTTCATTATTTAAGGAAAGGATTAAAGATATGTCCTTCACAAAAAAAAGCTGAGATGAGGTTTCCTTTTGTTTATTATTCTCAGTACTAAAATAGACAAGCAATGAGGTGATTCGTTGGTCAATTTATAGAGTGGATCAGAATATTGTCTAGAATCACAACGATGCTTGGGAGGAGTAAACATGTAGCTTACCCAAAAGGACCATCCACTCATAACCATATTCTCTCTTGCTAATCCACGTCGATGAGTGAACCACAGCAATAACAAACAAATGCCCCTCTGTTCACCATCTTTCCCTATCAGGTTTCTGGATTTCATGTGCACTTTCAAGTGCCCCAAAGTTTCCAGTTAAAAAGGCAGCTATGTTGTAAACACTCAAAGAAATAATACTCTTCCTTTTTGCTGAATGCAGTCATTGCTGAGGGTCATGTTGTAAGTGCATAGAAAACACAGGTCAAATTCTCTTGTACAGTCTGTGCACTCTTACCCTACAGCCAACTTAAAACATCACAGCAGTTTATTCATTGTAAATTTTTCATTATGTGGAATGAAATCTATAAAAAAAATTAAATAAATTCTCATAGTCCTTTTAGCTAGAGAACTTCCAGAAATTCTTTTAATACACAAATGGAAAGAGCTAATTATGAGAGCACAAAACTTCTGCTACATAATTTTTAAATACTGCTTTTTAATCTTAGGACACTCATTTTATCTTCAGGTAAAAAGTTAATCATTTTCAATTTAAGATAAATTTATTCATATCATAAATTTTAGAGCCCATGTAAAATTTGCTCAAAAATAGCATTTTTCTATCAATTTGGTTTTCTGCCTTTTTCCCCCACAGTCACATTCTAGTTGTTTCAATGAGTTCAAGCACAGCTGCACTGTGCATCATCCATGCATGCACCACTTTGCAGTTACTCTTGTTGGTCTTTTAAGAAGAGATTCTACACACTCTTTGACCCTTGTGAGTCAAAAGCCCTGGCTTTCCTGAATCTCTTTGCTACAAATCTCAAGAAACTATTTAGAAACTTGGAGATCAAGGTATTGACATTCAGTCTTCTGTATTCTATGTAATCTCTCCTATGAGAGCTCATGTTAATGAAATAGCAGGGGAAAGGGCACAATAAAAAGAGAAATAGAGTGAACAGAGACTTTCAAGGAACTCAATAAAACTCTGAAGCCTGTCAGTCCAATTTGCCTACTAGCTACTTGTATATCCACCTGTCTACTTAGCCATCTTTCTCTGCAGAAAGGTTTGTTTTTCTTCATTGTTTTATGGTTTGGTTTGGTTTGGTTTAGTTTCTGTTCCTTGGAGAAGTCAGTCTTTTCCATTCCTGAACTTAATTTGAAGCTCTCCCTCAGCCAACATTTGACACCTCCCCACTCTCACACTTGCTATTCAGTTGATTGGGTGACTTTGCTTCCGCCTCCAGTCATGAAGTTTCATATGAAAGATAAGCAATGTTTTACATGGAGTTCTCTAGAAAAACAAAACTAATACAAAGGATACAGCTTGCAGGGGTGTACCACAAACTCTAATTGATCTTAATAATAAAAACCTTTAATCAGATATCTGGGTAAATTCTGAAAGATCAGAGAAGTAAAGAAGCCACAGTCACCTGTTATCTCCACAACTTCTCAGGCTGAAGAGGGCTGAATTCCTGTCTCCACCTCGCTTTATCACTGCCTCTCTCTGCCCACCTTCCTGTCTCCACCTCCCTAGTGCTGGGATTAAAGGTGTGTACCTCTCAAGTATTGGGGTCAAAGGCATGAGATCCCAAGTGTTGGGATTAAAGGCATGAGTTTCTACCACCTAGCTTTGTTTCTCTTTTGGACTGAATAAATCTCAAGACCAGGGTAGCCTTGAACTCCTGATCTTGCTATGTCCTACTCTCAAGTGCTGGGATTAAGGGTGTGTACCACCACTGCCTGGCTTCTATGGTTAACTAGTGGCTGGCTCTGCACTCTGATCTCCAGGCAAGCCTTATTTTTTAGAGCACAAACCAAGTATTACCATACAGGGGGATTTATTAGAGTAGCTAACCCAACATTTGCTAGGTAGTCCAACAGTATCTGTCTTTGTAGTAAAGAGCTTGAGAACGTTGTAGCTACCCAATCCATAAAAACCTTAAGGGTCCCAACCTGGTATGAGGATATTGGAAGGCTCTTGGAGAACCACTGGTCTTTAATCCACATTGGGAAGGTGAATCATCAGGGTTGTCTTATCAGCAAAGGATGGGAGCAGCAGTGGAAACAGTGACGGCCGCAGCTGAAGAACTGACGAACCAATAGCAGATAGCAGGAAAGCAGCCAAAAAATGAGGAGGCTTCTCCATAGAACTTCCTTCTCTCTGGGCCCCGAGGAAGGTGCCACCTCCATTTCAGATGGGTCTTCCCATGTCACTATAATTAAGAATATGTTTCACAAGTGTATGCTAATATTCTCCATGGGTAGTTCTAGACCTTCTCAAGTTGATAGTCAATATTAGCCATCGTAAGCAATGTGACAAAATGAATATATTATTATTGTCCAGCAGATTTGAAGACTAAAATGGGGTTATTTTTCCTTGACATTTACTTTAGAGTTCAAAGTTGAAAACTATTCCAAATATTGAATGGATTTGGAAATAAAAACCTGTTAAGCATTCATCAGAGATTTGCTATAAAAATTTTCAGTTCTCTTCCATACTTCTCTTTCACTGTTCACTTGACTCCACTCTACATCCTCATCATGAGTATCAAGGGACTCTAAATGTTATCAGTGAGGGACCACATAAGTAAATGTTTTATGGTTTGCATGCTATCTGGCCTCCTGCTGCAATTACTCAGCTCTTGTGTGATACGACAAAAGTTGACTCAAAATATGCAAATAAATGAGCTCCATTATGTGCCAGTTAACTTAATTATGGAGTCAAGTGGTGGCTCATAATTCAGGTTGTTAAGCACTGTTTTAATTATATGTTCAATGCTTAAAATACCCTCCCTTTTTCAATTCATTCTTCATCATTTGCTTTATTGAACTTAAGTGGTATAGCCTTTTTTTGCTGACCAGACATACCTTAAGTTAACTTCTTTCTCCACTAGAATTAATGATCTTTGGTATAGGATCACTAGAAAAGGAAAAGAAATGGAACCATACAAAAAAAAAAAAAAGTAACAAGAAAGTAAATCTAACCATACACATGAATGAGGGCAGGCAAATATTCCAAGAAACATTTTCAAAGGATGTGGAAACTTCAGCCATACACCAAAGCATGATTAGAATGCAATAATACTACATGCATTTCTAGTAATATGGGACACTAGGGAAGCATATTCAGAGACCTATCACATAAAAGGTGATCAAGAGACCTCATTCATAGTGCTTCTTTCTCTATCAAAATCCCTCAATCAAAAGTCCAAAGGAATAGGACAAACTATAGTTATCATGTAGTCCAAGAACCAGCTATGTGGCCAGTTAATTTAGGTGAGTTTTGTTTCTAGACATCAGAATGACATCCAAATACTGACAATCATTTAGGGTGGGAAGCAGGTACATGGTAGGCAAAAGAAACAGACCATCTCAAGAATGAGTAACAAAGAGAAGCTCGGTCCTTTCTTAAAGCAGAGAAAGGAAAATGTATCAAGAAAGATTAAATCATTCCTGGTGCTGTATGTATTCATCATACAGCTCAATTAAGGAAGTCACTTCAGAGGCTCTGTCCTGTATGATGAATATTTGCTCCCCACTTCTATTGTGTTTTTCAAGGTAGCTTGCAAAGTATTGGATTTCATTACAGCATTTTCATTATGTACTTTATTTATTCATGCCCACTCCTCCTATTCCTCTGCCTCCTCTTCCTGGACCTCTTTCTTTATTCCCTCCAATAGCCCTGCTTCTGCTATCATGTTCCATACCGCCCATTATGCTTTCTCTTTTCTTTTCCTTTCCTCCATCCTATCTCTTCTTTCTATCATGATTCTTTCTAACCTCATAAACACACACACACACACACACACACACACACACACACACACAAACACACACACACATGAAAAGAAAGTATTTAGGATCCAGACCATTTGTCAATTTATGAATTTACATTTGTAAATTATTTACAAAAAAAATCATTTACCAAAAAAATACTGAATGCAACTGTAAACCTTCCTGTTATTCATAGTGGTCAGAGAAACAGATCATCAGAGACTGATTAACCCCCTGCCTCACACACAGGAAGGCATGCAAATCTTAACTTAAAATTTCAGTGTATCAGCTATGCTGAGCAGAAAAGTTGTATCAGCAAATATTAAAGTGTAGACTGACTTAAGAATAGTCTAATGGGAAGGGGAGGTGGTAGTGGGAGGGAATATGGGGAGAGACAGCTAAAATGACAGGTTGTTTGAGAGGTAGTATGGGAACATAATACGGTATACATATATGAAGGCAGTTCAAATGAAGTCACCAAATAATTGGAGAGACAAAGACACAACTGGCCATCTCTTATTACCAAATGAAGCTCCCAGTACTGGTTTAGGTTACATCTAATTGAGTTGTTGGCCAAGGGGACATCACAAGAGTTCACAAACAACCCAGGCTATTTCTAAGACATTAGATTGCTCTCCAAAACCTGACAGCAAGACCCCATTGCTGAAGACAACACCTACACAACTCATTGAACATATGAAGTCAAGCTGGTGCCTATGTAAATCTTCACCCCATGTTCTAGTGTCTGTTATAGGAAGATACACTGTACATTATCAAAAGAGAGACATAAACACTAAGCCAGCCACAAACTCTTTATCTATAATGGTGTAATGGCTGCAAGATATGCTACAGCAATGGTGGCATAAAGCTTATTGAAGTAAGCAACCAGTAACTGATTTGACTTCAAGCTCACTCCATGAAATAGAATCCACACCCAACACTGTTTGGGTGACCATGATCCTAAGACTATATAGCCCTGGGACATAGGGCAAGAGCAAATAATACTGGTCAAAAAAATATAGTGATAAAATGATAAAATGTACTATCTCTATATATACTATATATAGATATTCTACTATGCTTATAGATGAGCATTTTGTTCCACCATCATCAGAGAAGCTCCCCTCTCCATCAGATGGGAACAGATATAGAGATCCACATCCAGACATTATGGAGAGAATGAGAGAACTTGGAACATTCAATTCTAATTGGAATGTCATCATTAAATCCCTCTCCTCAGAGGTCAGAGAACCCCATGGAAGAGGAGGAGGAAAGAAAAAGTGCAAGAGGGGATAAACGACACCAAGAAACAAGGCCCTCTAACTCAATTTGAGCAAGCTCGTATGAACAGAGACTGCTCATATGAACTAACAGAGACTGAAGCAGCATGCAAAGGCCCTGCACAGGTACCCACCAGGTCCTCTCAGCTTATATGATGGCCTCCAGTTTAGTGTTTTTATGGGATTCCTGAGTGTGTGAAAGAGTGGGTTTCTGACTCTGTACCTTTTCCTTTATTTTAGTTTGTCTTGGCTGACATTTGTGTGATAGCTTTTATCTTATATTTTGTTTGGTTATATTTTAAAGAATGAATGCATGAATGAATGTAAACCTAGTCATTAAGGTAAAGGTTAACAACATAACTGCCATTTATACCGGCTAGGAGAATAAAAATCAGTTTTCATCAATGGAATGGCACTGGGTATATCAAACACTCCAGAGCAGATCTTATGCTCAGGAGTCTTGACCAACAAATAATGGACTCTATAGGGTTTGTTTGTTTGTTTGTTTGTTTGTTTTGGTGTGGGTTTATTCAAGTTACAATTTGGTGGGATTTCTGTTTGTTCATTTTGCTTTTTGGGTAATATTAATTTTGTTTTGTAGATTTTGGGCATTTTGTTGTGTTGGATTTTGGTTTGTTTATTGAGAAAAAAACATTAGGTTGGCAAGGAAGAGGAGAAGATCTGGGTGAACATGGGGGAGGGGAAGAATACGATTAAAATGTATTTTTATAAAAACTGAAATATATTTAAGAAATAGAGAAGTCAAATTATCCAGGCATGGAGGTGCACACATGTGATCCAAGCATTTGTGAGGCAGAAGCAGTAAGGTCACACACACACAATGGGCTGTACAGTAAAACCTTGTTCAAAACACCAAGGGATAAAGAAGGAGAAAAGAAGGAGAAGGATGAGGAGGAAAGGGATAGTGAGAGAGATGTGAGAGAAGAGAGGAAGGAAGCAAAAGAAAAAATAGTACCCAAAGGCTACTCTATTAAGTCATCTGGAAAATCATTGCACAAATATCATTGATATTTATCATCTATATAAGCAGCCTGTAGGAAGAACTAAGTGGAAAATCAAACTATAATTTGATAGTAACTAAGCATAGAATTGCAGAGAGGCTATTTGGTATCAGAATAGTTCAATGGCATTAGAGTAAGATAGTATTAAGCATACCCACTTGCCCAGAGAAACACCCTTCTTCTGAACAGATCCAGAGTACTGTGTGTTTTGCCTACAATAACTTAAAATTACCATACAAGAGTGACATTTTGCATGTAAACTGTTAACGACATTTTTCTTAGAGGACAAGTATCTGAGGCTCAAGGCTGTGATTTACTGGAACCTGATTCCTTTGAGTACTGAGGGATTGACACTGGCAGCATGTTTCCCCCTTCAGCCTCTTTTTCTATAGCTCTACCACTAGACAACCATTACTTTGATAGATACAATTGTATTTAGTCATAAATGCTGATTTGATGTTGACATTGTAACTCGAATCAACAAAGGAACAGATCTCTGGACAGATCTGTGATGGCATTACCAAGAAGTATTTACTGAGGGGAGGAGACCCTCTCCTAAATTGAGCATCAACTTTCAATAGCAGCTCAAATAGAAAAGAGGTAGGAGGAAAATGTGTTGCTTTGCCTGCTTGCCTTCACTTCTTGCTACTTAGTACATCTATTCTGTTGCTGCTACTTTTGCCATCCCTTTATATTGACAAAGATCCCATTCTTCATCTGCAGCTCAGCACCTGTCTGAGGCTTCTGGGTCATCTATTTTCATGTATTTAGCAGCTATGTTTAGAAGCTTCTCAACATCTTTAGTGTGCAGAAAGTCACTATTGGACTACCAAACCCCAATTGTATAAGTCAATCTAATGAATCTCATATATTTTTATTATACTATTTATTAGATTTTATTATTATTTTTAATGCACTTTGGCTGAGTTTATATATGGCAGTATGAATACACTAAACTAGGATTTTAATATTTTTATTTTTTGAGATTATAATTACACTATTTCCTCCCTAAAATCCCACTCATTTTCATTTCTTGATCTCTTAGGAATTCATGGCCTTTTCCCCACTAATTTCTCTCTTGCACGTGCACTCTCTTGCTCTCTTTCACTCTCTATTTTTTTCTCTCTCTCTAACACACACACACACACACACACACACACACACACATATTCACAAAGAAATCACTATACAGGCTGAACAAATTTTATTTATTTATTTAGAGCTATACATGTATATATAATACGTTTATTTGCATATTGTATAAACCAGTCTAATAAACCCATTTTATAATATCTAATCATTATCTCAGTTGTATTCCTCTTGAGTATCATAATACAGATTTTTTGTTCGGTTTTATTTATCTTTATTTTATTAAGGATTTTTTTATTCATTTTACATAAAATCACAGACCTCCCTCTCATCCCTCCTTCCACCCTTCCCACTTTTTCCCCTAGCCATCCCCCCATTCCCTCCTCCAACAAGGCAAGGTCTCCCATGGGGAGTTCACCGATCCTGGTACATTCAGTAGAGGTGGGTCCAAGCCCCTCCTTCTGCATCAAGGTTGTGCAAGGTGTCCACTCATAGGTACTGGGCTCCAAAAAGCCAGCTCATATACCAAGGATGGATCCTGAAACTACTGCCAGGGGGCCCTTAAAGCAGATCAAGCTACACAACTGTCTTGCTTATGCAGGAGGCCTAGTCCAGTCCCATGGAGACTCCATAACTCTTGGTCTAAAGTTCACGAGTTCCCACTAGTTTGGTTTGGTTGTCTCTCTAGGTTTTCCCATCATGATCTTGATGCCCTTTGCTTTCTCTTCTACTAGACTCCTGGAGTTTGGTTTGGTTCTTGGTTGTGGATCTTTGCATCTGCTTCCATCAGTTACTGGATGAAGGCTCTATGATGACAGGGTATTCACCATTCTGAGTACTGGGGTAAACCAGTTCAGGAACACTCTCCACTAGTCTAAGCTGGGGTCATTCTTGTGGATTCCAGGGTACTTCCATAGCACCTGTTTTCTCCCTATCCCCATGATGTCTCCCTCTATCATGATATCTCTTTCATTGCTCTCCCACTCTCTCCTTGTTTCAGCTTGACCATCCCTTTCCTTCAAGTTCTCACACCCCACCCCCACCCTCCATTGCCCTCCCCATCCCCAGTTTATTCATGGAGATCTCCCCTATTTCCCCTTCCCAGGGTGATTCATTCAGCCCTCTTAGAGTCCTCCTTGTTAGCTAGCTTCTCTGGAGCTGTAGGTTGTAATCTAGTTATCCTTTGCTTAACATCTAGTATCCACTTATGATTGAGTACATGCCATGTTTGTCCTTCTGAGCTTGGGTTACCTCACTCAGAATGAGATTTTCTAGTTCCATCTATTTGCCTGCAAACCTCATGATGTTATTGTTTTTTATTGCTAAATAGTGCTCCATTGTGCATACATACCACATTTTCTTTATCCATTCTTCAATTGAGGGGCATCTAGGTTGTTTGCAGATTCTGGTTATTACTAATAATATGAACATAGTTGAGCATATGTCCTTCTGGTATGATTGAGCCATCCATTTTGTGATATTGTCTTCAATTTCTTTTTCAGAGACTTAAAATTCTTGTCATACATGTCTTTCACTTGCTTAGTTAGAGTTACCCCAAGGTATTTTATATTATTTGTGGCTACATGTCCAAGAGTGGTATAGCTAGGTCTTGAAGTAGATTGATTCCCAATTTTCACAGAAACAGCCATACTGATTTCCAAAGTGACTGTATAAGTTTGCACTCCCACCAACAGTGGAGGAGTGTTCCCCTTGCTCCACATCCTTCCAACATTAGCTGTTATCAGTTTTTTTGATCTTCACCATTCTGACAGGTATAAGATTGTATCCCAGAGTCAGTCATTTTGATTTGCTTTTCCCTGATGACTAAGGATACTGAGCATTTCCTTAAATGTCTTTCATCCATTTGAGATTCTTTTGTTGAGAATTCTGTTTAGTTCTGTAGCCCATTTTTTAATTGGGTTATTTACTATTTTGATGTCTAGTTTCTTGAATTCTTTATATATTTCATAAATCAGCCTCTGTCAGATGTGAGGTTGGTGAAGATCTTTTCCCATTCTGTAGCTTGTCTGCTGTGGATATCCTCTGTGTAAATAAAGTTCTGATTGGCCAGTGGTCAGGCAGGAAGTATAGGCGGGACAAGAGAGAAGAGAATTCTGGGAAGTAGAAGGTTGGGGAAAGACACCGCCTACTGCCGCCATGAAAAGCAACATGTAAAGACACTGGTAAGCCACAAGCCATGTGGCAAAGTATAGACTAACAGAAATGGGTTAATTTAAGATAGAAAAGGTAGATAACAAGCCCTGCCACGGCCATACAGTTTATAAACAATATAAGTTTTTGTGTGCTTTCTTGGTTGGGTCTGAGCGACTGTGGGACTGGAGGGTAAGAGAGATTTGTCCTGACTATGGGCCAGGCAGGAAAACTCTAACTACACTTGTCATTTTGTCTTATCTACTGTGGCCTTTGCCTTAGAGAAGCTTCTCATTTCAGAAGGTCCCATTTAATAATTGTTGCTCTCAGTGTCTGTTCTACTGGTGTTAAATTTAGGAAGTGATCATCAATGAATTCAAGACTACTTCCCACTTTCTCTTCTATCAAGTTCAGTATAACTGGATTTATGTTGATGTGTTTGATCTACTTGGACTTGAGTTTTGTGCATGGTGATAGATATGGATCTATTTGCAATCTTCTACTGAATGTTGACATTCACCAGTACCACTTCTTGAAGATGCTTTCTTTTTTTCCATTGTACAGTTTTAGCTTCTTTGTCAGAAATCAGGTGTTCATAGGTATGTGGATTAATGTCAGGATCTTCAATTCAATTCCATTGGTTCACATGCCAGTTTTTATGCCAGTACCAAGCTGTTTTTATTACTGTAGCTCTATAGTAGAGCTTGAGGTCAGGGATGATGATGCCACCAGAGGTTACTTTATTGTATAGGATTCTTTTAGTTATCCTGGGTTTTTTGTTTTTCTATACATTGTGGAGTATTGCTCTTTCCAGGTTTCTTGAGAATTGCATTGGGATTTTGATGGGGATTGTATTGAATCTGTAGATTGCTTTTGGTAAGCTAGCCATTTTTACTATGTTAATCCTACCTATCCATGAGCATGGGAGATCTTTCCATTTTCTGATATCTTCTTTGATTTCTTTCTTCAGAGATCTAAGGTTCTGGTCATATAGGTCTTTCACTTGCTTAGTTAGAGTTACCCCAAAGTATTTTATATTATTTGTGGCTATCATAAAGGATAATGTTTCTCTAATTTCTTTTTCAGTCTGTTTATCATTTATATGTAGAAGAGGTACTGATTTTTTTTTTTAGTTAATCTTACATCCTGCCACATTACTGAAAGTGTTTATCAGATGTAGGAGTTCCTTGGTAGAATTTTGGGGGTCACGTGTAGCTGGAAGTTTTCCTGTGTTCCACCCAGTCCCACAACTGCTCTGACCCAATTAAACACACAGAGGCTTATATTACTTACACACTGTATGGCAAATGGCAGGCCTCTTGCTAACTACCTCTTATATATTAAATTAACCAGTTATTATTAATCTATGTTTTGCCATATGTTCTGTGGCTTTACCAGTTTGTTGGCATGTTTTTTCTCCTTTGGTGGTAGCTGGTGTGTCCCCCTCTGCCTTTCTTCTCTCTGTATATCTGCCTGGATTTCCTGCCTGCCTCTGAGCTGCCTTGCCTTAGGCCAAAAAGCTTTATTTATCAACCAATCAGAGCAACACACATTCACAGAATACAGAAAGATGTTCCACAGCACTTCCCCTTTTATTTCTAATCAAAAAGGAAGATTTTAACTTTAACATAGTAAAATTACATATAATAGAATAGTTACCAAGCATGAATTACAATTATAATATCCAGTTCATTCATATTTGGCAAAATTAAAGAAAATATTTTATCTATCCTATATTTATGAGTCTAAAATTTAACATCTAACTTATCATAACCAATGAAAATTATAATTATAAATATCTAGTCTTCAACTATATCAAAGACCCCAGAAGGATATAATATTACCAAATAAAACAGGAAGTTCTTTGTAAGCAAATTCCAAAATTCTGGAAATGACAGAGACAGCTGGCTGCCTGGACAGTCACCCAAATTTCCTGTGCAACATTTGGGACATCCAACATCTTCAGCCTATAGTCCTAGAATCTCTCAGTCACTTCTCTCTGTGACCTGTAGAATAGCTGGCAATCTCATCTGCAAAACAGGAACCTGAAGGACCATCTCATCTTGTGAAGTTCAGTGGTCACCTTCCTATGGGTCCTTCATGTCCAGTCGATACAACATTTTGTAATGCAGTCCAGGAAAGAAGAGTTCCTTGCCCAAATGGCTATTTTGTGCCTAGAAGAAGATAAACTCCATATGAAGTGTCTTTCATGCCCATCATTCTCTTTGAAGTAAATTGGTGCTGCAAGGAGAGATGTGTCTTGTTTTCCAGAAAGTCTAAGTTTTTAAAACATTTTAAATGTCAAATTCTCAAGGTTTTTGAAGTGTTTGAAGATCACCTACCTAATTAAAATATATATGTATACCTAGAAAACTTAACTAACATGACTATAAGTTTAATTATCATAGATGACTAATTATTAATCTGTATTTCTTAATTATACCTTACAATTTTAAATGAGCTGTACAAACATAATACTTTAAACAAAAGTAGAAATATATATATATATATATATATATATATATATAATATAACAAAATTAACTTCAAATTTGCATCAATAAACTATAATCCACAGCAATGTAAAACATTTTAAGCAAGTTGTTGCTCTCTAAAAGTAGATTCAATAATCTACTCTTTTATTCTATCATATCTATATCCTGTATATCTATATCATATCCCCCTTTCTTCTTTTAGAAAGAGATTGCCTATGACCAATAACGATTTTTAACCAACAACCTAAATAAAGACAAACATCCATAATCCATTTTTTGGAAATGTGGGCATAGTGTTCTAGGCTACTTCCTGCTGACAGGAGGTGCTGACAGGTAGTCTTATGGGGATCCTGAAAAATGAGATAATGGTCAGGTCCTAGGAAGACCAGCTATAACCTTTGTTGATAGGTACCATCTGTTAAGATTCAGGAGGTCTGGCTTTATTTATCATATTGTCTGCAAATAGTGAAAGTTTGACTTCCTCCTTTCCAAGATGTATCCCCTTAGTCTCCTTTTGTTGTCTTATTGTTATAGCTAGGACTTCAGGTACTATATTGAATAGATATTGGGAGAGTGGACAGCCTTGTCTTCTTCCTGATTTTATTTAATCACTTTGAGTTTCTTTCTATTGAATTTGATGTTGGCTGTGGGCTTGCTGGAAATTGCCTTATTATGTTTAAGTATGTTCTTTGTATTCCTGATCTCTCCAAGACCTTTATCATGATGCAGTGTTGGCTTTTGTCAAAGAATTTTTTAGCCTCTAATGAGATGATCCTGTGGTTTTTTTTTTTACTTTCAATTTGTTTATATGGTAGATTACATTGATAGATTTTTATATATTGAACCATCCTTGCATTTCTATCAATGGGCTGGTCTATCTTGTTTACTTTCTCAAAGAACCAATTCTTTGTTTCATTGATTCTTTGTCTTGTGCTCTTTGTTTCTATTTTATTAATTTCAACCCTCAATTTTATTATTTCCTGGCATCTATTCCTCCTGGGTGAGTTTGCATCTTTCTGTTCTAGAGCTTTTTGGTGTGATGTTAAGTTGTTAGTATGAGATTTTTCCAACTTCTTTATGTGGGCATTTAGAGCTATGATTTGCCACTTAGCATTGCTTTTGTAGTGTCCCATAAGTTTGAATATGTAATGCATTCATTTTCATTGATTTCTAGGAAGTCTTTAATTCCTTTCTTTATTTCTTCCATGACCCATTGGTGATTCAGTTGTGCATTATTCAGTTGTTTTGTTTGTTTTTCAAGATGGGGTTTCTCTGTAACAGCTCTGGCTGTCCTGGAACTCATTATGTATTCTAGGCTGACTTTGAAATAAGAGATTCACCTGCCTCTATCTCTTGAGTGCTAGGACTAAAAACATGCACCACCTCTGCCTGTCCATAACACAGATTTTTATTTATATGAGTTAATATAGACAATTGAGTTTTAATCAAATCTTGTAAGCTTGGGACTCATTCTTTACCTCTCCCATGATATGCTTACTTCTCTTCTGTTAGTTCTAAACTCTTAAGGGATATTATTTACTTATTATTATGTTATATACTATCCATAAGGAACATCATGAAAACTACCAAGGCACACAAAACACACTCTAGATACATTGGATTCCTCATTAATTAGGAGAACGGACATGTAGGGACCCAGCTGTGGAGGTCAACCCAGTGGATCATATTACAATGGCTTGATTCCATAACTTCTACATCAACAGTAGCTTCCTTCCTCAGTGTTAAAACAGGTACAGATATGGAATAAGCTTATGGGGTAGTTGGTGGAATAGGGAGTACATAAGATCATGAAGGATATAAGGTTATAAGTCAGGAGTTCCAGCTTTAGTTGTCTGGGAAGAGTAACAATTGCATGGTACGGAGGCCATGAAGCATTATAGCAGCATCCAACAGGAAGACCAGGATAAATAAATATGCCTAGAGTGAGAGTGAGGAAAAAAAATCAGAACCTGGGGAGCTAAGAGCTGGGAATTTGCCCTGCTCAGTTTGGAGTATTACCTTTACAAGGTGGAAAACACAATGAAGAATATAAGAAAGTACAGCAGTGCTTGCCTGGGCGCAGACTAATAAATATTCTAAGTTTCTCACTTATAACTTGCTTAACTGTGGACACATCACTGATGTTCACCAGCTCATTTGAAAAATGCTGACAGTAAACTGCCTCACAGGGTTATTGTAAGGACTAAATAGAATCGGGAATATAAAGTGCTTATTACAATATCTGACACATAGACCACTCAGATAAAAAGCTATCACCTTCTTATCCAGTGTTGGAGACTCTTAGCATAGATTATCCCCAAGGAGAATTGCAGCTGCATGTCAGAAATTGTTTAGGAGTGTGTGTGTGTGTGTGTGTGTGTGTGTGTGTGTGTGTGTGTGTGTTAGTACTTTTCTAAGTACAGTATATTTGATTTATCCCCTTTTTAAGAATATCCTGACTGAAATAAAGATCGAAAACCATCATGCTGATGGTTTTCCAACATTTTTAAGTGGGTAGAATTAATTTCAGGAAATAAAGGGTTTTTTAAATTTTGACTGCCAGAAGTATCAATATGGTTACGACTAAAGGCTGTGGGACCGGGACCTATCCTTAGTGCATGAGCTGGCTGTTTGGAAACTTGGGCTTACACAGGGACACTTTGCTCAGCCTGGAAGGAGGGGACTGGACCTGCCTGTACTAAATCCACCAGGTTTAAATGAATCCCCAGGGGAGTCTTGTCCCTGGAGGAGAATGGAGGGAAGGGGTTGTGGGGAAGACAGCGGAACCCATGGCTGATGTGTAAAATTAAAACACAAATATAATAAACAGCAAAAATTTGGAAAAAAAACTAGGGCATGCAATAAAAAAAAAAAAAAGAGTAATTGCAGAACACATGACTCTTTGGTTGCACCAATTCCCTGCTTAGGCATGCTCATGCATTGAAACCACTCTCTTTATTATTTTTTCCTTATACCATTGACTTAAATTTCTTCTAACTATTCATGGCCCTTTCTATTCCAGGACAACAAATGAATGCCAAACTAATTTAGGTTTTTCTGGTCTGAAACCAGTAACATGATGTAACTATAATGAAAATATACTGATTTTTCAAATAAAACATGTTTAGTACCATAGAATTTGTAGAGAACTTTGATGTTACAGCACATAAATTATGATGGGATATTTTGTATTTTGAAAGCTATAACAATATGATTGCCTTAATATGGTTGATATAGCACTTCAAAGTATTGAAAATGAGACTTTTAATCAATAGATTAAAAATTAGCCCTTTTAGAATGATAAATTCATTATTATTCTCTATATGCTATGAAGGAAATACATTTAGGCAAAATATTGTTAACTTAAGAAGTCAAATATCTTTTCTCAAAATTAGTATTTCAAGATAAATAGGAAAAAAAGAATTAATAGACATGTAAAAGATAGGGACTCTAGTCTGTCATTGTATTCACAGCCAATTAAGAAAAAAAAAAAAAAAAAAAAAAACAGCTGACATTCCACTATTGGTTCAAAGAACAACTGGTCTGCTCTTCATGGGATTAGATGCTAAGTTCTTTTCATATGCAACATAGAGATAATTAATGTGATTTTATATAATTTCCATAAAAATTCTTGACAACTATAGGACAATAATAAAACAGATCTATGGACAAAATGTTTTCTCTGTGAGACTCTCAAAACATGAGTAAGTGTTTGGCTGGTACTGTATTTACAGAACTGAGTTGTCTTCCAAAGGGGATGCCTATGGATAGATTCTGACATTCACACTTCCATTGCTTTATATGTCAGTCACTTTAGTCATTGAGCTTTAATGAAGCAAACTTAGCAACACAGATTAAGAGGAAGGAAATTAGAAAAATCTTCCAGCGCATTTGTCTTTTGACAAGTTAGGATTGAAAGATGTTTTTGCTGAAATCCTTTGGATGAGATCTAGGACGATGCCAGTTAAGATTTTTTTTGTTTGTTTTGTTTTTTGTTGTTGTTGTTGTTTTTTGTTTTTGTCTTTACAATATTTTAAAATTTTTTCAGATTAGTTATAAACATTGAACACTGTAGGGATGCAGAGATGGCTTGGCAGTCAAGAGTCCCTCTTACTTTTTCTGAAGACTGTAATTAAGCTACAAGCATCTATATCAGATGGCTCACAACTGTCAGGAACTCTACTTCCAAAGAATCTATAGACTCTGAACTCCATGAGTACCTGAACATACACACACACACACACACACACACACACACACACACACACACATCAATCTTACCTTAGAAATTACTTAACAAAGGATCATGTAGTTTACAGATAATTGCTACAGATAAAATCAAAATGATGAAAACCAATTTCAAAATATAAACATTAGAGATAGAATTAAACTTTTAGGGGTATATAAATTCTACAGGAATTGTGTTTGCTGAATTCACAGTGAGCCTCTATTTCTTAAGACCATATGTGCCATAAAGAGAACTAAATTTAAATTATTTTAAGTTAGTCAATTTATAAATGAGATAGAACTCTATAAAATGGATTAAAGTAACATATCACTGAACTGCTTTAGAGAAGACAGAATAATAATTTAACATGTATACTGTATAAGGGGCTCAAGTCCTATTCAAGCATTTAAATGGTACTTATCTACTGTTGCATTCAATCATGAGCATGTAGATAGATAGATAGGTAGGTAGGTAGGTAGATAGATAGATAGATAGACAGACAGACAGACAGACAGACAGATAGATAGATAGATAGATAGATAACATATATTCACAAAAGAGAAAGGTGATGGTGACTAATATCCCTTTAGTCTCATCAGAGAGATGAGACAGACTTTTTACATATATTAAAAATAAATTGGAAACTCCAGATACTGACAAATACTATGTTTGCTAGATAAACAGTTTGTTTTAAATTTAGTCATTAATGATATTTTATTTGGTGATTAGACTTACTAAAATGCTAATAGCAAGCAAGCTGTTGCCTAAGTTGAAGTTGTTAAGAATCTAATTAAGATGAGATCAAGCAAGTGCAAGGTGGTATGGCCATAGACAGCTGGCCACACCTCTCTTGTCTGCCATGTGGTGGTAAGGGAAAGGGAAAGATGCACTGCCCCTTGCCACTGTGACCTGTGGTGAGCAAGGGAGCTAATCATCCCCTCTACCAGCTATAACACTCTGGAAAGTGGGACCTGCATCTCACTGGGCAGCACAACAAAAAGAAACCTATTGACAGGGGTCTGGGTGAGTCACCCAGAGAACATGAGTGTGGGAGATATGTCCCCACTGCTCATCTCCAAAATGGTGGTGTGGGTGGGGAAGAGATGCCCTCACCTAAGCTCACTGGCTGGGGAGGGAGGGAAAGATGGCCCTGAGGTTGTAAGAGCAGGAAGGCTGTCCCTGCTCTTCACCAGCTGCAGCACTCATGAGAATGGCCTATACATCTCGTCTGGACAACACAGTAGAGCTGGCCCTGATGGTCCATGTAGGAGAGCCAATCCTAGGGCATGAAAGCAGACCTGGCCCTGCCTGTTGCTCATTGCTGCAAGGGGTGAACTATCCAGGACAATGCTGGAGAGATCACCCTGGTGATGAGGATGGGAAAGAGCTGGTGGGCAGGCCCAAAACCAGGGTTATGGGTTGGCACACTACAACATCCATCCCATCTATGATCTGTGGGAGCAATGAAGGGACTGGTCCTGCAGATCCAATGCTGCAAGATCTCCAAGACACAGGGCAACAACAGGATATCCAAAAGGAGTCCCAGTGAGGGCCCAGCATCAATAGTGTAGCAGAAACCACAGGTCTTGAACCAGACCAATGACTTTGCAAAGAACACTTGCAAGAAATATGGGCAAAATGAGGGAGGGGGAAGAAACTAATTAAGAAATACCTATCTAGTTGTTAAGGTGTATTGCCACTAGTGTGGTGATTAAAAATGGTTATTAACTTGACAGGATCTAGAATCACCTTGTAGACAAACTTCTAGATTAGGTTAGCCTCTGGATCTGCCTGTGAAAGATCATCTAGATTAGATTTGCCTCTGTGCATTCCAGTAAGGAATTCTCTAGCTTAAATTAGCCTCTGGGTGTGCCTGTGAGGGATGGTATAGACTAGATTAGCCTCTGTGAATGCCAGTAAGGAATTGTCTAAGTTAGATTAGCCTCTAGATGTTCAGTGAAGGATTATGTTGATTAAGTTAATTACAGTGATTAGGTTAAAATAGGTTCTGAACTGAAAACAAGGAGAAAGTTAATTGAGTACTAGCATTCATCTGACTTTGTTTCTTCATTATGGTTACAGTGTGACCAACCACTTCATGCTCCCATAGTCACGACTTTTTAATCCATAGTAAACTCTATCCTTAAAATGTAGCCCAAATAAACCCCCTATCCCTTAAATAGCTTTTGTTAATGTATATTGGCATGGGCAACAGGAAAATTAACATAACCAGTAATCCAAACTCCTTATTACATTGTAGAACTTTTTTAATTCAGAGATGATGACTAGATTCTTTCCTGGGGGAGGGTGTCTTTTTATCTCTTAAATTTTTACATAAAGCCACATTTCCAACATCTTTCTAATGAAATTACCCTCTTTAAATACTCACATAATTTGTTTTCTGTTGTCATTTTTGGTGATGGCTTAAAGTGAGGCCATCTCTATTCAGCCCGATGCCACAAACATCTGCTCATTGATTGCAATATGCTACTTTTATGATTTTGTTTCAAGAATTCTGAGTTTCATTTACACATGTCAGATTACAACCTATAAAACTTGAAGTGAATGCTTATCATTAAGACTTTCAAATGGTAGTAAGATATATATAGGCACATGCTAATAAATTCCCTTCCTGTTAGATTATCCCCTGTGGCATACTAATTCATGGACCCTCAGCAATTCTACAGAAGAGTAGCAAAGATTGAGAGCAGAGGAGTTTGTCTCAGACTTGACTCTAATTTTGCGCTAGTAGTTAATTATAGTAGAGTTTATTGTGCAGGTTAAAAGGTGTGATTGTGACATGGGGGCTGTAGGGAAAGAGACTGATAAATTGCTATGATTATTAAGTTTGACCTGAAAAGTGCTTTTTCAAATTTCTCAGCTACTTGAAAACCCAAGTATAACGGTTTGAATACAAATGTTCTTCATAAACTCATGTGTTTGAATGCTTGGGCCATAGGGAGTGGCACTATTAGGAGGTGTGACCTTGTTGGAGTAGGTGTGGCCTTGTTGAAGTGTATCACTGTGAAGGTGGGCTTTTAGGTGATATATGCTCAAGCTAGGCCTAGTGTGGCAGTCTCCTCTGATGCTTGCTGATCAAGATATAGAACACTCATCTCCTTCTCCAGCACCATGTCTGCCTGCATGCTGCCATGTTTCTTGTCATGACAATAATGGACAAAACCTCTGAACTGTATGCCAGCCCCAATTAAATGTTTTCCTTTATAAGCATTGCTGTGGTTATATTGTCTTTTCACAGCAATAGAAACCCTAATAAAGATAGAAGAATTACAGAAAAAAATCTATATTTACTATTTTTATTTTAAGAGAATTTTGTATTCGTGCTTTGTACATAAATCACAGGTAGAGAAATAAATAAACCATGAAATATTTAGAGAAATATAAGAACATACAAGATACCTGCTGCTACAAAGTAGGTTTCAAAAATGTAATGAACATAAAGTACTGAATAACAACCTAGAAATGCTTGGCAAATACTGAAAGAGAAGAGAAATCTACCATCTCTTCCTATCGGTAAAACTGGACATTCTGGTTACAACACTTCTTGGGGAAAAAGTTTTGGGCAGGGAGAGTAACACCACATATCCCAGCCTGTCAATCCTTCTGCCTCTGCTTTCTTGCTCCAGGGCACATTCACATCAGCTGTTTCATGATGTTTCCAATGATTCTTTATGAGAAACAAAGCCTTCATGATTGAAAGCTGTTTTCAGGGATCAGTTTTATTAGAACTCAGGAAGTGGTTTTGACTATCAATTTATCAATTATTAGCTTATATAATATAATCACTGCATCCACACCCATGTTTAGGACTGAGATAAGTTTTTATTTTTTTTAATTCAGTATATGCTGTAGCCTTTGGCCTACTTAAAACTTCCCTTCCCTATGTGGTTTTGGTATAAGTTAATCACTCCACAACCCACTAACTCAAAACCCAGCAACACAGCTCACACTTCTGAGGACAGCCAACACAAGAATCATGCAAATCCATTCCTCCTTTATGGATTTTCTTTAAGAAAGCCAATCCATAACTTGTATAAGAAAACCCAAAGGTCCTTAATAAAGATAAACTCCCACAGATACCCCTCTCTCCCAATCCCCACCACTTCATATCCTACCCCTAACTCTGACTTTGCACTTAATTGTTGAGCATCTCACCTCTAGCTGTCTCATGGGCTTTTCATCAGTACACCTGACTCCTCTTGAGGTCACTGTGTAGTAAGTTATTCTCTTTCACATGTTTGGGATATATTTTCTCTTATATGGCATCTGGCAACATGCCTGAGAGAGGTTTTTCTCAGTCCAGCTCACCTAGTGAATGACTACCTTGGAGCCTGACAATGCTGGAGAGAGTAATCAAGACAAATTAAAAAGAAACTATAACAAAATTCATGACAGTCACAGTTAATTATCCACTCTACCAGCACCAGTATCTCCTTAATTAACCCCAAGTGCTGAGTTAGAATCCCGTTAATGAGGGTCACAGCAAGGATGGTTTTGCATATTGGTATCCAACTATAAACTCTGAAAGCTTTCACTGAAGTCTCACAGCCCAGCTTTAGCTCTCAAGGAGGATTTCCCACAAATATTTCTGAGTCAAACAAATAGATTTTACTTAAATTAGTAGATGAAAATGAGAATGATAGATGAAGTTTTCTCTGTCTTGTGCGTGGTTCAGATGAGCAGAATTAGAGTGGACACCCAGAATCTGGCCATTTTCATATCATAAACATAAAGTTAATAACACATCGCTTCTCTGAGCTTCAATACAAAATTTATTAGTTTGAAAACACAGAACATAATGAAGAGCAATCTACTCATTTCAATTGCCAAAAACTATTTAGCCAAATAAAATGTATACACCCTGCATTTTATGCTTATTTGGAACTTAATAATTACAGAATATTAAAGGAACTAAACAGAAACATGCTTGTCATGTCTGAAATGCAAATAAGTCTGAAAACCTCTACTGCAGAAATTCCCAGAAACACCTTCTAAAAACTTCTATTTAGAATGCACAGTGACTTTCTCCAGAGTCAATATACATAGTTACTCATCCTTTCTGACCCAGAGGAATAATAATCAAGCAAAGAATTTAAACAGAAGTCTGAATTTAAGAATCTCCCATAGTATGATAAAGATCTCCATGAATTACATACACCAGGTTTCATTATGTAAGATAGATTTGATAACTACACTCTTCATGAGTTTATGGTAAGAGTTACCACTACAGCAGGAGGTATAATCTCAGAAGGCGACTTCAGGATATGTGGTCAGTTATTTACCAACACATCATGTGGAGCACACAACTTCTTGAAAAATATATATCTTTTTAATATCTCATAATAAAGATCCTGCCCCTGCCTCAGTGCCCTGGGGAGAAGAAAGCTAAATTCATCATTTGATCAAGTAGATTAAATAAAACTATAAACATGTATAAAAAAAAATTCCCTACTCTGTATTTTCTGGTTAAACTTGATATTACAAAACACTGCAAAAACTTCGCTTGTGCACATATACAGCATTAGGGCACAGGCCCTTTATAATGTCTGAAAGCCTTTTTTGCCTCATTCCTCCCCTGATCTGCACAGGAAACCATCTGCTAACGGCATTGCCAGGATCCTGATGACAAAAAAGCACTGGGCTCCTGTTACTTCCATTATTTTTACTCAATTGCTTTCTCAGCTTCCCCGCTCCTGCCCCTTTGCCTGGGACCCATGAGATCTCTGGTCCAGTTCCTCTCTGCCACCCACAACAGAAAATCCTCATGTGGTCAACTTGATTTCTCTGGGGTTATCCCCAGGTGTCCCTTTCGCAAATTCAGATTGGGGTTCTTGTGTTTCTTCCACACATGCACTGCAGTACAAATACCAAACATTCACTCCACTACAGGGTTTTTAAAGAGCAAAATAATATGCATAGTTTGATTTTAAATCCATAAATCCAGTGAAGCAGAGAAAAAGAAATAAATGGGAATTTCAGAATGTCAGTAGTTGTTTAGAGACATCTTTTTCCTCCTTCCCATGCTCTTTGCTTGTTGTTATTGTTTCAAAACAGGGGTTCTTTGTGTAGCCCTAGGTGTTTTGGAACTCAATTTTTAGACCAGGCTGGCTTTGACCTCACAGAAATCTGCCTGCCTCTGCCTTCCAAGTGCTGAGATTAAATGTACGTGCCACCATCATCCAGCTCTTTACATTATTTGTGCTAATGATTATGTCTTCTTTCCATAACAAAAAGACGATTGATATTTTCAAATAAAGAATTTCTTTTAAAAGTTTTATAATTGGTGGGCTTTTTAAAATACAAAATGGAAAAGTCATGCATAGTGATGCACACCTTTAATCCCAGCACTTCAGAGGCAAAGGCAGATGGACCTCTGTGAGTTCAAGGCCAACCTGTTTTACATACCGAATTCCAGGACAGCCTGAGCTACATGAGACACTGTCTAGTTGGAAGAAAGAAGGAAGGAAGAAAGGGAGGGAGAGAGGGAAGGAGGGAGGGAGGGAGGGAGGGAGGAAGCTGATGCTATTCAGTAGGAGAATAACACTATTATAGGATCTGACTTCTGTCAGTATTTTAATTAAAGTACACCTTTGGGTCTATCATAAAAACTATAAAAATCAGGTATGATAGTAAACACCTGTAATTCCAGCATTTCGGAGGCTGAGGCAGGAGGATTGGACATTCTAGACCAATTTGAACTACAAAAAAAGAACCTGTTATTTAAAATCGTCCCCAAAAGAAAATGAATCCTGATGGACTAAGTTTGAATCTTAAAATACCTCATGAGAAAACAGAAGGAGAGGACAACTAGAGGAAGGTGGGGACCAGGGGAAGGTGGGCTGAGAGGGAGATGGGGAGGCAGGTATGAGTTGAGTAGATAAGAACAAGATTGACACACCTATGAAAATGCCATGATGACATCCCCCACTTTGTTCCCTGACCATGAAAAGCCACTTAAAACAATCATAAAACTGTTTGATTTTTAAATGAAAAAGAAGCTTCTGATTATAAATGATATACAATTATGAGTATTACCTATTCATTTTCTTTTGGAAGTTGCATAAGCTTATATTTGTATTTTCTAGATGCATCCTTACTTTTTCAGAGCTTTCTTCCTCCTAAATTTTCTGTTTTGTTTTATAAGATACATAGTGTAAGACAAATATTATTTAGTTCAGTTCTTTTATTCTATACCATGTATATGTGTATATTTAAAATCATGAAACAGTTTTACGGTAAACAAATGCAATTTTTGTTTTTCAATTGAATGAGTAAATGAGATGAATTCTGATTTTCATTTTCTAAATAATGAATACACTCCTCACTCACAGCTAAGGTATCCATCTGACTTAACCACTTGACTACCTTGTTGTTAGTCCCGACTAAGTAAAGAACACCCTCAGGCCTGTGACTAGAGTAGCCCTGAGCTTGGGCTCTCGCTGCACGAATAAAATATCCCCACACAAACAAGGGTCTGGAGACACTCAAGAACTGTAAAGTGAAACTGAGTGCACATAGGAGCTTCTGTGCCTAGTCAGAAGCATGGATTCATTTGGTGTCTGTTATGAGGTGCATTCTTGTCTGGTGGTGTTGCATACAGAAGAAAAGTCACCCCTGTCTTCACACATTAACTAGGGAACCGATACCATTCCCTGGGTGACCGTGACATCTTTCTCTCGTTAATTCAGAACACCTGATAACACTATACAATCATCTACAAATTGAAATTAAAATTGGAAGACAGCCATATAAAATAACTTTGGAAAATTCAGACTCACTAAAAGTCTAGAGAATACAGATAAAAAGGTTTTTAAAAGCAATAATAGTAACTAAAGCTTAATTGAGGTATAAAGTAAATCCTCAGGACAATTGACCCATAACTTTGCTAAATATTGAACAGAATATGATGATAATATCTAGGGGCTGGAAATGTGGCTCAATTACAGCTTAGCATGCAAAAAGCCCTGGATTGAATCTCAGCCCTGAAAAAAGAAAGAAGGTAAGGCAAGTATCTTCCTAGACCCTACAATAAATGTACACCCAGTATCCATTCATACTCACATTATGACTTACTATTAATTAATGATAATTAACTATTAATTTATTATAATTATTATTATGACTTAATGATTACATAACATAGTATAAAGTATCAATTTTAAGGGTGAAATTATATTCTAAATTTATTTTCCTTGAGTATCATGGTATTTTTGGTGGTTTTTAAGTTGTCTTTTAAAAAAGACATCATTTTTTTCATAAGATATGAAGGCCTATAACATGCTACTAATAGTATAAATTTTAATAATAAATTCCCCTTTTGGAGAAATGAGCATATGCTATAAGTTGAGAATTTTATTCAGAAGATACTCTACAATCACAATCACTACCAACCTCTCCACTGCCAGTTCTCATCTGTCTCCATAGAGGTATAAGGGACTCAAGGGCTTCTATAAACACAACTCTATGAACACACTAGAGCAACCTTTATTGGACTAGAAATAAAGTTAAAGGGTGGGAATGGAAATAAGAAAATGGTTTCAAAATGAATATGAATGACAGGAAGAAATAAGCCTGTAAGTGTTGTAAGTTGCATGCACACAAATGGCACAGAGCAAAAGTGGACTAACTTGGAAATACCACGGCAAAGGTTTAAGAATCATAAGCCAGTGAAAGAGAAAATGTTGTGTGTTATCCTCTCCCAACAGAGCATCTTCTTGTCATGTAATAAGTACTTTCTTTCTCTTCTCAACCAATCTATTTGCCTAGAACAACCTCTACTTTCCTGCTAGCCCTTCCTTAAAAATACAGATTAAGTTTTATGTCCTGCATCACTTCCTGGACCAGAGCATTTCCATCTTTAACTACAAACTCAGTCTTTTATTGCAAGTTACATGTTGTGTTCCTATGACTGCAAGTTCCTTGTAGTCAAGGACTGGGTCTTTCATTGTAATGGTGTTGTATATAGTCTACAAGTCACTAATAAATATTATATATATATAATGAATATATAATATGTAAGTATAATAGGTGGCATAATCTTTTGATCCAATCAGAGGTGATTATACCTTCTGCGTTTTACACCAGTTGAATTTAAGTTTAAGAAAGATTTTTACTAAGATCTTTAAAGATGAATATTAAGAGTAATGTCCTCTCTTGGCTTTTCTTCCTGTCTTTCTCCTTTGTCACTTACAAGTAAATAAAAGTACCAGATGAGTATTTTCTATCCAGTACAGGTGTGCAGAATTGGTCAGCTTTGCTATTTGCAGGTATATTGTTAAATAATCAGATAGATGTTGAGGTCATTATCTTCTCTGAAGCAAGTTGTTCCTCCTCATTACTATTTAAATTTCAAATTTATGGAAAGTGGTTTTGAAGTTATGAAGGAATTAATATATTAGATAACCTATTTCAAATTTCCTATAAATTCTGAGAAATGTCCATAATATCCTTCAAACAAACAAACACAATTTTTTTTTTTACACTAAACATCAGCTGTCAAACTTGCAATGTGATAGTTCCAGGAGACTGTACTCTTCATCCAATACATTTATTTCCAACAATGTTTTATTAATAATCAAATAGAGTCATAATTCATGTGCTTCCATTCATTTGGCTATTTGTCCCTGTGTTTTTTCCAATCTTGGGCTCAACAATTCATGCTCTTACAGTCCCTCCTCTTTCTCAACAATTGGACACTTGGAGCTCCACCTGGGGCCTGGCTGAGGTTCTCTGCATCCACTTCCATCAGTTATTGGATGAGAGTTCCAGCTCGACTGGTAGGGTGTTTGGCCATCTGATCACCAGACTAGGTCAGATCAGGCTTTCTCTCGACCATTGCCAGCAGTCTACAGAGGATGTATCATTGTGGATTTCTGGGGACCTCTCTAGCACTCTGCCTATTCCTGTTCTCATGTGGTCTTCATTTATCATGGTCTGTTATTCCTTGTTCTCCCTTTCTGTTCTTGATCCAGCTGGGATCTCCTGCTCCCCTAAACTTTCTTTTCCTCAAACCTTGCCCTTCATTACTCCCACTGTCGTCCAGGTTGTTCATGAACCAAAGGCTGTCGAGCCCCCAGCTGGATCAAGCTCTCTGGATAAGTGAGACAATTGAATAGCTTGAACTGTTTGGGAGGCACCCAGGCTGTGGGACCAGGACCTGTCCTTAGTGCATGAGCTGGCTGTTTGGAACCTTGGGCTTACACAGGAACACTTTGCTCATGCAGGAAGGAGGGGACTGGACCTGCCTGTACTGAATCCACCAGGTTTGAATGAAACCCCAGGGGAGTCTTGGCCCTGGAGAAGATGGGAATGGAGGGGAGGGGATGGGGGAAAGGTGGGGGTGGGTGCAGGAGGGGGAGGACAGGGGAACCCATGGCTGATGTGTAAAATTAAAACACAAATATAATAATAATAATAATAATAATAATAATAATAATAATAATAAAATAGAGTCAAGTACAAACAAACATCTACATGAACAAGAAACAAAAATTAATCAAAACCCTTGCCGTTTATGGGCTTAGATATGTCACCCAAGTCCAGTTTCCTGTACTTAGATAGTATTTTAGAGTTTAAGGAATGAAAAACTGTGGCAACACATTTGGCATTACCTACAACTATCATCAAATATGAACATTAACAAGGCTTAATAATCTTTGAAACTAAACTATCTCTTGCGTAACTTTTCCTTCTCTTAGTTCTGAGCAGTGTTTTTCTTATAAATTTATACAAACTGTGGCTGTCTTGGTACCTGTGTCCAGCAGACCTGAGCAGATAAGGAAAGCCATTAAGAATGTCATCAAGGACACACACAGGAAAATTTTTTCTTCAAGTCAGTATTCAATATTCCTTTGACTGGAAAACTGAATGTACTTATTTTAGGAATAGAAAGATAGAAATTTATTTTTACTTTGTTTTTAAAAAAGCCAAATTTAAGCCTCAATTAATCAAAGACAAAATATGACAATCTAACTTATTTATGAGGAAAAACACATAAAGATAAACTCGCAATATTTGAGAATCATCTGGAAATATTTCAGACAATCATGATATCCCATTAGGGTCATTTGGTGGAAACTGTTTTACAATTTTTAGACAATCCAGAGTACCACTAAATAATATTTCCTGGTCTTTCAATGAAATAAGTAAATAAATAAATAAGGTGTAAGAAATAATTCCTTAAAAGGAACCTGGATCATCTCTTTGGGCTTTTACCTTGTTTTGAACTATATCTGATAATGTGCCAAATTAGCAACAGAAAGGAACTTTTGAATTTGCCTGAATATAAAATTATGTTAAATGATACAGGCAATTGCATAAACATTCTTTGAAAGCACTTTTACACACACACACACACACACACACACACACACATTATTTTTTGAAAGTCAGTGGTAGACTCTAAACCAACAGTTCCTTTACTTGTGATTTACAGTCTTTGTACACACAATTGGGACAGAAAAGCAGCAAGTAAAGGAAGAGCCACACAAACAATGACAATAATCTGATACCCTGAATCCCAACCTGGACCCCCAGACAGGCATGGATAGGCAGAGTTTTCAGTTGGCTGATGGTATTGTAGCAATGCTAATTTCTTTTTACTGTATACAGTGTTTGAATTGTTGCTTTGCATGATTGGTAGGTTGTTGAAAACTCTTTGTACAGCTTTTTGGTAAATCAAAAAAGTTTGAAACATGAAGAGTTAAGAAATTATTGAAGGCAGCCAGGCATGTTGGTAGGTATCTATTTTCCTAGCACCTGGAAGCCAAAGGCAAGAAAAATAACATGAATTTGAGGCTAGCCTAGAATACATTGCAAGATACTCCCTCAAGAATAGGAAGAATGAAATCAAGGAAGGAAAGAAGAAAGGGAGGAAGGAAGGGAAGAAGGAGGGAGGAAGGAAGGAATGGAGGAAGGAGGGATGAAGGAAGAAAGTGAGGGAGGAAAGGGGGGAAAGAAGAAGGAAGATGTTTATGGACATCAAAGATCTTTTGTTTATAAATATCCCAATGTTAATCATATTAAGAATATAAAACTGGGGATTGCAGTTTGTGAGATGACCCAGAGAGAAAACATACTTGCCACCAAGTCTGATAACCTGAGCTCAACCTCAGAATCGCCAAGTTGGGAGGAGAGAACTGGCTCTTACAAATTATCCTCTTACCTCCATAGCACCATGGCAGGTGTGCACATGCACACACAGACACACACACAATAAATAAGTATAAAAAATAAGTATGAAAAATAGAAACTAAGAAATGTCTATATGTAAAATGTAAAATAATTATGTGTCTGTTTTAAAAGTTAACTAGAAGACTAACATCATTTTACACCTTTACAAACCTTACTAATATCTGGCCTAATAAAAGACAAGTACATTCTTGTCTCCTTCTGTATTCAGTTCACTATATGAAAGAAACTTGTGTTAAGTAAATACAAAGTCTAGATTCACAGAGTGTGGTGGTTTGAAAGAAAATGGCCTGCAAAGTGAGTGGCCCTTATGGGAGGTAGTCTTGTTGGAGTAGGTGCAGTCTTGTTGGAGGAAGTGTGTCACTGTGGAGGCAGGCTTTGTAGTGTCATATATGCTCAAGACATGTCCAGCAAGACAATTCACTTCGTGTTGCCTTTGGATCAAGATGTAGAATTCTTCAGCACCATGTCTGCCAGCACTTCACCACACTCCCAGCCACCACACTCCCTGCCATGATTTAATGGACTAAACCTCTGAAACTGTGAGCTATCATCTCAACTAAATGTTTTCCTTTATAAGAATTGCCA
Organism: Onychomys torridus; assembly: GCF_903995425.1. Lineage (NCBI taxonomy): Eukaryota > Metazoa > Chordata > Mammalia > Rodentia > Cricetidae > Onychomys > Onychomys torridus. The sequence continues at coordinate 88,428,523 of NC_050451.1, read as the reverse complement.
TGGTCTTGGTGTCTCTTCACAGCAACAGAAACCCCAAGACACACACACACACACACACACACACACACACACACACACACACGTTTGTGTGTGTGTGTGTGTGTGTGTGTGTGTGTGTGTGTGTGTGTGTGTTAAAGGGGAGCATTTTATTAGACTTTCCAAAACCTATAGGTATTTTTTTATACTGTACCAAATTTTACAAATAGTGACATCTTAATTACAATGTGGAATAGGAAACCATAAACACAAATATTTTATTCTATTACATTAAAAGTCCAGTGTCCTGAAAGTATCAGTTGTTTTAAAATAATATATTCACTGAGTTACTTGGGCTTTCTTTTTTTTTTTTTTTTTTTTTTTTAGAGCTGAGGACAGAACCCAGGGCCTTAAGCACTCTACCACTGAGCTAAATCCCCAGCCCTACTTGGACTTTCTAAGTGTTAAAATTTGTAAGAATTATAAGATAGAGGAGGGAAAAGTATGTGTCACCATTTCTACCAAGCCACCAGAAAGACATTATGCCTAGCTGCTCTTTCAAGTGACTCCTGGCAAATGCATGACGTCAAAATCCCACTTTGTTTGAGACATGGAGTTTTAGTACAGGCAACACACATCATCACTGTGTTCAGGAGGGACATACTTGAAAGTATTTTCTCTTGAGAAAATATTAAATCACAGGCTCTTAAACTATAGGTTATAACTACATATGGAGTCTCATGAATGAATGTCAAGGGCTCATAAAATTTTGGCGATAGTAAAAGGTTTTTGAACACATAACCACCAACAATTACTTCAAAGTCAACTTTGTAATGAATCTGAAGTTTCTTTTTTTTTAGGTGGGGGGCAGGTGGTCTTTCAAGACAGGGTTTCTCTGTGTAGCTTTGCGCCTTTCCTGGATCTCACACTGTAGCCCAGGCTGTCCTTGAACTCAGAGATCCACCTGGCTCTGCTGGGATTAAAGGTGTGTGCCACCACCACCCGGCTCAGTTTCTATGGCAGCAATTGCTGTACTGCACCCTGTATGTCAGATACTATAGTCTTGGCTCTGCACATGTCAGTCAGCCACTGACGTCAAGCACTGCTTGAGAGACCGAAGATTCAAAACAACTGTATTTCTGAATCACAGTGCTCTTACTGCACATTCTGGCTTTTCTGCTCTCATAGGCACAAAATGTCTAATTACAGGAAACAAAGACAATGTTTCCTTAACATCATTCTTTGGTATGTAACTATCAAATTAGTATGCCTTTAGATTGTTTTGTATTAGAATGTTTGATTTTAATCTGTTCTTTTTATCTCTTCTGTTTGTCTTTGTAAGTGGATAGTGGGTTGGCATTTTTTTCCTCTTGCAGCTTTTTATGCTTCTTGTCTTGTAGTTTAGCGATCTTGTCTATGCTGTTGTTTCATGGAGAGTTTCTTCACTAGTGTCTATTTAGGGTTCAAAGTACCTCTTATGCTTGGATTCCTTCCCCACTCCCAGATTTAGGAACATTTCTGCTAAAATTTTATCAAATCAATTTTCTGTGACTTTAGACTTGTCCAAGCTCTTTCTATGACCATGTGGGTTCTTAACTTTGATATGATGGTCATGTTATTGAGTATATAGAAGCTATTATCATGTTTATTTTTTTTCCTTCAGTCATGTTGGAATGTGGTATTTTTTTAAAAATTTGCCTTCCATAGCTGACATGCGATCTGCTCACTCTGTTTTATTGATGATGTTTTCCACTGTATCCTTTTACTTGGTTCATTGAATTATTCAGTTCTAACACATCTGATTTTTTTTTCAAAATTTCAGTCTTTGCTGACCTTCTCATCTGTCTCACTGAGTTTCTTCCCTAAATCTTGACTTGATGTCATCATTTCATTGCCCTGAGTCTTCATATCCTTATCAAAGTTACTGATCATTTTTGCTAGCAATTTTTTGAATACATTGTCTGGCACTTTGCCCATTCGATGCATTTGTTCTATTTGAGGAGTTCACATATTTTGGAGGGGTCACGCTGCCTGGCTTTCCCATGTTTCTTCCGTCTGTCTCTGTGCTGTGATGTGTATATCTACTGGGGTGTATTTCTCTTCTAGTTTTATGTGGGCGTCTTCATAGTGATGAGATCTAATTGAGCCCTAACCTCAGGGCTCAATCTCCAGTGCTTATGAGAAAGGAGATCAGCTGCTAGAACAGCAACAACACCAATGTAGACCAGATGCAGAAGTGTGCTTTGTTGATTAAAGCCAACCACTCTATCTCCAGTTACCATCAATTAGATGACAGAAACCATACAAAGTAAGTTATGAAGTTCCAAATTACTTAGAGAAAAGTAAAGACAATAAGTGAATGGGAAAAAAGAAGGGAGCAGGGATGGGGACTGGGAAAGAAAAGTCAAGGCTAAATGAAATTATTAAAAAGCAGAAGATAGGATACCTGCCGGCACTATCTGCCCTGGGCAGGGAGAAAACATGGGTCTGTTTGGTGCCCTGGATGGTCATGCGCTCTTATGGTGAGCAAATATATGCCGGGGTATAAAAGAGAGAGATAGAGAATGGTTCATGTCCTGTAAAGAGAGGATGATCTGATGAGGTGAAGGTAGTGAGAAATAGGCTGAGGTGGGTGACCTGCTTGCCAGCTGGGGCCATGGTGATGTCCAGGCCTTGGGTGCTGCCAAGGGACATGTCTGGTCCCAGGGCCCTGCAGCAGCTGCGATCTGTAATGATGACCCTGGCCTCTGTTACCACAGAAGGTAGAGAGGATAGAGCAGGTGAGCAGGCACTGAGGGTATGAGAGCAGGAGAACTGGTCTCGCCCACCTTGTCTGCCACCCTTGTCTGCCATGTGGTGGCTTGGGGGAAGGAAAAATGCTTCCCTCACACAGCGCCACCTGTGGCAGGTGGAAGAGCTGATTCAGCCCCTCCTCACCAACTGCAGCATTCAGGAAAGTAAGCTCTGTACCTCACCTGGGCAGCACAGTGGAGCTGACCCTGCTGGTGGAGGCACAGGTGAGCAGGCTCTGAGAGCTTTAGTTGGGAAGAGCCGGCCACATAACTCCTCTGCCTTGTGGCTGTAGGAAGGGAAGAAATGCCTCCCCCTGGCCCCTTGCTGCCTGCTGGAGCCCAGAGAGCTGAACCCTGGGTCTTGAGAGTGGAAGAGCAGGCCCGGCACCTCACCTGGGCAGCACAATAGAGCTAACCCTTTGGTGGGGGCACAGGTGAGCCAACCCTGAGGCCCTGAGTGTGGGAGAGCTGATGCTGCCCCCCTCATTTGCCATGTGGTGGCAAGGATGAGGAAAAGATGCCCTTGTCTGTATGCCCCTCACCATCTGCCGTTTGTGGCAGTCAAGAGAGTTGACCCCGCCCCTCACCAGCTGCAGCAGTCTGGAAATTGAGCCCTGTACCTAGCCTGCGCAGCACAGTATAGCTGACCCTGGTTGCAGGGGCACAGATGAGCCAGACCGAGAATGTGAGCCTGAGAAATCTGGCCATACCCCTCATCTGCTACCTGGTAGGTATGGGTGAGGGAAAGAAGCCCTCCCCTGCACCCCTCACCTCTCTCAGGGTCCCCCATGTCTATGGCATGTGGGAGAGCTTTGCCTGAGGTCAGCAGAGCAACAGAGAGGTCCCTACCTCTCACCTGCTGCAGCACTCAGAAAAATGTCCCCTGTACCTCTCCTGAGCAACACAGAGCTCCGGTGGTGTAGGTGCCAGTTAGCCAGCCCTAGGCATGAGTAGGAGAGCCAGATCCACCCCTAGCTGCTTACTGTGTAGGATGAGCTGGCCAGGGCAGTGCTGGAGAGGGCAGGACCACCTACCCATGAATCACTCCCCACTTGAATCTCCTGCCTCCCAAACGTCTTGTCACAGTTACTGTAACCCTCTTCTGACTGACAACTACCTTGTGGCTCTGTCTCCCACCCAGGGGTGGCCAGGCTCCCTGACTTGTGGTTATTGATTATTTTCAGGCTCCCAAATTAGCTTAGAGCCACACACCCCCTTTTCAAGTCAGAACCTGGATATTGCTCTGTCAGGAATAGAATGCGTCAAAATGGCCTTTGCCAATGATGATGTGTCACAAAGAAATCACTTACACAAGATTGCCTGCATTTAAGGCTTGGGGGACTTTTCTACAGCTAAGATTGCCTGGTAGCCTTTTTTTCATTAAATATGTTTTATTTATTAAAATTTTTTTCTTTTTACATACCAACTCCAGTTCCCCATCCCTCCCCTTCTCCTGCCTCCTCACCTCCCTCCCACTCTACCCCCATCCACTCCTCAGAGTGGGTAAGGCCTCCCATGGTAGTCAACAAAGCCTGGCATACCAAGTTGAAGGAGAGCCTAGCCCCTCTCCATTGTATCAAGGCTGAGCAAGATATCCCACCACAGGGAATAGGCTCCAAAAAGTCAGTTACCTTACCTGGATAAGTCCTGGTCCTACTGCCAGGGACCCCACAACAGATCAAGCCACATAGCTGTCACCCACATTCAGCGGGCCTAGTTTAGTCCCATGCAGGTTCCCGAGCTGTCAGTCCAGAGTCAGTGAGCTCCAACTAGCACCGGTCAGCTTTCTCTGTGGGTTTCCCCGTCATGATCTTGACCCCTTCTTCTTCTTCTTCTTCTTTTTTTTTTTTGAATGTGGAATGCCATTTATTGAAGGAGGTCTTAAATACAGACTTACAGCACAATGGGGAACCCTGGATGGCAGAAGTTCGCTTCTGATTTTTTTTTTTTTTTTTTTTTTTAGCTGAGGATCGAACCCCGGGCCTTGTGCTTGCTAGGCAAGCACTCTATCATTGAGCTAAATCCCCACCCCTGATGTTTTACAATCTTGCTTCTAAGCAGTTAATGTCCAATATAGTGGATACACAGACAAGGAGCTTCCCTTAAGCATTCAGGAGGATGGAATCTTACAGGGAATTAACATAGGGAGGATATCAAGGTCAAGGTCAGCAAGCAATGCAACAGTTACCCAAAATGGGAGTCAGGAACCTACAGGTCTGTTCCCCACCCCACCCCCCTGCCCTTTTACTAAAAAATGAGCTTCTGACTTAGGTTGCATGGGATGTCAGCAGGTCACCTTACCTGTCATGGAGACACTGTCCAGGCCACACAGGTGTTCTGTCTTAGGTTGGTGAGCGCCCCCCAGGTAGCCTCCTTTTTAAACATGGTCCACATGGCTTACCTTGTGTAGGATTTAGCTTCCCGCCTAGTTGATGACTGGACTGATTCCTCCATTTCATTGTTTAGCCTATTCTCGAGCTTTTCCATCATCCTATGATCTCTTTGATGATTTCTGATGTCTTCCCCTATCTTTTTGTCTTTGAAAGGGAGTTTATCCTTTGTTTCTCTGACCTTTCTCCATCCTGCCAGCACAGTATAGCTGTTTCTAATCTGCCCTTGTAGCACACTCCCACTTTCTTACATACTTACACCTCCTTTGAGCCTCACTCTAGGGAAAGGAGGAAAACCCTCCAACCTCACCAGTCACGTGGGCAGAATGGTCAACGTCACGTTTCTCACACGTGCTTGAGCATGCTAGATAAAAGCTTCTAGGAAGCGCAGACGGAACATAAGACTGTGTCCCCCAGACACTCCTTGCCAGAGGCATTGAAAGGGGCACAGAATTCAACTCTAAAGGGTGGAAGTGGGCATGGGAACAATACATAGAGATTTCCTGTCAGGAAGAGCACGATCCAGAGGCAGATAATATCATCAGCAAGCGGGGTTTCTGTATCTGTATCTAACAAAAATACCTGTCAGAAGAAAAGTCAACACATTGTTTAGAAAGCTGAGCAAACATAGCGTCACCAGAACTGTGTGAAGAAAAATGTCGGAGGAAGTTGCTCAGAATGAGAGAGGAAGGATACAAGACGTGAGGTGGGTGCTATAAAGGAGTTAGTCAGTGAAACTATTTGGTATTTGTTAATGTAATTTAAGGGAATAAAATTTTAATTCTAAAGATTAGAAAAGGTCCAGAAATCATGAAAGTACCCAAGTTCACTAGAACAAGCACGGTGGGAACAAAAACACTAAGATATCCTTTCCAATGTCTGAGATGGGAAGAAGTCAAGAAGCAACAGCACGTCTCATCAGGGTAGCTGGAAAAGCAGGCACTTCCAAACACAGCCCATCTGTCTACGTGTCTTTGGGAATGAGAATTGGCAAGATTAGCCGGGTGGTGGTGGTGGCACACTCCTTTAATCCCAGCATTCGAGAGGCAGAGGCAGATGAATCTCTGTAAGTTCAAGGCCAGCCAGGTCTATAGAGCAAGTTCCAGGACAGTTGGAACAACACAGACAAACCCTGTCTGGCAAGATTTAACAAAACCAGGTATATAGTTCCCTGGTGTTAATCTGTTATTATTCTTCCAACAATATGAAAAAAACATGTCCTCACGGTTACTTTTTTTGCTGATTTTATATGCAAGATAGTGAAAATAAACCAAGTAGCTATATTAGGATACTGGCTACATAAATTATCATCTATTTAATTAGTGGAATGTTATGCCACTATAAAAAGGATAAAGATTATTTTAAGATAATTTGGGCCTATTTCCAGGATAAAGCAGAAAAAAGCAAATTACAGAAGAATATTTACAGGACTCTACATTTTATACATATAATGTACTATATACACTATAGATAGATATGTAATAGGTAGGTAAATCGATAGATGATAGATAGATAGATAGATAGATAGATAGATAGATAGATAGATAGACAGATATGCAGACAGACAGACAGACAGACAGACAGATATTAACATGACCAGAGCACAGAAGCCAGATAATAACAGGGTAGTATGAATGTGGAGAAACTAGAAAACCCCCACAATGCTAAAAGGGATGTAAAAATGATGCAACTATTTTGAAAAAGAAAAAACAGTCTGGTAGTTCCTCTAAAGGTTAAATATAGAGTTGTCAAACGACCTAACAAGTCCACTCCTAACTACTTATCCAAAAAACAATATATACTTATCTTTACATGAGCCCTGACCACAAATGTTTATAGCACCACTATTTAGAGCAGATGCAAAGTCTAAAATGAACAGCCGAACTACCCATCAATGATGAATAGAAAAATAAGATGTGATATATCAGTGCAATGGAATATTACCCATTTGACAGAAAACCACCCTAAAAGGAGTAAGGAGGGAAGAACCACATAAATAATTTTGAAAAGCATCTTGTAGATCATAAGACTAAACACATGGTGCTAGAGATGGCTCAGTGGTTAAGAGCACTTGCTGCCCTTGCAAAGGACCCAGGTTTGGTTCACAGCATCCTCATCCAGTGGCTCACAACTGTCAGTAACTCCAGTTCTGGGGAGAACAAATACACTTCTTTGGCCTCACCAGATCCCAATGCTTATGGTGCACATACAGACAAGCAGCCACACACACTCACATGAGTGAAAATGAATTTCAAAAAGACCAAATGCATAAGGGTTCATGAATAATGCATCCTGATTAGTAAATCTGTTTTTAATAAGAAACATGCCTACTAATTGGACAAATAACTAAATACACTCTGATGATGAAACCAATTGTTTCCCATTGTTAAAAATATTGCAAATAAAAAATGTCAACCCCATAGTATTGAAGGAATGAAATCAGTAATTTCTTGGAGGAAAATTCTGGCAGATAATATTTTAGTGAAATGATCAGCTTTGATGAACTTTACAGTACAACATACTGGTGCCATGTACAGCCTGATGACATGAGTCTCTATGGTAGTACTGTACACTCAGTGAGAATGGGAAGCGCATTCCACTCACGGGAAAAACATCAGCCAAACCAACATTAAGATGCTCTCTGTAGCATAATTGACCAGTATTTGTAAAAATTATCAGATTAAAAATAGATTAACAATGGTGAGAGTGGTGAGAGAGAGCTGATGGGATGCATAAAGTGAATGTCAGTTCAGGGTGGAGTTTGGAATGGAGAACATTTGTGGAAAATTCATGAAATTTTGTTAATAACAAAGCATTATATTAGTCGGTTTCATTGTTTTGAAAATTAGTCTTAACTTAAAAGTTATTCTTAATTTTAAGGAGGTCTGAGTGAAAATAAATATTAATTACATGAAATCATTCATTATTTTTAAAAGTTAAGAGAAAATTATTCTTAAAACTGAGCAGATGGGCTGGAAAGATGGCTCAGAGGTTAAGAGCACTGACTGAGCAAGCGAGAATTGTTGAGACCATGATTGGAAAAAGCACTGGGACAAATAGCCAAACTAGTGGAAACACATGAACTGTGAAACAATAACTGTGGAGCCCCCAGCTGGATCAGGCCCTCTAGACAAGTGAGACAATTGAATAGCTTGAACTGTTTGGGAGGCACACAGGCTGTGGGACCCAGACCTGTCCTTAGTGCATGAGCTGGCTCTTTGGAACCTGGGGCCTATGCAGGGACACTTTGCTCAGCCTGGGAGGAGGGGAGTGGACCTGCCTGTACTGAATCCACCAGGTTTAAATGAATCCCTAGAGGAGTCTTTGCCCTGGAGGAGATGGGGATGGGGGGTGGGCTAGGGGGAGGGCAGGGGGGTGGGAGGAGGGAGGACAGGGGACTCCGTGGCTGATATGTAAAATTGAATTAAATTATAAAAAAATGAACACAGACTGCTCTTCCAGAGGTCCTGAGTTCAATTCCCAGCACCCACATGGTGGTTCACACCCGTCTATAATGAGATCTGGCGCCCTCTTCTGTATACATAATAAATAAATAAATCTTTTTAAAAAATGAGCAGACTACAGTGAGAATATAACAGACATAGAAATGAAACTAATAAAAACAATTGTTCAGAAAGTATGACAAAACAGAACATGTTCTGTAGCATGCTTCTTCCCCATAGGGTACCAGAGGTTGGACAGAACTTCTGTCTGTGAAACAATGTCTTCTGTGTTTGACAAAGCTGTTGCACTCATGAACTCATAGTGGCTATGGTTGCCTGAATAAGACTTAGACAAGATCAAGCCAATCAAAATTCCACCACAGATCAGGAAGGCTTGTGAGCTTCAATCTACCTGAGGAGATACTGGTACTAGAGGTTATGGTAGTTTGAATAAGAATAGCCCCCCAAAGAATATTTAGTTCCTAGTTGTGAACCATTTGGGAAGTATAAGGAGGTGTGGCCTTGTTAGTGAAGGTTGTCATTGGAGGCGAGCTTTGAGGTTTCAAAAGTCCAGGCCAATTCTCTGTTCACTGCCCAGTACTTTGGAATCAGATGTAAACTTTCGCCTACTGCTGCAGGGTCATTGTTGCCTTGCTATGTGCTGCCCATGCTGTTCATGGACTCATCCTGTGAAACTGTAAGCAAACTCTGCATTAAATGCCTTCTTCTTGGTTCTCAGTTGGTTGCCTTGATCTTGGTCTTTTCAAAGCAACTAAGTAACTAAGTAACTAAGACAAAAGATGCTGGCATAGAGAGAATCAGTTTCTTTGGAGAAGTGGCCTAGGTTGATCTCCTATGCTCTAGTTGATGGCCAGCACTTACACCTGTACACATGCAGAAAGCATGATGGGACTTAGTGAGTTATGAAAAGACATGAAATTGGGAGAGAGGGGTGGTGGGGAGATCTAAGGTGAGTTGAAGAGGAAATGTGTTAGATATGTTTCAAATACAGTGTATACACATATGGAACTCTCAAAGGATGACTAAATAAAGTACCACAGAAAAGAAACAAATGACAGTGGAAAAAAAAGTACTGTTGTAAGGTTCATAACAGAAAGTGATTTAAGGAAGTAATATTATATACAATTGGGCTGTGATGAAATAAAAATGCATTTTGTTAATACTTAGAAAACTACTAAATTTATACAACAAATAATGATCTGTAAGCCAATAACAAACTTTTGAGTACTGGAAATATGCAAATGAAACAAAAGAAATTTAGTCAAAGAGTAATTAAAAACAAAACAGTTGAAACACATAGAGAATTCTAGATTAAAATGCAAATATTTTAGCAATTCTTTTAAAATGTTTCTGAAGATATCATTTAAAAGACAAACTTTGCTTTTGAAATAACAATTGAGAACTGAGGATATGGTGGCAGAGCCTTTGTGGGTTTGATCTTTACCACTTCAAAAAGCAAACCCAAACAAACAACATCTATTTACATTATAACAGAGACATACTTACCATGTATTGTCTTATATGTTATATAATCAGTACATTTAAAAGATAGTGCTAGTTCAATGATATTAAAGTGAATATGAACCACACAGAATCAAACATTCCCAGGAAAGTTGTAGCATATTATAGAGACATGGTAACACTTGATACTAATCCCAAAACAAGTTTTAAAAAAAAAAGTCAAGGAAGAGAATTCCAAAAGAGAAATGAGAAAGTGAAATGGCTGCCTTCAGTGGGCTGGTGTGTGTTTGGTGGTAAAGAAAATTAGTCCAACAGTAACATATATGTTAAATAAGTGATTTGTCTGAAGAAGGACTGGAAAATAACCTGGACAAATATAAAAAGGATAGAGTTTGATCCACGAATCCACAAGATTTCTGAAGAAAACAGTGTGATTGAGCTTACAACAATTTAGTGCAAGGAAGAAGACTTCTTAGGTCGAGAGAAGCCTAAAATAGACACAGTTGAGAGGAGGAGGTGTCAGGGATGATGTTTATAACTTACTGGCCTTGAAGGCATTGTATTATGACAGCACCTAAGACAGACTAGATTTTAAAGGGAATGAAAATGTTAACATCACTGTAACCATTGTTAATCATAGGGGTTACTAGAGCACAGTACATCTAAACTGGGTTGAATTGTGCCTGCTCACTCTAGACTCTAGAGTTTAGAGTCAATACCAATCAAATGTGTCTAAGCAAATGGCAGGGATTGTATTTCTGAACAAATGGGAGAGTCTTCCTTAATTTTCCCCACAACTTAATTGTGTTTCACTACCCTTTTACTGCTATTTTTCTCCATTTATTTTGAATTAAATGTTACACTAGTTTTCACAAACACTGACTGCTAAAATCATAGGAGGATTGTTGCACTTAACAATATCAGATAGTATCTTTTGTCTAAGTTCATATTTGCTACTGGAAACAAAAGTAGTACACTTGCTTCTGCCATCCTCATTCATGTGAACATGATTCATTTTCTACATTGTTTTAGATGGACAGACAGGCAAGTAGATGTTAGATAGACAGACTGATGACAGATAGGTAGGTAGGTAGGTAGGTAGGTAGGTAGGTAGGTAAGTAGATAGATAGATAGATAGATAGATGGATGGATTGATAATTGATTGATTTTGTTTAAGTACTCTTAGTGATATTATTTTAATAACTCAAAAACATTTTAATAAGTTCCTTTAATTACCACAGTCATTAATAAAGGCATTAATAAATGGCTAGACTTTTTTTAACTATGCATAACCCAGAACTTAATTTCTACTGTGCTACTGGACTAGCACAGTGTTTTTTATATCACTAATTCTAAATATTTTATATACTATACTGGCAAACAAATTTGTATAAATTGAAAGGAAAATGCCAATTTCATGTTTAAAGAATATAGGAAAGAATCATTCACTTCCAGATTGGCAAGTCTTTAAGCCTTTGGGTGAGTGACACTAATTCACAAGAGCAAGGCAAAATGACAACGGCAAAGAAAAGACACACCTATGCTGTGGGATGTCCTGTATGCTGTGAATATATGTTTCAATGATTGATTTATAAATAAAACACTGATTGGCCAGTAGCAAGGCAGGAAGTATAGGCAGGACAAAGAGAGAGGAGAATTCTGGGAAGTGGAAGGCTGAGTCAAGGAGACAATAAGGAGCAGGATGTAAAGTACCAGTAAGCCATGAGCCACATGGCAAGGTATAAATTAATAGAAGTGAGTTAATTTAAGATAGAAGAACTAGATAACAAGAAGCCTGCCATGGCCATATAGTTTCTAAGTAATATAAGCGTCTGAGTGATTATTTTATGACTGGGCTTGGGACTGTGGGGCTTGGCTGACCTAGAGAGAAACTCTCCAGCTATATGTCTATAATGTTTCCTGGGCTCTTTAGAAAACATGAAGTTTTTTTCTGCTTATGTGCAGACCTATGGGGGAAAAACATACCAGATCTCAGGAGGTTGAAATGTTAAGAAAAGGGGCACACGTGATGGCCTGCAAGGAAATCCTGGTGAATCTGGTTCTACAATGTCCCCCAGTGTGCTGTTGGCACAACTAAACACAAAGATAGTAAAGGGCTAAATCCTTGTCAAAAGAACTGATGTGCAGATAAAGCATATTAAATGTTCTAAGATCCAAAAAGGTACCCTCAAATACATGGAAGAACATTATTAGCAAAAGAAGGAAGCCAATGAGAAAAATTTCTGAGTTCACTCAAACTGTAGTCCACTCAGAGAAGCCTACTCTGAGAAAAAGCAGGGGTAGAACTAAAAGAACCTACCTGTTTTCTGTGGATCCACAGTGTAGAAGGAGTAAATAATACTAATACAAACAATAATAACAATACTTTAGGATTGTAAAATAGGTATCACTATTTACATTTGTTTTCTTGTGATCTAGTTATTGAAATATATAGATGATATATAAATAGATGATAGATAAATGATAGGTAGATAGATGGATGGTTGGATGGATGGATGGATGGATGGGTAGATGGAAAGATGGACAGACAGATACATACATACATACATACATACATACATACATACATACATACATATACACAATACATACATACAGACACACATACATAGGTAGGTAAATGTTAAACAAGTAGATGGATAGATAAAAACTCAGTATTGCTTTTAGTCTGTTTTGATTTGGTTTAGTTCCTTTGATTTAATATAAAGGGGAGTTGCTACAGAATGAACTTTGTTTTTACTCTGCACTAAATTAAAGCAGTATTGTGACCACAGCTCAGTATTCAAGTAGCTGGCTTTGCTTAAAGAAAGAAAAGACTCAAGTTGACTTAACAAATTCCATTTATTGAAGGCTCATTCAAAGCCCTATTTTCAGCTCAGACTCTAGAAACTGACTTAGTTAATTGGGAACATTAAGAATCACCAAGGGTATAATTGCCCCTTTCATTTTGCTTTAGGAGAAAAAGAAAGTGATTTATCTCAGAAAACAAGAGCCAAGGGGCTTAGGAGGAAAGAGAATGAGAAAATGTTGTTTCAAGAGAAACATAGGGGAAAATCTTGTCATTGACTCAACTCGAGGGTTGATAAGAAGCCCTTAGTGGCTCTCAAGCACAATAGAAACTGTAGTATGTCAAGAATCCACTGGTTACCAAGATACACAACCTATGGTCTACTTGGGCAAATCAAAAGATCCTATCAGATGTGTCAGCTCAACCACAGTCAGTGCTTACACACACACACACACACACACACACACACACACATCAGGCATTAGGAAAACCAGTGTTGATTTTAGTGATCTGACAATATTATATTTCAAATGAATAGCTCATCTTTTAAAAAAAATCCCTTCTAGACTGTCTACTATCTTAGAAATCTGAAGAATTATTTTCAAGCCACTAAATTTTAGAGCATTTTCTTGTTCATCAACACATTATAATAATGTCCCATCAATTGCAACTAAAATGTTCTATATAAGAACAGGTGGTGGTCAGGATTTGATGCTTGCTAGCCTCTTTTATTAATCAAAGATACACTTTCTACTTCCTCTAAACCCATCATCTTCATTCAGTATTTGCGCCTCCCAGAGAAAATTTTAACCCACATTATAATTAGTTAACTGAGCACAGATCATCATATAAATTAGGACACTGTTGTTGCAGAAATCTCATTTTGTAAATACCATGTTTGACTACTGTTGATGCTTCAATAATTACAAATTTAATATATCTCTAACAGCTAAACCTGAGGGTATATTTGAAATAAGTTCTTCAGTTATCAAATTTACAATCTTACTTAGGCAAATTGCAACCCCCACCCCAGCCAAAACCCCTCCTACATGAATTCCCTTGCACATGACCCAGGTGACAATCACCATAGAAGTCTATAAACTTTCCAGAGTTCTGAGGATCTGCAGTAAGAATATGCCTAACCCTAGGAAAGATTTGTTCTTCTGATCAGAAGCTAGCCCTAACCCTAAATGAGCTAAGATAACTTCAGAAACCCCATTCACATGTTGTATTAGTAGGTTCTCTAGAGGAACAGAACTTATAGAATGAATCTGTATATAGAGAAAGGGGATTTGTTAGAATGCCTTATAGGCTATAAGCCAGCTAGTCCAACAATGGCTGTCTACAACAGAAAGTCCAAGAATCCAGGAAAATTTTCAGCCTATGAGGTTGGATGTCGCAGCTGGTCTTCAGTATATGCCAGAATCCCAAGGAAGTAGGCTCTAATGCCAGTAAAGGAAGGAAATTGCCAGCGTTAGTGAGAGCAAATGGACAGGGAGAGAGAAAGCTTCCTTTTCCCATGTCCTTGATAGAGACAGCCAGCAGAAGGTGTCATCCAGATTAAAGGTTTGTCTCCCCATCTCAAATGATCAAGATTAAAAGTGGTTCTTCCCACTTCAAATGATTTAATTAAGAAAAAATAATCTCCCCTAGTTGTACCCAGCTGCTTGGATTTCAGTTAATTGAAGATGTAGTCAAGTTGACAAAAAGAGCTATCACATACATCAGTACTGAGACACTCCCAGTACTGAATGAACCACACACACCATTCAGTTGACCTGAAACCTGAGAAGTTGGTAATAGCAAGCAGAGGTCCAAAAAGCCACTAAACAAAGATAGGACAGATATTTCCTCCCGAAAATTACCAACTACCTAACCCAGGATGCCTAGATCCCACCAAAACAATATGTTGCCACCAAAATAATATGTCTCCTCACATATTAACAGTCTCTGAGAAAAAGCAACTTAGATGATACTCAAGACAGTGAACTTAAAATGGCAGGTATATGCTCAAGCTTAAAGAGGATATGAATAAATGCTAGAATGAAGACAAGGAAAACATAGACAAATGTTAAAATAAATTAGGGAAAGCAATTCAAGATACATTTGCTGTTTGAAAAAAAACAGTGTTTTAAATTTTGCAAGAAAGTTAAACATATGCTTTGACAAAATTGAAGAATTTGCTATAGAAGCTTCCATGTGTACCCACTGTGTCTGCCTTACACCAAACCAAAATTTTATCAGCTGTTCTATTTTGTCTACATAAGGCCATCCATCTGTCTATGGAATCTCTCATATCACAACGTTCTTCCCATAATGGAGATTTCATTTTGCTTGACAAAAATAAAATAAAAACATTTTTATCTTTCATTTTTCAAAACATTGGAATGAATTCATTCTAGTTAATTCCAGATGTAGACGACAAAAGTAGCCATCACACACAAAACACATCATGGAATCAATTTTCATGATGGAACAAACTTCAGTTTTATTTCAGAAAAGTAAGAGCCATAGACTAGATTAAGTCATATATGACACTACATTGAAAAAACTTATTGTGAATCAAAAGTAGCATTTGCTGTGACCTCTATAAATGTTTTCTATGTGCTGTAACTGCACAAGCAATATAAACATTTAACTAAAATTAATTTTGCCTTGATGTTCCAAGCTCTGCCTTAACCTTACTAGAGATGCCCTCTAATAAGGTGTGAAGAATAGACCTGCATTATTTGTAAAGAGAGGAAGGTGTGAAACTGATAACATCAAAGTTTCTGTGGGCTATTATTCCTCCAAATCATTTGTCTTCATGGGAACTTCCAATGACCTTAAGGAAGGATTGCAGATCTTTCAATCTGTCCACAAGATGTGCTCCTCTCTTGAAAATGACTCATTTAAATTCTTAGATATTTATTTCATAATTGTTTAATCAAGAAAATGAATTTTAGCTATGAAACCTTGGCTAGGTTTTCACAACTTTTCTAAAATTTGTTTAAATATCACTTAGAATTTAAAGGGCACTAAAAATGGGATAGATGTCCCTGTAGGCACATGGTACCACACCACAATTCTTTTCACTGCTAATCTTTCCAAAATTACGAGTCTAGAGCCACTAGACCGATCCAAGTAGTTCAACATTTTCCCTTGCCACAAAGGAACACAAGTTTCCTTTGGTTCACGGAAAGGGACTATATAAAAGGCACAACCACCAGGAAGAAATAATCTGTATGCAATTAAAATCATAGTTTTTATGCAAATCAAAACTGCCAGCCATGTCTTTGTAAGTTGATCTTAATGTCTCCAGTAAGATACATTCAGCACCCAAAGTCACCTCTCTACTCTTCATGCTCTGTTATCTCAGTCAGGATTCATTCATCAGAATGGCTCAATCTAGATTCATTCACCAGAATGAGGGTTTTGCATCTTGAACCTGAATAAATGAGATGAAGAAATATGGAGTTACTGACACATAGGAAGTTCACACACAAAAGCAGCACTAAACATCATGGATCCACCAGGTGTATCTGTAGTGATACTGTAACTGCTGAATATCAAGAAGGAAACAGGAATCTTTAAGAAAAGGCCCATATTTTCTGAAGTCCAAGGAGATTCTTTCCGAACATTATTAACAAAATCAAAACCTGGAATGAGGCTGCTTATTTAATATTATCTTAAATTATCCAAGGAAAGATGCTAAAATGTGGTGACACATGTGGACTTAAAGCACGGGCTGCTCTTTGTTCCTTTAAAAGCAAGATTCAGTGGTGACTATCTTTGGAAAATTATTCAGATTTGCCTTCAGGTGATCTCATTTAAGGTTCTAGCAAATGAACACATTCTTAGTCTTTGGGAGAAAAAACTGACCTTTGTAGGAACATGCTCTGATTTTTCCAGCTTACCTTGATTTCTCTGGCTTTCAGGTGCTTTGGGGCATGGTTAAAAAGGAGCTTCAAGGGGCAAACATGACGGTGAGCACATGCTACCCCAGGATGCCAAGGCAGGGAGAAGACAGCCTAGGCTACATAGCAAGACTTTTTTTTTTTTTAAATAATTGTAAGTACCTTTAAAATTCACAAGCAGAGCAAGGGGATTTAGTCAGTAAGGTACTTGGCTGTGCAAGAATGAGGAACAGAGGGAGATTCGAGTTTAGTAAACTCTATTTTTTAAAAAAATATTATGGAAAAACAATGACACCTGATTTAATCTTTGACCTTAATAGGCATGTGCAAACATGTAGGAACACAAACAACAGAAAATACACAAATACACAGTCATGTAATTACATATATGAAAGTGCATGCACACAAAACACATAAATACACACTGACATTCACTCACAGGCACACACACACACACACACACACACACACACACACTCTAATATACTAACACAATTGCACATGCTCATATCTATCAACCCACACACACACACTTGCACACATGGTCCCACAACCACATAACTATGTATACACATGCACACATGCATTCATAAATGCATACACGTGTACATCTTTATACAAGTGCACACTCACACAATATGCACATAGGCATTCACAGAAGTGGGCATACCTGCAAATATACATAACCAAAAATTTGCATACACAAGTGCATATGCACACATACATAAATGCATGTGCAGATACATGCAGACACATACATGTGTACACCAAAAGAAACATATACCTGGACTAACATGAGCACACACACATGAATCAATCACGTGAATGAACTTGTGCAAATACCAACATATGCATTAGAGATATTCATATGTAAAAAAGATCAATCAACCACTTGTGCACATGCATGCACCTCACATGAACACACATACATACATGCATACAATGTATGTGTACTTATGCATATAAATACACACCCAGTCATGGACATAAATGTGCATGCACATAAATGTGCACACACACACACACACACACACACATGTTTGCTCAAAGGTGCAGACCTATGTGAGTGTTCATCCATCTCTACATCATTCTTGACTCTCCTTCATCTTTTAAGGCATAGCAATATCTTAAAAAACTGTTCTTCATTCCTCTCACGAAAAACTAAATCCAGCTTGCAGTAAGAATTGGTGTTTGCATTCTCAAACTTGCACTAATCTCAAAAATCTTTTGAACAATGAACTTTTAGTGTGATGTCATTTGTGCACTAAATTATTTTTTTAACTGCACTTGGAAAATAATGATTTTTACAAACACTTTATCAATCACACTATGTGTACTTCCAGATTATATGATTTATTTCTAGCTGGCATGCTTTATTAATTAGAGTGAGAGGTCGTTTGCCTGTAGTAGCAATTATTGAAGAAAATTCCACAGAAGGTAAGCCCTGTATAAGAAAGGGATGAATGTTACTTTGCATAGCCAGGCCTGAACTGTTCACGTCAGCATGTTGTGTACTCAACTTAATTACTTCTCATGACAAGCCAGAGAGATAGGCTTCTGCTTCTACTTTTACAGGGCAGTAATCTG
Source organism: Onychomys torridus (assembly GCF_903995425.1). Taxonomy (NCBI): domain Eukaryota; kingdom Metazoa; phylum Chordata; class Mammalia; order Rodentia; family Cricetidae; genus Onychomys; species Onychomys torridus. Next base: position 88,410,148 of record NC_050451.1, on the reverse strand, counting down.
AGGCTCTGAAAATTTTCATAATTTCTTCCACATCTGACACCACATAAATGGAAATTGGTTTTGTGAATCAGGTCCTTCTTTTACCTGTTTTCTTATTATTATTGTAGAAGACTGTCAAATGAAGTAAGGTCAGGCGCAAGGGTACAGAGAAAAACACTGTGATGAAAATTCCTAGAAATAATTTTAAATTTCTAAATAATAATAATTTTTATTTACCAGATTTGACTCTCTTTAATTAGAAGTACCACAATATCATGTTGAAGAAACAAGACACAATAGTAACCTGTAGTTTTATTTCTGAGTCAACTTTTTTACATGCTTCCATACATATGTAACTGGTATTCTTCATGTTTTAGCTCTTAGCTATGGAATTCAAGCGGCAGCCTGCTGCTGGATCATTTTCCTGTTCTTCCTGAATACTTACTGGGCTAGTTTGAAGTCACCATTGTATTTAGATGTGGCCAAGCCACTGAGCTCCTGCCAGTGGAATGTGGGTGAACATGATTGCCTCATTTCCAGGCACGGTCCACAAATTTTCTGGATGGCAACACCCAAACCCCTAGGACCCAAATGATAAAGATAAGAAGACTCTGTGTGAAGGAGGGGACAGGACCTGTCTGTACTGAATCCACCAGGTTTAAATGAATCCCCAGGGGTGTCTTGGTCCTGGAGGAGATGGGAATGGAGGAGAGGGGCTGGGGGAAAGGTGGGGTTGGGGGCGGGAGAGGGGAGGACAGGGGAACCCATGGCTGATGAATAAAATTAAAACACATAATAATAAAATAAATTTTAAAAAAAGAAGAAGACTGAGCCTGAATTCACAAATAATGGTGGGGGCCAGGGTTCAAAATGTCTGCAGATGTACCAGTGTCTTTCATAAGGAACAGACAACTGTCGCAGTGTATGACTGAAAGTCCCACTGTGCAGAAAGCAGTCCTGGCTGTCACATTACTTGTTTCAGTGTCTGAAGAGCTCTCTGCACCGTTTCATTGCTCTCATGTGCTTAATAAATATTGCAGTATTAGGAAATTTATATATGAAGATAAGTAATGATAATTTAACTAAGACATTGTGTTTGATTCATTTCATGCTCTTCATTTTCTGTTAAGCAGGATACTTTTATGTTAAACGTTTAAGCAAAAAGTAAAGACATAACAAAACAATTTCTAGTCCATTATTTATTTTTTAATTTGTTATTCTCTCATACATCATTTCACAACTGCAGTCTCCCCTCCCTCTACTTCTCCCAGCTCCACACCATCACCTTCCCCGTCCCCCGGGTTCATTCCTCCTCGAATCCCACCTTAGAATCCCAGTGATAGCAACCAAATACGGTATAACAAGTTACAGTAAGACTAGTCACAAAGCCTCCTGCATGATCGATTTTGTATAGATAAGACTATAGCTGCTCTCCCAATATTCTTAGGCAGACAGTGAACATATGTAGGGATGGAAAATAAGTACATGTACAATTAATTCTGGCAAATGTAAATCTAGGCTTAGTGCCTGATACCGAGTAGTATTCAGTTAAATGTTTATTGGTAATGATATTTTTAATATTTTTATTTTTCACTTTAGTTCTGTTATTTTCAGTGATTTACTATAAAAAGTATGAATGAATACAATTTAAAAATGGGCATGATAATATTATTTAATCAGTTTTTTTAATTTCTTAAGTCTGTAAAGAAGGAATATATGATTTGAAATAATTTATGCATAGGAAGCAGATTTATTAGCATGAGTGCAAAGTTGATGATTCATTTTACAATGGACAACATTACTACAGGAATGAACACAATTATGGGATATCTATCTTTCTTTGCACCTCTAACCTTTCTCCCTCTCTGAACTGACCTCATTCTCTGGAGACGCTTCATTTACATGGCTTAGGCGATATTCGCTACAATGCTTTTTAATATCCTCACAGTTTGGCAGTCTCAACATAAAAACTTTGCCTCTCCTGGCAGGTTCAGCAACTAAGTCTTGGGATACCCTCCAAGTCACTGCTCATGAGACTAAGGATTGTTTCTGAGCCATCACCATGGCATGAGATGAATTCCTCTGATTGGCCAGATTGGTATGGTTGCCTTTCTGGTGGAAAAGAGTTGAAGTGAAGGGTACATTAGACTACAACATCACATTAGACACAATACAAAGTAAAGAGATTGTGAAGGGAGGCAAAGATGAACAATAAGCCAGCTCTCCCATGTATCTGCATATGCAGAGACATACTCCCACATATATTTATGACAGGTAACCACAGTCATTTATTCAAATGTTCTTCATATTATTACTTATATTAGAAAATATTCATAACTTCTCATTGAAGAATAATACAAATAATTAGTAATATATCAATAAAATTTGAGGATATACAAGCAATAAAACATATATCATCATATAATAAATGTTCCTGATATACTAGTATGATGGCTAATTTCATGTCAACTTTACTGGGCCAAAGAGTGCTTGTCTATTTGATCAAACATTCTGAATGCATCTGTGAGGATTTTTCTAGATAAGATTAGTATTTAAATTTGTAGATGGAATAAAACAGATTGTCCTTCCCAGCATGAGTGGGTTTCACCAATCTGTTGAAGGACTGACTAGAACAAAAACTGAGAATAATGGAGAATTTGGTGTCTCTAGTTTGCTGTCCATAGCTCTTCTGTTCTGTTCTTGGCATCAGGATCAACCCAAGTCTCCTGCTTGCTAACTGACAATGATGAAAGTCTTCAGCCTCTGCAACCAAATCAACTAATTTACAATTACATTCACTAATACCTTAGTTTCTCATTTAGCTAATCCTTCATGTTTTGAACTCCAGTCAGTTTATTTTTTAAATGCTTTACACTATATTTCACATATATACCCTTGAGTAGCTGGAGAGACAGAACCAATAGAACATATAGTTGTGTATTATTAGTAATAGGAAATCCTGGAAATAAATCACTGTGCTATTTAATCATTGTGCAACCACTATCAAGTATTTTTATAAAGAACCTAAATGGTATATGTCCATCACTCAATATGGTATCATGATGAAATTAAGAGACATTACAAACATCATATAGACGTAACTTCTGCCAACATAAGATATAGTACTGAAAGATTAAAAACTGGCTGAAACTCATTATATACATGAGTGCCCTATCACAGCACCAGGCAGGAAACAAGAACACCAGCTATCTGGATATCTCTTAATAGAGCCAGGTGAAAACCTACAATGAGCCATCAAAGTATAAATCTTTGCTTTTGAGTTATAAGAACAGGATGTAATAGATAACCAGTGTTATTTTCATAACATAAGAAAAATTATTGAAAATTTATGAAGTATTAAATTTGTGAAATATTTTTAAACCACTATTTAAAGGTTGAATTTTTAATCAGGGAAGAGAAAGGTTGTCGCCTAGATTTCGATATCTATCGTGTTATTCAGTAGTTAATAGAGAAGCTAAATGGTACTTAATATTAGAATTAGAGAAAGTAAAGAGTCTCATCTCAGACATCTCAATTACAAAGAGACTATTACATTTATAGGACAGGAGTCCAATAAAAAAGGACTTTTATGTAGTTTGAAGTTCCCAAGAAAGGTTGACTAGAGGTGTACATTTGTGAACCACTAGTACATAGATTTTAGTGGAATCTCTAAGAATTTATGTATACAGTGAATCAGCAAGCTCAGTACACAGTGAAGTGTTAGAGGAGAAGGTAGAAGGAAGGTTCCCAAATTGTCAGAGGGAGAGGGAGGGATGGCAAGAGAAAGAGGTGAGAGAGTAAAGGGTACCATAAAGTCATCTAAAGGAGTAGACAGTTTCAGGGAAGGTAAAGTGATGGGACTGCTGTCTTCCTGTATGTTGAAAACATATGCTGTCCTTTCCTCACTATAATACTGTCAACGGTCCAGACAGAACTATATTTCCCACCCTAGAGTGTTGCAGGACTTTCCTGTCAGATTTTCTTTTGGGACTTCCAGCTCCCAAATAATGACATGGAGACTTATTATTAATTATGAAAGCTTGGCCTTTAGTTTAGACTTGATCCCAACTAGCTCTTATAATTTAAATTAACCTGTTTCTATTAATCTACATTCTGCCATGTGGCTATTTACCACTCCTCCATTCTGGATGTCTGACTCCCTCTATGTCTTGCTGGTGTCTCCAATGATCAAATTACTTTGTTGCTACTGCATAACATAATTTTGGCACTGTTATGAACTGTAATGCAAGTGTCTGTGTTTCCCGATGGTCTTAGATGACTCCTATGAAAGGGTCGTTTGACCCAGAGAGTTGCCACCCAGATGTTAAGAAACACTGTTCTAGAACAACCCTGGTTCTCTTTCCCATTAGATGGGCACTGCCCTACCTGCAGTCCCTGGCAGAAGTCAACAGCAGTGCCTGTAGCACAATGTCACCACATGTCCCCTCACACTCAGGATCAAAATGTCCAGTGTCAACTGCTTTGAAGGATCTTAAGGCTCCTGACTATTCTTTCCTGGGGACTAATTCATCCTCATTCCCCTCCCCAACCCCTCCTGTTCCTTTACCACCACACACACACTCTTTTCCTTCCCTTTTCAAAAATTGGCCACCCTCATCCAAATTTAGCATCAGAAAACTATGATCTGGCTTTTAGTACTGGAACAATTCCTTTTTTTGTCTTTTTTCCCCCAGCCAATAAAGCTTGTAGATATGGAGTGAAGATGCCACTGTCTTCCCCCACTAACAAGGGCTTCAAGTAAATTCTATTAAATCCAAATAATTTAATGAACTGAGGAGCCTTTACAGATAATTTAGCTCTTTAATTTAAATAAGAAATTGAGTGATCTGTGGCAGAGCTTGAGACCAGCCAGTTCTTGACAGGGTAGAAGGCAGACTTGTTCTCTGGCCAGCACCTCAGTTCCGGCCTTTCAGGAAACACAAGGTAGTAGCCATGCTACCTCAGGGAGCACCTGTAAATGCGAGCAGGTTAAAGCTTTCATTCTGCAGACAAGTGACAGAACACATCGATTGCAATTTTATTGGAAGAGTAGAACATTTAAAAATGTATGACTTTCATATACAACTCCAACCAAGCTGGGCGTATTGATTATTTGACTGAGTTTTAAGCTTCCAACAGGGAATTTTTAAGGAGTCTTAAAGGTAATTATTGAAACCGTGAATCTGATCCTAGGAGCCGGTATTTCCACGACTTTGCCACCAGTAGCTGGCTGGTGATGAGTGACGTTTTCTTTCTCCACAGATTTTCGTACAACTCCCCACAGGACCTCAAGGCTTTCTGTAGCAGGGGTGGGTAAACCCCAGCTTTTGTCGACTTTGATTGTATTTCCTGTCCTCTCTATTAGATTATGAGCAGAATGTAGCCATGTCCAACTACTTTTATCTTGTCATGAAGAAAAAACAAAAAAGGAAGTCACTAATAAATTCACTGGAGAAATGTGTCAACTTTTAAAGTCTGCATAGTTTCTCTCAGGAAACTATGACCCCCTGTCTTTCAGTGCTTTAATCTAAGAAAATCTTATTTAAAAAAATATCAGAAAATCTCTGGTACCTCCAGCATATCACTGAGTCACTGAGTCTGTTGGACCAAAAGACAGGATTAGCAAGACAGAGCCTGGCAAATGTGTATACATTTTTACACAATCCTAGAGAGGTCAAATATATGAGGCCCAAAAGGCAGAGGGAAGCCTGATTAAGAAGAGGGCCACCACAGAGAACTATGACCTAAAGGTAACCTAACCAAAGGGGACCTATGGAGACTTATTTGATCAGATTCATTTCAGCATCCCTGTGTGTTCTTTAGTCCCTAAATTGTTCACGTGTTTGGAGGACAATTCTGGAATGGCAGTCTTATGGCCTGCTTCAGGAGAGGATGGAAGGGACTGGTGGACATAGCCTTCCAGTCTCTACTGTTTTCTCAATGTCCCATTGCCTCATTTGAGAGTAACAAGCCCCAGATCTCAGCAAAGCCATACTGACTTTAATCAACAGGCATTGACCTCCTGATGTCACCCCCTCCTTATTTAACAAATTTGAATTTTGGAAATTATAAAATGTTAAAGGCATAGACTTTTAACTGGATTAATTCAGTTTTGGCTCTTCAATTTACTGGTTTATGGTTTGGGCAAATTAAGTGACTCTTTTAAAACTTATTTCCTTTTTGATAAAATGGAGGTGATCACCAGTGTTTAAAATGCTTTGTCATAGTTACAACTGGTTCTTTATATTTTTTTTGCCTGAATTGCCTTCATGCTAGAAGAAGCCATAGGAAGAGCTGTTTGTTCATTTGTAAATCATATTTATGTCCTTGCCAAAAATCCTTTACCAACTCTCCAAATCAGGGCATCAAAATATCAGAAAAGGTCTTTTCAGGATCTACCATTCACTTACTCCTCCCAACCAGGTCATCACCAGAGTTCTTCTTTATGCCTCGAGTTTAACTTACTGCCCTTAGAATCCTTCTGCTCTTTCATAATCTGATCTTTAGAAAAGCTCCCATTACCTAAAACATCTTTCTGTAACCCAAATAGCCTCAAGTGAAATATCACTTTTCCTAACCTCTTTTCCACTCAGTTACTGTGTTCACCACACATGAACACATGCACCACTCTGTGGTGTTTTCATTATACACCTAAATAAATTGTCTCACATTGATATTACTAATTGCTCCCAGCCACAATGACTGTGTGCCAGACATAACACCAGACATATCAGATGCCTTATCACATCTTCCACTCCCAGCAAATCTATGAGATACTTTTTATTATTCTTACTTTACAAGGGAGAAGACAAATACACTAGCAAAAAACAGTGACAAATGGATGGAGTTATTTATTATGACATTATACATAATGGCAAGAAAATGGAGGCAATCCAGACACCCAGGGAGAGGATTGGTTGAACAAATTATGGCACAAATACAAGAAAATGCTTTCAGTATATCAAAGTAATAAGCAAGCGTTGCCTATAAGTATATGGAGTTATCTCCTAGAAAGTTTTTTAAAGCAAGGTACTTCAAATTTGCTAAAGAAAACATTGAAAATAAAAACTAAAATCAAATAATATTCTTAAATTGAAAAGAGATCCCTAATGATTAAAAGGTAAATATATACAAGTATACAAGGTAGCTTGAGCTGCTCATTCCCACATGACCCTCCTTTGTTTACATTTCCTGTCTTGCTGATCACAGTTTGCTTCCTAAATAGTCACTCTTCAACTTTATTCTTTTCCTTCTTTCTTCTTTTTTTTTTTTAATCTAGTTACCACATATGAGAGAAACACATAAGTTTCTCTTTCTGGGTCTGTCTTATGAACACAGTGATCTCCAATTCCTTAAAATGATTTAATTCCCTTCTTCTGTCAGTCTGAATATTACTTCATTGTGTGCATATGTTATGTGTTTACTGTGCACTCACTGATGGACAGCAGGGCTGATTGCATTGTTTGACTGTGTTGAACAGCTCAGCAATATATAGGATGTGCAGGTATACCTGTTGTGTTAAGATACTGATTTTTCTGACTATCTACCTTGTAAGTCATACAGCAGGATCATATGGTAGATTTGTTTGTTTGGTTTTTTTTCTTTATTCCATATTGATTCTATTAATTTATATTCTCAACAGTATATGAAGCTCCTTCCTCTTGCCTTCCTTTCGATATTTGTTTTTGTTTCCTTCATGATTGCCAGATTGGGTGACACGTCATCTCAATGTAATTCTGATTTACAATTCTGTTGATGGATGTTCAGTGTGTTTCTCACATATGTAGTGGATATTTACTTCTTTTGAGAAGTGTCTCTACAGTTCATTTGCCTATTTTCTGACTAGATGGTTTGCTCTTTTCATATTTGTTTGTTTGCTGTTTTGAATTCTTTTTTGATGTCAATACCCCATTGAATGAGTACCTGGCAAAGATTTCTCCTCTCCTGTCAGCTGCCTTTTCACTCTGTTAACTGTTTATTTGTAGTTCAGAAGCTTTCCAATTTCTTTCAGTCCTGTTTGTCTTCTTGCTATAACTCTTAGGGGCTTTTAGAGCCCTATCCAGAAAGTCTCATCACCTTTGCAAAATCTTCAAGTGTTTTCTCTGCAGTTTCCTCTAGTATTTTCAGAGTATCGGGTCTTATGTTAAAGACTTCAATCCACTTCTAGATAATTTTGTTCAGGGTGAGAGTTAAGAATCTCCCTCGTATTCTTCTACATAAGGATATCTAGCTTTCCTATTACATTTGTAGAAGAGCCGTGTTCTCTCAAATGTTTTTGAAGAACCAAACGGTTGAGGCTGTATATACTTATTATTGGCTCTCTTCTTTTATCTGTTCTGTTACCTGTTTCCCAGTAGCCTGTTGTTTCCGTCACTATGGCTCTGTGATATAATGTGAAAGTAAGGCCTGTGGCACCACCAATGCTGCTCTTAGCTTGAGATCACTAAGGTCACTGTAGCTTTTGAGAAGTTTTTGTGCCTTCTCCTTGTAGGGCTTTCTTTCCTACAAGAATATCCTTGAAATTTTAATGGGAATTTGCATTTATGTGACTTTCAGTTATATTCAATATTAACGCTGCTGTGTTCGTGTATGTAAGACAGCAACAGAATGCTGATTCTGCTGATCCATGTACATGGGAGATCTTTTCATTGTTTTATTATCTTCTTCAATTTTGTTTTTAGAGATTTCAACGTAGAGATCTTTAGCCTCCTTAGATTTGTTCCTAAACTTGTTTCTTTGTTTTAAGCTATTGTGAGTTTGATTACTCACCTCGTTTGTTTCACATAATATTCATTAATATGTACAGTGAACCTACTGATTTTCATGTTGCTTTGTATTCTGTTGCTTTGCTGAAAGTGTGTAGCAGGAATCTTAAAAAGTCTTATTAATAGAAACAAACCTGAAGCCAGGTATTGGGGTGAGTGCTGGAAGATCAGAGAAGCAGAACAAGCCACAGCTTCCTCATCTTGCCAGTTCCTCAGCCGATCCTGTTTCCTCAGACTGGAAGTCTCTGAGACCTCATCCAAATGGATCTCAGCTGGATGTCTACTAGAAGCCTAAAAGCTTAACCAGCCAAAAGCTTCTAGTTTCTAGTCTTCACTCGTTATATACCTTTCTGCTTTCTGCCATCACTCCCTGGGATTAAAGGCATGAGTCACCATGCTTGGCTGTATCCTTGAACACACAGAGATCCAGGTAGATCTCTGCCTGTGGAATGCTAGGATTAAAGGCATGTGCTACCACTGCCTATCCTCTATGTTTAGTATTGTGGCTGTTCTGTTCTGTGACTCCAGATAAGTTTATTAGCGTGCACAATATTTCGAGGAACACAATACCACCACAAACATGTTCATGAGGTCTAAACATTGTCAAGAGTTTTTAGGGTCTTTTGGCTCTTATGTGAAAATAGAGATAGTTTTATTTCCTCATTTCCTATTTATATCAATTTTATTTCTTTTTCATCCCTTATTTTTTAGGATCAGAATTTAAGCACTGTATGGAATAAGAAAAGAGATTATGGGCAACATCTTTGTCTCTCTTGTTCCTGGTGTTAGAGGAAATACTTCCAAAAGTTCCCCATCAAGTTAAATATTGGCTATAATTTTGTTTTACACTGAGGAATATTTGTTCTAGTCTTCATTTATTTAGGACTTTTATCCTGTTTTTGTACTATTCAATTAGCATGTGTTTATATGGTTTCTGTATTTTCTCTTTCTGATGATTTCTAGTATTATTCTGCTATGAGACACAATAAATTATTTCCCTTCCTTGATTATGGTTTCTTTATTTCCTAAAATGTGACCTGATTTGAGAAAATTCACATGATGTTGAAAATAATATGTATTTACTTACCTATTGAATAGAATGTTCTATAAGTGTCTATTAAGTATTTTTGATCTATGAAGTAATTTTGCTCTGAAATTTGAGTTGGTTTTTATTTTTGTCTCAATGATTTATCAATGAGAATAGACTATTGAAATTATGCTCTAATAGTGTATATTAACTTATAGATTTTTTTGTCCAATAGTATTAGATTTTTAAAAAATTCTGTTAAGCAGACACATATGTGCTTATAATTCTTATATGCTTATGATGGATTGTTGACATTATCAGTGTGTAATGGCCTTCTATATACCTTTGAATTTTGTCTTGAAGTTTGTTTTGTCAGGTGTAAGCATAACTATCCCTGCTTGTTTGGGGGTTCCGTTCAATTAGAATATTATTTTCTCTCTTGTTTTCAATTTTCATATCTTTCCCAATAAGATAAGCTTCTTGCAAACAACAATGATTTGATTCTTGATATTTTTTAATACATTAAGCCAATCCACATTTTTTAGAAAGTGAAGATCTTTTGAGATTAGGGTTATTATTTAAAAGTATTTACTAATTTCTCCTTTCTTCATATTAGAAGCTTGCTATCATGCTCCAGTTGATCAGTCCATACCCATGCATATGTGAGCAGCACAAATTGTTCACTGGATTATAGAAACAAGTTATGAAGTTGGGAAAGAATATGTGTGAATAATGGATCTAGGAAAAGTTAGGGGAGGAAGAGCTGGAAATTCAGACATTATATGTATTTATGAGATTTTCAAATAATTAATACAAATATATTTTAATTAATATTGATTATTTGAAATTATCATTTATAATCTCATTAGTAATGAGATTGATTTTTTTCAGCTCTCCTGATTGTGTATAACTTTATTCCTGTTTTGTCTACAGTAGTTCTTTGAGTATCTTTTGCAACACTAGCTTACTGGTTTAATTTATGCTTATCAAGAAAGTCTTTTGAAGGGTAACTTTGCTGGCTATAGTAACCTTACTTGATAATTCATCTGTGTTTTTTCTTTTTTTTTCATTCATTTTACACACCAATCAAAGATCCTTCTCTTCCCTCCTCCCCTGTCCCCCCAACCTCTCCCTCTCAACTCACTCTCCATCCCCCACATAAGAAGGCAAGGCCTCCCTTGGGGAGGCACATCCAGTATCGGCAAGTCTAAGTCCTTTCCCCTGCCTCAAGGCTGCTTGAGGTGTCCCATCATATGTAGTGAGCTCCACAAAGCCTGCTCATGCACCAGGAATGAATTCTGATCCTACCGCCAGGGGGCCCCCAAGCAGATCAAGCTACACAACTGTCCTGCCATGCAGAGGATCTAGTCCAGTTCCATGCAGGCTCCACAGCCATTGATCCAACTTTCATGAGTTCCCACTAGTTTGGTTTGGTCGTCTCTGCAGATTTCCCCAGAGTGTCCTGATGCACTTGCTCATAGAATACCTCTTCTCTCTCTTTGACTGGACTCCTGGACCTCTGCTTGGTGTTTGGCTGTGGATGTCAGCCTCTGCTTCTATCAGTGATTGGAGAGAAGCTCTGTGATGATCAGACAGGGTATTCACCGGTCTGATCACTGGGGTAGGCCAGTTCCGTTCAAGCACCCTCTCCACTATTTCTAGTAGTCCAAGCTGGAGTCATCCTTGGGGATTCCTATCTGCTTTAAGCCATCAAATACATCCAACTATGCTTTCCTTTTTTGTTGTGTTTCCACCAACAAGTAGGCCATGTTTCTGACAAGTTTAACTTTCTAAGTAACTCAGAATGTCTCTTTGCAGCTTTATGTATTCTTTCTTTGCTCTGTACTTTTGGAATTTTAACTGTAAAATGGTATAGGGAAGTAAAGTCAGAAGTTATCTGAATGAAAATGTCCTGGTAATTTTGGAACCTGAGTAGTAGTTACATTGAAGTCCATTTTGTAATTTTATATTTTGGGTACTCCTGAAGTTGTTCATTAAAACCATTTAACTTGATTGACTAATTCTTATATTTGGAAATATAAGTACTTATATTTTTATGAATCATATTTCTTTCCCACTAGTATGTAATTCTTTGCACTGAAATAATGCTTTAAGACATCTCATTTAATGTCAGTCTAGTACATAATCCAGTATATCTTAACCCTTACATAAAAAAAGTTTTGGAGGGAATTTTATAAATTAGCTAAGGCAGAGGACATAAAGATACATGTGTGCCAAAGCATGACATGGTGATGCTGATCTGTGGTTCAGCACTTGGAAGGAATGGTATGCATGACCAGTTTCCTCAAAAACAAAAAGGGAAAGGGGGAACAGGAAGAAAGAAAAGAGGGCAGAGGGGCAGGGAAAGGAGAGAAGGAGGAGAAATGGACCCTAACATTGTATGAGCAGTCACCCCTGTGGTCACCGAATCAGTATTGTCTTGATTCCTGTTTTGCTGTAGCAGAGTTGGGTTATATTTTTATTTCCTACATGATAGTTCTAAAATCTGCAGATAACAAAATCATTCCATTACTTCCAAGTCCTTCCCTACCTGCGCTCCTCACTGGTGGTGACAGTCCAGTGTCTCCAAAGTGACTGCTGCTGTAGTGCTTGCCACAGATTACTGGGTTGGCCTTGCCTTTAAGGGTTCTCATAAAGGATCAGAATGCACTTTTTCAGTATTCCTCACTGACATGAGTAACAAGTACTCTATCAGAACTCTCAAGTAAGGCATAGAACTAGACCACCAACGGCTTTTGTCCTTAATGTTACTATGACATAAGCAGAAATTCCAAAGATTGTAAATAAAACAAAAACAAAATCTAAATGTAAGACTTGAGATAGATGAACCTAAGAGATCATAGTAATTTTTCCCAAAGTAATCATTCATAAAGGTATTCTGAGTCGGGTACTGTCAATTGTGAAAATACTATCCAAAAATAACTTGCTAAATGCCTCAGGTAGTGATGAAATTAGTCACTCACTGTCGCTTTAATCAATAAATCGTTGTTGATTTATGACTCATGTATCACCTCATAATTGTACAGCATTTGACAGCTTACAAATCACTTATACATACATTACCCCATTTTCATCTCACAAGAAGCCTTCAAGAGCACTTAGATTATTGTGTTCATTTGATGCAGAAAGAAATTGCTCTGCAGATGGCCCACAGACCTCCCCGTGATTCCACTGCTGATGGGGATAGGGAGATGGAGACCTAAGTACAGACTCTGCAGCCTGATGTTCAGCCATGCTTTTACAAGGATGCCCAAAGTAAAGAAGAGTTCAAATACAGCTGGGACTTAATATGATGAGGGACAGTTTCCCACTAATGCCAAATCTGCTTTGTGGGTTACAAGCCAAACCAGTCAAATTCTTCATAATAATGCAAGACAGCCTTTCGGGAATCTTAAATTAAAGCATGGTTATCCAAATAAATGAAGAAGAAATGCTAAATTGCCCACCCTGTTTTATAGCAAATGTTCTTAATTCTAAGAACCATATTACAAAGAAAAAGGTATTGTGTATGTTACATTTATTAAATTTTCATACTTCCTACAACACAGTTATGTATTCTGAATGAAATTCATGTTGTTGTGTGTTTCAGATTAATGAAAAGATTTTATAATTTCAGAAATGGCATTATACTTTATTTTATAATTAATAAGAACTTGAATTGTATTTTACAGAAATCATTATAGACATTCTTAGTTTAATTTTTCTCAACTGTGTGCTGTGTCATTCCAATATCAAATCACCAATGTGTTGACAAATGTCATTGAATATCTATACATGGCCAACTTTGGGCTAGTTTCTACTATGACATGGGATGAAGCAATTTCAAGGAGTTTATGATCTAGCAATATTAGAAATAAAATTGAGTGAGTAACAAAAATATCCAGCATGGACCTCCCCCTTAATTTTCCTATCTCTAATGATCCTGGTTGCTCAAGAGAATGTCTGGCCATCCACAGACCATCAAAGCAGACTCAATCCTCTGAGATTCCTAGGACAATAGTAAAAAGTATCAGATGACGAAGAGTTAGGCTCATCCTTGGCAAGTTTTGATAGATGCATCTTAGGCCTTGGTAACCATCCAACTATTAAGTCAGAATTTGTGGAATACTTTCATGTGCCAGACACAATTGTAAATACTAAGAAAATGCAAGTGAACAAAACAGCAGCTTTCTTACTCTCATGGAGAACTGTCTTGTAGCCAGGCTTTCTTTGGTCCACCAGTCCTCAAATAATGAGACTTATTATTAGAGATGAAAGTTTGGCCTTAGTTTAGGCATGTGCCCAACTAGCTCTTATAACTTAAATTTACCTGTTTCTATTAATCTACGTTCTGACACGTGGCTTGTTACCTCTCCTCCATACTGTGTATGTGACAACCTCTGTGTATGACTAGTTTAATCCCACCTACCTCGGATTCTTCCCAAGTTCCTCTATCTACCAGGAAGTCCTGCCTGTCCTCTCCTGCCTAATTATTGACCATTCAGCTCTTTACTAAACCAATCAGAAGGTGCCTTAGGCAGAGACACATCTTCATACTTTATAAAAAGATTATCCTACAACACGGAGCTGAGCAAGAACAAGTTAACGTGTTTCCGTTGTCCCTCAAAAATCCCTGAAACCAGAAAGAATCTAAATATGTATTCTAAGAAATAATGGCAACATACATATATAGCCCTAAGAAATACCCTAGGATTCAGTTTTCCATTAATTTCCATTCTATGGGGCATCTGCTTTGTCCATCTCAAATCTGGTGTCAAAGCAGTGAAGGAGGTATTGGACAGAATTACAAAAAATATACATTCAATCATTCAATCCTGCATTCCTTAAAATCAAATATGATTAGCTTAAAGGCGGGAATGGAACCAAATAACTACCAAGCTCATGTTTCCTTTCTTCTCGAGTTATAATGTACAACTAAGGATGCTGGTATCCTCAGTGACTCTCTCCTTACCTAGTTTCCATGTCACACATTATAGGGACCATCTATTAACAACATCTTAATTTGTCTCAATCAGGCCCCAGATCTCAGTTGGTTGATTCCAAAGACTCACATTTGTTGTTACATGCATTTCTCCAAATGAGGGCCAGTTGGTGCCATTTCCCAGTATGTCCTCCTCTCTATTAACTTTATAATACTGAGGCTCAGATGCTGCTAGTTGATGAAAGAATATAAAAAGGAGTAAACACCATTCATATTTGGGGGATTAGTAAAAAGGCTTTGGATCAGGTTTTATTTTATTGATTTAGGAAAAAAAAATATATGTAACAACAAAAGACAAAGGAGGCCAGGAACTTAAGAGAAAGAAAGGGGGTGTAAGGGGAGGAAATGGAGGGGAAAATGATGTAATAGTAATTTTAAGATATTAAAAATCATTAAAAACTCTCTGGAGAAATGGACATAATTACTCTCTTTGTCCCTCTTCTTGCTGCAGTTCTCTGACCACAGAGACCCTTCACATCAATACTTACTTCTCCAATGCAAGTGACTGCTGGTCAGTGTGGGTATCTATAGATGTAATTCTAAGTGGTCTTATTAAATAAGAAACACAGAGCCAAATAAAGAGTTAAAAACCCAGAGATTGAGCAGTAGCCAAGAGCTAAAACCACCTTATTTTACCACTTGCTGCTGTCCTTCCCCTGAGAGAAAGACCTTCTTCCTATGTCCTTTTTATTGCCTTTCTGTTCTGCCTTCTCATTGGCTGTAAGCCCAACCACATGACTTCCTCAATACTGCCTGTCTATACAGACCTCCAGGTTTCTGTGGTTCATACTGAGATTAAAGGTGATGCCTTATTTTCTATGTTCTTATTTGTTTTTGTTGTTGTTTGTGGTTATTTTTCAATTAGCAAATCCAGCTTATGCTTTCATCATGATTAATAAAAATCTTAACCTCTTAATAAAAAAAAGGTTCAGGCCACTGCTTGGCTGTGTCTTTGAACACACAGTGATTCTGCCTGCCATGTGATCAGATTAAGAGCATGCGCCACCACCGGATTTCTGATAAATGGCTTGCTCTTAGCTCTGATCTCCAGACAACTTTATTAACATACAAATAAAATCATATTTCAGCACAAATAAAGTATCCCCATAGGTATCAGATTAATTTGGGAATGAAATACCTCAAAACTCTGATATAAAAATCAGTTAATTAATGAATTAAGTCTAATTTAATTTTTACTGTTTCCCAGATGTCCTCCATTCTTTTTCAACTGCATTCATTCATGTTGCCAATATATCCTTATAACTCACACAAAAGTCACATTGCCACATAACTCAGGCCAGCATTTCAGTGCCATTTCCTCTACAGCAGGAACTATACTCCAAAGAGTGGACACAGGAAGATAAAGTTTCCTTGGTCCTTTACAAAGCCAAGGTGCATGTGATCTGAGACCTTCTAAGATAGAACTGCCAGTGAAGTTAAATCAATTACTTTGTGCTGAATAATATCAGGTAACAGCATTGAACTTAAGTTTGCAAGTTTATCCTTCTTCCTTGCTCTAAAAAAACAGTGATATATACATATATTTTTTTTTGTCTAGGATGGTTCATTATACACAAATATAATGCAAATAAGTGTTTAATGAATTGCTGATTCAATTAATACACAAACTAGATATTGGTTAGTTGTATCTTTTAGTTCTAGTTTTCCTATTACTCTCCCTTGGCTCTATCCCTGTGGCTAGACTTACATCTCAATTTTCCTACTTGAGTTATTTGGGAAGTAGAAATTAGTCCTCTTTGGAGTGTACGATTCATCTCAGAAGTTAAAATAAATGAGGAAGGGAAATGAAAATAGATGACTGTGCATAAACCCTCTCTTCATATATAGGGAAATCATGTATATTAATACAAAGTATTGTTGAGATGAAATAGTGATGTCTCAATGTGTTAACATATTTTACAAAGTTGGCAAAAATACTCTAATAATTACTATTTAATATGGTGCAAATTTAGAAATGAGTAGCTACTTGGTCTCAAGGACTTTGGGGTGATCACTGGGTCTAAGGTGGTTTCTGCTCGAAAAACAAAAATGTGCTAAAATACTCAAAAAATTGCAAAGCAAAATAAATGAGATAGGCAAAACTTTTCCTGCATGCAGTGCAACTGCTGATATGTTAGAAGGGTAGTATAGGGAGTGGAGAGATAGGTTCACTGATGGAGTGCATGCTTATTGTGCAAGTGTGAGGGCCATAGCTCAACACCCAAAATCCACGTTGAAAATAGCCAGTTACACACACCTGTAATCTCAGCACTGGAGAGCAGAGAAAGACAGCCCTCTGGAGCCTGCTGATATCAGCCTGTTTGGTAAGTTCCAGACCAGTAAGACACACGGCACCTGATGGGTGGCATGCAAGGCCATCCTCTGACACACACGTACTGCTTCTATCATTCTGCAAGGGCTGCTCTAACCTTTTTAAATAAACTCAATGCAAGTTTTTGAGAGATAAGGGCGCAAGAATTTAGTTGTGAATGTATGCTTCCAATTTTTACACAAATGTTCAGCAACTGTAATTCTCTGTACAGTTTTCATAACCTCTTTTTACTGATTACTCCTTTGCAGGAGATAATACCTACCCCAAATGTTGACACAAAAATTACAGAAAATAGCCTAAATATGAGTTTCTACTCTAGTGTATAAGACCTAATAGAAGCCCAACAAATGACATATTTCCTTGCTCTCTTAGGGTGATTTATTCTTTCATTCGTCTATGTCCACCTTAGGAAAGTAATTAAATCTACTTTTTTCTTTTAGAAAGATCTGACTATATATGCCTGGCTAGCCTGAAGCTCAATCTGTAGACCAAACTGAGTTCAAATTCATAGAGATCCACTTGCCTCTGTCTCCTTAATGCTGAGATTTTAGATGCATACCACCATGCCTGGATACTTTTATTATTAGATAAAAGACTAAGGAATATAATTATGATTGTGGTAATATTTCAAACAACTTTTCCAACACCAAAAAATAGTATTGGCAACTCCATCACCATGGGGCAAAACAAATGGATGCTTCATCATTAATATTAAACAGATAAGCCAGGCAGTGATGGTGCATGTCTTTAATCCCAGCACTCGGGAGGCATACCCAGGGGGCTCTCTGTGAGTTCCAGGCCAGCCTGGTCTCCAAAGAGAGTTCCAGGAAATGCGCAAAGCCACACAGAGAAACCCTGTCTCAAAAAAACCAAAAAACAAACAAACAGATAAACAAGAGGAATGGAAAAATACATGGCATTATAAAAAGAGCCATGGGAAGCAAACTGTAAATAAAGAGTACAGGTAAATTGTTTAAGTTCATTTTATCCAGAGTCCTTCCTTTGCTCCTACAAATTTTTCATCCTCAATTCTCTCCATAGCTAACACATTCCTGTTTCTGGCATATATTGAAAACGGGTCCATGTCACACTCTGTAGCACTAAGGTACCGTGGATGCAATTTCTACCTCCCTATGTCTCAGCCTCCTAGAAGGAAAAATCAATTCTAGATAGTAAGTAAACCCACTGAAGCAGGATTAGCAGGGCAATATAAGAGGGAATTTGGAGTGCAGCACAGCTTTCCTGAAGAAGGAGTGTTTCAAGGGGATTGTGATTGCCAACCTGAACCTGGAAGACTGAGTACATGCTAGACAGCAAGGCAAGGGTATTTGAGTTACAGCCTCTAACTGTTGTTTCCCCTACAGCCAAAGAACCACCAGGCCATCAGTGCTAATCCAGGTACTCACAAGCACTCATTTACTCAAGCATTTAACTGCCCATTTCATTTTCTTACTTCTACTTCCAAGGAACTTCAATGATTGATAGGAATACAGACAGCCTGCTAATCAGAGACATGATTTATATCGATTATTGAAATTTCAGAAATGTTCAGCTCCAAAATTTCCTTTGCAAAATGGTAAGAAACAGGTTCCTGTCACTCCAGAGGCACCAGAAATCTTTGGATTTTACAGCAGACCTACTGAGCTGAGATTAAATAAAACAGTTACTCTCAGACTGGAGAGTCTCTCAGAATCTGCAGGGAGGCTTAATAAAACCTCAGAGGCATAGTCATTTCGTCTTTCCCTGCCCTCATTTCTGAAGCCATGGGGACCCACTAAATCAGAATCTCTGGTGACAGAGATTGAATTTAAGAACCGAGGAATAAAATCTACCATTGGAGTTAATGGCCTTCTTGTTAAAAAATTTACACCAGTGTACATTCTCTTTTACAATTTGTCAGAACAAAGTTTTGCTATTATTAGACATGCCCTTAGAGAACAATGAGTTTTGATATTTACCAAGGGAAAAAAAATTTCTTAATGTTACCAAATTAATAATATTCTAACCCTCAAAGCTACAGGTTGTTAATTTAGTGAGATATTTTCAAAGTTTAAGTATATCTAATTATAACTATTTTATGCCGACAGTTTCTAAGATAAATGTCTCTTCTAAGCATTAAAAAGTAACTTCCAAAATTGTTAAAAAGAGTTATTTTCAGGCCAAAATTGTTTATTTTTCTCTGTGCTTATTATTACAATTAGCTACATCAAAGGGCAGTAGCTAATTTAAAAGAGCATGCAAAAACAGGTCAAAATAATTTTGTGGTACAGATAACTGTTTTTTAAATGAGTAAATTAGAAGAAATATCATCGTTGAAATTAGGTATCCAGATGGAGAGGTAACATGAGATGAGCTGTTAGTTACTATCTCTGCTGTATGATTCAATTACTTTATTGGATGTTTTCGTTGTTTTTATCCTGACACTTTAGGACAATAACTGCCAGGGTCTGGATAGCAATTTTAGTTATCTAGATCCAAACTGGAATCTGTTAGGCAGCAGTTTGGATTGGTGCAGTGTTTCGTGTTTTATTTTTTCCTTTTGCCTTTGTTCTCATAAAACACATCACCATGGGTACATTGTTTTTCAACGCTGTATAAAATTTTACCACAATCCTGGCAATGACAAGTCACTCACAGCTATTTATTGCCTGGTAGTGTCTGTGGTTCTGGAGTCAGGCTCAGCTTCACTCAGCTTTCCAAGAGACTGCTCTCAAGGCAATCACTGGAAGTACTTGCACTAGAAAACTTGGCTGGGGAAGAATTAAAGTCACATCTGTTCTGGTTGTTGTGAGAATTCATATTCTTCCTAGATTTTTTTTAAAGGAAAAATATTTAATTAAAATGTGATCCCACTATTTCCTCTTCCCTCTCTTTTCTCCAGCTTCACCCATGTCCCACCCATTCCCTCTCAAATTGATGGTCTATTTTTGTCGCTATTGTTAGATATACATGTGTAAATATATACATACAGCCTGCTGAGTCCATTTAATGTGTGTGTATGACTTCAATATTAGAGAACTCTTGCACCTAAGGCTCAGGGAACATCATGGAAAAAGAATGGAAAGACTGTAAGAGCCGAAAGACCATGAATTCTGCTAAGAGATTGTGTTTCCTAGAAATGATAGGGAAGTTACACTCATGATACCTTAACAATATGGCTGCAAGAACGTCAGAGCACGGTCAAAGGAATGATGCGTGGTGAAGAATGCCTTGGAGAACTGTGAGAGACGCTCAAGGGAAGAAGGCAGAGGGCATTTTTTTTTTAATCTCAAATGCATTTTATTCCCTGGATTGTTCCTGGGTGTGAACCTGTGCCTCCTGTGACAAACATTTATATTCAGTTCATTAGACATGCTTATTATTGTTGGATGTCAGATCATAGCTATAGAACCCAATCTGGTCAGTGTACGCTGAATCTGGATATGACTTTCTGCCTTGCTTTCGTGCTTTCCCAGTTATAATTTACAGTACATGCCAGGCATTGTGCTTAAATTGGTCTGTTCTGAGAGAGTTCTGCTCTGTTAATATTTGGTATGTGCTTATCGGCATTTATTAACATGTTTGTTTTTTTTTCTCTGAACTCAAACAGCCTTTCTTACATCCTTGTTTTTTGTTTGTTTGTTTCATTTGTGTACAAAAATACACTGAAACTGAGGGGAGGTGGTCTACAGCATTAGACTATAGTCCTCTCCATTCTTTCGGGTCCTCAGATGCCAGGTCCAGCAGACAAGAACTGCACAGGTCGGTTGAAAAGTCAACCCCCAAACAAGACTGAACAATGACAATATCCATATGTGCGCTGACATTCAAGGGAGAGATTTCACATGCTTCCGCCCCTAGACAAAGTACCAAAGGCAACTAATAACTGCTGAGCAAGGAAGAATTTGCCTCTTCCAGGGAAGAGTCCCTAATTGGTTACCCAATAGAGGGAATTCATTTTCTGAAGCTGAATAACCTGAACCTTAGTTCTTCCTAGCTGTCAGTTGAAAGTCACTCTTTGTGAAGTTATTATAAAAGGTCACTACCATATCCTCCTCTCTATAGACAACTTGGGTCATAGCATTTTGTGTCTTCAAGGCCAGCAGAATTTCTGCTGCAGCCCACTGAGATAGTCTAATATAATCTAACACAAAAGTGGCTTCAAGTCTCATTGTGTCCCACATCCAATGTCTTCACACAACTCTTCCCCTGTTCAAAGTGGGGGTGGGATCTATGCTCACATGACTCATTAAAGGTTTCCTCAAGGTATGTCTACCAAAATCAGAAACTTTATTATCCATTTATTAATTTATGCTTTAGTGCCTTCTCTCTGCACTATAGTATGTATCACTTGGGATTAAAATAATACGTAAAAATTTAGCAGACCATCATTTCTTGTGAACAAAATCCAGCACCAGAAATTATTCTAATAGTTTTTGTAAGTTACTGATGAGTTAACAGAGGCTGAAGGGACAGCTTAGTTATTAAGAGCATTTGTTGTCCTTACAGAGGACTTGTTTTCCAATACCCACATGGTGTCTCAAAAACCTCTGTAACTCCAGTTCCAGGGAACCAAATACCCCCTTTGGACTTTTACAGTTTCCATTAGATTTTTCTTATTATCAATTGTCTGGACTTCCTAATAATCACAAACAAAAATTTTCACTAATTATGGTAAAACCAAAATGAACTCACCAAAGGAGTAAGTGATTCTCAGGTATAAGTACAGCATACATTTATTTCCCACCCTACATATAGGCCAATGTAAACTTGCAAGACAGCTTGACTCTACAGAGATACTCACAGACCCAGGGTCTTTCTGACTTCTGTCTGTGTCATGATACCCTAATCTACCTGATCCAAACAAGGGACATGCCTTTTTTCTGTAAAATAGGGGGAAAGAGAATATCAAAGAGCAAGGCAAGGAGAACTGCTGAATTTCCATTCATTTAAGTAGCAACAAAGTCACTCTAAAGAGAAAAAGAAGCAATGAAACATGGTCAGTAGCTGTACAGACATAAGACCAGGATAAGAGTAAAAATACACTAGAGGATACAACAAGAATCCTGTGGTAATGATAAAGATTATCAGAGTTCCAGAATGATAGAAGGAAATCAACTTGAGGTGACTGTGCCCTCTTATGTACTGGATCATTACACTATATTGGCAATCTCAGCTATTGCCTCACAGCTGGAGTGTAAGTGTAAATCCCCCTGGAAACATATACATTTGATCACTTAGAAATCAGAAGCCTTCCAAGATCTCTGGGATGAATAATCAGAGGATGCTGTTTGTCACCACTGCTCTTAGGTATCAGTATGTGGTCCCTAACATTAGCTGCATGAAGTCACTCGGTAAGTATTTCCCTTCCTGGACAAATATGAGACTATTTCTCTCTACAAAATAATGTTAGTACTCTTCTTTTTTAATATAACTGCATAAAATTCTCTTTTTGAATATTCATGGATTTTAATTTTCAAATTCTTAATTTCCCAAATTGTGCCTAATTGTGATTTACCAACGTATTATGCTCTTGTTTTTACAAGTCTCATTTGGTTTGTTATAGGCAGAATAAGCAAAATCCTATCTCTAGATGCAAAATGTTGTTTTGAACAAATTATGTCCTTTATAACACAAGTTTCTAGAAGAACTAAGCAAGAAGAGTTTTTTTTTTCTCCCTGAAACAGCAAATTTGTGTCTTCTTCAACTTGAATAATTCCAAGTTCTTGAATCATCTCCACATGTCCTAGATAATTACTGTAATTGTGATAGACTGTTTTCTCATGCAGTGGTTGTGTACTCTAAACAGTCCTGTGACTATCAAAAGAGGGATTTCAAACATAAAAGCATGAAGGCACTAAGTTTAAGATTACAGGTGAGTCTCAAAGAATGAGTCAATATGAAAAAGGAGAGAACCGTATCAGTGACATCTGTGTGTATATACATATAATAAACTGTATCCTGCTGTGTTAAGCAGGTTTAAATTTCGGTACGTTTAGTGGTCTAGTCTTCTAGATGAATCTGTGAAAGGAGGAGTTTGGGGCTATGTACAAATGAAACTGAAGATCAAACAGGTTAAAAAGTTTGCCATGAGTGCTCAGAAGAGGCAGAGTTGGGATTCTCATCCTAAGCAAACCTGTTTCTTCAAAAGCATTTGAATTTAGCACATCATTCATAGATTCTTTCAGCAATTATACTCTCATCAGCTACACTACATAGTGAACTATTGTTAAGTACTAATATGCGACTTATCATTATTACAGTGGAAATATATTTTATTAGGGTATTATTAAGTGGATGATTATGTGAAGAAGACACTTCTCATTCACTCCTTTCTATGCTATCACATTACATACTTCTATCATATCCTGTCTTCCTCACCTTCCTTTCAAATTACATCCTCTTTTTTAGAGGGAGTGTGTAGCCATAAGTTTCTCCAGTCCTATCTGGTCCCCAGTGGGGGCAGCCACTTATAAAATAATTACACAGAGGCTTACATTAATTACCAATTCTATGGCCTATTGGCTCAGGCTTCTCACTAGCTAGCTTTTACAACTTAACTCAGCCCATTTCTAATAATCTATCATTGCCATGTGGCTTCGTGGTTTATTAGTACTTCACATCTTGCTCCTTCTGGTGGCAGCTTGCAGTGTCTGCCCTACTCCCTTTTCCTCTCTTCTCTCTCCAGTTGGAATGTACCACCTAACTTTACCCTGCCCTGCCATAAGGGTGGACTCATGACAATGTTTTTTCTGTGTAATACTCCTGATCATCCTGGAACACTCTTTGTAGACCAGGCCTCCAACTCATAGAGATCTGCTTGCCTCTCCCTCCCAAGTACTGGGGTTAAAAGTGTGTGCCACCACAGCCCTGGCTAAACTATACCCCTATTAGGACTCAGATGAAGCACAGCCTCCAGGAGCCCTAAAGATTTCAGTGTGTTACCCAACCACACATACTATAGATTTTAAAATTTGACCTTTCACCACAAAATACTTTATTAAATATGTCTGTCCAATTTGACAAAAGGTTTCTATCTGACAAGGATTATAATCTACTTATATATTAAATTTTATAGCACCTGATGAAAAATTATGCAACAAATGCTCAACAAAAACATTAGTTCACTTACTAATTAAGTTTTAGATGTATTGATTTTATTTTATGTATGAATGTTTGTGCCCCCTTGTATATATGTGTGCCACATGCATGCTTGATGCCTGCAAAGGTCAGAAGGGGTCATCAGGTCCCCTGAAAAGAGTTACAGATTGTTATTACCCACCAAGTGGGTTCCTAGAATAGAACCTAGATCCTCTGCAAGAACAAGTGCTCTTAACAACTGGGTCATTTCTCCTGGTCCTTACTAACCAATTTAGTCATGTCAAATGAGACTGGAAACAATACGCTCAGTTTATCCAATATTTGATTGAATATATATCACTTGCCATGTAATGTATTCACTTAATGTCCAAATTGCTTACTTCTCCTCAAAATAAACTTACTAATATCCTGAACTTCATTAGTACAGTTTTAAAAGTAAAAGCTCTAATTTCAACTCTTCAAGGTACAAAGGTTGCCTAAACACAATCATAATTCTGACAAGGATTTCTTTAGTATTAATTTTTTAAGAAGGCTCTAAAAGTCCTCACAGTAAAAAGTTCCATGAGCATTTGAATAAAAACTGAGTGTTCCCTCTGGTTTCTAGAAGGCTCATCATAAATGCTGAGCAGAAGATAACCCTGAAAATAGCACCACTCAATCTACTTCATTTATAATGCCAGGCATTTGAAAATGGAATATTTTTATGTGCTGAACCAATTTGATTTCTATGTATGATTTGCCATTCATATTTTTTTTCATTTTCCACTCAAGTTTGATTTTAATAGTGATGATACATAATGGCAAACATGTGAATGAAAGTGATTTGGAATTTCAGTCATTGTTATTCTAGACAGAAACAATGTGCAACTATGAAATTTTGTTATTAAAATTTACCCTGTGATAATATTAGGGAGAGAGGAAACTGGCTTTCTTGATTATACTTATTAAAGTAGCTAGGGTAGGTGTTGACAGCTTTCTGTGATTGCCTTTTCCCAGACTAGAGATTTCCAGACTGCAAATGCATTGGGACATTTCCATTTTGTGTATGTAGCTTTGTGTCCTCTAGGTACAGACAGTACCTAATGCATGTTCTTGTTTAATATGCAAGTCTTTGCATGTCATGCCCTACAAACTGATGCTAATTTCATGATCAGGAAATAGATGCTCTCCACCACAATACTTGGGAGCAAATGCTACAAACAAAATGATCACAACTCACCTTCACTTTTAAGCCCCAATAAAAAGTTTGTAGTGTAAGAGGGTACTGTAACTTTCTCTATCATGCTATCCTCACATGTAGAGGACCTGAATACCAATGAGACTCTAGATCGAGGCTTCTAGAGGAAGGAGACAAATTACTCTGGGGCTCAGAATCATTACAATAAATAGCATTGTGTAAAACCATTAATGTCACTAAGTGTTTCACACACATTATCTCACTGAGACACCATTGCAGACGTGTAAACAGAAGTTCCCTGTCCATAATGTAGTCAGAGAGCTACTGCTTAGATCCTTGGAGCTGTATCCTACCCCTTTTACATAGCACTCTCCTCCCCACTCTCTGATGTTTTAAGCATCTTTGTTCAAAATTAGTTTTTTCTATGACATGCTGCTTCAACACCCATTCTATAATGTATGTCTTAAAGAGTATTTCAAACTATAGCATCTAACTTTTCAAAAGTTGTCACTGTATCTGGCTATATGATTCAAGTCACTTGCTAATAACTCAACCTTTTGAGTTGCCTTCACTTGCTGCCTTTCTTAGTGACTGTCTTTCTCTCTCTTTTTTTTTTCTTGATCTTTTGATACTACCATGGGTTTTAATCCTAGAGGTTTAGATCACCACGTTCTCCTCTAATTAAAGTGAAGCTCTAATGTCCTTTGAAATTCTTTGTCCCTTCATATATAAAGAGCCTTCTTGGCACATCCTCAGGATTGAGCTGTGGGTTCTAACCTAATCTGAGCTCTCATCTCTGTGTTAGTCTCACACAATGGACATCTGTGGCATTCCTTGGCTTCTGCTGTCTCTTCTCCCAGGACCCAGCCACAGTGATCTATTCCTCCATCCACCCAGCTCCCACTCTCATAGACAAAGAATCGTGGACCGGAGTATGGTCCACTATGGTTCACTAAGAAATCACCTTTTGAAAATATCTGTTTCTGAATCCCAAATGGATGACACCTTTAAAAACAGTATTCCCAAAGCATAAGTATTCTTTTGAAAAGATATGAGTGTGTGTCTCGGATTGTAATATAAATAATTTCTTCAGCATCCTTTGGTCTTCCTCACACAGAAAGGTTTAATGAACCAAGCCAGCAGGATTAAGCCATCCTTAAATACAAATGAGCAGTGTTGAGATGTGAAATTCTATACTTCTCCTTTTCTAATTCATTGTTTTCTTCCTTCATTATGTGTACTCCTCATAAATAAATGACTAAAAACATTGCTGGCTTTGGCATCCTAGTTGTGGTTTGCGCTACAGCTTACATAGATTTTCTTTTCTCCATTTCACTCAAAACAAGCAAACAGAAAAGTGACCCTCTGGCTTTTACTCAATCAGCACGACTCTGAAAAGCAAATTCACATTACACTGGCAATTACTTATAACAGCTTCACACTTTCTCCTTCTTGACAACAGCCATATATCTGTAATGAAGACACTTAGAAAGCAAAGACTATGCCAGTGAATGTATTTCTTGCTCTGTACTTTCAGGAAATGTGATGAAAGATAAATTAGAGCCAAGGAAATTTTCCTTATACCAAAGAACATGAAACCTCCCTGTTGTTTGCCCTTGGAGTTGTATTTCCAAATTTCATATGAAGATATACCTTGTCTTGTGAAGAGAGATAACATTTCTTGAGGCACTGTGTGCCTCTTCACTGTGAGCTCTGTGGTCCCATTCAGTTCTTAAGAGCAGGCTATGATGGGTGATGGATGATACTCTTGTCCCTTAATTTACGGGTAAAGAAACTGGGCTTCAGGCCAGTAGTTAGATGTTAATATTCTCTTAAGTAAGTAATAAACCCAAAATTTGACCCTAGGTGGACCTACCTCCTAACCATAGTCTTCATTTATGCTTTTTAATTTAGCTTGGCCTACTGATAGAAACAGTAAAATGATAGCAGTTGTTTGGGAAATGGTATGTCTAAAGCTACCAAGAGTGTGACCTATCATTCACCTTCTAGTAACAAACACTCTGTAAGTAGAAAACTTATTTTATTTATGTATCCAGTGTATCTAGAACTGGGCACAAGGCATGCTATTGGCTGTGATGGGCAATGATGGTCCCAAAAGTTGCCCAAATCCAAGACCCAGAGCATAAGTATGAGTAAGTTTACATGGTTCAGGGTATGGTTTATTGATGAAATCATTAATCATGTGGATCATTTTTACTCACTCTTTGAGAATCTTGTACAAGTTTTGATCATGTTCACGCTCCCTCCACTGACTCTTTGATGGGATTTGGTCTGGTTTGGGCTCAAATAGGTCTCCCTCATACTGACACAGATACTGTAAGTTCATACAAATTACATGAGTCTTGAAAGTAAAAAACTTTTCAGTCTCTGGTCATTGGGAGATATGTGTAGGGGAAAAAAAGAGGATTAAAGAAAAGTACAGAAAGGTAGGAGTAGGTGTCCTCTATTTCCTAGAAAAGCAATACAGCAGCTCCCTCTCAAAAGTCCCCGCACAAAAAACAGCCTTGTCAACAAGGTGATTTTAGCTCAGTATGACCTGAATCTTATTTCATTTTCTTTTTATTCCTTGACAAGTTCATACATGAATTTTAATTACGTTTACCCTCCATTACCTTCTCTTATCTTTCTCCCACCCTCTATGAACTCCTTCTTCTTCCCTACAAGGCTCTCTCTTACATTCTTGATTTTTTATTTTTTTACTTTAATGGCCCCATTGAGTTCAATTTAGGGTTGCTTGCATAAGCATGAGTGTAGAGTTATTGAGTAGAACGTGGGCAACATATCAGCACTATATCACTGAAGAAAAATGGCTTCCTGTCTCCCAGATGCCATAAACTGCCTATAGATCCTTCCAAGATCCTCCTCAATACATGGTGGAATGCTGACAGGCTCAATCTAGTGTAAGTCTTGTGTACAGATCACCACAGTAGCTGTGAGTTCATATGTGTAACCAGAAGGGAAAGAAAATAGTAAAAAAAAAAAAAAATTGTGAAATATGGGTAAAGAAGAAATCACAAGGTGAGTGTGACATTCCAGTATACTTATAGATCAGTTTTGTTTTCTACTTGAGGGCAACTGATTATTGTCATATTTAATTTTAAATTTTATTTATTATTTGTTTGTAAAAGTGCATGTCCATACATGTCACAGTGTGTGTGTGTGTGTGTGTGTGTGTGTGTGTGTGTGTGTGTGTGTGTGTGTGTGCGTATGAAGGGCAGATCACAGCATTCACAAGTCTTGATCCACACCCACCTTCTTGAGGCAGTATCTTTCTTCTTACTTCTGCTGTGCTACATACCCCAGGCTCGCTGGCCCACAAGGTTCAGGCCAACTCTCTTTTCATGGCCTCCCATCTCACTGAAGGAGTACTATACTTGCTGATGCAAAATACTACATCTGGCCTTTCAAATGGATCCCAGGGATAGAACACGTTGTCAGGTTTTCATACATGCAAACATTTATCTAGTGAGTCATCTCCCTGATCCCTATGATGATATTTATTAATGCTATTCACCAAAAATTTCTGGTTCTCTATCATAAGGCATGATAAGATCTGTTTATTTCTTGTCCTATAATCCCTGGTAAAGAGGATGTATTTCACCTATAGGAAAAGTTAGAAAAATAGTGCAGAGAGCTAGGGAAATAGTTCAATTGGCAGAGTACTGGCTTTTATGCATTAGAGCCTAGATTTGATCCCCTGCACTATGTAAACCAGCTATGGTGGTATGTATCTGTAATTGTAGCCCTTGTGAGGTGAAAGCAGAAGGAAGTCTGGAAATTCAAGGTCATCCTTGGCTACAGAGAGTGGGAGACCAGCCTGAGTAAAAAGAAATATGCATATGTACACATAATAGAATTTACATTTTTCTTTCCACCTCTATTGGCAAACAACAAACTCCCAAACAGTGTCTGCTGCATTGCCCCCAGCACTCATACACATAAAAATTAAAATAATAAACATCATGATGTCATTGTTTTTTTTCTGTTGAGTAGTACTCCATTGTGTATATGTACCATATTTTTGTTTTCCATTCTTCAGTTGAAGGGCATCTAGGTTGTTTCCAGGTTCTGTCTATTACAAACAAAGCTGATATGAACATAGCTGAGCAAATGCCCTTGTGGTATAATTGAGCATTCCTTGGGTATATGCCCAAGAGTGCTACAGCTGGGTCTTGGGGGAGATGGATTCCCAGTTTTCTAAGGAAGCGCCATATTGATTTCCAAAGTGGCTGTACAAGCTTGCATTCCCACCAGCAGTGGAGGAGAGTTCCCCTTGCTCCACATCCTCTCCAGCATAAACTGTCTTCTGTGCTTTTGATCTTAGCCATTCTGACAGGTGTAAGGTGGTATCTCAGAGTCATTTTGATTTGCATTTCCTGGATAATTAGGAATGTTGAGCAATTCCTTAAATGTCTTTCAGCCATTTGAACTTCCTCTGTTGAGAATTCTCTGTTTAGTTCTATAGCCCATTTCTTAATTGGACTGTTGGACATTTTGATGTCTAATTTCTTGAGTTCTTTATATATTCTGGATATCAGCCCTCTGTCAGATGTGGGGTTGGTGAAGACCTTTTCCCATTCTGTAGGCTGTTGCTTTGTCTTGTTGACCGTGTCCTTTGCTCTACAAAAGCTTCTCAGTTTCAATAGGTCCCATTGATTGATTGTTTCTCTCAGTGTCTGTGCTACTGGTGTTATATTTAGAAAAGGATCTTTGGTGCCAATGCGTTCAAGAGTACTTCCTACTTTCTCTTCTATCAGGTTCAGAGTAACTGGATTTATGTTGAGGTCTTTGATTCACTTGGACTTAAGTTTTGTGCATGGTGACAGATATGGATCTATTTGTAGCCTTCTAAACATTGACATCCAGCTATGCCAGCACCATTTGTTGTAGATGCTTTCTTTTTTCCATTGCACATTTTTGGCTTCTTTGTCAAAAATTGTATGTTCATAGGTGTGCGGGTTAATGTCAGGGTCTTCAATTCAATTCCATTGGTCCACATGTCAGTTTTTATGCCAGTACCAAGCTGTTTTTATCATGGTAGCTCTATAGTAGAGCTTAAGGTCGGGGATCGTGATGCCTCCAGAGGTTGTTTTATTGTACAGGATGAGGTTTGCAGGCAAATGGATGGATCTAGAAAAAAATCATCCCGAGTGAGGTAACCCAGACTCTGAAGGACAAACATGGTATGTACTCACTCATAGGAGGATACTAGATACAAAACAAAGATGACTAGACTGCTACACAACTCCAGGGAGGCTACCTAGAAAACGGGACCCTAGGAAAGACCCAGGGATCACCCAATGACAGAAATGGAGAGATCTACATGAACAACCTGGATGAGAGTGGGAGTAATGAAGGGCAAGATTTGAGGGAAAGAAAGCTTAGGGGAGCAGGAGATCCCAGCTGGATCAAGAACAGAAAAGGAGAATGAGGGATAACAGACCACAATAAATGAAGACCACATGAGAAAAGGAATAGGCAGAATGCTGGAGAGGTCCCCAGAAATCCACAATGATAAATCCTCTATAGACTGCTGGCAATGGTCGAGAGAAAGCCTGATCTGACCTAGTTTGGTGATCAGATGACTAAACACCCTAACAGGCATCTTTGAACTGTCATCCAATAACTGATGGAAGTGGATGCAGAGATCCTCAGCCAGGCTCCAGGTGGAGCTCCAGGTGTCCAATATTGAGAAAGAGGAGGGACTGCAAGAGCGTGAATTGTTGAATCCAAGATTACAAAAAGCACAGGGACAAACAGCCAATCGAATGGAAGCACATGAATTATGAACCAATGGCTGTGGAGCCCCCAGCTAGATCAGGCCCTCTGGATAAGTGAGACAATTGAATAGCTTGATCTGTTTGGGAGGCACCCAGTCTGTGGGACCAGGACCTGTCCTTAGTGCACAAGCTGGCTGTTTGGAACCTTGGGCTTACACAGGAACACATGCTCAGTCTGGAAGGAGGGGATATGACCTGCCTGTACTGAATCCACCAGGTTTAAATGAATCCCCAGGGGTGTCTTGGTCCTGGAGGACATGGGAATGGAGGAGAGGGGTTGGGGGGAAGGTGGGGAGGGGGTGGGAGGGGGGAGGACAGGGGAACCGATGGCTGATGTGTAAAATTAAAACACATAATAATAATAATAAAATAAATAAAAAATTAAAACAATAAATCTTTTGCTTAAAAAAGAAGGAAGAGTTTTGCTGTTTACAAGCAAACAGTGAGTCAGTCATATTGGATCATCTTTCTGTCAGGACAAATTAAGAATACAGCCATATGAAGTTTTTCGTCACTTAAAGAAAAAGACATCTTATTTGTCTTTGTTTTTAACAGCCTGTTAAGAAATATGATCATTTCAATACCTAATCTATATTTGAGTTAACTCAATAAGTCACCCCAAATGAAGTTAATGCTACATTTCCTATTAATTATCATAAACAAAAGTCTGCTCCCAAATATTATCTCCCAAAGGTATACCATGTTTTATATATATTGTATTAGTACCCCATTTGAGTATAACTTCTATCTAAACGAAAATTTTAAGGGAAAATTGTATTGGCTTCTATGTAATTTGAAAAATGAAAGTGTTTTTTTTCTTTCTTTTTTTAAATCATGGAACCAGTGTATTGCTATACCCTTCAGGAATTCCAGGATATTTTTCGACCAAAATAAATAAATGGAATGAGCTGCAGAGATTGGCTTGGTGATTAAGAACTTTTGTGATTCTTACAGAGGATCTGGGTTCAGTTCCCAGCACCCATATGGCAGCACAACCATCTCTAAAGGCAGTTCCAAAGGATTTAATACCCTCTTCTGACCTCCACAGGCACCACACACAGTACTCTTACACACAAAGGCAAAGCACTCATACACATAAAAATTAAAATAATAAATCTTTTGCTTAAAAAAGAAGGAAGAGTTTTGCTGTTTACAAGCAAACACTGAGTCAGTCATATTGGATCATCTTTCTGTCAGCACAAATTAAGAATACAGCCATATGAAATTTTTCTGAATGCACCTTAAAAATACTGATCAATTTACATGATAAGCACAACCATATTCATTCACACTGACTAGGAAGAAAATTGAATTTTTCATCATATTATAAACAGGACCTTCTCATTATATGAAAACATATACATGTCAGAGACATGTACATTTTCTCTGTAGAGTTATAACATTATCCATGCTCAGCACTAAACAGGAGGTAAAAATTTTGTGATGTCCTTGAATGTTGCCTAGAGATTTGAAACTAATTCCATGGTTATTTTGAAATCATTCTCATTTAGCATGTTTCATCGATAAAGACAAATAGTATTGGTGTTAAATCATTACATTCCCCCTCGGCTTTTCAAATTTACATTATAGAGCTATTCACTCTACACTGTAGGAGTCTGTTTCTTTTTATGACCCCTAAAGCCTCTGGCATGGCATGATGTCCATTTGCAAATTGAGTACATGTGCTGTCACTCTACTTAGGCTATACAATTGTCCAGTAGGAGAACCAGAAAGCCAGAAAGTTTCATATTTTCAATGGGCAGCACAGACAGCAGGCAGAGGGGGAAGCTGTATGGATTCTGTCAGGGTGCATGCCAGTAGACAGTTCTTGGCTACCTGAGAGCTGCTAGATTTATCTGTGATTGAAAGGTGTGTAAATCATAGAGCCAGAAGAAGTGTTTACACACCATGGTCAGTCACCTTGTAAAAAAGAGTGATTCTGTAGCTTTTGTTTGGCCTCATTCTTTTATAGACATAACACCACAAGAACAAAAAGACCAACTTCAAACAGCTGTGATACTTGTTTTAAACCCTTGGAAAAATTATCTCATTGCTGATCTGACCATTCATTTCCAAGATGTTTCTCTTTATTATTTTCTCAAATTTCTTCTTTAAAACTAAAGATCTACTATAAAGAAACAGTCTTCATTTCTCTCATGAATGAGATTATCCTTCAAAATTTCTGAGTGGGGCCATTATTATAGGATATTAAACTGTATCCAAAGTTTTCAGGGGTCCCTTATTCATTTCTTGTATCTAGATGTACAATTTTAAGAAACATCCTCCTTTCAGACTCTAGTGTGTTTCTGGACAGATAAAACTACTTAATAAAAGTAAAAATTTAAGGAAGACTCTGAAACAGATTAACTGCTATTTATGTATCCTCCATTGTTACACATGGAAAACTTAACAGCTTATTGTAGAGCATCTACTTCTACCATGATCTTTATCAAAAAAAATACTAATTATACTGGGAAAATTACGTTGAAGACACCTAAAGCACCTTGAATGAAAGATTCCATTACAGGCCATGATCCAAGAGACCCATCACTTCGACAGAGAATTAAGCAGTACTCCATCCATATACATCTTCTTTTTTGTTTGTTTGTTTTGTTTTGTTTTATTTTGTTTTTTGTTTTTAGAGACAGGGTTTCTCTGTGTAGCTTTGCACTTTTCCTGGAACTTGCTTTGGAGACCAGACTGGCCTCGAACTCACAAAGATCCACCTAGCTCTGCCTCCCAAGGGCTGGTATTAAAGGCATGCACCACCACCGCCTGGCTCATATACATCTTCTTATGGACTCAATAAACCTTGATGTTTATTATCAATGCAAGTTTCCACCACAGTTCCCAGTATTGAAGCCTTGGAAGTTCACTGGAAGAAAGGCTTGCACAGCATAGCTCTCACTAGTCATAATCTTCCCTGAGTATCTGAAAAGAGTACCAAGGCTGCCTTCAAAGGTGGGGCTGTTCATAGCAGTGCAACAATCCAGAATCCTCAGCACATAAGGGTGGCAAACAGAGTCACAGTTTCTAGGTTCTATATTGTGGTGAACTAAGAATCTGAATAATGTTTCCATCTTTTGTCCTCAATAGCAACTCACTTCATTCATTCAGTAACTCATTTAATCTATTACTCAACTAAGACAGCAGTTAAGAAAAGACAAATATGAGATTTCTTCTTTCATTGGGAGGTTAGTTGTGGGTACCATTTCTTTGACTGAGGATAGCAAAAAACAGTAGAAAAGTATTTGGTTTACTTCAAGAAAATAAAAATTAACTAAGATAATATCAAATTGTCTAACTGAAGCCTAATGAAGTCAGAGTCAAAAGGGAAGTTTGGCACTCAAAATTGCTTTAACTAAAAAGATTGAGTACTTTAGGTAAAAACTCATTTGAAATGATTTGCCCTCTTGTGGACTACTGGTGCTGTCAAAGACCAATATTCCAATTCTGAAATTCTAATAAACCAGTCTCCAATTTCAGCCTTCAAACACTCGAATAAAAAAATAAACCTAAGTAGATATATTTTACATAAGTACACACTGTTGAAAGGAAAACTCCTACACCAGAAAATAGAGAGTAAATAATTATCCAAACTGAAAACTGACTAAGTTAATAGTGCTTAGTAGAAATATCAGGCAAATACAATGGCCAGAAGGATGGGCCATAAAAAACAGAATCAATCCTTTAAAGATATAATTAGCTCTCCAAACTATAGAGAGAGATTACTCTACAAACCAAAGTACTTTTTTACTAACAACATACAGATTCAGTAAAAGATTATATATGTGAGTGTGTATATGTGTGTATATTAATGTGTATTGTATATATGTTTGTGTGTGTGCATGTTTGTGTGTGTACATGTATTCATGAATGTGTCTGTGTGTATGTATAATTCAAAAGCTTTATCTCCTTTATCTCCTAATTTCTTATATATTAATAGTCAGGAGATCATGCTACAAACAGGAAGCTGTACATACTGGGCATATTGTATACTCTATTGCAGCAAAAGATAACTTTTACCATTTTTTTCAAACACTAGTGTTTCTATATGTAGCATATCATGCTGAAATCATAAAATTTTGAGTTCTAGCTACTACCCTGACATTTATTTATTAATTCTGGGACTTTGTATGATTTATCATCTTTCCCGGGCCTAAATTTCTTTACCAAGATTGGTACAGTATAATCAACAGTAATACCTTCACAGTGTACCTCCAGTTCCATAGCTCCACTAGAGAATAATGGACTCTATGTGCTCAGACTTGTTGGATAATCATGGTTCTAGGCCCTGGCTATGTGGTGATGTGCAAGTTAGTTCCGTCCTCTCTGCCTTAGCTTTCTCCTGGATAAAATGAAGACTATCATAGCATCAAACTTTCAAAGTTGTTTTAAACATAGATGAGAATATAAATAAAATACTTGTAAAATAGCATCAACAAATATGTAGAGAACAAACTTAAGAAATGATAAATTTATAATAGCAACAGGAAACAAAATATGGTAATAAATATAATTTTAAAAGTAATATATTTACACAAACATCATAAAAGATTTAAGAGAGATTAAATTATACCCAGATAAAAGGATACACCATGTTCTTGCTTTGTAAGACTCACCAACAATTATCTCCAAATTGATTAAAATTTTCAGTGTAAGCTTCCCCCCAAGAAATCAGAAAATATATTTTATAAAAATTTAAAAACATTTCTTAAATTATGAAGAATAGCTCAAATGTTCTTACAGAAGAAAAGCAAATGCAGGAGAATTTATGAGTTTTCCAATGAAGCTATAGTAATTAAAACAATGTAGTAATGATACAAAAATGAAAATCATCCAAAAGAGAAAGTGAAGAAGTAAGCTACTGTATACATTAGCAAAAACAAGGCTCTGCAAAACCAGTAATATTGAGAATGCCAAAGAACAGGGGAACATTTTTGAAAGTTGTTTGGTGACTGAGCGTGGGGCGGGGGCGGGGGGGCGGCGGTTGTTTTTGTATTTTTTAGTGATGGTAATTTTGTGTTCAGTCTTCTCTATGGTGGTCATAAAGCTGTATCAGTGATTCATTCTCTGATCTCTGATACTACATAAATTAACCAACAAGTAGTTACTGGAAGATTAACCTACATAAAATACTATAGAGAATTCAGAGAAGTGTAGACTTCATCTCTCTCTGGGGAATTGTGAATTTAATGGAGAAACAAATCACATACCTGCACTTGATAAAAGAATGTATTATCAATCCAATGCTTTAAACAGTTATTCTAACTTAACACTTGGGATTGAAACCTGGAAGCAAGCAGTGTAGCTGGGATCTAAGTAATGAATACTTGCTGGGGCATGTGGTTTCATAATATTTTGAGAAATGTTGAGGGATGGTGAGGACCAGCCACCAAAAGTATGTTGTTGGAATGCTTAAGCATTTGAAAAGCTGAGAGTGAAAACCACTGGTGATTTTTTTAAATTAATACATTATGTGATTTGCTCATTTGAAGAAGATTTTGTCAGTCATTCCTATCATAATGTGTGGCTTAATCTAATTCTGACTTGAATTATAGTCTCTTCTCTTGATGATTACCTTGGTCAGTAAGTAGTGACAAGCTTTATCAGATTCACACATCAATGAGCAGTTATTATAGCAAGAATCTTAAAAGGTCTTGTTAATAAAAACAAACCTGGAGCTGGGTATTGGGGTGAATGCTGGAAAATCAGAGAAGCAGAACATGCCACAGCTGCCTCACCTTGCTAATTCCTAAACTGATCCTGTTTCCTCAGACTGGAAGCCTCTGAGTCCTCATCCAGAATGAATCTCAGCTGGAAGCCTCTGAGTCCTCATCCAGAATGAATCTCAGCTGAACTGTTGCTCAAAAGCCTAAAAGCTTAACCAGCTAAAAGCTTCTAGTTTCTGGTCTTCATGCCTTATATACCTTTCTGCTTTCTACCATCACTTCCTAGGATTAAAGGCTTACTTTCTGGGATTAAAGGCGTGAGTCACCATGGTTGGCTGTATCCTTGAACACACACAGATCCAGGTAGATCTCTGCCTCTGGAATGCTAGGATTAAAGGCTTGTGCTACCACGCCTAACCTGTATATTTAATATTGTGGCTGTTCTATTCTCTGACCCCAGATAAGTTTATTAGCATGCACAATATTTTGGGGAACACAATACCACCACATTTCCCCCTTTTTGTCTAAAAATTAAAAAAGCTTATAACTAATACAAGAAAAACTATATCCAATAAGTATATATAATATATACAGTCAAGAATTACATTAACTATGTCTAGTCCATTAACATTTGACAGGTTCAGATGAAAAACTTCATTAATATATAACAATGTCCAGTCCAGTAACATTTGATAAACTCAAAAATTTTCATTACTTATCCTATTTAAAACAAGTAGTTCCTGTTAAAAAGTAAATTTAATAATTGACCTTTTTAATCTTATCATATCCATATTCTTTTTTTCTTTTCATAATAGATTAAATAATCTACCTTTTGTCATTTTTATATCTTCCCCTTTTTCTTTCTAGAATAGATTCAATGATCTCCCCATTTATCCTATTATTTATTTATCTTTTTTCTCAGAGTAGATTTAATGATCTCCCTCATATAAGTGAGGTTTATTTTCTTAAGTGAAGTGAGT
Source organism: Onychomys torridus (assembly GCF_903995425.1). Classification (NCBI taxonomy): domain Eukaryota; kingdom Metazoa; phylum Chordata; class Mammalia; order Rodentia; family Cricetidae; genus Onychomys; species Onychomys torridus. The sequence continues at coordinate 88,372,333 of NC_050451.1, read as the reverse complement.
TGCTGAGGAACACAGGAGAAAGAAGGTTTCGAGTTGTCTGAGGCATCTACAGAACTTCAGATAAATAAAAAAAAAAGGGGGGGCTGGAATAACTCTGCACTGGAAATAGAGTTACAGTGAATAGTGAATTCTTGTGTATTTCAGGCTAGCCTCTTCAGAGTCAAGCACCTTGGTGTGTATATATGCTCACCATAACTGTACTTGACTTTTTGGAAAGTAGTAGATACATCTCTTAATATAAATATTTGGGGAGGTCATGAGCTGAAACATGATCCATAAGAAGTAAATTCTGTACATTCAACCAGTTAGCTGTGTTCTTCTAACCACCACTGGTGGGATTATTCTAAAATGAAGAGGGCAGCATTTTTTTTCTTAGAGCTTCTATACAGCTTCATAATCTCTACAGTAGTTTGGGGGTATGTTTCAATGGAGAGGCATTACCATAGAGCTTTTATATAATAGATGTGAGGAATTCCTGCTCCTCCCTCCCTCCCTCCACTCTGAGCAATCTACATCTCTTCTGTGCTCACCCATGCTGAAAGCATTCACATATCTGATGTGTTCTACAGACTCAGAGCACTAACTCATGCTAAATAAGGACTTCATATCATCCTTTCACTTATGTCCTACTTAGTTAAACATCAGTGACCATAACAGAGAGCATAGAAGACTCACTTTTTTACCTACATAACATGCTTTTACATGTAACTTTGACTCTACTAAGCAAATAGTATTATATACAATAATATTAAATTTTCTATGATGATTAAGTTCTAATAAAAAGTATTTTTATAATATATTATCTTTCACCAATATTTATTGTCTTAGATTCTTGGAATCTCATACAATCTGGGATAAATTTGCTCATTCTAAGAAGTCAATAATCTTACTTCATGCACCATCACAACTACTCCAGAGCCTTAGAACTAAAGTAACAAGAGAAACAGCTCATGCCATGTTGGACATCACATGGGCTAGAATAGGAATGTCTGATGAAGGCTCCTTATGCAACCACACTTGGACTTTATGCCTAGAAATAAGTCTACAGTTAGTCACAGTATCATATAAATGAATGTTGTCAAAGCTCCCATTGTCAATGTGTAACTGAAATTAACCCAAAGCACAGCATCAGACTGGATTCTAACAGGAAAGGACATATTTGTGTGCTGTTGCTTCAGCTTTCATGGGATCCAGTATATTACCCATGGTCGGTAATTACAGTATCATAGCTATGTTTCTAAATGTCAAAAGTCTAATTTGTATTCACCTAATTAGTAGTCATATTATAGACTACTTTTTAATTCATGTTTTGGTATAAATAAATAAGGATTTATTAGAAACTGAAGCATACTGCCTTCAGGTAATTTCTGAGATCATTTATATGCTATATTTTCTTCCAGGTCAAGCATTTTTAATGTAATTATTCATAATATGTATAGTAAAGCTCCATTTCTTATGCTCAATAAATAAGCCAGGACATATTCTATTAAACCACAAAGTTTTAAGAAATAAATTATCCTCAGTTTTTAGTGGAAATGGGGGCAAGCATCACCCTTCCTGGTTGTTTAGAATAGCCCATTCTGTCCCAGGCAGTGTGCGCCTAGTTGAAGTAGACTGCTGGGAATGTGGGAGGTATCTCTCTTTCCCTCCTCTCTTCTCTTTTCTTGACTACTGTTATTTGATGGATGCCATGTGAGGGAGGATGTGGTGTGTGCTTGATGTATCATGAGTAGAGAAAGTACTGCATTTTCAAATAAATGTCAGAAATCCTTCCTGACAAAGGAAGTGAGCATTGGGAATGAACTCTGACTGTACTTGCAACAGATAAACAGATCGCATCTGTGCACATAGTACCTTAATTTCTAAGTGACCAAAATGTGTCCATTAGTCATCAATGAGAGATAATCCCCAGGAAAGAACTGATCTCAGTTTTATGTGCTCCCTTGCTGTGCTGACATTTGAACCTCTGAAGACACTTGCTTTTTTCATATAGTAGTTGGGATCTGCACCTGAAAAACAGAATACATATGTAGTTAGCTATTTCTCAAAGGCACAATGGGAACATTGTGTCCCTGTTGGAGAGGCAGGCAATCCTTTTTGGTGAAAACTAGAGATTTCGTCCATAAAGAATACCTGCTTTGAAATATTCACCCTAAAATCAGAAATGATAAGACTTCCTCTCCAGAACATGAATGCTGAGCTAAATTCAAAGAACAAATTCCAGTTTCAATGGAAGAAACCTCATTTTGAATAATGTCTGGTGTAGAATTAATATCCACCTGTGTTCTGTGCTTCTAAAGAGAATTGATGTCTGAATCTAAATGGAGCAGAGATGGCTAGAGAAATTGAAGAAGATGGCAAGCTGTTCAAAAACCAACTGCTGGGATGCTCAAAATGCAGCTTTGGGGAAGAAGTTCTTATTTCTTACACAGTTTATTTCAAATCATTGAACAATTAAAGTCAAGGATAATTTAGTAGAAAGATGTAATAGTGTTGTGGAAACTTTCAACACAACAATATATGTGCAATTGCTTTCTCACTTCTGATATGAATTAATTAAATTGAATGTAATTAATCTCCTTTGGAAATATCACTGTACATGTTGGTATAGCCAGACACTCTCAGGCACCAAAGCATGATATTAAGATTGCTACCAAAGCATGTGGATGTATTGTGTTTCATGTCACCCATAATGCAACTTTGGTGACTGTTTTTTGCATTTAGAGACTCTACCTCCTTTAGGGATGACCCCTTAGATATTTTTATTAGTCTTAAAAAGCAGAGGTCATGAACACATAAGAATTTAGAGTGAGAACAGTTCATCTGTAACAATTGTCTCATCTTCCAATGAGCCACCTGACCCTAAGCAAAAAACAAAAAGCAAATGGTTTGGGTTCTGGCATTGGTTGCTTTCTCATTGTTGAGACAATATACCATGCCAAAGAAACTTAAGAGGCCTAGGAAGTTGAGTTGGTAAAATGTACATGTAGTTGGAGACCTTCTGTCCAGCTCCCACCAATCCCTGTTAGTCCGACAGCCCACTTATAAAATAAACACACAGACGCTTATATTGTTTAAACTGCTTGGCCATTAGCTCAGGCCTATCGTTGTCTAGCTCTTACTCTTATAGTCAGCCCATTTCCATTAATCTATACTTTGCCACGTGGCTTGTGGCTTACGGGTACCTCACATCTCCCTTGTCATGTCGGCAGCTGGCACTGTCTCCCCTGTGCCTTCCTCTTCCCCCAATTCTCCTCTCTCTTAGTCCCGCCTATACTTCCTATCTGGTTACTGACCAATCAGTGTTTATTTATATAGAGCGATATCCACAGCACTTGCCCTTTTCTTTTTTTTTTTTTTTTAAAGGAAGGTTTTAACTTTCACATAGTAAAATTACATATAACAAAACAATTGTCAAGCAAGAATTACAGTTACAATATCTAGTCTATTTGTTTCGGCAAAATTAAACAAAATATTCTATCTATCCTATATTTATGAGTCTAAGGTTTCATATCTAACTTATCTTTTATCATAACTAAGGAAAATTATACCTATCTAGTCTTCAACTACAACCTCAGAAGGATATAATATTACCTGAGAAACAGGAGAAGGATGCAAGCAACTTTCTGAAGTAGAGAAGAGAATGCTGGGAAGTAGAAGGCTGAGGTGGAGAGACCTGTCAGCCGCCACTGCCATGACAAGCAAGATGTAAGGTACTGGTAAGCCACAAGCCACATGGCAAAGTATAGTTTAATAGAAATGGGCTGAATATAAGAGTAAGAGCTAGACAACGGCAGGCCTGAGCTAATGGCCAAGCAGTTTAAATAATATAAGTGTCTGTGTGTTTATTTTATAAGTGGGCTGTCGGACTGACAGGGCTGGGGGGGGGGGGCTGGAGAGAAGGTCTCCAACTACATGTTACATGTTCACCTTCTAAGTATGAGGACCAGCGTTCAATACCTGGAATTCATGCAAGCCAATGGTGATTCCAATAACAGTGTGTTGGGTAGGGTAGTGCATGCTTGTAATTCCAGTGTTGGTGAGGCAGAGAGACAGGGAAATCTCTGGGACTCACTAGCCATTCAGTCTAGCATAATTAGCAAATTCCAGGCCAATAAAAGATTCCCATCTTAAAAGAAATAGATGGCATCTGAAGAATGATACTAAGGTACTCTGGCCTCAATGTGTATGTGCACACATGTGTATGGCTCCAAGATGGTATATTATGCAGCTGGGCACACTGTTAAAGTAAAATGCTAAACATTGTTAGTCTTAACTCTAAAAGTATCCCCTACTTTTTACTTCAGCCATTCATTCCTGTCTATACTGTGCTAATGTGTTATAAACTGAATTGTGTATCTCCCTCACCCCAGTTCATATGCTGAACGAAGCCCATAACTGATGTATTTGGACACAGGGTTTTGAAAAAGGTACCTGTGGTTAATGAAATCACAAAGATGGATTCCAAATCAGTATGACTGATGTCCTGATGTGAAGATGTGGCACTAAGGATACATAGAGAGGAAATCCAAGTGAAGACAGAGGAATTCAACCACCTACAAGCCTGAAGAAAAGCCTGGGAGAAACCAGGCTTCAGCTTGGATATCCAGCCTGTAAAACCACGAGAAAGTGATTTTCTTCTTTAAGCCATTCATTCTTTTGTTATGGATACTCTGGCTGTCTAAAACTCCAGACACAACCTTTAAAACAACAAATTCCAAACTCTTCTGTTATCTCAGCAGCCTATTTTTTCTTTCTTATTCTCGCCACCCTACTCATTCAGGTCAAGATCATGATGGGGAAATCCAGAGTCAACTGAACCAAGCTCCTAGGAACTCAATGAACTTTAGTTTGACAGCTGTGGAATCTGCATGGGCCTGGACTAGACCCTCTGCATACAGGAGACAGTTGTATAGCTGGGTCTGTCTGAAGGGCCCCTGGTAATATGATCAAGATCTATCCCTGGTGCATGAGCTGGCTTTCTGGATCCCATTACCTATGGTTGGACACCTTGCTTACCCTTGAGGCAGGGGAGAGGGGCTTGGTTCTACCTCAACTGAATGTACCAGGCTTTGCTGTCCCCCCATGGGAGAACTTACCCTTTTGGAGGAGGGGATGGGGGGTTAGGCAGGGGTAGGGGAAGCCGGAGGATGGATGACAGGGGGAATCTGTGGTTGGTATGTAAAAATGAATTTAAAAATTTAAATGAAAAAAGAACTCCAATGCAGTGGGATGTTCTGAATGTTAAATGTGTTGCTCTGATTGGATAGGTGGGACAAGGAGAGAAGAGAATTCTGAGAAGTGGAAGGCTGAAGCAGACAGACACTGCCAGCTGCCACCATGACAAGTGAGATGTAAGGTACTGGTAAGCCACAAGCCACGTGGCAAAGTATAGATTACTAGAAATTGGTTAATTTAAGATAGAAAAAGTAGATAACAAGATGCCTGCCACAGCCGTACAGTTTGTAAGCAATATAAGTCTCTGTGTGTTTACTTGGTTGGGTCTGAGCACCTGTGGGACTAGGGTGAGCCAGGCAGGACCAGAAAAACTCCAGCTACACTCCAATCTCTGAATGGCATTGTCCTCTCACATTAATCTTTCTCTTTTGGCATCTCCAACAGAGGAGATTCGCCTGTTAAGAACTTGATGATCTTCCAGGTGACATTCTGTCACCCACATGCGTTAGCTCTTTGGGGTCACTGTGGCAGATTTCAGAGAGGTAGCAACATAAGGAAGGAGACACCTACGTGGAGTACCAGTCTCAGTGTTTTCAGTCCGTTGTTGTGGAGAAGACATGGTGGAGCAAACATGTGGCAGAAGCTCTTCACGTCATGATGAACCACAGCAGGGAGAGCAGCGCAGGGCCCATGAACAGGTGTGATGCTCAAAGGCCTGTCCCAAGTGACCTACTTCTCCCAGCGAGGTCTTTCCTCCCAAGATAGGGACACCACCTGGTGAATAAGCATTCCATGCAAGAGTGCAGGGTACTGGCTTTTCAGATGCAAGACATCACACCACCCTAGAAGGAAAATCAAGGTAAAAACCCATGGCTGTCTCTGTTCACAAGCCCTCACCACTGTCTTTGACATAGCCCATTTCATGTTTTACCCCTACCATGGCAGCTTTACAAAAACCCCAAACCTGAACTGATGTCGCTGCTTTATTTCTCCTCTCCAGCAATTATCCTGCCAAATGCCACTGAAGAAAATCAGACAAGTTTAACTTGTTATCACTTCAGATTCCTGCTGCCCATGTTTCTGTTCAATTTCCTTTCCCATTTTCTTTAATTTCAAACATTTCACTTCCAGTTTGACACTCCATAAATGTTATCAACTTGGTCTGTGTTGAACAGTGGCTTCTCTCCTTGTCCCACCTATATTTCCTGCCTGGCTACTGGCCAATCAGTGTTTTATTTATTAACCAATCAGAGCAACACATTTACCATTGAATTGCCCTCCTCCCCTTCTCTCTCCCCCCTTCCCTCTCCCCCCTTCTTTCTCCCCCCCCTTCCTCACTCACTCTCTGGGGGCTAATGAGATGACTCTGTGGGTAAAGTCACTTGCGGCCAATGAGGACAGTCTGAGTCAATCCCAGGATCCTCATGGTGGAAAGAGAGAACCAACTCTAAAGAATTATCTTCTGACTCCATTCTTGTGCTCTGCATGGGCATGTGCACAACCACATACATACACAAAATAAATAAATGTAGTAAGACTTGACCTTGACCCATTCCAAATAAAGGTCGTTTTCTATTAATGAAAACAAATGAACAAGGAAAAAAATCCTGTATCTGTTTCCAGCAACTTTCTAGAATACAAAGATGGCTGCTCGTCACTGGTTCCTTTAATTCTTCATCATCCATCCCTGATCCCTCCCATTGTAACTTGGCATTTACAGTACTATTTCACCAACAAGGGGGCAGCCAACTGCTTCTGTACAGTCCTGAGGTATGTCAAGCAGACAGGGCTTGTGTTGCATCTGCTAAGCTTTCTCATTAGAGCCTACAGGCTAACATAAACAGCTGATATTGGCTATATTTAAATACATTTCTATGGTCATTGAATTGACACTTAACATAATTTTCACAGATGGCAAGCTATAATTTACCTTTGTTTCTTTTTTCAGCCATCTAAATATATAACAACAAGTAAATATTAGTTACAAATAAAAAAAAAATGGGCAGGCCAGATGCGGCTCTTGGGCAGTAGTTTAATCCCTGTGTTCAAACTGTTCTTTTACTGCCAATTACATCTGCTCTACAGAAGCTAATAGGAACGTCTTCTATTATTTCCTTGTCTGTGCCCATTTTGGGTGTACTGGGTCACACCCTTTGGAAGTGTGTTCACCTTATTCTGTATTATTTCTTCCCTGCACTTCCTTTCCTCCTCTCCATGGTTTCTCTTTTGTGCACAGGGCCTCAACTCCAGCTGCCTCTTCTGTATCCCTGTTTCTTTCACTGCTCTCCCAAACCAGATAATTTAGTGCACATGTACGCCCTCAACAATGAAGGTAATGGCTGCCATCTTGATTCTGATTTTTCTTCTGGGCTTTAGACACAGCCATACCTGACTTTTGTGTCTCTGTATGCCCAAAGCTTCAAATGGAATGTTCCTTATACTGAATCCTGCACATGGGAACAAAGATGTTTTAGTAACAGGAACAATGATGTATTCAGCTGTCTGATTAAAAAAGATGGCTCAGTAGGTAAGGCTTGCTATGAGAAGGACATGAGTTTGATCCACAGAACCTATGTAAAGGTGGAAGAGAAAACTGAGTCCATTAAGTTGTCCTCTCTCTTCTCTCTGTCTCTCTCTGTCTTTCTGTCTCTGTCTCTGTCTCTCTGTCTCTCTCTGTCTCTCTCTCTGTCTCTCTCTGTCTCTCTCTCTGTCTCTCTCTCTCTCTCTCTCTCTCTCTCTCTCTCTCTCTCTCTCTCTCTCTCTCTCTCTCTCTCTCTCACACACACACACACACACACACCATGATCTCTGAGTCTATCTCATCTACTTTCATACATTCCCTTACATTCCCCTGTGATTCTCTTCGCCTCAAGCAGCTAAATGTTATTTACTGCAACATCCACATTCCCTCTTCTGTGACCCTGAGGTGAGTTTCCGGTCATGAACCTAGAACCTAGGCAATAACAGCTTTTTACTTTTGTGGCTTGCTGGCTGTTTTACCATTTTTGCTTATTTTCTTCTCCTGTCCCCACCCATGGGCGTGGTCCTTTCAGATACCTCTATTTAGTTTGGTGTTTGAACAGTGCCATCTGCTTCCTGCCACGACTCTCACTGGAACATAAGCTAATCCATGCTCCTGGACCCACCCACTCCCATCCATTCCAGGCTAGGCTAGACTAAGACAGTCACAAACCTGACTATGAACCAGGGGCAACCTAGAGTAGCTTTGCCGTTGAAGTTCATGTCTCTTCTTCTGGCTAAGAAGCCCTCCAAATTCGTGGATCTGGCCTTAGCTTTACATCACTCTTCCCTTTCCTAGATAGAAAATTATCTTCTGTTTTTTCTAGTATCCCTGCTTCTTCTACCCGCACCATATCTCTTGCTTTGAATTCTGTTTTCTTTCTCCTTGTGGAGTGTTTTTTGTTTTTTTGTTTTTTCTCTTTGGTTAAGCAATTCTTACTTCTTCACATTATAAGCTCAGCCACCCCTTGCTGTGGAACTTTCAGCCCGTTCTGATTGATAGATACACCCCATGATTGTACACAACCGTCACATTTTTATCTAACTTTGGCAAGGATCAGGGACTATCACTTGCCTGTCTCTACTCCAAAATGAAATTCCTCTCCTCCTTTCCTTCCTTCTCCTCTTCTTCTTCCTCTCACTCCTCTCCCATTCTCAAGTATATAAAAACTCAAATGGGGGCATCTTGAGTCTGCAATATTCTTCCAGAAAATGGTCACTAGTTAGTACGTGCAAGCCAGAGTCTGAGGGTCAGATGCCCTGGAGTTCACATTCCCAGTAACTATAGCTCTTGTAGAGGCAGACTGGTCTCCTTCAAGACACAAATTAGAATGGAGTCTGTGGTTATGGCCAAGATACCTTACAAAGATGTTGAGGCCCAGACAAACATTAGACATGTATTTCTTAGTTCTTAGCTCTGAGAATTTCATAAGGTATTAGTACATGAACACTCTCTGCTTGTCTCCAAGAGACTAGGGAATCAAGTATTAAGAAGAAGGTGTAAACATTCACTTTAAAAATAAGTTGAGCTAAGCACATGGTGGCGCATGACTTTAATCCCAGGCCTCAGGAATCAGAGGCAAGCAGATTTCTGTAAGTTCAAGAATAGCCTGGTCTACATAGAGAGTTTCATGACATCCAGGGTTGCACAGAGGGAACCTTTCTAAAAAAATACGTAAGTTGATTTCCTCCTGTCTGAAGTCTATTCCTTCTCTGCTTCCCTGAGTGTATGATGGAGGCAGACACAAAACAGAGAGGAACAATCGGAGGCAGGCAGCTCTTCAGGAACTAGTAATGTCGTAGTACTATTGCTTCCTGACGATAGACCAGACTGTCCAATGGTGCCACCTTTTGTGGTGGTAGTTTCCCCTCTAGAAAATACCTCCCCCGGAGGCAGTGAGGATGAATGCAGAGTGGGGGTGGATAGCAGAGGCACCACTCACCCCATCCCTTCCCTCCTCTTTTCAAATTATACACATGGTTCAGTTTTTTAATCACCATTTTAATAGCAGGAAATAAATAACTTCTACAGTTCAATACAGGGGGAAATCTGACAGTGGAAATGAATGATTCAGAAGGGAGGACTGTGTGTACTACTTCCATCCAGATTTCTATTAAGTAAATGTGTGTGGAGTACCTGTCCCTCCTCTTAGAGAAAAATAAGGACAAACTAAGTCAATTAGAGGAAATGTATTCATTAATTAAATAAGGTATTTAAAATAATAAAGATGGCCTTAGGACTAATTACAGGCTTCTGCCATTCACACAGAATGATGTCACAAACCTTAGATTAAAACAAGCTAATGTCAAAACCATTTTTAAAGGAAAATCTTAACAGGAAAAAAAAAATGTCCTCATAGGTTAGAGTTAAATAGAAAACTAATTACTAAAGTGAAGATAAACATGTTCAGAAATGGTTAACAATGTCTTGTCAGTTTGGCCAGGACCGGCTTAAAGAAGGTAAAGTCTAGCCCTCAGTTTTTTAGCTGTAACCTTGATAAAGAAAGCCAACGGGGGCTTTCATGCAGCACCTTACAAGCCTGTGTTATCCTTGGGGTTTCTGCAGCCAATGAAAGTTTGTCACGATGATGTAATGCTCCTGAGTTGTGCTTCAGCCCTGAGTGTGTGGTCACCGGGTCTCATGCCTGAGAGCTAGGTAAGTTTCTGAATCATATTTTCCTTTCCAGCCTGTTCCCATGCGTAAACTAATTCCAGCAGCGAGATCGTTTGTTTCTGGTCTATTTTACTACCTCTGAACAGTTTTTTAAACGTGGGCTGGGTTATTATAGAATTGTAAAGACAGCTGGTAAACAAAATGATAGGATCTTAGAGTCAGTTTTCCTCTGTTATTAGTCTGAAGGCTTTCACTCCTCGGCAATTTGTCGTCCCTTCAGAGAAAGAGAGCAACAAACACTGTGGGGTTTTATTTGGTAAGAGAGCTTCTGTCATTTAGCAAACAAGTTTTCCTATAGAGATCTTTCTAGGGAGGTGGAAGAGATTCCTTTTGAAGGGCTGGCACTGAATGTGGCTGATATCATTGAGTGAATCCCACTGCACTGTAAGCAATGGAGTAAAGTTTCAATATTTATTATAAACAGACAGTACATAGGTCTCATCCTTACAGAGTTTAACCCTGAGAAAGAGAGACTATTTCTTTTCAGTTTTGAATTAAGTTAAACACAATTTGGAAATAAGCTATGTCTTTTGTGAACCTTGGTGGCCTAGAAGATGTATAAAATTAAATGAAAAAAAAAGTTAAGTATAAGTAAATAATCCATCTCTAATTGATGATGTGTATATGATGGAATATCTGAGCAGCTTTTAAATTTTGTATCGTATTTTAAAAATGTGAACTATATAAGAAGCACAACCAATGGAGTTGCAGATTTTTCTTTTCCTTTCATGTCACCCTGCAGATGCGAGGATTTTAAATTGTTACTAATATCAGTCAGGTCAGTGTCTATCCTGGAAACATGGACACTAGAAAACAATCACCTAGATAATGCAGGACTGAAAAAGCAATACCTTAGTGGCCTCCTGGCACTAAGGAAAGGATCAATGGGCAAGAGAAGCATACTAAACTATGAATTTCAACTCTACTCATGGAAATATCTGGATTATACTCAGGTTTGACCTTAACTCAGACCCTTGGGCTTAGAGAAGTGCATCTACAACTCAGAGTATGTAGAAAGATCTGCTGTCACAACAAACAACACAATATGTCTACATATTGGATCATTTCTTATATTTTTGGTTGTGAGCCTAGCCTTTAACGGCTGAGCCATCTCTCCAGGCCTGGATCATTTCTAACAAGAAAAAAAAGTGTTTTGTAGATGCTATTGTTCACTTGGCGCTAAGACACGTCGTGCCTCTAAAAGCTTCACTGTCCTGATTGAAAGTTACTCTGCTGAGTTAGTTAAGAACACATCGCTGTCCGCTTCACATACGTTCACTTTACATTACAGTCGAGTTGGCCATTTCCCTCGCATGCTTTCTAGATCGTTCCAAGCTACTCTCCCCCTTTCAGGAAGTGAGTGTCCTGTCAATATGCCACAGTTCATGCATTTTTTTCCTCTCAAGTTAATAATCTGAATGCGAAGTAGTTTCTATTCTAAAGTAAATCCTATTTAAATTAAAATATTAGTCAGCATAATGTAAATATGACTCATTTTCCTTTTATGACCACAATTTTCCGTATCATTGCTTTAATAGAACGATTGGTCCTTGTAGAACCTTAAAAGATAGAACTGTATTTCAGTAACCTCCTATGCTTTGCTTTCCACTTCATGAGTTCTGAGTGCGACAACCAACATCACATGACAAGGAGGGCCACAATGTCCTTGGATGAAGGGGATGAGTGGGCGATGCTTCAGAATGACTGATAGGAAAAGCGTTTCCACCAAAGGAAAATAACAGTACGGAGAAGGTAGGGGACCGTGACAATATCCCACACTATGGGATGACCTGCTTTTCTGATGCAGGTGTCATTTGTCCTAGGGGCCTTGGTTTGCACATGTACCTTTATCACAGAGCTGCAGTGCATCCATCTGTGGCTCATTAGACGTGAATTCCCGATACCCACAGTGCCCAGCAGGAAACAAAAGAGGGATGAGCCTGGAGGAAGCACAACTCATTAGTCTCTTACATTGGTCTTTTGGTCTTCAAATATGTCTAAGAGGCCTATGCTTGTGACTCTGCTTGATCTAAGAAGCTTCTTTGATCATGACTCTCAGCTGCCACTGTGTAGGGAAATTCAGAAATTCCAGTATACAGTACTCTTGAAGGAAGACATTGTTGGAGTGACCATCTCAAAGCATACCCTGACACTGAACCAGACCCATTACAAATCCTGAGGACAGAGTGGGCCCCAGAAAATGCAATCCAAGGAAGATCTCTTTTACCAGTTAGCTTTAACAATGGTTCTTAACCTGTGGGCTGCAACCCCCAGGGGAGTCACATATCAGATATCCTCATATCAGATATTTACAGTATTGTTCATTAAAGTAGCAAAAGTACAGTTATGAAGTAGCAACAAAATAATTTTATGATTATCACAACATGAGGAACTATATTAAAGAGTCCCAACATTAGGAAGGTTTGAGAATCACTGGCTTGAAAGGTGACAGTCCAACTCAGTGGTTCTTAAAATCTGAAGGTTGTATCTCTCTGAAAGACCAGCTAGAGACATGTAGGTAGAAAAAATCCAAGAACACACGAAATGAGCTACAGGCTAGTAATGATATATTGTAGTGTCCACCTATATTTCATAAAATAGATATTCTGTAAAGGCCACCCTGGCTTTAAGTGTTGTTGTTTAAAGACCTTTCAACAGATGCCAATCTTTTAAAATACATAAACATTTCGCCTTTCTGTTCGTCAAACTCTCATTTCTTCATTAAGTAACAGTATTTTCCATAAATAGAAATGCTTGGGATCATTTAGTCCTTTATCCATTTCTATGATTCCAAGAGAAAAAGGAGTTAGCTATGTCCCCCACTGTGAGTATTGGGGGTAACATACCCCTCAGATACATTGAATAACAGGGATGAGAGAGAATCATATGAGTTTAGTAATTGCACTGAATGGTAATTCCATAGTAATGATCCATAAGTTATATACCAAGTTAGATACCATAAGCACAAAAGAGATGCTGGGGACATAGAGAAGAAGGTGACCCTTTTCATTCCTTAAGGAGCATTTGGCTTTCCTTAAATTGATCAAGTTTGAGAAAACACAATTATGGAAAGGGAAAGCAGAGCCACACACACCTTAGTTGGCAAGGATTGCCAAAGCCCATGCCTCTTGTCCTGGTATCATTCAATACCACTTCTTTTTCAAACATCATTTGGCCTTCACAGAAAGGTAGCCATGACAAACAAGATTGCAAATCCGAGTTAGCCTGGTATGCTGGCATAAGCCTGTAATCCCAATCACTCAGGAGGCTGAGGCAGGAAGTTTGCAAGTTCAAGCCCTGTCTTCATGTCCCTCAAAGATGAATTTTGAAAGGAGATGAGGGTTGGGAATGTAGCTCAGAGGTGGAGTGCTGCCTTGGCATCCATGAGGCCCTGGGTTCCAGCCACAGTAATGAAAACTAGTGAAAGGGACTGAATATCCATCAACCCAGGCAAGATTATAGCAGTCAGATCCACAGCAGTAAAAGTGTCAGTGGAGGAGACCTTCCGTTCTCCCCGTTCTTTTAGAAGCCGCCAGGTGACTCTGAATCAGCAAATTGAGGCCTCCACTTTTTCAAAACCTTATAGGCACGTGCCCACTGAGAAGGGACCCCCTGCTGACCCAGGCCATTCGAGTATGATGAGAAGAGAAACATCTGCCAATCGTCCACCTAGCAACGGCGACTGATGGTGCTAGCTGCTGGGTCTGCTATAGAGACCTCGACATAGGCTGGCCTGTCCTCTGTAAGTCGGTTTCTTCAGCCTTCCTTTTATTCTGTAAGTGTCCTCAGAGGCTTTCAGTAAGAAACTAGCCAGAGTTCAGCTTCTGCTGCTCCAACAAAAGAGCCCACACTGAATCTATTGTCGATAGCTGTGTTTCTTTCTGGAGGGAAAGGACTGAGGGACAGAAAGGTGATGTGCCACTCAGCGCTTTCTTTTCCACTCTGTATCTAACCCATTGATTTTTTGTGATTGAACTAGCGATCTTTCTCCAGTGCATATTTCCCAATCACCCTCTACAAATATACACACGGAAATGGGTTTACTTTGTGAACGATAATAACAGCTACAGAATTCAGAGGCTCTCTTTCTGCCGCTGAGGGTCCAGCAGCCCAGGATCTCTGTATCGTTCCTTCTTACTTCTTAGGACAGTTCCCGTGTTGCACAGGGGCTGCAAAATAAATGGCTGAGTTTGAATTTAAAGCCTCCCAAACCAAATCAACCTTTACAGATACGCCTTTCCTTGGAGGTCACCTGCCAGTGAAACCAGCGTGTGAGGGTGGCCAGAAGTCAGCCTTGATTTTGGCAAGGTTCTCCTTTAAACCATTGGAAGCTTGTCTTCAAGCTTTTGCAGTTGGAGCTGGGCAGGAGGGGCCTGGGGGCGCCGGGCGGTCACCTCACAGCTGCAGCACACCCTTGTTTCAGGTAGGGGAAACAAATGGAGGCTAGGGAGGGCAAGGCTGCCCCCTGCTATTGGTTGGATTTTGATGCAGCGCGCACTCTCGAATGCCTGAAATATAGTCTGCAGAAGTCTCCACAGATGCTCAGCGCTGCAGTTCTGGAAAGGCAGGAACAAATTTAAACTGGGTTTTGTGAAAACAAATGACATCATTCCTACATACACTCAAACGCTGCAGGCCGATGGGATGTTTCCCCATTTTTCTCCTTTGCTCTTTCTGTGTCTGACTGCGGTGTTCATGTTTTTATCCGATGTGTTTCACTGGCTAAATCTTCCAGAGAGTAACCTTTCATCACTGGCCAAAAAAAAAAAAAAAAAAAAAGAAAAGAAATTAAAACCAAGAATAAAATAGAGAGACGAGTAAGTGTTCATTTAAAATCACATTTTGTCACCATGTGTCTGTTATATGGAGGCATGACAGCAAGTGGGAAGAATTCTTCATCAGGTGACTGCGTAACTGGAAGGAGACAATAACAATCTGTGGGCTGGGCACCGTCATCACTGAAACCGTGGCACTGGGCTATTTCGAGTAGGCTTTATGGACAGTGCTTAGAACTGGGAATCCTTAGAGTTAAGATTTCCTTTTAGGGAATTTCTTGGGTTCACATGATTAACAGCAAAAGTCAGCAGGTATGTGGTATTTCTCATTGGAGAATCCTACTAAAAAATAAAAGTTAGGTGAGCAAAAACGTTTATTTTTAACACAGCAGAGTTAGCCAAGCTGCATTTAAAAAGCTCACTGTCACTTGGAAATGCATGTGACAGTGACAGTCAATCTGCAGCATTCCAAACTCTGATTGGGATTTTCTTCTCATGACATTATTTCTTTATCCTTGTCCTAAGACAAACAGTGGTCCAAGAAGCCCCCTGTTTGTGGGCAGCAACATATCTGGAGAAGCACTGTGACTCCGAGGCTCCAAGCTTGCCTGAATTTTCAGTCCTACCCTAGGAACTCACTAATGTGCTTCTCTATAAACCTCTATCCAGAGCTAAGGATGAGATTTGCATTTCTTTATTGAACGTGATTATTAAAAATCTTTTCAATCTAACTTTTCAATATTAATAGCATATAGCAAACAGAAAGTGAATCTCAAGCCACCAAAGATGAATTTTACATAACAAGCAATGAGAAATGACAACTCAGGGCTTGATGCCTTCTACTCTTCAGATTTGAGGTGCTTTGTTTAGAAAGGATGGTGGCTTTTGTCTCTAAAGGAAACCATTGCAGGCAGAGTCTTAAGCAGAAACAAAGGAACGGGATGATGTGCTGCAGGGCCCCTGCCACCTTGAGCATGAATTTCACTTACTTGCTCTTGATTTCCCCCTCCCCACAGTCTCTTTGAACTTCACCTTAGAAGCTGTGTTTGACCTCCCTGGTTGTGCACATGTCAATACGAACTAAATGGTAGCTACAGTGTAGACCTAAAGAAAGTCATATGGCAGCAAATAGAAATGATCTCTAAGGCAGAGGTAGACCTCCGTGTCTGGAAGGGCAGTAGGTTTTTCAAAGAACTAAGTACGCCATTGTTATGAAGCCTCCACATACATACAACATCCACATGCAAGAACATCTGTTTGCACACATGCAACACACAGAGGCAGATAAAGTAACACTACTTAGAGAATACAATAGAAATTCTACAATTGATTAAATGTGTCTAAAATTTGGAAGAATCCCACAATAGTTAATAAAGTTGGATAGCCCATTACAATTTATGAGGCAAACAAATTAAAAGGTTCTCAGGAAGAAAGCAGGATAGATTCAAAGGACAGAAAGCCACCTACAAAACCTGGGTCAAATTACATTCTTTTTTTTTTTTTCATTCAGAATTTGCCAGTGTCTTCCCATCCTTTTCATAAAAGCTCAACTCCTTACAAAGGCCTTACAAAGGTCATTTGCTCTCTGCTTCTCCTTCCTGGAAGGCCTCAGCACCTTTCCTTCCTCTTTTATTCACTTAGTTCCAGCCACACAAAACTTGCTGTTTATCAAACAGTCAAAGCACGCACCCACCTGAGGATGCTGGCATAAACTAACTTGTATGCCCTGAACAGAGTTCATCCAAATGACGACATCCAGACTCTAGGTTTCTTCAGCTCTGTGATAAAACATCATGTTTTCAGGCAGTTCTTCTCAACATTATAGAACATAGCAACCTTCATGATCAATTATCAATACTTGCCATTCCTAATATTCTTGGTCTCATTAGACTTCATTATTTATTCCAAAACACATAGAAACATCTGAAATTCTATACAGTCGTTGATTTGCTGATTAGTTTATTGTGTCTTCCCACTGGAGAGCAAGCTTCATCTACAAGCTTGGCGTAGCTCATACTTTCTTCCCCAGTGTCCACGGCAACACTCAGCATGAAGATGGAACTCAGCAAGTATTTGTTGAATAATTATCCTCCAAATTTTAGATACTAAGGGAATTTTAGATTTCTAAAACCTCTTAATTTTTGCATCTTCATAAAAAGATTGTGCTTGACATTGTTCCCAAATCTTAAATCAGCAAAGTTGTAATTAGATATTTTTAACACTAAAATGTTAACTTTGAACTTTTTCATATTTACAATTACATACCAATGTGACACTTTCTCAACATAATCCTTTGATATTGTATTTTTTTATTTTATATGCTGTCCTCTTTTATTTTCTTGCTTAAGAATAACAACAACAAACAGGTAGTAATTAGTGGTCTTCCCAGCAAACTCTGGTCCAGTTATTTTTTTTTTTTTAATCAGTCTCAACCTGAATTTTCTTTGGCCATAGCACCAAATATTGTAGCCTACCTTCTCTTTATTCCTGTTATAAATCTGAACATATTTTTGGGTGAGAGCACAATGTTTTAGTATACGTGCATACAATGTAACCATCCTGTAAGAATATTCAGCATTAAAACCAAAATAGTGTCTGGAAGACTCAAATGTTTTTCTTGTAGCTATCTTGAAGTAGTCACTACAATATTGTTAACCACAGTCACTCTACTATGCAATAAAACACCAGAATTACACCCGCTGGCTAACAGGACCATTTATCATTATTCCTGTAGTCCTGTAAGATATTAATCAACCACTCTATCCTCCATCCTCCCTAGACTTTATTCTACTCTCTACCTTTAAGACAGTACTACTTTAGGTTCCACTGTTGAATACAATCATGCAGGCTGTGCCTTAGTGTGCCTGGTTTATTTCACTGACTGACATTTAGGTAGTTTATATATTTTGACTATTCAACAAACATGGAACAGCTACCTCTTCTGTCTTTAATTTTTATTTATTCATATTAATGTGTACTGGTGTTTGCCTGCACGTGTCTCTCTGTACATCATGCATGCCTGATGCCATCAGAGGCCAGAAGATATCTAGTCCTCTGAAACTGATTTTACAGACAGTTGTAAGATGCCATGTGGATGCTGGGAATTGGACCCACGTCCTCTGAAAGATCAGACAGTGACCTTAGTCACCAAGCCATCTCTCCAGTCCTGCAGCTGCCTTTTCAATATTCTGGTTTCACTTGTTTTGTTTTGTTTTGATTTGATTTTTTTCTGGTTTTTAAGGAGAGGGTTTCTTTGTGTAACAGCTCTGGCTGTCCTGGAACTCACTTTGTAGACCAGACTGGTCTTGAACTCAGATATCCACCTGGCTCTGCCTCCTAAATGCTGGGATTAAAGGCATACACCATCACCACCGAGCACCTCTGATTTCACTTCTTTGTGTTGTACACCCAGAAGTGGAATTGTAAAATAATAGCATACTTCTATTGTTCCATTTTTAAAGTAATTCCATATTTTTAGCTTAATGGGAATTAATACCTTTTTAATGCCCATTTGCATCCCCACAGCCACTGACACTACACAATGAATACTCTCAGCTCATACCTCTAACGTCTCTCTGTACTGGTCCCAGCCCCAACCACTATGCCTCTTTTTCTTCCCCTGCAGGGAATTATGTTCTTTTGGCTTGCTTTCATTCTAGTCTTTGGACAAACACAGTGGACTGATGGCTCTCTTGGAAGTGAACTGCTGTGAAGCCATGTGAACACAGTTCTTGATTTTATTAGCTATGTAAATGATACATCGAGAAACAAACAGACCTATTCCTTTCCTCCACAGTGTGAAGCTGAGCAGCAAAAATGCACTTGATACAGAACTGGAGGTTAGCAGATTAATATAATTTTTCCTCTATTTCTGCGTTTTTAATGCTTTGTCTTTATTAAGCATAATTTTTTTTTATCAAGAGCTCTGAAATTCCAAAGAATTCAGAACATTATACTTCTTCAACTATCGTAATTTCACAAACTAACCCCTTACTGACAAAACTTACACTCTCTTCTCTTACCTACTTCCAATTGCCAGACTCCTAGATATGAAATTCATGTATCAACACTGGTTCTAACTGAACTTTTCACGGTGGTAGAGATGGCCCAGACTGACATGTTCCATACAGAAACCAGTTGCCGCATGCAGCATTTGAAGCATTGCTAGTCAAGCTGAAGAACTACATGCCATGTGATACCTGCTCAGTTTTGTAATCAACATCAATCTACCCATCTAAGCCTGTGTCCTTTTCTTTTCATGGACACATCATTTATTACTCCCAGTATGTTTAGTGAAATTTTCTCAGAAAGCATTAAGATACTGCAAAGAGGTGTGACATCTAACCCTTAGATCTACAGAGAAAGGAGACAGGTTTATCAAGAATGTGATATAACCAGAACATGCTAGCATACGGCCCTCTACAGTGCTCCTACTGCTGTAGTAAATAGACCACGTTCAGTTTAATCCCACCTGACCACATGCAGAAGTACTTAAAGTACATGATTTCCACACAGTGACATAGGACCCTTGATATCCTGATTGCTAAGATACCACAAGTGTCTGAATATATAAAATTTAAATTTTCCCATTTATTTCAGTGTTATCACTTGTAATAAATTCACATCACTTGAAAATTAGCCATGTTAACTGTGAATAAAATATAAAATGTCAAGTTTACACAAGAAAATTCACTCAACTCAAGTTGTGTAAGGTGCTATATAAAATGTTTTATTTTTTAAATTTTCTCTTTATATTTATAAGAATCTGTCTGCTTAGTGAGTCATATCAAAGTTTTATTTATCTTTTATTCTCTGTATTTTGAAGTAGGCTCTGCATATCCAGTCTGCACAAGGATGCTACAATTGTTTACAGCAGTGAGTAGGATGTTACCCTTCAGCTGGACACAAACTATGAAAAGCCCAAGGGACAAGCTTCAGACACACACAGCTCTATAGCTACAGAGACATGTCTGTTTTACATCTGTACAAATTTGCATTTGTATCTGCAGATACTGTGGGATTCTCCTTTTACAAAACAAATTGAAAATACAGCAACCCCACTCTCCCAGGAGAGTCAGGATCCAGGCCCTAGTAGCAAAGACACTGATTGCTTTTTAAACTCAGTGTTTATCTGTGGAGTATGTGACCCTGTCTAGGCCTTAAGCTATCCCTAAGAAACAATGTCCTATTTCCTGAAAGTCTAGTATATTCCAGACCTCAATATGTAAATCCCACAGTTTTGCTGGAATGCTGGATACCTTTGGGTTTGAGAAGTTTCCAAGAGATTAATAAGAAAATAGATGATTTTTTTTATTTCTGTAAAGAGTGTGATGGGGACTTGGGGTTATTATATTGAATCTATAATTTGCTTTTGATGGGATGGTCATCTTTACAATATTAATTCTTCCAATCCATGAACATGGGAGGCCTTTGCATCTTCTAGTAGCTCTCTCCAAATCTTTTTCAGAGATTTAAAGTTTTCATTTTAAAGGTCTTTTACCTCCTGGGTTAGGATATTTCCTAGATACTTTGAGGCTATTATGAATAGGAATGTTTTCATGATCTTTTTCTCAACATGTTTATTATTGGTGTATAGGAAGGCTGATGTTTTTTTTTTTAAGTTAATTTTTCCTGTCACTTTGTTTAAAGTATTGATCATTTACAGAAGTTTTCTAATATAATTTTTGGGAATTTTTTATGTACACTATATTATCTGAAAGTGGGGATAGTTTGAGTTCTTCTGGGTAGGGTGGCATAAAGACTGTAAGAACCAGAGACCAGGAATATCTGTTGCTAGATAGTTTGCCCTAGGTATAACAGGGGAAATTTATCCATGAAATCTAAAAATATGCTTTCCTAAACAAGATCAATATAATGTTGACACCAGTTAACATGCCAATATCACAGAGAAATTGTATATGTTCCCTCCCCTGGATGAAGACCTAGTGGCCAATGGCTTCTGAGAAAGGGAGAATTAGTTTCCTCTAAAGACAAGCTCCCACATAGGATGGCTAAAACCAGGTGGTTAATCCTGTACACATGTACATACATATTAGCAAGGCTAAATGGATTCAGTAAGTTGTATATATGTGCATGCATATAAATATATATGTATATATAATAACTAAAGAAGAGATCATGAATTTGGGAGAGGGACGTGCAAGGAGTTTGGGGGAGGGATGGAAGAGATGTGGATAACAGTGCATACTCATGTACAAAGTTCTCAAAAACTTAAATTTAACCCCACCAATAAAATGGATGGACAAAAAAATGAATGATTTAATTACACCTATCTTTCCAGAGTCCCACTTTAAAATTTTTCTAAAAGCTCACAGCTTTAAAAAGAGATCTCAAACATTTTTTTTAAAATTCCAGGTACTTAACCTGCTGCAAATGTGTCAACTAAAGAGGCAGATAGGTATAGAATTATTCCCTGTAACTATAAGCACTTGTAGACCAAAGTTCTGCACTGAACGACTTAGGCAGCATGTTAGAGTAGTAGTTGCCATAATGGGACAACACAGAGATGCTTACAGGATGTGCCTTGTCTTTGCCTTGATTTCTTTTCTCTTGGTCTAGAGAAATGAGCTCTTCTGTGCGATTTGGTCCAGAGACTTGTCTGTGTCAGGATCTCCTGTGAAACTATTGTATGGCAAAAGTGGAAAGGAACTTTGAATGTAAAAAAAAAAAAAAACAACAATAAAATAGTTTTCCTTAGAGGCAAGATTTCTCTATACTGTCTTCCAAACAAATAATGAGTAAAAAAAATGAAAGGATTTGCTGGGTGGCCAGAATTTAGCTTTGTACAGTTCTGAGTTCCCTTTTATCTCTGTGCTGATAGCTCCAAACTACTTGAACATATGATGCCTGCAAGAGATTGCCATTGTCTGCCTCATAAATTCTTCCCGAAGAAGATCTCTACTCACACTTTAGTCTATATAAGGAAGATATTGTAACCAGACTAAATCAACCAATTTCATAAGATAGTACTCTATGAAAGAGAGATGTTAACATAGGAAAGGCACATGTTCAAACCCTTATTGTAACAATTATACAGTTGGAGCCATGATATATAGCCTTCCAGGCTATCTGTTTCTAAGTCTATGAAATACATAGTATAACACCTACAACAAAGAATGGTCAAGGGAATAATATGGGGTAGCCTATAGAAAACATTCAAAATGAGTCCTGAAAAAAATAATTAAAATTTGCTAGAAAGGAGGAATTTGTAGTCTAAACTACTGGGAATGCTCTGTAGCTCTAGAGATACTCTCAGACTTATTTTCATATACATAGAAAATGGAATGCAATTATTTATTAGTTTGTTTGTTTGTTTGTTTTGCTTTGTTGAGTGGGGTTTCTCTGTGTAGCCCTGTCTGTCCCAGAAGTCTCTCTATAGACAAGGCTGGCCTTGAACTCAGAGATCCAGCTGCCTCTGCCTTCCAAGTGCTAGGATTAAAGGCATGCACCATCTGAATGTAAATCACTTCATGTCATAAGAGCACATTACAGCAAGTATAATATGGAGAGCTGTTATAACAGTGGTCAGGGGAGACAATTAAGAAAGAAAAGAAAATGAAAAAAATGGTAAATGTTCCCCAGTACAAATGTGCACTTTTTAGCATGATAGAAGGAGACAAATCCAAGGGAATTCATTGGATTGAGGATGGGAAGGATCTGTCAATAGATCAATCAAGAAATGAGATATTCAGAATAGCCAAAAATGCATGTGTTCAGCCATCAGTAGGAAAAAAGGGCTTCAAGAAGGGTCATATAATATAAAAAAGTAAAACTTACCACACTGGAAAGAAAATGACAAGGTGGATAAGTTTTAAACATCTCTTGTGGCTAGCATAGCACTAGGTAATTTCGTTATCTAATTTCATCTGGTAGCACTCTGAAATGAGTAGCAATACCACTTCTATCTTACGGATAAGGAAAGTGTGCCTTCCACAAGCTGAGCAGCTTGTCCAAGGTCACATACCAAGAAATTGGAGCTGTTTGGATTCCAGCCCAACTATGTCAGGCCACTAGGCCTATATGCCAACCAAACCTCTATTTTAAGCAAGGGAACCAGCAGGGGTCTTTAATCAAAGGAATGACATCATCAAAAGTATTTTCTTAAAAGAAAAAAGGTAACAGGATATAAGATGATAAAGTACAGGAAGGTTAGGACAGTGGTTGGGTATGAGTTGAAGGTCATTGTAGCTTTGCAGGGAAAGGTCAGGGTGTTCTCAGCTAAAGCAGCTCCTATGAGGAGGGGTCAGCTCCTGCAAGGAGATAGTGTCTAAGAGGCACTCTCAAAGGCTTGCTTACCTATCAGAAATGAGCACTGCTCAGAGTAGGATCTCTGGCCCCAGATGCAATGAAATGGATGGGGATGAATTGTTAAGAGCTACCTTCAAAATCTTCATGCAGATTTGAAATAGCAGATCCAAATGAGGTGTTATGTCAACTGAATTCTAAATTCCCACTATTCTGAGCACAGTGAAAAGCTCAGCTTTACCTGGGACACTGTTGGAAACTTGAATCCTCCCACTTCAGATGTCCTAAAACAATCCAATTTTTAAAAGAACCCCATGACTTCTGGATGATTACATATACTCTATAACTTAACCAGCATTTACCTAAAAGAACTAAAATTGAACATCATGAAGAGGTGGGTTTCAGAGAACAGCCAATTAATTTTGAACCTCAAATCTCTATGCTTTCAAAAGCATTCTTATTGGTCATGATTTTATCATTTTGTTAAGAAGTTTCTAGGGTAGGACATTTTGCTTAGTGGTAGCGCACTTGCCTGGCAGACACAAAACCCTGAATTCAGTTTCCAATGCTGGACAGTGGAGTGGGGGGCATTCTAGAAGAGGCAACCATAGGGTGCTAACATAGCTGAAATATAAAGGGCAGATGTTCCTTCAAATTTGTTATTTTAAGGAAAAGTGAGAAGTCCAAGCTAACTCAGTGGCTTTTGAACCGCCCATTTGGAATATCAGCAATGATAGTGCTTAATCTCTGTTTCATCTTATGTTGACACTGACTGATTGGGGAAAAGAAATACCCTGTATTCGTTTTATCATAACAATTGACCCAGAGAGTGGCAGAATGGGGAAAAAAATCTTAAAATATTCTTCGAAACTTGTATTCTTCTCTCCATTAAATTTATATGTGTGTGTTGAGAATGCCTATCGTTCTTATATTTACTATCTTTTTCTTTTACTGACTTAGAGTCCCAGATAAGATCCTGCAGTTCCTGAGAATTGAAGCCACTATGAGTGTGTTTGGGAAAGGTAGGAGAGAAATCAAAACAAGACACACCAGCTTTACGTTTCCTCCCAGGGATGACCCTGCGACCCCTTCTAGACTGCTGGTCCGGTTTCCCTTCCTCATTTACTCTTAGGAACACTGACTCCCTTTGTGGAAAGAACATTGGGACCACATAGACTCATGGCCCTGCAATTTGATCCTTATCTGTGATGGACAAAGTCTCACATCACTAAGAAAAAAAATTATTTACCTCTTTCTTAGAACTCTTTCTTAGAACAAGGCAGGAAAATTCAGACCCTCTTGTTAGTTATTGTATCACATACATGCATTACCACAAAAAATAAACAAATCAAAATACAGAGCCCTAAAGAAGTGTCTAGTGGTAAAGATTGATAATAAAGAAGCACAGTTGAGATGTATGGGAAAGAAAGCACCAGGAACAACATTTTAACAGGTGTTAAGTCAGTCCAGAGTTTTCGTATTTGAACTGAGAATTGAATGAAGTAATGAAAGTACAGTTAGAGGGCAAAAAATTCCAAACAAAAGAACTAGCAGGACAAAGTTCTTCAGGCATGAGGACAGCAGACATATTTGAGAAGTGTCAAGAAAGCTGGCAGCCTGAGAATAAGAGGGATACAGAGAAAATGGCTAGGCTGAAGACAAATCATGTGAGTCCTTAAAAATCCTCTGGGTCACAATGTTAGGATAACAGGTACATCTTCTATACCTGAGTACTGCTAACATCGTTCAAGAAACTTGAAGCTCAGAGAGATTCACTACCATGGCCAAGTTCACAGCTAGCAGATGCTGGAATTGGGATACAAATACATCACATTCATTTTGGGGCTGTTACTATAGGTGGCTCTTTCATATTAAATGTACACGCACTTCAGTGGTAAAAATATTGTGAAGTTCCAGGGACTTCTAAATTTAACAAGATTTTATAATTTTATTCTCTACTCTTTACCGAATTAAAATTCACAACTTTCAAACTCATTTTACGTGTTTATTTATAGTCTACAGAGGAATAGATGTTGCCAAGGCATTCTTATGCAATGTTTGCTCTGATGAGATCTTCCTTCTCCATCCCCAACCCTCTCACGTGTACGCTACCACCTCCACAAGTCTCCTTTCCACGTTCATATCATGAGTATTCTGTTTCCTCTCCACAAGCCTATCCAAAGTCATAGCCACACATATACTTATTTGTGTTGCTGTTTTATTGGTCTTTTGTTTTTTGAGATAGGGTATCTCTAAGTAGCCATGGCTGACTTGGAGCTTGCTATATAGATCAGACTGGCCTCCAACTCATAGAGATCCACCTGCCTCTGCCTCCCAAGTGCTGGCATTAAAGACGTGCTACCATTCCCAGTTATACACATATTTAAAAATTAGAAGCTAGTAACTGTATATAAGAGACAATATGGAGTATTTGTCTTTCTGAATCTGGGTTATCTTACTTATTATAATAATATCCAGATACATCCATTTCCCTGTAAATTTAATAATTTCACTTTTGTTTATCACTAAATTAAGTTCAATGTCCATGTATTCCACAGCCATTACCTCTTCATCTATCCATGAAAATTCAAGTTGAAACTATTTCCTGGCTACAGTGAATACAGCAGTGACAAGCATGGGTGTAAATATCTCTGTTGTGGGATGTAGACTCCTTTGAATATGTGTCTAGGAGTGAAACAGTTGGTCATGTGATAGTTCTATTTCTAGTTTTTTGAGGAACCACTGTACCGGTTTCCATAATGGCTGCATCATTTCATCTTCTCAGTAGCAGTAAATAAACGTTCCTCTTACTCCATATCCTCACCACCCTTTGTGGTCAATTGTGTCTTGTTTATCTTAGCCATTCTGGTGGGGGTGACGTTGAATCCCAAAGTAGTTTTCATTTGCATTTTCTTTGTGGCTATGGATGTTGAATATGTTTCTAAAGATTTATTTCTTCTTCTGAGATTTCCCTAGTTAGTTCATTAGCTCATTTATTCGTTGGTGTGCATGAATGTGTGTATGTATGATTTTTGTATTCTTTATGTATTCTAGATATTAGCCCCCCTGCCTGAAATACAGCTGACAAAGATCTTCCCCACTCTATAGTCTGCCTATTCACTCTGCTGATAGTTTTCCTTGCTGTACAGGGGTTTTTATTTTCCTGTAACCTCCTTCATCAGTTTTGGGGTTCTTTGTTATATTATTACATGTCCTGTCCAATAAATCATTGCCTGTGCTTATTGAGAGAGTGTTTTCCTCTTCCGGTTCTAATGTTTCAGGCTTTATTAATGTTGATTATTGTTGTTATTATTATCATTTTATATCCCAGCCACAGTTTCCCCTCCCTCCTCTCTTCCCAGTAAGACTAGGCACCTCCCCTCACATTAAGGATGGACAAGGCAACCATGGGGTCCCAAAAGCCAGTAAAAGAGTCAGAGACAGCCCTTGCTCCCATGCTAGGAGTTCTACAAGAAAAACAAACTACACAACTGTCAGATATATGTAAAGGGCCTAGGTCAGTCCCATGCAGGCTCCCTGATTGTAGGTCCAGTCTCCATGAGCCCCTGTGAGCCCGGGTTAGTTGATTCTATCCGTTTTCTTGGCTCCTACAGTCCTTCCTCCTCTGTCTTCCAAAGGATTTCTGGAGCCCACCTAATGTTAGACTGCGGGTTTCTACACCTGATTCCATCAGTTGCTGGATGAAGCCTCTCTGATGACAACTGGGCTAGGCACCAATCTATGAGTGTAGCAGAATATCTTTAGGAATAATTTCATTGGCTTTTTTTTTCTTTTTTGCCAATCATGGTCTTTGGTTCTATCCTAGATCTGTGGGCCATCCAGTCTCTGGGCCCTGGCCCTTCAGGAGTGTCAGCAATGGGCCTCCTCTTGTGTCATAGGTCTCAAGCTGAACCAGTCATTAGTTGTTCACTCTCACAATTTCTGCATCACCTTTACCCCAGCACATCTTGTAGAATGGACAATTGTAAATTGAAGGTTGTGTGGCTGGTTTGGTGTACCAGTCCCTCCACAGGAAATCTTGCCTGGTTACAGGAGATGGCCAGTTCAGGCTCTGCATCCAGCATTTCTAGGAGTCTTAACTAGAGTCATCCTTGTAGATTCCTGGGAATTTCCATTGCACTAGATCTCTAGCTTATCCCTGAGATGACCCCCAATTCCAGCTGTCTCTCCCAGTCCTCTCCCTCCATCCTCCCACCACCCGATACCTCCTGTTCCTGCCACCCATGTTTCAAGTGCTAAATTTATGTGTTTGATCCATTTTGAATTGATTTTTGTGAGGGTAAGAAGGAGTCTCTAACTTCATTCTTCTCAAACTGTTCTAGAAATTAATCAAAGTAATAGAAGGAATACTACCAAACTCATTCTGTAAAGACAAAAGCAAAGATTGTACACATCAACACACCCCCAAAACTACAGAGAAATGTTTATAATGAACATAGATGCATTTTTTTTTTCAGAAAAATGCTTGCACACTTAGCTCAAGAACATATTAAGAAAATCATGCCAGGCAGTAGTGGTGCATGCCTTTAATCCCAGCACTCGGAAGGCAGAGCCAGGTGGATCTCTGTGAGTTCAAGGCCAGCCTGGTCTACAGAGTGAGATCCAGGACAAGCACCAAAACTACACAGAGAAACCCTGTCTCAAAAAACAAAAAAGAGAGAAAGAAAGAAAGAAAGAGAGAGAGAGAGAGAGAGAGAGAGAGAGAGAGAGAGAGAGAGAGAGAAAGAAAGAAAGAAAGAAAGAAAGAAAGAAAAAGAAAATCATATTTGCCTAGCATGACTACCCTGGGGAAGCCGATGCAGATAAATAGTTCAAAGTTCTATTCTAGACAGGGCTACATAGGGAGATGTCATCTCAAAAAAAATCATATTCATTACAAAGTCAATTTTATCACATATATGCAAGGTTGGTCTTACATACCCAAATCAATGAATGCAATGCATCATATAAATAGATTTAAGGACAGAATTTATATGACCATTTTAACAACACATGGAGAAAAGCTGTTTGAGAAAATTCATCATGACTTCTTGAGAAAAGTTCTGAAGAAAATTCAGTGTTTTCTTGCTGGAGTAAGGACCTCAGTAAATATGTACTGCTCGTACATGTGTTTATTTATGGTATTTATGGTATAAGAAAATAAAAAAAGTTAAGCTTTTTTTTTTTTAGAATAACATACATGAAAACTATATTTACAACGTTTTCTCCCTTCTTCCTCCCTCCTTCAACCCCATGATCCCCCACAAATCTTTCTTGAATTCATGGCTTCCTCTTTGTTGCTGGTGTGTGTGTGCGTGTGTGTGTGTGTGTGTGTGTGTGTGTGTGTGTGTGTGTGTGTGTAAACACCATCTGCATCCATTTGGTTTGCTCCTATGTGAATGTGTTTAGGACTGACCACATGGGACTGAACAACCTATCAGGAGGCTTGTCCCTGGAGAAGACTGGATTGACCTCTCTCAGGAGTCATTAGTAGCTCTTCATCTAAGGGTGGAGCTTGGGCAAGTTCCCCATCTGCCTTTGACTGTCAACTGATGTTCTCATTTGTACATAGCTTCCTTAGGCAACCCTATGTTTGTGATTTCAGAGGTACAGCTTTGTAGTCATATTGAGACGACACAATTATAAAGCAGACGTCACGGTCCCCTGGTCCCAATCCCTCCTCTGTGATATTCCCTGAGCTTTAGGTGTAGGAGTGGTGTTGTCAATGAAAAAAATCACAATTTTATGCCATCCAGATAACCTCTCACCAGACCCTAAAGACAGTGAGTGATGATGTTGGTAGCTATAAATCCTTCCATTTCAAAACTCCTTGATGTTAGCTACTTAGTGGAGATGTAGATGTTCAACATGCTTTGTCTGCTAGTTAGGTCTCCTGTCACTGAGGCCGAATACTTGAAAAAAAGCTTGATTTTGGCTCACAGCTTCAGCAGTCAGTCGCTAACAGTAGGGGAAGTCTGGCAGCTGAGGCAGCTCTATTCTCTATGGTAAGAGCTTACGGTATGACATCTTCACATATCTCACTCGGATGCAGGGCCAGACTAAAACCAGAGGTGAAGATAACCTTCAAAGGCCTGTGGACATCAGTCTGTGTCTGCCAGCTGGACACCACATCACAAAGGCTCAACAGTCTCCCAATACAGCAATATTCGGGGACCAAGTATTCAAACAGACAAGCTTGCTGGCAGACATATCAAACCCAATCAAAACACTTGGTATTTTCTAGTTCTTCTTAATTTGAATCATTTTTGCTAATTTGTGCACCTGTTATTTTTTCCCCCCAACATTTCTCTCAAAATACATATATCCAGTCAGGGATGTCTATTGCAGGCTTCCTCAAAGCATTCTCTCCTCCTCCCGAAGAACGCCTTGCCTTGCTTTGTGCCTATTAGAAGCTAACTGGTCCTTTAGTGCCCTGGCCTCCTCACTGGAGCATTTAATACACTGTCCTGGCAGTACAATGGATTAACCTCTGTGTCTGCACTCTGCTGTAGCAGACAAGCTTGCCTTTGTCTTCTCTTCTCCTCGGAGGATCTGACTTTGCCTGGAGAGACCTGCCCTGCACTTCCCTCACCACCACCAACGCCGAGACTTTTGAATGCCAACATTTACCTCTGGCCTCCCCATCATACTTGCATCTCATGCTGACCAGAAAGTTCCTCTCATTCCTTGAGAAGGTTGGTTAATGCCTCAGTCGTGAACAACTCATTTACCTTCTCTTCAAGGTACTGTGGTTTTCCCAAGCTGCTTTGCAGGGGTTTCCCCGGAAAAGCCCCAGGACCTGAGTGACCTGAGGCACA
Source organism: Onychomys torridus (assembly GCF_903995425.1). Lineage (NCBI taxonomy): Eukaryota > Metazoa > Chordata > Mammalia > Rodentia > Cricetidae > Onychomys > Onychomys torridus. The sequence continues at coordinate 88,342,103 of NC_050451.1, read as the reverse complement.
AGTTTTAATGATATAAAACTTAATTGATTTAAAAATTGAAGCTACTTAGGACAAAAATAAGCCATGTAGGTCTGTCTTTCTCCAGTAACCCCAGTCTCATACAGTAGGAAAGTTTATATCTAGTTCTTTGAAGAAACCTCTGCTCTGTGGAAGATTATGTTGTAAAATAAAGAGCGTAAGTTTGTTTTCCGATAGACTGATGGGACAGTACTGAGGCAAGGTATTCTTTCAGTTGGCACATCAATGAAGCATCCTTTCTTACCCTGTTCCTGCTGGTTAAATGGATCTAGTATCATAGACCCCATAAGTCAGGTTTGAACTACAAAGTCTTGCTTTCAGAACAAATGTTTAAAATGGTCACTCTCCAGCAGTTGATGGGGGTACAAAAACTGAAAGAAAAAAAATTCTGAGCATGTAAAGAAACTGCAGTGCGTAAAACTCTCCAGAAGTACTCAGAATGGCAGTGATCTTAACCAATGAAATGTGAGATTCAAGGAACACATTGTTACCATTCAGCAAATAATAAGAAGCAGGTATAAGTATGACATCACTGGAAGCCATTCTCATTGGCCAGCCCTCTGTGTGCCGTTACTGTTCTATTTGTGGAAGCAGCAGCCTTATTCAAATTAACCTTTCCACACGGGGTTGGGGGGGAGGGCGGGGGCGGTGAGTAATACATTCTGCAGTCCTTTCCCTGAAGGTGATGTGCTCTTGCATTCTCTGTACACTGCCTTTGAGCAGGCAAAACAAAAATAAATTCAGCTGTGGCAGGGCTTCACAGACAGACTCGCTGCTGGAATTAGATCAGGTCAGTTGAAAGAATCTGTGGCCGAGTTACAACAAATTTCTGAGTGTTCTCTTTGCTCTCTCTCATTCCTTCCTCTTTATTATTTCTCCGTGTCTCATTCCTGGCCTCAACTGGCTGCAGAAACTGAACTTGGTAGGCCTCCAACAGATCATTTGAGGGAGGAATGTCTTTGAATACTAATATCCATGCCCTGTGCTGTGTGGGGGTCTAGCAGACAGGTCATATTAACAGATGGTTTTCTGCAATTGTAGAAATACTCAGGAGAACAAGGCTGATAAGATAATCTCATCACATTTGCTGTAGGCTGAGGAACTATTCTGTAGCCTGGGCTGTTATGGAGGACGGGGCCTCTAGCTCCACCGGTGACACAGGGGAGGCTACACTCTGTCTTTATCTCTTAGAACTTCCTTCCAGCTTCACAGGGAAATGTCTAGCATTGAGGCAAGATTTTGGACATTTCCTATTGTTCTTCTTAGTCTTTAGAACTTCGCGCAACTTTGCTAGAATAAATGGCTACAGGTTTCTGGTTCTTTTTTTTTTTTAACGTCTTCACACTTCTGTCTCATGGTCCCTTGTCATCTGTGAAGAACTGTCATCTGAGACATCATGTAAACTTTTGAACTCCACCTTGAAGAATATTGGCTTCAGTTATTAAACATTTTCCATATTTATGGACATTTCTTTCCTGGCCTTTTCCACCTCTTCTTTCCTACCCCCAACCATTTTCTGCTTGTCAGAATCAACTCAGAAATGCAAGTCCACAGAAAGTGGAAGTTTGGCAAAGACAGAACACAAGTTGGTGCCTGCAAAGAACTAGCTGGCATTTGGTCAAACATATGATACCTTATTGTGGTACTGAATGATAACTCCTTTAACAGATCCTGGCATCTCAGAGTCCAGGGCTTCTGCTCTACTCTGCCAGGGCTGCAGGAAAAAAAAAATTCTAAAAATTAAATACAATATAAAGGAAAACAAGTGTTAGTAACAGCATCTCCCCCACTGTGTGTGTGTGTGTGTGTGTGTGTGTGTGTGTGTGTGTGTGTGTGTCTGAAGGGATGGTACTGAATTTCCATTCACTCATGGCCCAGCCCCATCCATGTTTTTTGTTTCCTTTTGTTTTATTCTTTTCTCTGTGTTATAATTGGTTCCTTTAAATGTATCCTGATGCTGTAGCTGCGGCTACGTTTTGAAAAACAATTCCAAGATTCAGAGGGTAGCTGTAAGAAGGGATATTGCAGGATGTTTTCCTATGTTGTTTCTTAAAGGGGCTCAATAATGCAGGAGAAGGTTGAATGCAGAGGATGCTGGGAAGCTTGCTGGCTAGCGGGAGCAGGTGTTTACAGAGAGACAGACAGACAGAAGAGCAGAAAGAAGGAGGCACAGTTTCCAAGTCCTTCCACCCTAGTGCTCAGGGCCCCGCCTTGCCCCACCCTCCAGCTCTCTGCCAGGAGTCATCTTGAGCTGTGAGCTACTCTGCTGAGGAACTGGGAGTCTGGACTCTGTTTAGAGAAGCTTTGTGTGTCTCTGTAAGCCACCGGCATCATGTTTCTTAACTTCCATTTCTTGACCCTCTGCCCCTTTCCTGCCTAGCCCTACCCAGCCCCGGCCTTTGAAATCAGACTGACTCCTGGCACACCTAGCCAGGCACCCCACTGAGAGGAGCTGGGAGCCTGTGCTTTGACCTGGCGCTACACAGAGTTCCAGCTCCTTATGCCTCAATGCCGCATTGTTCCTGCGTTGAATGAAGTTCTGGAAAATGACTTTCAGATGTGAGCGTCCCCCCTCTGGGGCTGGTTTACCCTCCTGCACTTGCTTCACTGACGTTTGGAATCCCTTAAAAATTATCCTTGTTTGGCTCAGGATGAAAACGAAAAGACTCATGAGATAACATCTTCGATGACACAGGCTGATAAAATTCGAAATGCTTCGGCTTGTGACCACTACTGAATAACTTAATTATTGCCTTTGAATCGCACTTACCTTTTTAGTTTGCTTCTTATGTGGTAACTCTCCCATCCGAGGGGTTATTTTAGTCAGTGCCCACAAATTACTGTGACCTTCCTTATCTGAACTCTGATCAGAAAACTGCCTACTTCTCCTCAGTTTGTTGGGTGTGTGGTGCTTTTTTTTCTCCTCTTCTCCCCCTCCCCTTCAAACCAGAAAAGTAGCTGCTGAAAACTGAACAGTTGCCATGGCAACCTCTTGGCAGCTTCCTCAGCGAGTAACAGTGTTGATTTCCCCGGCGGGTGGGAGGGGTGGAGCTCTGAGGAGGTAAAGAAAGGTTACTGTGCACTTAGTTAATATGCAAAACCACTTACACAGTGCTGGGTGAGCAGTGAATAAGTGCAAACAAAGCCATGCTTGATCAGCTAACATGGACTTTGCACACGAGTACATCTGTCCAAGGATGCAGATGTTGGCTCAGAGAGCAATTTTGCCATTGGACAGGAAAGGACAGGAGAAGTCACTCTACGAGAGGTTAAACATGATTTTTGTAGTGGTTGGAGAGTGCGGCCGAAATAAAAGAAGCAGGGTTCTAATTGCCTTGCTCTTTTTTTCTTTGTTCAAAGAAAAACATAGCAATCTAAATTGCAGGATGGTGTTTTCCCTGAAAATCTAACATACTGAAGTTCAAGTTTGCATCAATTAAACTCTATGTAAGATAAACCAATATGTTCAGATATACGCAAGCATAGCATAATTTGGTTTGTGCTTGAACAAACATACGGCTGAAGTGGCATCGCTCACCCCGGAGTTTACAGACAAAGAAGCAGTTGAGTAACTTAGGGGGGCTAGGAGGTATCTAATGTTGGATCTTTCTTTTCTCTCTGTCTCTGTGTCTCTCTGTCCGTCTCTGCCCCTCTCCATCTCTCCCTTCCCCTCCCTCTCCCTATTGCTCTTCTCTCTCTCTCTCTCTCTCTCTCTCTCTCTCTCTCTCTCTCTCTCTCCTACCCTGCACCCCTTTCCATCCTTGCCTTAATAGCTCTGTGTTTGACTCCTGAGGCCTAGGCAGGTAGGAAATCAAGGCCCCTAAGAATCTGCTGCACAAGCAAGGGTCACCGGCATGAGCAGTGAGCAGACTGGCCAGCAGCTGAGGAGGCTGCAGCCAGCCCTGCACCTCCTGGCCTGCAGCTTTGCGCGTTAAAGAAGAGGCAGGCTGATGGAATGCTGAGGCGAGGGCAGAGGTCTGCCCAGCAGGTGTCACTAGGGATTTAAAGCTTACCAGACCTTAGGGACTAAGGCTAAGAAAAGGCCATGTGATGATTAATGAAGCTTCCTTTCAAATATATTTTTGAGAGACAATATGTGCGTTCTCCTCCCAACGGAAGTTATAAATGAAAGCTGAAGCTTAGCTGAAGACGAACAGATTCTGGACCATTCTCTCCAAGACTCTCATCTCCATTTATGAATCTTCATTCCAAATACCAGAGGTCACAGAGAGAAGACTCACTAAAGGCACACTGCATCCAGGAGGGGAAAATACACATGACAAGCCAAAGCAAGTGCAAAACAAGTATGCTGATTGCTGCCCGCTAGGTCAGCCTCCTTCCTGCCTGACCACACAGATGCTGACTTTGTGAGGGTTAAGATCAGAGATCACTTTAAAACTGCCAGTTTCCCAAGAGCCTCAATATAAACTAGGTCAACTCATATTTTATTAGTGCTTAATACTTTTTTGACAAAGCTATATGAAGACTCAGTTTCACTTAAAATGTAATAATATTATTAACTTTCTAATTTATACACCTAGGAATATGAATATACAATTTTATACTATATATACATATATAATTTTATATTATACATATACATATAATTTTCTTTCTTAAGAGTTACATTTTAGGTACTTCATCTCCCCTAAATACTTTCACTGCCCCCTGCTTGTTTTTTCTGCCTAGAAGCTCAGAGCTTAAAATTTTCATCCTGAATTTCAGTAAACTTTCTACCACACTTTCCTTAGTGTGTTTGTTTCTCATCATGACCCTCTACCTTGTATTGATCATTCTGGAATTTTAACATCTGTACTTCTTACTGTATATGTGGCTCATACCTATTTTAGTATATGTTCATATATAAGGAAGAAAGTAACTGGGAAGAAAGAAGCAAGAGCTGGCCTGGCTTTCCCAGCATCCGGCTGACAATGAACTCATTGATCTTGCTTATCATCATTTGTCTGGAGGTAGACAGAAAGAGAAAGCAGAGAAGTGGGTGGAGTGTGGGTACTCTAAGCTTAGCCTGTATGCCCATAGGAGGCTTCCCTGTGCCTGAGAAATTGCATAAGCACAACATAAGCGGAGTAATAACCTTGGAAATGAGAGCCTCGGGACAAAGGTGAGAATGGCCAGGGAGTCTCAGAGGGCAACTTGGTAGAACACTAGCTAGTATTGTTTCTCTATAATCAAAATAAAATTTCTACCAAGTAGGCATAATCAATCCTCATTTGACACTTTTGAGAAACCAAACCTCAAAAACATTGTCATAGGGTCACTTGGCCTTGGATGACAAAGCTGGGATTAAAAGACAGGAGCCTGTTCGTTTCCACTACTGATGGTAACTACAGTGCAGGAAAAAGAAAAAGAAAATCATGATGCACTTAGGAGCAGCTTGCAAATGATCCTTTGTTTTCTGCTCTTTCTCCTGGGGAAACCTCATCATAAGATACCACCAAGGACATTCCCACAAACAAAACCCTCAGTCCACAGTTATGCAATTAGGGCAGAATTTTATTAAACTCTTAATCGGTCATTATAGCTGTCTCTATTTGATAAGAAAAAAAATAAATGACTTCAGCAGGATTGATATCTACAGGACCATTTTCTAACCACAACTCTAAACATTTCTCTAATCACTTAACTGATGTTGTTTTAATGAGAGCTATTGTTATTATGTATTATTAATAAAACATCTACCATTACTATTAATATCACTTATGGAAGATTCTATAAAGAGCTTTGAGACTACACATGCAATTAACAGGAAGACAATTTTTTTTCCACAGAGTGAAAAAATCAGGTAAGTCTAGCTATATACATTTGATCTCATAAAAAAAAAAAAAAAAGTAGTCCAAGTTAATTTTACATTCCCACAAGGAAAACTATGAGCCCCATGAATTTAATGGAGCTCCTTGTACTTTCCATATAGAAAGAAATTTGGTGAGCTGAGAGAAATGTGCATAAGCCTCTAATCTCATGCCTGTGCCCATGGAATTTATTGGCTCTCATTTCAGAGAGCTCAGACTTATCCAAAAGACCATATTCAATATGAGTGAAAAATATATCTCTACTGTCAAATGGGATAGGGAATGATGAGTAAATAAGGATGGTGTCATAATTCTATGACAAATTCTAAATACAGCGTGAGGGCTTCCTAATGTTTCTGAGATCAGAGAACATGGGAGCTATGCAGAAAACCCCTTTCCTGTCCTCCCTCCAATGATACCCTGCACCTCAAAGCTACCATCTTCCTCTATCTTCAAGCCCATTCTGCTCCTCTCTAATGCAGGAATAAATCAGAAGCCACAGGGCCCAGCCAAGAGAGGGGAGTGAGAATCCAGGAAGTCCACATATGCTCTGCTCTTGGTGCCTCCTACATGAATGTTAAGCTGTGCATGTAGGGAAGGGTCACCCTAGCAGAATGAAACAATTTTCTCAGTATCTCAAGGAGTTCTGTATTCTAAAATGGCATCTCATGTTTATTATTTAAGAAGGGGGCTTGTTTCAGAGCTCCTGAGTGGTAAATTTTGAAGAATATTTATATCCTAGTCCAAGACTATATTTCTGAATGTTTTTAAAGGATTTACTGAATGCATATTTTTATCTGGCATTAGGTTTTATGGTGGGGTTCCAAGGTATATGTGAGCTGAGTGAGCTGAGAGCATAAAAAGTGAAGCTAGTTCTGATGGGACACATCAATATGAAAGGAAAGGAGCCTGTCTCCAAGCCTGATGACTTGAATTGATCCCCAAGTTCCCTATGGTAGACAGACCAGGACTGGGACCAGGCTGTGGCATATACATACCTATGAATACATGCAATCAATCAAATGTAATAAAATGGTTTTAAATAAAGATCATACAAGATCATAGACAAAACTTGAAATTTTTAAATTTTAAACTTTAGTGGAATTCAACTCGGTTCCTCATGAAAGCTGGGCAGCTGTTCTAACATTGAACAACATTCCCAGCTCATTATCCCATTATTCCAGTTATCCCACTTTAACAGATACAGAGAGAGAGAGACAGGAGTGGAGAGTGCGGAAAGTAGTGGAGGAAACCATAGATGAATCCAGCAACAACCTAAGCTCCTGGAATTCCAGCTGAATGCTCCATCTGCCCATTAATGTATACTCTCTCATTAACTAGGAAAATTTCAGAAACCCCTCAGAAGTGGTGGCTTCGTGTGAATGTGGTGTGAATTCTTAGCTGATACCTCAAATGTGAATTTTAGTTTGTTAATTTAAAAGTTTTGAATATACTATTGAACTTTATTTACCTCTTCCAAGTTGTGTCTCAACTCAGAACGTAGTGGAAATGAGGTTTTCATGTAAGTTTTAGACTGTACTCATAGCTATCCTTGGTAGTTTTAATGGTCAATACTGTAGAACAATCCTTTTCTACACTATAGATATGTATTACTCTCGTTGGTTAATGAAAAGCTGACAGGATGGTAGCTAGGCAGGAAGTTAGGCAGGAAAGCCAAACTGAGAATGATGGGAAGAAGGAGGGCAGAGTCAGGAGAGATGGCAGCAAACTGTCCAGGAAGCAAGACATACTAGAGGACAGATAAAGCCATGAGCCATATGGCAATACATAGATTAATAGAAATGGGTTAATTTAAATGTAAGAATTAGCTAGTAACAAGCCTGAGCTATTGGCCAAACATTTATCATTCATATTCAGCTTCTGAGTTGGTTATTTCCTGTCCCAGGCAGTCAGGACAGGAAACATCCTTTTACAGCTCAAGACAAAGCATCCTATTTACATTAATATTTTCATTAAGAAACATTGAAAGGGCACTGTAAGTATTAAACAAGATAGTCTAGAATGTTTCACAGAAAAAGTTTTCCTGTGCAGGGTACATTCCGTACCTCCTCTGTTTTCTCAAATTCAGCAGGTTAGGAGACTGTGCAGATGGTTTGTGTGGTAGTTTGAGGAATTGTAAATCTGGAGACTTTGAGTGCCTTCAAAACTAATGTTCTTGCTAACTCATCACAGTTTATCAAAACATAAGACATGTTTTTATTTCATTGTAATAAAATCAAACAACATACTGAAAATTAAAATGAGAAAATAGAATTCTAGGATGTTAAAACTGTAAAACATTCCATGAATAATATAAATGCATCCACAGAGGGAAACTGAGACTTCCTGTACATAAATGGGTGTTGGCATCGCACAGAGTCTTGGGAGGGATGCCTCCTTCACACTGAAGCCAGGGTGTTGTGCAGAGACCTAATGGTCACCACCTTATTGTCTTGGGGAACTTTCAACTGCTAACCTGCTTTGTTTGACCTCACTCCCTGTCTCTGCATTGTGACTCCCCCAGAAAACACTGGCAATACCATGTTGTATCAGCATGGAGAAAATCCACAGATCCAGTTGTCAATATCCATAAACCACATATGCATCAAGAAAGAGCCTTGGAGCTCATTCTCTGGAAAGCCAGGCACATTCTTAATCAGACCCTACCTGCTTAAGTGTGCAGAATCTTAAGGCTGAATTTTCTACTAAGCTGTGAGCTCTGAAGACGAATATTAAATTTAGGCTTTGGAAATCAGTGTGTGCTCCTTTACAGAAGCACACTTTCATTTTAACATTTAATTATGAAGATGCCCCACGAGGAGCTTTGAGCTTGTGGCTGCCAGAAATTGAGTCATACATGTGAGGGCTACAGTGGGACCTCCTCAGCTTCCTCCTCCAGCCTCCTCCAGGCTCACCTGCTATTTGACTGACCATCTAAGGTTGACTGGGCTGGACATTTGAGGCAGTCCTAGGTCTTCCCAGGCTTAGCTGTGCTTTTAAAGGTATGTTCAGAGAAATGGCCTTGAATCAACAAAAGGGAGCCCCATCGGTCAAGCATTTCCAAGGCAAACCTCAGTGGCAGAAGCTAGCAGTATTAGCGCCAACAATTCTATGTCTGTCTGAAGAGATGTCAACCAAGTTTCCATTTATTTCAAACTGCTGTGAGCAATATTGAATTATTGTGCAGGAAAAATATATTCCCTACCCACCAAGAAGATTGCAGCAATCTTCCAAAATGGAGAGTATTTTGTAACCAAGCACATAGATCAAAAATGGATTTATGTGAGCCACACAACTTGTACATATTTCAGTGTTGTTCATTTTATAGCCTTATTCCATTACGTTGACAGAAGAAAATAGTTGTCTGCTCCTAAATTTGGCTTCTGGCTAATTTTTAAACATATTTATAGTTTTGTTTAATATATATACATACACATATATAAATATCCTAGTACTTTATTTTTGTTTATATGATCTTCTCTGATTAATAACTATACATCACAGCCAACATGTGCTTATGTCTTTCTCCATACTGTCCATAGAAGGAATGTGAACCTTTTACAAGTCTACCTGTTTGTCTTCTCAAGGTTCAGAAGGAGAGACAGGACAAAGTAACTTTAACCATTCCTCTGGTAACAATCACTGCAAAACGGCCACAGTGGCTAGATTTATGTCAACTTGTCACAAAGTAGAGTCACTTTAGAAGAAGGAACCTCAGCTGAGAAAATGCCCCTACCAGATGGCCTGTGAGAAGGCCAGTGGTGCATTTCCTTAATTGATGGTGCACGTGGGAGGACGCAGCTCACTGTGGGTGGTGCCCCCTTGGACTGTGGGTCCTGGGTGCTATACGAAGGTAGGCTGAGCAAACCAGGATAAGGGAGTCGGTTAGCAGCACTCTTCCATGGTCTCTGCATCAGCTCCCATTTCCAAGCTCCTGCCCTGAGTTAGCTCAGTGTTGAAGGCTACTTGGAAATATAAATGAAATAAATTCCTTTCTCCTCAAGTAACTTTTGGTCATGGTGGTTTATCACACAGTAGAAACACTAAGCCACTTTATCATGCTATCATAAAAGTAAATGGCATTCACATCAAACATAATTTCTACTCAAATAGTCCACATAGTATAGCCAGAAGCAGCCCTATGTGGATTATTTGAGATGATACTTTTTGGGGTTTTTTTTTGGGGGGGGGCAGAAGGTGTTGCTGTTGCTGGCTGTTTTGTTGTTTGGGCCTTTTGTTTGAGACAGCATCTCACCCTAACTCACTAGGCAGCCCAGACTCACCTAGAACTCACAGCAGTTCTCTTGCCTCTGCCTTGATGTGCTGGGTATCAGGCATGCACCACCACACCTGACTGATACCTTTTAAACCATATAATAACAAGTTTAATTGTTATTTAAAATGGAAAATTAAAAGCAAAGAAAAATGGACCAAATAAAATATAATGAAGCCTAGACATAAGATCTATGGTGGGAGGTAGAATCTAGAACAAACCTAATGGCCAGTTAGTAACAGCTTACAAATAGATGTTTCCCCCAGTACAAATGAGTCACAGGAGAGAGCCATACCACACAGTGGCTGAAGACGGTAGGCATATTCTTGAGTTTGTTTTCCTGAGATCTTTTTCACGTGGTTTTTATCATTGTAATATTTAGCCAAAAACTTTTCAGTGTGGTTTCGACCACAGCTACCCTTTTCAGAAGCCTCTTAGGGGAAAATACAGATGACATGGAATAGTGGGGGGTATTTTGTGACCTTCACACAACAAGCCAAATGCTTCTACTGGTAGCCATTCATTAGGGTGCTTTCTACTAACAACTTGCAGAAAATCCAGAATATAAACAGAGGTCATGACTGGATCCCTTAGTGATTCCTTTCAGGTGGCTCTTTTGTTGGTCTTCCCCTGACACCCAAAGCCACAGTGTTCACTGCAGTGGAATACAACTGCTTATATGCTTGTCAATTGCATGGGTATTTTCTCCGTATTTTTTTATGGTTAAGTCAGTTCATATGGGAAGCTCACTTCCCTGACCAGGCAGGCTCTTTATTGGTCATCTAGTGAACTGATTTTAAACGTGTGATGCTTCCAGCGGTTCCAGGGACCTTGCTTTGGGGATGGGAAAAGACAAAGGTAGTCATTAGACTGGCTACAGAAATAAACATTAGATGTTTTCAGTCAGGATTTTGGAAAGTAGAGCAGATTTCTTACCTTCTCTGTGTATCTGAGCTCTCAAACATGGAGGAAGTAAGAGCCAGATTTACTGTTATCCTGAGGGTGGGTGATTATTCACTGGGCACAGTAGCAACTTAATACAGGAAAAGAAGTTTGAATATGCTCACCCAAACCCAGCATGGGCTTAGAAAGGAAGATCTGCATGCCCATTTCCCCACAGAGGCTGACAGAGAAGAGCATGGTTGCTCAAATCCATCCTTCCTCCCATTGCCCAGACTGAGGACATTTAACCCAGTCAGTACTCCCAGGGCACTCTGCTGAAGGCCCTTCTCTATCTCTTAGCATTCAGATCTTCCTCTGTCCTCACAGGTTTGCCCAAGCTTTTCATTATCTTTGCCCTGCCCTCTCCCATGGTGCACCTAAGCTTTTCGCAAGGAATTTGAGGATCTTTAAAAACCCTAGACTAAACCATCTTAATAACACTTGCCTTTTTCCATTATGTTCCTTGTGCTCTTTCTCTTTGAGCTCAAGGTGGGATGAGGAGGCAAACAGTCCTGGTAATGTATTTTCCTCTGCTCTGTGGTTTTGTTCCAGCTAACCTCTCAGTCTGGAATGTCTCCACCTTTTATGTCCATTGGTTACAGACCTAATGTTCCCAGTACTGTGCTTACCGTGCTGAATTAAGCTCTGCACTTGAATTACCCTCCTCAAAGAGCACTTATGACTAAAGAAATGTCAACAGAATCTCTGTTTATTTCAATCCATTGTGAAAGATGCTGAATTGTGCTGCAGAAGAGTAGGAGTTTTTTTTCCTTACCCACTAAAAGTCAGATCATACTTTACAATGTAAAAGGTTTGGTTTCAGAAGCTCATTAACATTTTGTCCAGGCAGCAAAGAGCCCAAGCACAAAGGCAGGAGCCAAATACAATACCATCAGGTAGAGCTGTCTAGTAACACCTGCAGAGTACAGTGGGATTTCCTACGCCCCCTTAGGGTTGGAAGTCCCATGTCTCTCCTCTAGGGGATTTAAAGGATGTGTCATCCCAAGAGGAAAGGGGTGTCCAAAATGGAAATCTTTAATGCTTTCCCATTTTATCCCGCCAAATTTTTAGATGACTTAGGATATATACTTCTATTAAATGGGTTTACAAATCAAATATACTGATAAGGCCATAAGAATTTTAGTTTAGAACAATTTTTGATGATCATTTAACTTCATTCTTTGTTAAATATGAAGGCAAATTTGCATAGTAATTAGATGGATATGCTTATTTGATTTTACTTAAGTAAATCTTGGCTGAATATTCAGTATTTCAACATATAAAACACCTTCATCATTTTCAGAAATGATTGATATTTTTTATTTTATCACCAATGTTGAAAATGTTGTTTTGCATAAATACAGAATGTAAGATGGTAGAAATATATGAAGTATATTTAGGACCATTTCAAAAGTTGTTAGAAATTCTGTCCTAATCCCAAACCCAAATTCACTTCATGATGGTTGATAAAACAAGTCAAAAACTCAAACAGTGACTTTCAAAAAAGCAAACATTATAGCACAATATAATTTCAAGGTATATTACTATGATACTAATACTTATATGCTGTGGAGTAATGATTATTAAAAGTCCTAGTATTCCATAATTAAATCATTATGTGTGTAACAGCAGAAACTTTAAATGTACAGTAAAAACATTGTAATCCATACCATACATCAGATTTGAATCTGTGCCATAGTGTTGCAGGCAGCATTCATTGGCATTGTGTGGCGTGATGGCATGTGTATATAAAACGCACATATTGTGTGTTTAAAACCTAGGCTACAGTGGAGACATGAGATACAATATGAGCGGCCATTGCCAGATTTACCTTGGATTCATTATGAATTTGATTTTGAATTCAATATTTGGTCATTGCACAGTCAGAACCTTTTACTGTTGCTCAATTTTTTACAACCTCACATTGACCTAAGTAACCTCAGATGGGATCATGCTGTGACCTCATGGATTAAGAATCTCTGGTCCACATTTTATTTTGAGGGTGTAACCTATCTATTAGTACATGGGATGGAGCTAGGGACCGTGTCCTGTTTGTCCCCTAGAATTCACACTAGCAGCTCTCCTTGGGTGCAAGAGAAGAAAAGAAGTATTTCCTCTTCCTAGCAAGATCATCTCCCCTCAGTGGTAAAAATGAGGAGCCAAAGGATGAACATTCCTTCTTAGACATCACAATCTCATATAATCATATAAATGAATCTCAAAGTGAGATGCTGAAATGTGAAAATAATAGACAATGTATTTTGAAATGAGGTTTTAAACAAGCCACCACAGTAGGAAATTAATTTCTCAGGTCCCAAGATGACAACACAGCTTTTAACAAGTTAGGAGGAAGCCAGTCAGATGTTGGGGTACACATCTGTAATTCCATCCTTGCAGGGGGGCATTGAGTCAGGAAGTTGTGAGTTCAAAGCACACACAAGAGAGAAGGAGCTGGGAAAAGTGGGTATGGAAAGTAAGACAGGTTTTTGGAGAGAGGGCATGTTGTTTACTCTGTATCTCGTCAAGAAATGGCTTTTTAAAAGACAACTCCAGCCAGGCAGTGGTGGCACATGCCTTTAATCTCAACACTCAGGAGGCAGAGGCAGGTGGATCTCTGTGAGTTCGAGGCCAGCCTGGCCTACAGAGCTAGTCCAGGACAGGCTCCAAAGCTATAGAGAAACCCTGTCTTGAAAAACAAAAACAAACAAAACAAAACAAAACAAAACAAACAAACAAACAAAAGACAACTCCAAGAACTGAGTATCCATCCTTAACTCACTATTTGGTATTGGTACACTTGTGCCTTCATTTTTTCATAGCAAGAAAGTCTAAGAAGCAGGCCCACTGGCAGCATTGTAGAATAATGACAGTATGTTGTTGCTGAATCGGCGTTCATAGATAGACCAATCACTTAGCTGAGGTGGGAAAAAGATGGGTGCAGGATAAATGAAGCGTCCATTGGTCTAGATATGACCAAGTGTGATAAAGAACAATATCTACGGTTACCTTAGGTCCTGACCTAAAGTGCTATACAAAGTAAGAACAGACTTTTTAGCCGAGATACCCTGGCAGAATCACTGAAATCCCAGAGCTGAGAATAGAGAATAATCACCCTAGTTAGGCGGAGAAGTCTTCAGCCACTGCACAGGTCAAGGGAAGGATGATTGGATATCAGAGAAGGAGAGGACACCCCAGAAAACTGCAAGACCCTGTACCAGGAAGCATCATCATTGAGCATCCACCAGGCAGAGAATGACCCCATGTGGAACACAACAGTAATAGATTTGTAAGGAGCAACTTGGTCCAGGCTATCTTTTTTCCATCTTTTTCACACAACTTTTTTTTTTTTACCTTGAAATAGCAAGAAAATTCCATGAATGACAGGAGTCAGATGAGTCCTAGTCTTGAACTTCCAAAGTCAGACAAATCTGGATGTGAGTGAGAGATACATCATCTGGAAAGCAAAAGTATTTGTTGACATTTCATGGTTCAGTCATCCTAACTACTAAGATGAGAGAACATTCATGTAACCTGAGTGAGGGTCTTTTATGCAATTTTTAATTTAATTTATTTGTTTTGTTTTAGTTTTGGTTTTTTAAGACATGGTTTCTCTGTGTAGTCCTGCCTATCCTGGAACTCAGCTGGCCTTGAGAGACCTGTCTGCCTCTACCTCCCAAGTGATGGGATTAAAGGCATGTGCCTGTGGTGGTATTGTGTTCCTCACAATATTGTGCACCCTAATAAATTTATCTGGTGTCAGAGAACAGACAGCCACTAGAACAGAGCCAGAAATGGTGGCTAGAAATCAAGTGTTTAATCCCAGGGAGTGGCAGCAGAAAGAGAAAGATATATAAGGTGTGAAGACCAGAGCTAGTTAAGCATTTGGCTGGTTAAGCTTTTAGGCTTTGGAGCAGCATTTCAGCTGAGATTCATGTGGATGAGGACACAGAAGCTTGTAGTCTGAGGAAACAAGACCAGCTGAGGAACTGGCAAGGTGAGGAAGCTGTGGCCTGTTCTGTGTCTCTGATCTTCCAGCATTCACCCCAATAACTAGCCTCAGGTTTGTTCTTATTAATAAGTACCATTAAGTATTCCTGCTACATGTGTCACCACATCTGGCTTCAATTTTTAAATTTTAAGATCACATAAAAATGGGATACCATGAGATTTCTCCCTTCTAATTAGCTTGTCTATTGATATTGTCATTGTTTGGGTCTTACTTAAACATCTGTATTATTGAAGTATAATGGTGTAGCTTCTCTGTCATTTCTAGGAGACACAATCTCACAGCAGACTTCCTGTTCCCCTAGTTTTCACAATCATTCTGACCCCTCTTCTGAGATGTTCCCAAAGCCTTAGGTGCATTTGTGTTGAAGATGAATAGGTTGCAGGCAGGCTCCTCACAATCAGTTGACCTCTTCATTATGACCATTTGTGGGTTTGTAATAGACTCCATTTGACGAAGAGACACTTCTTAGGTTAAGAGTAAAAGGTACACTTATCTGTGAGCACAAAGATAAGTTTTGGGGTGCAGTTAGGAATTATGCTGGCTTGATAAAATTGCAGTAGTAGGTTCTTCTCTAGAACTCATGAACTTATTAGTTTCAAATAATTGGCTTGGTTTCTAGTACCAGGCATGATTTCCTTCCTGTTGAAGGGATCCAATTTGACAGTCACTAGTTACTGCCCAAATATAAGTCCCACTCTTGCACTGTTAGGGTATCTTACCATGCTAGTCACTGTTGCAGTTCATACATGGATGAGATTGTTGAATGCCTCCTTCCCTGGGCAGCTGCATAGCAACTTCCAGTACTATGAAAGCTGGTCTGGAAGAAGGAGACCTCCAGGTTCCATCCAAGTAGAATTTTCTGAATCCTTTGTCCAAAATACACAGTGCTTTCATTAATAGGGACTTACCAGCAACTAACTGCAACAGCAATAGCATGTAGCGTTTGGGAGGTCACTTAGACTATCTTCACCAACAAGTCCAATCAAAGATTTTCTCTTTCGTTTTTTGTTTAGTTTTTGTGACAGGAACTGGGGGTTCTGTTACATACTTTATGGTCCTTGTGGGGAGCCTTTTAAGACCAAGTGGCATAACTTCATTTAAGGGGTGTGTGTGTGTGTGTGTGTGTACAAATACTTCTATGTGTCATATACAATTTTAGGTAAATATAAAATAACATAATTCCTTGAGGGTTTATCAAACATACTTTGTATTATTCATCCCTCTTCCTTCACTTTCTTTCTGTATCTACCTCCCTCTTCCTCCCCAACTCAATTCCTCTCCCCATTTTTCTCATCCTCCCCCTCTTCATTTCTCCTACAACTTGCCTTAACCCTCTCTAGACCCACTCCATGGCCCTCTTTTCCCTTTCCTGCCTTGGAGAAGTGAGTCTTTCAAGTCATGAGTTCATGCAAGGGAAGGGATTAATAGCCTTATTGGGTGCACTTCAAGGATCTTTGGAAAATCATTTACAGTTCCTTGATGGCTGTGTTTTTTTTCAAGGCTGCTCATAGTTGCTTTACATCTACTCTGGTATTCCCAGTGGCAGCAAATCAGCCTTGTTCAGCTTTGCACTCTCACTACCTATTCTGGCACCTAGCTCATGCTTACGTATGTGTTGGACCACACAAGGAAGAATTCCATGCTTACTGAGCAACAAATATAGAGAGTTACATGATTATGAGGGAAGAGAAACCATACACTGTTGGGTAGAATGAGAAGACTTCATAAACTTAGTCATACATGATGTGGCCACATAAATCCAGTATCATTGGATCAGCTGCTTACTATTGGAACTATCAGAATTCAAGAAAGACAACAGCAGGAGGAGGCAGACAATGTGCAGGTGAAGACCCATGAGCTTTAATAAATGAAAGATCTGACCACTCCATGGATGGCAATGTGGAGCCAGGTGTTACATCCCAATCACATACTAAATGTGAATAGAGTGTAGGAGGGTAGCCATTATGAGACTGGAAAATGCCAAGGCCATCAGACTGCTGGCAGGTCCTGAGACAGAAACAGAGGAGGCTTTTGGAGAAAAGTAGGTGAGAAACCCATCAGAAACTCATCAGTACTGCACACATCATCAGGAGGAAGCTGTCCAATCAGAAGAGAACAATGTCTGTCTGAAGTTTAGCATGAATTCCTATCGCTGCTATAAAAGGACTCTGCTTCTCTGATCATCAGCTTTTACAAGCATGAGAATTAGCTTACCACCATAGTAGGAGTTAAAGGCAAAGCCAAGGGAACAGAACATCAGACAGTAAGGAGAAGCCAATGGGAAGAGAATAAAAATGGCATAACCTGACAGATGGGTTTAGCTGAGTCAAACCGACTGGGTTAAATAAGATTAATAGTTAACTATCCTGTATACCTTTGATACTCCAAACCCCCAACCTTGTTATAAGTCTTGTTTTGTTCATTCAAACAGTTGACCCTTGCATCCCACTGAAACCAATGCTACTTCAGAGAACAGAAGGGCAAGGTTGTTATTTAAAGGAAGTGAAATCTTCTGACGGAAATGCCCTCAATTTCCCCAGTTGGTGGAAATAGAAAGTTAGGTGAATGGAATAGCATGACAGACAACTGGAATGCCTGAGTTTAGAAGTTGTTTCCTATCACAAAAGATCATTTTTACATTATTATTCATTAACACTTCAGACTGATTTAGAGAGAACTAGGTTACATAAGACAGAGAAAATGGAAAATAAATAGTGAACCAAGAATGGTGGTGCACGTCTTTAATCCCAGTACTTGAGAGGCAGACACAGTCGGGTCTCTGAGTTTCAGGCTATCCTGGTCTATGGGGCAAATTTGAGAATAGCCAGGGCTACACAGAGAAACTGCCTCAAAAAACTTAAAACCAAATAATAATAAAGTGTGATAAAAAAAACTTTAAGCCCCTTCTAGAAATGTCATCCGATTATTTTGTGTGTGTGTGTGTGTATGTTACTGTGGATCTGCCAGGGAAGTTTTAATAAAGACTTCCAGTCTGCCTGGAATACACAAGTTGTTACAGAAATCCGGGAAGGAACAGGGATTGAGTGGTGACTTCGTGCTGGGGCCTACACAACTTACCTCATTTCATCTCCGTAAAATCGCTCTAAGAGATGACCAGCATACGACCATCTAAAAAAATTGAGGCTCAAAGACATCCAAAGCAAGTCGTGTGGCAGAACTGGGACTGAAATCCAGATGTGTTCAAAATCAGAGCCTCACTGCTACCACATGTGAGCATGCTCTTGTGCATCAAGAGCAAGTAGAAAGAGAACCAGGAAAGCAGAAGTCCTTGCAGAACAGTTTAGTATGGGGTGAGTACTCCTTATAACATTGTGATCCGGTGAAGAGAGATGTCACAGTATCTTAAAGCCACAGGACAAACCTAAAAAAATAAGGAGTAATATTCAAAGTTTAAAGATAATAAGACCTTACCAAAGGAATTTAAGGACTGGATTACTGGAAGATGCTCAGCACAGATTTTTAACTCATATTCAACACAAGTGAAATTTCTTTAAACATGATCCTAAAGAAGTTTATATAGAGAAAATAAGTATGCAGGACACAAATACTTTTGAGAAAAGAGTAAAATAAAGGAATCTGTCCAACTATAGTTTATACAGCCGGTAAAGTTCAGTGATTAAAACAGTAGTATATTCATGCAAGAAGAAACTAAAACAGAAAAGTGAAAATTCACAAATTAAACCCAGGTGTACATAAAAATTCAATAATTTACATGGTATGTACCATTACAGTAGTTGTCTAGCTCTCTAAAAATAGGCAATTCAGCAAATAATTTGAAGACAAGTAATTGCACTATTTTAAAAAAATGAAGACTTTCTCTGTTGAAGTGAAAGTGGGGTCACATAACTCCTCTACTTAAAACTCTCATGTTTCCCATCTCTCATGATAAAGGGTTCAACCTTACCTTGAAGGTCTTCCATAACGTAAGCCATATATATTCTCCTAAATTCATTTCGTATTGATCTCATCTTGTATCATTATGCCTCTAATATTTGGCCCAGATGCTGAACCTCAGACAATACAGAAAAGCTCTGAGCACATGGCTTTCACACTGGTGGCCCCTTTCCTCCCAGATATGTGCACTTCCTTGAGAACTTTGGCCAAATGTCACCTAGTCGAACTGGCCTCGCTCCATCACAATAGCAAAAGCACTAAGAAAGAGCCCATCATGAGGGCATACATAGATGTATACAGCTTCTGTAGCCACTCACTCACAGACTGCCAACTAATACATTTAGCAACATAAACATGAAAAACATCTGCATGTTTCAAGTAGGACTGGACTTAAATCGCCAGTAACAGCTGGAAGAATAGTATGGATAATAAGCTCTGAGTAAAAGCTAGTTTCTTTAAAATAAAAATAGCCTCTACTACATATAATGGAAATACCAATGCGAACATAGACCAAAAAGGGCAAATAAAATTTTTGCTCATCTGTGAAAACAAATGGCCAATATATAAAAAAGTATCCCACCTTACAGAAAAACGTCTTTCTCCACACAGCCAGTAGTTTCACAAAGAGCAATGTTTGTCAAAAGTAAGGGGGCAATATGAGTAAAAAAAATATTTAAAACGTGCTTACCTTTCAACTTCAGAATTTCACTTCTAGAAATTGGTCATAAGGAAATAATTAGAGGCAAGCAGAGAGATTCAGCTCTAAAGATGTAATAAAAGAGTAATGTGCAAGCTAAGAGGGAAAAAAGAGTCTGGGGTGATGCATTTTCTTCTTGTTGGTGAGGGTGGAGAGACAAGGGCTGTAGAAGCTATCTCTAAATGAGCCCAAGGTGTGTGTGTGTGTGTGTGTGTGTGTGTGTGTGTGTGTGTGTGTGTGTGTGTGTTTTAAGGGCCATCTGGTAGTGGCAGCTGCGTCATGTCTTCAGTACAGCTAGAAGAGGAAGCAGTGGGCTTAAGCTTCCACACAGGGATTTAGATCGACTATAAGGGAGTATTTCCTTACAAGAAGATTTGCAAACACAGATACCAGGCAAAGAAGGGGACACACAATCACATTTTCTATAGGCCTTTGCTACAGAACAGATTTTCTTCAAATTAAGATGATTTTTGGTGCATGCCTACAAGAGATGGGGTTTGGTCTCAAGTTCAGGTTCAGCTTTCTATTTTAAATTGTGCTGTAATGTTTGATCAGTGCATTTGTGCATCATGTAATAGGGGCTCATATCAGAGTAATTTTGATTCCAGTTCATTAAAACAACATGGAATCATGTTTTACTCTGTCCAAATGATGTCTTAGTAAAATGGAAGGAGAAAAATCTGTCAACTTACAGGCTGCCATGCTTGACATAACCACAATAATATTTGAAACCCTCTGGGTTATTTTAGCTATTTCCATAAAACTGTGAGTCTGAAACCAATTCATTAACCTTCCTAGAGGCCAAAGATATTCCAGTTCCACTCCCCAGTTTCTAGCTTTCAACTCATTTAGGCTTCTTGTGAATACTATTGTTAAGATATTTTTACCCAGCACTAAAGACTGTGCTCATAACAATCATTAGACACAATCTTATTATAGTTTAATAGAACTGGACACAACCATTGTGAAGTTCTGACACACAAAAAAATATTCACAACTATAAGGAAAAGATTTGTACATGCTCAAGAAAAAAAGCTGGTTATCAAAACTGTGTTACAGGAATAGATTAACATTCAGTCAATTCTAATCATTTTTCAAGGCAGCAAGATATATTTACCAAGGTAAAAAATGAACCCAAGGAGAAAGACTATAAATTGCTTATTTGGAAAATAGAAAGGATATTACTGCATTATTTACAACTTAAAGACTCATATTTTCATATTTAATAAACTTCAAATATTCTCATTTTTCAAACAAACACAATCTGGCATCATTCCTCGTGAACAGCGTAGAAGTATGCAGAAGTGTAGGCCACAAAAAGGGGAGAAAAAAAGGAATTCAGTAATGACTACTCACTGATTATTTCTACCTTCAGATTTTTCCAAGCAGAGGGAAAAACAAACAAACACTAAAACAAGCACCATTTGAGAGAAAGGCAATGGCTCCCCCCCTTCCGAGAGGAAAAGAGCCTCTGTGTCTGTGCCTTCCCAGGCTCATTTGACCTACTTTGTCTAATTTACGTGAAGGCAATGTGCGGTTGCTCCTGATGTCCTGACCTCTCCAGCTGGCCTGTCTTTGTCAAAATTCCCTTTTGCATGATTTCTTGGCCATAGTCTGGTTTGCCTCCCTCAGTGATCCAGGCACCTGGTATATCAAGGACTTCTCAGTCTACACATCAGACCACGCTTTTGGCTTCAGAAGAATTTTTCTCCCCATTGCCTGAACTCAATCTGACAGTATTCTGTGGATCACTCCCTCTTCCTTCTGGACACCAGTCTTCTGGATATTAGCCTATTCCTAAATATTTATGGTTGTATTCTCCAAATGATTCCTCGTTCTTGTCCATGTGGTAGATTAAAAAAAAAAATTACTCACTGGGTGGCAGTGGTACACACCTTTAATCCCAGCACTTGGGAGGCAGAGCCAGATAGATCTCTGTGAGTTCAAGGCCACCCTGGGCTACAGAGAGAGAGATCCAGGACAGGCGTCAAAACTACACAGAGAAACCCTGCCTCAAAAAACAAAAACAAAAACAAAACAAAAAAAACTTACTCTTGTTTCTTCCATTGCTTGATCTTCAAGTGCTGCACAATGTCTCATCTTTGTCCCTTGTAGGGTCACATTACACTTCCATGCTTTTGCACAGACCTTCACATCCAATGTCTGCAGTTTTATTTTCAGGTTCTCATGTATAGACACATTCTAGCATGGTGATTTCACTATCTTTCCATTTATAACACTGCAATGCCATATTCAAGGAGTTTTAATGTGATGTGATCTTTAGTGATGATCCAAAAGAGTGAATATACATCAAAGGAATGAGATGGGAGTCTTACTTTCCTCCCGCATGAATATTTGGCCATTATGGAAATAGTTATTAAATTGAATTTACATGTATTAGAAACTTGATATATTGTTATAAATACAAAATAAATCCTAGATTAAACAGCAGTTTGTATGACAAAAGTCAATACAAAGAGTTCACTAGAGGCTAGGCAGTGTTGGTGGATGCCTTTAATCCCAGCACTCAGGAGGCAGAGGCAGGCAGATCTCTATGAGTTTGAGGCCAGCCTGGTCTACAGAGTGAGATCTAAGACAGGCACCAAAACTACACTGTGGAATACTGTCTCAAAAAAACAAAACTAAACTAAACTAGAAAGAGTGAAAAAAAGATATCAACTTTCTTGCCAATTCTAATTTTTACTTGTGATGGCAATGTGTACAGCAAACAATAGACTTTATTCTCAAACTCACTTGTGTCTAGGACTTGCTGAGGCCAGTTATGGCCATTCAAATGTAATAGAAGTCACTGAAGAGGCTTCCATAAAGGCCTGTAAAAAGGGCTGAGTCCACATGAGTTCTTTCCTCTTTTAGTTCAGCTTCCTTCCCAGCTAGAGTCAAGTCAGCAGGCCTGTCAGAATGCAGCTGTACTCAAACCATGAAGATGGTATCATGTGTTTGAAAAAAAACAAAAACAAAACAAAACTAAGAGCTTTGATTTCTATTGACATTGCAGATAATGTGCATAGGTTTCCAACCACCACTCCTTTCTATGGAGAGAAATTAACCTTTTTTAATGCCATTGTTATTTAGGTTTCTGTGACCAGCAGCCCAACATCTTTTCTACTGATATAGTTGGAAAAAGTCACTTTGATATGAAGTTTTAAACAAAGATATTTTAGAAGTTGCAGTCCAGCATTGAGAATGTAACTTTCATCTGGAGCAAACATCACCTTATCCTAGATGTGACTCATTAGTTTTTCTTAAGAGACTCTTCTACTCCACAAGTATCTATTCTCTATGATATAAAAATATAAAACTGCTTTACTATCATTTGACATTTTTATTAACTATTGATCATAAGTTTGCTTAAAGAAAATTATATGATTAGTGATCTTTCATAAGCATCCAAAGCTCACTTTCGGCTCCTACTAAAGTTTAATATAGTTTTGCTCTGTTCTTCCTTGAGCTATCTGCTTTCTGTCAACTACAAATATCAGAAAGGTGTTCTAAAAGGAGGTATTTACTGAGGTGACTCTCCAAATTGAATAGCAGGTTAGGCAGAACGCAATTTTGATCCTCACTATCCAGAGTGAAGTTCAAATTTCCCCTATGAAGAATATAGTAGTACTTTACAAGACATTAAGTTCAGATACCAACCTACAGGCTCCAGGGTTCCCAGGCTTTTTGCATATCTGAATTGATCCTTTCTCTTATTTCTGATAAGAAGTTATTTAAGGATGCATTTTTGGTTCCTGGTGTGAGAGGATATGGTCCATCATGGCGGAGACACAGAGCAATGGAGGCATAGACTGCTTGCTCATCTCTCCTCAAACTAAAAAGCAGGATTAGCACAGGACACAGAGCTGGGCTACCAACCTCAAGGCCCATCACCCCTCTTCTATGTTATAACTCTCATTTCTGACAGGTGGGACCCACCCCCCAAACAGCACTGAGAATTCCGTGTGCAAAACATGGAAGGAGGAGGTTATACTCTGAACCATAACAACATCGAAACAACAACTAGGTATAAATTGAAGGTTATCACTACCCTTTCAGGTTCAATAATTTGCTATAACAACTCATTCAATAATTTGCTATGAGAACTCAGGATAGTGTTGTATTTACAATTAATTGTTTTAAAAGTAAAATTAGTTATTCTAGTTTTTATTTTATTGTATTAATTTAGATGCAGTTTGTTTACCAATAAGAGAAAAAAAGGGTGGGAATTTGGGTGGGTAGGGAAGTGTGGAGGATTTGGGAGTAGTAAGGGGAATGGAAACCGTACTCAGAATATGTTGTGAAAAAAAAGGAACTCTATAATCAATAATAGTAAAAAAAAAAAAAAAAAAGGAATACCAACTAGGACCCATGAAATGAAGAGAGATCTATAGCAAGGTCTGAGGAAGTCTCAAATACAAAGCTTCCATGATTTTAGGCTGTCATTCTCCCTGCGTGCTTACATGTGCTTACCACACAGATACACTTACATTTGGAATGTGTAGAGATTTTAGTGGGCTCTTCCATTGTGTACTTTGAATGGTTAAAGTACTGGTCACATTGTAGAACTAATCTCTAGCTCCCATTTCCTCACAAGAGGTAAGTAGATTGGGCTGGTATCAATGTATCTCTCTAATCATATGTTTGGTCTTTTTGGCATAGCCACACTTCTCCTGAGTCAGTTTCAAAAGGTCATTCAAAAGCCATGCTATTAGCATAAACTCTCTGGCATGATCTAAAGGGCCCTCCATGACTAAAAAAATAATCACATAGGAAATTCCAAGAGTTTCTAGGTCCCCCAACTAGTAATCAGGCCTTAGCCAATCAGATTTTATGGTAAATAATACATAGGAATCAGGCTGAGGAAATTAAGAAGACAAGGTTAGAGTCAAGACCTTTCTACTGCAATGGTTGCCTGAAAACATTAACCATCTCTGTTCCCTGGAACCCCTACCAACTATCTCACAATAGATACCACATGTGCTGAGCACTGATGGCACTGATGCCTCCCTCCTGACTGGACACACATTAGCCTATTTATACTCCTTCTCCCAGATTCCAAAGTCCTAGGCATGAATAGTCCACTGAATCTATATATATATGCCATGGCACACCTGTGGCTCACAGAGAAAGAGGAACATTTATCTTTCTCAGGCTTCTTACTGAGACTTCTGCCTGAATTAATGGGATTCCTATAATAAGAACCTGGGTCCATAGCAGCCAAAACATGACAATTTCTCTACACACAACTCTTTCATGAATTAAAATCCATAAATAACATTCCCCTATCCCAAAAATGTGTTTATGTAAGATATCATGTTATCAGCTTTTATATAATTAAAGTATGCTGTTAAACTCATACAACCAGAGGATTATTCAAAGTCAGTTCAAGTCCAGCTAAAGGTTTCCTGTCTGGTGTACTGTCTATCCTTCCTTTAATTTTTTTCTCCTTTCTATAAAATACCATTCATTCTTCAACCTATGTCCTAAAAATGATAGTAGTATAAGTAAGCAGGACATAAAAGGTGAGTTAAATATATAAATGTGTATTCAGGTAAGCACCAAGATAAGGAGGTCAGATAATACAGAGACACTTCTGTCCTACAAAATCATGAAATTTGACCTGATTCCTCCTCCATGTTGCCACTGTCATCCAACCTCATATCTTTAGTGCATGTGTGTGGTAATATTTTATTTGTGTTGAAATGCGGTGATATTTTATTTGTGTGTTAATAAATAAAGCTTGCCTGGAGATGCAGGGGGAGGCCAGCCATTTTAAGTAAACAATTAAGTCAGGCAACACATGCCCTTAATCCCTTAACAGGCAGGATCTCTATGTGTTCAAGGCCACACTAGGGAACAGAGCCAAACATGGTGACAAACGCCTTTAATCCCAGTACCAACCACAGAGACCTGGAGGTCTGTACAGACAGACAGACAGTGACAGAGCTGTGTAGGAAGAGGAAGTGAGGTAGCTGGGCTAAGAGCCAATGAGAGGGCAGAAAAGCAAGGCATAGAAGCCTGGGTAGACAGGAAGTCGTTCTCCTTTGAAACTGCAGAGTTGGTGAGGTGAGGTTAGCTGGTGGGTTTCTGTATTTCCCTGATCTCTCTAAGGCTTTAACGCAAATTCTCTGGCTCCATGTTTTTTTAGAAATTCATCTACATGTGTGTATACATGTTTATGTTCATGTATGTGCTGGGGCTCATGTGAATGTAGGTATGCATCTACATGTGCATACCTACATGGGGAGGTCAGAAAACAACCTTGGGAGTCATTCACTATATTTATTTATTTGTTTGTTTATTTATTTATTTATTATTCATTCATTATTTTTTATTTACTTTTGCAACTGGGTCTCTCATTAGCCTACAACTCAACAAGTAGAATAGGGTGGCTGGTAAATAAGCCCTAGGAGTCCTTTGTCTCCACCTCCCTAGTGATGGGGTTACAAGTGTGCACTATGGGGGATCAAATTCAGGTCTTTGTGCTGCCTTTGCATACTTAACTGAGTAAGCTATGCCCCAAGCCTTCATGATACTTTTCAATGGATTTAAGGTCCATTCATATAATCCAGATGATCTCATCTTGAATTTTAACTTTAATTACATCATGAAAACCTTACCTCAAATAGGATCACAGTTCTAAGTTCTGGATATTGGAAGATAGACCTGCATTTGGGGAAAGGGAGCCATTCAGTCTATTGCAGTTGGTTTCACAGCTATTACCATTGTTATATAATTAATGGGACCATTGAGCAAGGACTGAGAAAAATAGAAGAAAATAATGGTTGACATCTAAGAAGTGGGTTACCATCAGTCCTGATTCTTAAGAGACCTCTGACAAGCATTTAAATGGTATAGAACGTCTTCCCTGTGTGTAAATTCCAAGCCAGAAGTTTTATATTTCCAAATTTCCAGTCACCTGCTCAAATTATTAACTTTACTGACTGCTTTATTCATTATTTAAGTCAACTCTTAACTTTTTCAGGAGATATAGACAAGATACACCTCCTTTTAGGACCAACATTAGGTTAAGTAGACAGGAAAGTTGCATAAATACACTGGTGTTGGTCCCAGGAAATCAACAAGAAGTATTTATAAGCCAGGCTTTCTGTGGAACGGTGTACCTACAATCTACCTACCTGTCTGCCTATCTTGATTTGTTTCAATTTATTTGCTACTTAGGCTACTGGCCAACCACTAGAACACCTCCATAAGTCCACTTTTAATGTTTTGAAAGAAAGCAGCAGTGTAGCATGAAGACTTGTGGGGAGAATGAGCAACCCTGGTTCAGTTTAACTTATGTACTCAAAATTGCCTTGTGGCCATTCCTGCATGTGGATTAAGTCTTGGTAGAAATATAATGCTACATAAATCTTGCTTATTTATTTATCACTTTTGGTAAATAATTTCAAGGTAAGTTAATTATGGTAAATTAAATTCACAAGGTCAGGCATCTAATTTCTATGAAAGTCAAGCAATAACTCAAGAGAGGTTTTGAAAGAAAGAGAGAGAGAGAAGGGAGGAAGGGAGGGAGGGAGGGAGGAGGGAGAAAGGAAGAAAGGAAGGAAAGAAGGAAGGAAGGAAGGAAGGAAGGAAGGAAGGAAGGAAGGAAGAGAAATTGTTGAAGAGTCTGCAAATTTTATTATAAAAATAGTATTTGATATTTTGACTGTGAGTTTGCTACTGGGGCTCCATAAAATATCCCAATCTGCTACCAACTGTTCAAGCTTCATTGAATCTACTGGGTCCTATGGACTGCCAGGTAGAGATATTGTGCTGCAGTCTGGACTGATTGCCAGGGGCTGTATTGATTAGAGTTAGTCAGGAGACAACATCTGGAACAGCAGCTGCTACTGGAAACACCACCTAATTAAGCTTATGATAATCTCGTCTCATTCTCCAAGACCCATCTGTCTTCTACATCAGCCTAATTGGGGAGTTAAATGGAACTGTGTTGGAAATGACCACTCCTTATCTTTTTAGTCATTCTTGCTAGAATTAATATGTGGGACCCTATAGAAATGTTGTGTTGCTCTAGAAAAGTGACCGTTCTGGTTCTTTCCTTGAAGATAATGTTATTTATACAACAGGCAACACATTTGAGTAATGGCCAGTTGCCTGGAATGTCTTTTCCTAGAAAACATTCAGAAAGTAGAGGTGAAAGGAAAATTATCTGTAGAGCCCACTGTGCCTAATATGAGATGGACTTGGGTCAAGATTCCATTTGTCATCAGAACACCATAAGTTTTGGCTCTGACTATGAAAAACCACAATGCCATTCTTCTTTGCCAAAAATTAGTCACTTTGCAGCCAATATCCAAAAACAAGTGAAAAGTCCACATGCTCTGCCTTTTTCAGCATGTATTTATACCTCCAAAGTGACAACAAGCCAGAAAATAGTGTAATGGCTCTGTCTCCTATTTTTGTAAGCTTATCCTCAAACATGGAGAATTTATTAGAATTTATAAGTAGTTTTGTGAGTACCCTACACACTTCCCATCTGTAGGCTTCAAGATCAATAAGTCAAGGTTAGGGAAAGCAGAAATACCCAGCCTCTGGAGGCTGACTGCTGGACCACTCTGCACCTGCCTTCCTTCACCACAGTATCTTTCACATTCCCAGTGGAAGAAGGAAGAACATCTCAATGTCAGTGTTTCCCCAAACATACCCAAACAGAAGTCCTAATGATACCTCTGGTTCCATCACTGAGGTATTTCTCAAAGCTTTAATGAAGGAGTCGTCTTCTGTGTCCTTTTTCTGAGACACCAGAAAAATGTACAATTTATTTTATAAATGATGTCTCTCAATTCCTCTCTGTATATTATGACAAACAATTTATGTCATTTAACTTTTGTTAGGCTGATCACATTTCCGTAGAGTTTCCAGTTACCTAACCTACCGAAGCATTAAAACTACTGTATCTGTTACTTTTCTATTGCTGTGATAAACACCATGGCAAAGCAACTTGTAGAAGAGAGAGTTTATTTGGGCTTATGCTTCCATAAGAATGGAGACTAGTTGGGTGGAAAGGCAAAAGACTGCAACTGGAAGCCGTGAAAACACATCCTTTACCACAAGCATGAAGCAGAGAGGGAGCTGGAAGTGAAGTCATGTCATCATCTCAAAGCCCTCCCTCATTAACATACTCACTCCAGCAACCCCCGGAACTGTTAAACCTCCCCGAACAGCACCACTGACTGACTACTGTGTGCTCAGGTTCTTGAGTGTACGGAGTCACTTTTCATTTGGACTATCACAACTACCTTGCCTTTTTCATGAATTCAGATAATTGCCTTATGCCTATGCTTAACAAGAAAAAAGGATTAGAACAACAGAAATTTATTTTTCTCTACTCTTTGATTGAGCAGGTTCAGAATTTAGTACCATCTATTTTCCCCTTAGGTATTTTATTACATAAATTGCTAGATGGATTTGTTTTGTTATATAAACGTATTATAAAGATTGTCATCATAATTGACTCTGCTGAAATCCAAATCTAGTTATTGATTTGAGATGAACGTGAAGGACAGAGGGTTGAGAACTGAAGAGGACTGACTCAAACAAGGAAGGAACAGCACCCTAAGACAAAGAAAAGGAAGCTTAGAGATTTCTGGCATTCATAACTATTAAAAACATTCAAACATTTCCAGCTATCCCTAATTCAATATTCTGTGTCTCATTTTGTCCCATTTAATACTTTAATATTTCTACAGAAACCTGGAAAGAAGACATACTAAGTAATGTGCTGACTTGGCAGCCCATGACCAGCCTTTCATTTCTTTCTTGGCTCTCTCTGGTATATAACTGTTAGCATCAAAAGATTCTACCAGAACAACCAATCACAGACCCCAGGGTGAAGGATTTTGATTTAAAGAATACCATATTTCTCTTCTTAAGGCCACCCAGTGTGGTTTAAAGCAGCTAGCTACTCCCTTAACACTTGAATATCTCCAGCTGTTATTCACTGGCAGCAAACTGATACACAGAGCCTTTTCTCCAGTGTGTGATGGATTCCAAGTGATGACAGAGAAATTTACTGTTTCATTGCCTACCATATCTGTCATTTGTCCTTCCTTTGGGGACATGATGACATGCTCTGTGCTTATAACTCCAATTATGCCATGTACAAACCAGACTCTTACCACGCACACACACACATGCACACACACCCCTGCCACACACACACAGAGCCTACATCCAAGTTAGTTAAGGCACTTGATTTCAAAGGAAGATATACACTGACCACAAAGGAAAAAA
The DNA here is from genome assembly GCF_903995425.1 of Onychomys torridus. Classification (NCBI taxonomy): domain Eukaryota; kingdom Metazoa; phylum Chordata; class Mammalia; order Rodentia; family Cricetidae; genus Onychomys; species Onychomys torridus. The sequence goes on along the minus strand of NC_050451.1, from coordinate 88,312,179 downwards.
AAAACTCAAATTAACTAAAGGCTATGTATTGACTACCCTGGAATCAATAGAGGGAATAGGGACCAGGATATTAAAATGATCAATAAGACATGGGAGCATTGTGTGAACTGATTATGGAGCTGTATGACCATAATGAGGTGATGGGGCAAAGGAAACATTTAGTTCAACTTCATTGTTCATCAGATTTCTTAAAAAGAAAAGATAGTATGAAGTTGTATTCTATAAGATACATGAAATGGGAGCTAGATAAAGAAGGATACTAATGCCATAGTCTCAGACAAGTGAAACATAGGTTAAAAGTACATCATCAGATATTTAAGAAAGGAATGATCCCAGCTTAATTCTCGATGTCCTGCACTATGTGAACTCACAGAGCTCAGCCTTACTGCACAGTATTCCCTTGTACACAGAAGAGACATGGAGGTGAAACAAAATTCTTAACATTATTCAATTTTCCTAAAGTTTGGATGGGTTTGAGCAAGTGAAAAACTCTCTAGTTTTCTTGTGGATAATGAAAGTAAAAACAAATGCATGAAGCATTATTTTTTATATGTATGTGTGCTTTGTCTGTATAGAGCTGTGCACTCTATGTGCTCAGAGCCCAGGAATGCCAGAAGAAGGCATCAGATACCATGGAACTGGAATTACAAATGGTTGTGAGCTACCAGGTGGGGGCTGGGAATCGAATCTGGGTCTTCTGTTAGAGCAGCTGGTGCTCTTAATCACAGTCATCTCTCCACCCCCTGATTATATTTTGATCATTTTTTTACGATTTAGGAATAAAATATCTTTGGTTTTTTAATTTTTATTATTTTTAAATTATATTTGTGTTTTAATTTTACATATCACCCATGGGTTCCCCTGTCCTCCCTCTTCCCGCCCCCGCCTTCCCCCCAGCCCCTCCCCTCCATTCCCATCTCCTCCAGGGCCAAGACTCCCCTGGGGATTGTAATTGGAGTTTTCCTGCCTGGTGCACAGTCAGGACAAATCACTCTCACCCACCAGGCCCATAGACGCTCAGACCCAACCAAGTAAACACGCAGAAACTTATATTGCTTACAAACTGTATGGCAGTGGCAGGCTTCTTGCTATCTACTTCTTCTATCTTAAATTAACCCATTTCTATTAATCTATACTTTGCCACGTGGCTTGTGGCTTACCGGTGTCTTTACATATTGCTTGTCCTGGTGGCGGCTGGCAGTGTCTGTCTACTCAGCCTTCCACTTCCCAGAATTCTCTTCTCTCTTGTCCCGCCTATACTTCCTGCCTGGCCACTAGCCAAACAGCATTTTATTTATACAGAGCGATATCCACAGCACTTCCCCTTTTTCTTTTTTTCTTTTTTTTTTTTTTTAAGGAAGGTTTTAACTTTTACATAGTAAAATTACATATAACAAAACAATTATCACGCAAGAATTATAGTTACAATATCAAGTCTATTTGTTTTGGCAAAATTAAACAAAATATTCTATCTATTCTATATTTGTGAGTCTAAGGTTTTTATATCTAACTTATCTTTTATCATAACTGAGAAAATTACAACTATCTAGTCTTTGACCACATCAAAGACCTCAGAAGGATATATTATTACCTGAGAAATGGGAGAAGGATACAAGTAACTTTCAGAAGTCTTGCAGGGTAGACAGAGACAGCTGGAAGTCTGGACAGTCACCTAATGTTCCTTTGTAAAGTTGGGGCAACTGTCTTCAGCCCACAGGGCTAGAGTCTCTTGGTCATTTTTCTTAGTGTCCTGTAGAATGTCTGGCAGTTTTCTCTGCGAAGCAGGAACCTGAAGGACCATTTTGTCAAGCAAAGTTCAGTGCTCACCTTTCTATTGGTCCTGCATGTTCAGTCGATCAAGCAGTCTAGGCAAGAACAGTTTCTTGCCCAAATGGCTATTTTTGCCAAGGTGAAGATAAACTCCATATAAAGTGTTTTCAATGCCCATCCTCCTCTCTGAAGTAAATCGGTGCTGCCAGGAGCAGACATGTCTCACTGTCCAGAAGGTCTAAATTTAAAAAATATTTTAAATGCCATATTCTGTAGGTCTTTGAAGTATTTGAAGATTACCTATCTATCTGAAATATCTGTGTGTATACCTAGAAGACTTAACTAACATGGCTATGAGTATGTTTATCATAGATGACTAATTATTAATCTATTTTTAATTATCCATTATAATTTTAAATGAGCTGTACAAACATAATACCTTAAACAAGAGTAGAAATATACACATAGTATAACAAAATTACCTTTAAGTTTGTATCAATAGACTAAAATCTATACCAATGTAAAACATTTTAAACAAGTTGTTGTTCTTTAAAAGTAAGTTCATTAATCTACCCTTTCATCCTATTATATCTATCTATATCATATCACCTTTTCTTCTTTAGAAAGAGATCACATTTATAATCAACCTGATTTAAATAAAAATATTGGTTTTTCTCTGTCCCACATCAGAGGGCTCTTCTGATTTGGGACACAAGAAGCTCTTAACCTTTTCTTTTAACAATGTGCTTGGGTTTAGAGAAGGAGTGAGCCAATTCCATCTCCAAAGCCAGCTTGATAATTTTGGGAATGTGGGCATAGTTTTTCTTACTACTTCCTGCTGGAGGGGGACTCTGTATCTTATGGGGACACAAAGAAAATTTTAGGATTATGGAGTAGTCCAGGAGGATAAACCTCTGAGCCAGTTGCCTTGAAACCATTCTGGATGTTGGATCATCTGGGCCATGGTGTCATCGGAGACCTTTCAGGTGGTCTTGGCTGATCAAACCTGATGTATCTTAATCTGGAACAAATCCACAGCCTCTGGCTTTCTGTGGAAACAAAAGCAGAGACTCTTTTCCAAAGCAACATATCCTTATATCCAAATTTTGAAGTCAAGGTACCTTTAAAATTTATATATTTGTTCAACTCAACAGCTTTTAGGATCAAATCTTTTTCTGCAGTTAAAAACACCACTGTGGCTGCTGGCTCTGCCCACCTCAGCTTCCCAACATGGTGGTGGTACAGTTTACCACCAGCTCTGTGTCTGGAGCCATGTGTACCATCAACTATCAGAAGCAGTTCTATCAAAGCAGTGCATAGGCCAGAAACCTTTTTTTTTTTTTTTTTTTTTTAACTAGCAAAGGCTAAATCCAACATGCAGCAGAGTAAAGTGCTGCTTGTAGATTCCTCATTCCCGCCACACTGCAGGTCAGATGCACACACCAGGAACCCGCCATAGTAGCTGAAACTGGCGGGCTGCTGCTAACTTGAGAGAGACAACTAGGAAGCTGTTTTTAGCTCCATTTTAGAATCTTTGTTTTGTCAGGTTTTAGGTGGAATATATATAATATGTATAATCTTAGTTAGAATATATTAAGTATTAGACTCAGGTTCTTTAGGATAGGACAACTTTTGGAATGATCTTTGTAACATGCCACCTACCCATGCTCTAGACTTCCCTGGATTTTAGTATGTGTTTTTTACTTGACATTGTTTGCATTTATTGTAATTCCAACTTATCTAGGTCATTATCCCTCATTACTCCTGGACAATATTTGATAACCATCTCTTTGTATATAGTCTTGTATTAGGTTAGAACCTTCTTATTTAGACAAAAGGGGGAGATGTAGTAGGTAGCCGTCCCAGCCTTGGCCTGAAAGTTCCAACCCCCATTGAGGCTTCAGTAATGGTCATGCCCACAAGGCAGGGCTGAGAGAGGACGCTGAAGACCCAGGATCGAAAGGAGAGTCCTCTCTTGGTTCTGGGACCCTGGACGCTGGAGGTAGACTGAGCAGAGTTCTCCAGAGAATACCGCCGGACTGTGCCATACCTTTCCCAGACCCTGCAACCTATCCCTTCATTTTTAAGTTACCCCACAAAATAAACCTCCCTTTTAACTACGTTGAGTGGCCTTAATAATTTCACAAATAGGGGATTCAGCTCAACCTGGTAGATTCAGTACACGCAAGTCCAGTCCCCTCCTCCCAGGCTAAGCAAAGTGTCTCCGCATAAGCCCAAGGTTCCAAACAGCCAGCTCATGCACTAAGGACAGGTCCAGGTCCCACTGTCTGGGTGCCTCCCAAACAGTTCAAGCTATTCAATTGTGTCACTTATCCAGAGGGCCTGCTCCAGCTGGAGGCTCCACAGCCTTTGGTTCATAATCCATGTGTTTCCATTAATTTGGCTATTTGTCCCTGTGCTTTTTCCAATCTTGGTCTCAACAATTCACACTCTTACAGTCCCTCCTCTTTCTCAACAATTGGACTCCTGAAGCTCCACCTGGGGCCTGGCCGAGGATCTCTGCATCCACTTCCATCAGTTACTGGATGAGAGTTCCAGCACGGCTGTTAGGGTGTTTGGCCACCTGATCACCAGACTAGGTCAGTTCAGGCTTTCTCTCAACCATTGCCAGTAGTCCACAGTAGATGTATTATTGTATATAAAACGTCTTTGAATTGGAAGTCTGAAGAACTTATTTTAACACTGATTCTCTTTTATAAATGGAAATATCTTTGTTGTTTATTCGCTGATTTAATGATTGATATCTCAACTTTTAATGTGTCATCATTAAGAACTTACTGGCTCTGTAGCTAGCCATTTATGTTATCAAATTAATATGAATCAGTGTTTGCCATTAATACTTGGAAGCCTATAGTTTGCATGCTATCATCCAGGGGTCCACAATCTTAGGACTGATTATAGATCATGAATGTATTATTATAAATACTTCCTTAGCATTTATATTTCGTAGTTATTTTTCTATTTTCTTTGAATCCTGTGGAGTTGGAACACGTCTCTGGGACTTCCAGTCAACATCAAAGTAACATTGTTCTGTCATTCTCAGCTGTAGGTTCACTAGGACTGTCACAATACCACAGCATAAAAGAAATAATTCTCTATCATTCATTCCACTATACTTGACCAATTCTTTGAAAATATACATAAACATGCATTTGATCACCAACTGAGATAACTTCCCTGTCCTTACCAGCTAATTGCCAATACAGATCCTGTCAGCTACAGTTTTTCAGAACCAGCGACCAGCTCACACAATGTAATACAAAACAGACTGCTAGCACACACTCAACAAGGCCTGGGACAACACAGAGCAGTGCTATACACTGTGCTAATGCTCTTTGGCTCACGCCTGCTGTCACATGACTATGCAGCCCTCTTTGCTAAAGGGTATATAGGAAGTACCTGGCAGTCAGGCATGGGGTCACACATGTTTAATCCCAGCACTTGGGAGGTACAGGCAGGTGGATCTCTGTGAGTTTGAAGCCAAGCTGGTCTTACAGAGTGAGTTCGAAGACAGCCAGGACTGTTACACAGAAAAACACTGTCTTGAAAAATTGAAGAAAATAAAGGCACCTGGTAAGTATTGCTTCCCAGTTTATTTTGCAGCATATTTGTTACTACATGCATTCACTTTTCAGGAATATACTTTAGAAATCAAACTTTAACCAATCAGTGCTTCAGAAAGAAATGGAGTACAGCTATATATCTGTGTCCTTGCTAACATGGACTTTAAATACCTATAGGAAACCTAAAAATATACTATATATATTTTACATGTACATGTTTATATGTTTTTGTATGTTTTCAAAAATGATATAAATATGGCCAATTGCATCTTACTATGATACATGATCACAACCCATTTTTGATCTTTTTTAAAAATAATACTCAAGGAAAGCTAGTTGCTTTTTATGCATTTTTGTTTGAAAAATGAGAAGAGTAAGATTTCCTATTGAATGCTTCAACAAAAGTACTTTGTATTTTGCAATGTTTTATTTCAATACCTCCATTTAGAAAAAAAAAGTCTACATGTGTATTGGGAATTGAATTCACAAGCACATTAAAATTTACCAACATGAAGGTGGAGGAGTTTCACTTCTGCTGATCTTCTAATTGTATCTTTACCAATGAAACACATTTCAGAAATGTTACCCTTGTATAATAATTGATGCTATTCCAGTCAAAATTAGCCACTTTCAAAGTTTTAATATGTCTTGAATTTAACTGAATAACATCTTTCTCATTAAATTTTGTTTCCTTCTCTTTCATCTCTCTTTGGAATATTAATAGCCACAAAATATTATGCTTGCTTTTGCCCTTTACACCAATTTGTGTCTGGATGGGGTTGTTTGTTTTATACTTATTTTATTTTGGACCATATTATTAAGCCCAAATAACCTGTATATTAATATTTTAATATTTCTACATTTTCTCTGTACTTTTACCAACAATGTCCAGGTGTTTCAGCATCTTCGTGTTACCTTTCTTGGTTTTAGAATATATTTATTCATTGTTTTGTATTTGAGCCCAACTTTATTATTTAGTTTCTATTAAGCAATTAATATACTCTATTTGAATTACTTCTGTAATTCACCTAGGAAGGAGAAATATACCTCTGTGATTCCAAATCATGTCTCACCAAAGCATATGATATTGGAGTTATCAAGTTGATTTAATTTACAATCATTTTTAAGCCACTACCATTTGAGGTACACTGAATACAAATCTTCACAAGGGATATAAGAGAAAGGCTCCATCTTTTGTGTATTATGAATTCTTTAGGTAAAAACATGCTCAGAAATATGAATGACAACTTGTCATTAAAATCTCAATCAACGCACACGGCATACAATATTAACACAATGTCTCAGCAGATGCTTATGTGCCAGTCAGTAGGTCTGGGTTTAAAAATGCAACAAAATCATGTTACCTAGACTCAAGGCCTTCAAAGTAGATGCTGGAAGGGTGGTAATCACAGATGTGCTGAACACAAGCAAGATCAAGCATCACACTTTGAGACCAGGCAGCATGAAAATCTAACCTAATCATGGGAATTAGAAAAGGTTTCTGGGTGGTGGTGGCACATACCTTTAATCCCAGCACTCGGGAGGCAGAGCCAGGCAGATCTCTATGATTTCAAGGCCAGCCTGGGCTGTAGAGTGAGTTCCAGGAAAGGTGCAAAACTACACAGAGAAACCCTGTCTCAAAAAAACAAAACAAAACAAAAAAGAAAAGAAAAGAAAAGGCTGCTGGGTAGAGTGTGTGTGTTTACTTTAAGAAGATTGCTAACAAAGGAAGGAAGAACACAGTAACTGAGTGAAAATTGTCTAAGGCATATACTGTACGCACATGAGCACAACCTTTGAAAGGAATAACATTGTAAGTAATAGGTAATTGATCTGGAGAAAATCAACACATCATCTATATTCTCCATGTAGCAAGGAGAACATGGATTGTTGTAAATGACTGAAGAATGAATCACAAGTAGAAGGAACAGCTTAGCAAGTACCAGAAGGAAAACTGTGTGTGCTGTCTTATCATAAAAGAGAAGCTAGTGGATGATCCGGGTATGATGTGGTACAGAGATGAGAAGAGTTGAAAGAACCTTTACATGGAAGGGGCTATTTCCTATAAGGAAGGTAAAAAAGAATAAGAGGAAATTGAGGCTAGAAGAGGATTCCTTGCACAGATACATTCTGACTTGGAGTAGGGTAGTATGGCAGATGCTCTTGGTGTCCTGCCCAAATCCCCTTGGCATCTCCATCCCCATTTCCATACACACCACCTGCTACCTACCACAAGCATCTGTGACATTCCAGCCTTGGGCTTTCTCTGGCCACAGAAGCATGCCTGGTCTATCTGGGGCACAGGCCATAATTTGGGAGCGCTGACTCCATTAACAAGTGAGAGATGGGAAGCAGGAATTGAATGCCTTGGTTGTATTGCCCCATCAGAGGAAAGCATCTATGGAGTATGCTCAGTGCAGCCTTCCACGTATTTCCAGCAGGGAGAAACACCATGCACTTATAGAATCCTTTGTCTAGTCTCTTTCTTCTCCACCCTTACTTCCCAATAAACTTATCTCACCAAGCCTTGTCTTGGGATCTGTTTGTGCAATAGCCCCGTCTGCACAGTACAGTCATTAAGAAAACTGGAGAAGAATGAAAGTTTGAAGATGGTGATGGAGGGACATTCAGGTCAATTTCTGTAACAACTGAGCATCACAATACATATCAAACATTCCCCTGATAAGAAAAGTGCAGCTTGGAAACTGCCTCTTTTTACCACTGCTTTACTTACGCACCACACCAGTAACAGTAACAAACACTGTCCTATATCACATTTACAGAAATAAAACTTCTAGTACTTTTTACATACCTGGGCCCAGTTACTGGTCTTTAGGAACTTTTGATTTACATCTCACAATGAAGGAACACCCAGGGAACCAAGACAGCTCTGCAAGAATAAAGACCCATCATCACTTACCTGAATCACTCATTTTCTAGACAACAGAGCTAAGGTTCAAAAAACAGACACAACTCCAGCAAAGCACACAGGGGACACACGGAGGCCTGGGGCCAAAAGTTGTTTTCCCAGGCTCTGTTCTGTGTGCCTGCCCCCACTATCAGCCAAAAGAGAGAAAACTTTCAAGAAGAACCAGAGACTGTTGCTTTATTGTCAATGTATACATATGCAGATATGGCAACAGCCTAGACAAAAAATACTTTGAAGGAAGTTATCCTAGTAGCAATCAGAGTGGGATGTTTTTCTTCAACTCTAACAAAGTATCTTATTGGAAACTTTGGTGATGTTTCATAAGAGCTCCCCAAAGATACTAATGCCCTAATATCTGACGTATGTGGATGTAATTGGTTGCATGAGTAAGGAGAATTAATTAGGTTGTATGCAGAATAACCTAATGACTTTTTCCAAACTTCCTTAATATTAGTTCTACCATCACCGACCTCCTCTTCTGCACTACCCTCCCATTTCTCTCCCTCTTTAACCCTTCTTCCCCATTATCTCCCCCACACATGTCATATCAGCTGTGTTTTCCTATCTTCTCTTCCTTAAGATCTTTTTTTCTGAATCCAAACCAACAGCCCCTTTCTAGTTGCCTGGATTCAATAGGTACTCCAGATTAAACACACACACACACACACACACACACACACACACACACACACACACAAACATCTAAAGATTATATGCTAAGATCCACATATGAGTGAGAACATGAGACATTTTCCTTTCTGGGTCTGGGTTACCTCACTCGATACAATATTTTGCAGCTCTATTTGTCTGAAAATTTCGTAATTTTATTTATAGCTGAATAAAATTCCATTATACATAGGTACCACATTTTTATTATCCATCATATCATTGATTGATTATCTATAGGCTTGTCAACAGCTATGTCACCTGGAACATACCCCCTCTCATTCAAAAGAGTAGATTTTAGACTGGAAAGTTATGACTTAAAAAATTCTAAAACTGCTGGGCAATGGTGGTGCACACCTTTAATCCCAGCACTCAGGAGGCAGAGCCAGGCGGATCTCTGTGAGTTTGAAGCCAGCCTGGTCTACAGAGCAAGATCCAGGACAGGCACCAAAACTACACAGAGAAGCCCTGTCTAGAAAACAACAACAATAAAAAGTCTAAAACTTGATCTCTTGGCCTATGGTGTTTTCTTGGATTAGAAATATGTGTAAAAGATGCAGTTCAGTGCCCTCTGTTGATGACAAGGTATGCAGCCAGTTGACCTTTGTTACTTATTAGTACAGACAAAATTACTAAAATAATACAAAGAATAGCTGTTAGGTGCTATGAGTATACTAGAGGTGAGAATTGAAAATAAGATCAGGGAAGATGTACTAGAGCTGCATGACTCTAGAAAAAGGCAACAGAGAAAACTAACATTGCATCAGAGTTTCATGAATATTAATGCAGTTGAGTTATGAGAACTAATATGTGTCCACAAATCAGATGTGTAAAAGTGCATTGTTTTTTTTATTGCTGTATAACTGAAATTAATTTCCCCAGGAAGCTCACAGTCTCTACAGTGACAAAACTTAATTTCTTTCAAATCCTGATGTTCTGTAGTGCATCTAAGTTTTAGGGGAGTCTTGCGATATGTTAGTAGAGATGAACTTTGGATCTTGGTCCATTCAGTTTCTCTCCCTGTTTGATTCACATTGCGTATCTTAAGCTACTTGTTGCATTGCTCTGATGAAATTCCTAACAAGAAAAAACTGAATGGAGAAAAGGTTGATTCTAGACAATGACTTGAGGAGACACTGACCATTGTGTTGGAAAGGCACAGGCACAGAAGCAGTTTGCAGCTATGCTGGTGGGACCTTGCTTGCATCAAGCTGCATCAGGAGGCTGAGCTGGTACAAGTGCAGCCAGGCTATAAACTTCAAAGCTCATCCTCCAGCAATCTACTTCCTCTAGCTAGGCTCCACCTTCCAAACACCACCAATGGGAACCAAACATTCAAGTGCATGAGCTTGTTGCGACATTTCATAGTCATATGATAACCTCGGCCATAATACCACACGCTGACTTTCTATGTCATGTTTGTATATTCTGGGCCTGCCTTAACCCCTGATGTGTGAGGCCGTAGGGAAGCTTCAGAGCAGAAGCAGATCAGCTTGCCTAGAGGTCAGTCATGACATTTCATCAGTTCTTTCGCCACAGAAGACCTCAGGGGACTTGTTGCTTTCCCAGTTCCTGCTCTAGAGAATCAGCACTAGTCTCTAATGTGCCTCACATCTGCAGTCACTTCTAGCCTGGGACTCAGGCCACAGTACAGACAGAAGGGCTCTCAGGGAACAGCTAACCTCCAGTGCACCCACTCTCCCCAGGCCACAGACCTCCCCTAGTACAAACTGTGTGATTATGAAGACTAATGCTGGGTAATTATATATCCTTCCTAAATTTTCCTCGAGTTTTGACTGCAAGTTCTGAGAGTCCCCAAAGCCAAATTTTTTAGATATTTCCCTCATTTATAAGTGCTTCAGATACTAGCTGCTTAAACAGAGAAGATGGCATGGATTAACAGCTGCTGGACCAAAAGGCAAGTTAATCAACAATTAATAGGTGAAAATGTGCCTCAAAGGACAGTGAGACAAAGTTTAATTATCATTCTTGCATTGCATGTGTAATATAAGATCAAAATGTAATTAAACATGGAATGGTAGATGACAGTGAATCCATGCAAATACAAAACCATTTCCAAAATTTCATGACAACAATAATGAAATATTAGAGGACCCCTGCCCAGAATCTTCCACTAATAAAAGAAAAGCTTAATACAAATAACTCACAGCACCAGCACCACCAAGGAGCTGAAGCGTGGGCTCCACTCTACTGACCCAGCGGGAGGCTACAAGCAGCATTATCCCACCTATAGCGATTTACCTGCTGATGTATATGTCCCCTGCTGGTCATTTCATTACAATTGTTTTACTGCACCAATCTTTCATACAGTCCCTCCCAGACCTGCATGGTACTTGGGAACTTTTCACACTCGGAACAATGAGGACAAGTTCCAGCCTCTTTATTTGTAATGACCAAAAATAGAGACCCACAGAGCACAAGTGAGGACCAGCGGGGACTGAAGGGCAGGTGGCCTTCTTTAAGCTAAGTTATTGTTCTCCTTTGCTTGGGTTTGTTGGTTCTCTCTCTCTCTCTCTCTCTCTCTCTCTCTCTCTCTCTCTCTCTCTGAACTGGGCCATCCTGATTCCTTTATCAAAGCTGTGTTTCTTTGCAGCTTGAAGCTGTTCTTTTTTGACTTTTTTTCTGTGAGGATCAGGCATCATCTCAACAGATGATAGCATTTGATGGGAACCAAAGAACATTTTATTTGAATTTTATGGAAATGTATTTGCTCCTTCAGTAAACAGCAGCCGTCTGTGGTTTGAGTTAGTTTTTCTTATATAACAATCTCAGTTACAGAAAAAGCATTTCTTAAGAGATAATTTCTAGGCTACAAACACAATTTTAATTAAGTAGAAGCCATTCAACATAATAGACTCTACAAGTCACTGCTTGGTGGATATCCTTCTCAGGTCAAAAATGATTTGGTAAAGCAACTTCCTGAAATGATATCCATTTTCAGGCTCACTATATCAAGCAATTGAGATCTGAATGAATTTCTGATTAGTAGCCTGCTGTTAAATGATGCAACATAAAAGGCTAAATGTCATTTAATTGATAGGCATCTAAAACCCCAGCTTGCTTTATACCTTTAGCAAATGAGTGTCCTTCAAAAACAATGATGTGATCCTTCATTGTCAGTACCAGAATTCGACTCTGGCACAAGGAGAATTGGCACCCAGGTATCTCTCCCTCAATAACTTGGGGACAGACTTATACTCCCCTGTTGAGTATTATGTATTGAGCCTCTACAGGGGACAAGTAACCATGCTAAGCATTATCCGGATCTAGAAGGGATAATATGAAATCGTCCTTTCCTTTAAGCAGCTAAGTATTTCCATAGATGTGATATTTCAATGCCTTATTTCTAGAGGCAAATTACAGACTTACAACAGACATCTCGCTCCTCTCTTCTACGCTCCTGCTGAACTTCCCAGTCACCTCTGACTCCCAGTTCTGAGTTGGAGGCTCCTCCTTTAGCAGGAGCACCTTCCTGCAGTCCATTTGTGGCCATTTTTCTTTACTTATAGCACAAATGAGGTAAAATTTGAGAAATTACATGTAGTTACTTGAGAAGTACTTAAAGGAGAAATGAGTCACATTTACCCAGGCCTAAGATGACAAGATGGCGTGGTTTAGCACACAGATGTTTAGGGAGTCATCTGCCTGCCCAGCTCCTCCCCTCATTCCACGTACATTTGGTCACCTTTAAACCTGAACAGTTTGGGAACTCACTCTAGGACTTGTGGTATCATCCAACAAAGGATGAAATGATTGTGATCACAGCTTTTGACGTCATACAGAAACCAATTCAAACCCCAACTTTGCAGTGTATTTCCATGGATTGCAACTTGTAAACATCTACAACCCTTTGGAAAGTTGTGTTAATAAGGTCCTCTTTATGATTTTTTTCATACTAAAAAGAAATAACAAACACTTAGCATATTCCATACCTAAATGGACAATTAATGTAATGCCCTCTGGCATCTGTTGGTACCTGTACACACATGGTACACATAATCTCACAATGGCATATATACATACATACATTTTAAGGAAATAAGTAAAATCTAAAAAAGGAGAGAATGATACCTCATAGTTTTTTTATTTGATTAGGATATTTTCTATTTTATTTGGAAGAGTTTATCATATAAAATCACTGTTACAGGTAACTTATTTGCATTAGGACCCCTGAACTTAGTGCCTAAGGAGGGTAATGACTAAATCCTAAGGAATTCTCCAGCTCCTCCTCCCCTTCTACATGGAATCTATGTTCTATGCCATGTGATATACAATGGGCTTCTGAGATGTGCGATGTTAAGTGATGTAATCAGTATCTGATGGAGATTGGGTGTACTAGGAACTTACCTGATCAAATACTGCAGGTGATGCTGAATCTGGGAACAGCAGAGACAGTGGTCTGTCTGAAACAGAGTCTGGGGCCAGGTGCATCACATTTCTGTGACAAGCCCTGCAGGGCCCATCACAGTCTAAATGATGATGTCTAAAGAGAAGGGGAAGTCAGCTAGCTGTGCTGCTAGCCCCACCTAAGGGTCTCTGGCCTTAAGCAGAGCCCTGACATAAGAATCGTGCCAGCCAAAACAAGACTTGGGTTAACAATCTAAAACCATCTGAAAAATAGCTCTAAAACCATTTCTAATGAGGTTGTAATTATGTAAGGGTTAAAGAGAAAGAAATAAATACAGAGGGACAAACAAAATCTTGGCACAAGAAGATGCAGCTTGTGAGGTCCTTGGTGGTGAAATGGGTGCTTGCTGGAGTGAATCACAGCCACAGCTGCCAATCACAGCCTGGCCATGCCAGCCTCCCCTGATGATTACCTGCCATCTGGGTTCTCGGCCACTCCCATCTGAGGACCAATCAGTCACTAGGCCTAACAGAACGAAGAGCTTTGCCTCTGCTCACTGCAAGAGGGGTCTGGACAGTGCCCAGTTCTGTCTAAGTCATTGAGCTTGGAGGTCAACAGAAGCCTGTATGCCAGGAAGAATATTACATTTCAGGTGCCCTATCTACTCCCATGTCACAGCCAGCTAGTCAGGTCAAGTTTGCTGTGCTAGTAGTCTCCTTTGTGAGTATTTAACCATCAGTGATTACTAGAGTTCAAATTGGAAATGGATTTCATAGGCCTGTGCTTTAAAGTCTTGTCCCTCAGCTGGGAATGCTGTGGGCCCTATATATAATGGGGCCTGGATAACAGACTTAGTTTACTAAGGGCTCAGTCCTTGGTTCTAGACAGCCTTCTGTTTGGGGGTGCACCAAGATGTGAGAAGGCCCCATTGCAAGATCCCACCTTCCCAGACTGAGAGTTTTTCTCATATTTTATATATTACAATGGACTGCAAACCTGTGAAGTGTGAGCTAAAGTAGATTTCTTGACTTCCAGAGTTCACCAACTCCTGGTGAGGGAATGGTGCCGCCCATAATGGGTTGAGTCTTTCCACATCAGTAAACAATCAGGGAAGTCCTCCATAGACACAATGCCCAGGCCAACCTGATCGACATAATTACTCATTAAGACTCTCTTCCCAGGTGATTCTCAATCATATGGGGGTACCAGTCAAAACTAAATAGCATGGTATCAAAACCCAAACATTGTCAGGGCATTATGAGCAAACCACCAAACACATATATAAAGCCAGACTTGAAGTCATTCACTCTTTCTCCGGGTATTTTATTACTACAGTTGTAGGTCACTTAGAGGAAAGAGTACTTACTGGCTGTTGTGTGGACGTATGAGGGTTAGGGCTCTGCCATCTACCAGGCTTGCAACAGAGACCTCTAGGTGCAAAGAAAGAAGTTCCAAAGAAAGCTTAATGAGTGCAAACAGCCTTCTGCTCTCCTCTCACTCCATCTCTCTTCCAGCCTCAGGGTCTCCTTAAGTCCAAGAGATGACTGGCTTCTTTCTCTTTAAAAAATGTCATGTTATGTGCAATATTAATAAAACATAACAAATTTATTGATAAAACAAGGTCAATAAAATATGGTAATAACACTCTACCAGGAATGTGAAAATGAAATAAGCTCCATTGAGTACCATTTGATGTTTCTAAGCCCAGACTTCGTAAGCTATCAAGTGAAAAAAATACATTGGGAGGGTTCTAAATCTGTTTACAGTGTTGACATTTTTAGATCTGTCTCCATTCTTGCTAGCTCTGCTTTCCTTCCCTTTATTTATCACTTATGAAACAACGTCTCTCTCTGAATCTATATTACTTCCTGGGAACAACAGAAAGTCCTCCCATAGTTCTACTTTTTTTTTAAATTCTGATTCACAAATGCAAGTATGTAGGTAGATGGGAGGTAGGTAGGTAGATATTGGAAACAGAGATACCTAAGTTATTGATTAATTGATTAATTAGCATTTCCTGTTCTAAATCATATGTTCACCTTTCTATACCTCTACCTGGGTATCTCAAATTCACCTCACAGGTTCATGTTCAAAAACCCTCCTCTAGTCTTGTGTCTCTCTGAGCAACTAACAGTAAAAATAATAACTCAGATTCTAAAATCAAGAATGGGGAGTTTTCCTTGAAATGTCTTCTAAGCAGTCAGATTCTTCCTCTGTCATCCTGATGCCTTTATCCCATCATCAAGGCTACCACAAGAGTGAGTTTCCTAAAGTCCAATCTTACGATTTTAATAACCACACACACAGTGGTCATTTTGTTTTAAAATTACACTCAATCCATGTTTATTGCTGCCAGCACCTCCTGACAATCCCCTAATGTCCCTCCATCACCTACACATACTTCTCAATGTGGACAGCCATTTCCCAGGAGACCCAGTAGTAAGCCAGCATAACTGAACACCCAGAGTAATCAAATTCCAATTTCACTTGATGCCAAAATTCCCAATATTGCTGTAATGAACACCACTCGGAGGAGAATTACAGTAGAATAAAAAAAATATCTCCCTAGAGGGAGATGCCAAATGGAGTTTTCACTTGCCGTAGTTCACTTCAGGCCATGCTCCCAAAGCCATGGTCAAGGGCAAGATGTTCTTCAGCTTTGGAGTTGTTTAGACAAGTAAGGAAGAAAAGCAGGCCTTCTTACTGAAGCGTTAGTAATTCTGCATCATCTCATCCACACTCTGACCTCACTGCCTCACCCTCTTCTTCCACTCCTGTGCCACCTAGGGCTTATCTCAACCTACTGTTATTCATGCATAAAGGTTCAAGATAGGAGAGGGTACACAATATGGTGGGGGTACTGAGTCATTTGTGAAATAAGCTTGGTGGATTTGGTTGGAAGTAGAAAGATGATGCATTTAGGATGAGGTTTGAAAGAATTATTCATGGGCTATGCCATGAAGAACATCACCTATCAAAATAATACTTATCCCTGTTAGTAATGGGGTGCCTCTAGGTGTTTCAGATAAAGGAGTGACAAGTCTACCTGTCGTTTAGAGGTAAAAGCTCTGGCCTACATCGTGGTACTTCTGGTGAAAAAAATGGTATATGTGAAAAGCTAGAGAGCAGACTCCAGGCCATGGTCCTGATAAAATATGAAATCCCTAACAATTACCAACAAGTCAAGCATGGGAATACAAGCCACACATTTAACTCTCAAGGGTTGGTGTTAAAAGCAAAACAATTCAACCATGAAAGGAACGGTGATAAAGATTCATTTGGTGAGCATCTTGTAGTTCAATCTTTCAGATGCTCTGGTTAATGAAAGCACATCCATATTTTTTTAAGCCTCAACATTTATAAATTTAAACAATAAGGCAGATCACAGTATGTCACATTATAGACACTGAGTGCCCAAGATCAAGCTTCTGCACTAGTTTCAGGCATTTTACTCACTTTATGTGCATTCTGGTTACAGTGCTTACAGGATGGTTACACTGAAGACTTATTCCAGATGGAGACCCTTAATGTATTATTTCAAAACCACTATTCAAAGATGCCTTCTAAAAGAATGCTCTGTCACTGTCACTCAATACGGTTGCAACAGCAAGTTCCATTCCCACAATACCCAGAGGTTCTGTGCACACATGTGGTCTGATAAACTCATCAAAAAATTTTTTTGCATGTCAATTCCTCTACTTTAGGATTTAGTAAATTCTTCACAAATAGATAACTGCTATCACTCCATATCCTTAGCATCCTGCCTAGTGCTTGACTCATACAAAGAAATCAAGAACTTATTGGATGAATACGCTAGAGAATAAAAATCTCAAAGAAATCAGACATACTACTCTGATCTATCAAACCTACAAGGACACACAAGCCCATTTCATAACCCATATCCATGCTGTAAGATTAGATGTGCCTTCTATAAATTTGACTTTGCAACTAAAATATTTATTTCCCACAAGTGCTAATATCATTAGCAAACATTTTATATTTGTAGGGAGATTAAGAAGCAATCTTGCAAATATACAATTGTTTTGAAATTTAATTCTCTAATAACATTATACAAAGTGAGCAGAAGAAGTTTTAATATTTCTTCTTTCGGCTAGGGGAAAGGTTAGGGATTTAGTTCTGTGGTAAGAGCCTGTCTAAACAGCACAAGACTCTGAGATTGATCCTTGGCACCAGGGAAGGAGAAAACAAAAAGATATAGGACTTTAGGGTTGGAGATACATCTCAGTGGTAGAGCTTACTGTGTACAAGACCCCTGTGTTTAGTCCACACCACCAACATGCATCTGCATTCCCTCTTTAGAGAGCTGGAAGCTGAAAATAAAAGTACATGTGTGAATTTCTTAACTCCGCCACTGACCTTCTATTAAATTGCCTTTATTCCTGTTATTAAGAAATTTAACTTAAAGCAATATCTAGGGCAATATTTAAGGACATGAATGTAAATGTGCATGGATTTTATTTTATTTTCTTGAGATGAGGTCTCATGTATCACACTCTGTTCTCTCAAACATCCAGATAGTAAAGAATGACTTCGACCTTCTGACCCTCCTGCCTACGCCTCCTGGGTGCTAGGGTTACAGGTTTGAACCACCTATTTAAGTAGTGCTGGGGAATGAAAGTGGGGCTGTGTTCATGCTAAGCCAGCATTCCACCAACTGAGCTAGAGCCCCAACCCATGCACAGATTTTGATATCCAGGCTCCTGAACACACACTACCTGCTCAAAGGAAAGAAACACAACTTTCTGCTTACCCCAACCTAATGCCTCAGTGACTTGAAGAAAGTACAGATGCGAGAGAGGAATGAAAGTCCAGATCTTCCTTTAATGGATGGGTTAAAAACATCCCCCAACCCTCAAAGTTCTAGGATGTGTCTGCTCTGCTCTCATGAGTTCATCAGTACTCTCCACAGCTCTCTCAAGAAAACCAGTGGTGTATTAACCACTAAAGACATGTTGGTTGTTTATTTTTTTCCATCCGGAATATCTTAGAATTTTAGAATGGAACTATTATGTATATTTGTGTGTGTATGCAAATATATATGAGTTTCCTAACTCGTAAAAGTAAACCTTTAGGCAAACTTTTTTTTTTTTAGAGCTGAGGACCGAACCTAGGGCCTTGCACTTGCTAGCCAAGTGTTCTACCACTGAGTTAAATCCCCAGCCCTCCTTTAGGCAAACTTTAAACAAAGGAAAAAGCTATCTCAAATGCAGTGTAAAATATGAAAATATATACATATCTGTATATGCATGTGTAGTAAGCATGAGCAAGGGAAATAAATTTGCATAAACATAACTTTTCAATGACAAATGAGAGCAGTAAAAACTATAAAGAACTGGAAGGATGGCTCAGAAGTCATGAGCACTTGCTACTCATTTAGAAGATCTGAAGTCAGTCCCAGCACTTATATCAGCAGCTCACAGCCACCTGTCACTCCAACTCCAGGAGATCCAATGCCCTCTTGTGGCCTCCTTCGACACATCTACACACACACACACACACACACACACACACACACACACACACACATACACACTTAAACTGAAACAAATCTTTTAAAATAAAGCCTATAACATAAGTAACACTTAGTAAATGGTCTTTGGATGCATGTGTAGCCAAACAAATAAGTAACTTTTCCCTTTCTTTTAGAAAGACATTTTATTTCTTCCAATAGCCTGTCTTACTTTGTGCTTCATCATTACCTTTGAAATGCGGACAATACTTCAACGTGGCTTCATACATTAAGGATCGGACATTATCCACTAGTGGACCTTTACACCGTGCCACACAGTGTTTAAGTGAATTGCCATCACAATCACATTTAAATGATTAAGTGTTGTCATCCGTGCTTTACAGATGATAAAAATAAGGTCCAGGGGAAAAACGAAAGCCACTTGTTTGGATTCAGTCAGCTCTTGTCAGTTGCCAAGTTCTGATTTCCATCCAGATCTGTCTCATTTACAAAGCTGGACCATGCTCACTGCACTGTGCTTCTTTGCAGAGTGTCACCATGTGTGTGCAACTGTATCTTGGGGGTGATTTTGATCTATAGGCTGTGTTTACAAGAGCAGCATCATGTGTATATACATATCCCTAAAGTGGCATTTATTCTTAATAGTCTTTACACTTCAGGCAGTAGCAAGTATTAAAAAAAAAAAAAAAAACCAAACAAACAAACAAACAAAAAAAACCCAGCAGTTCAGAGAGTTCCTGTGCATCCTCTCTGACCCCTACTTTCGCTGTTATGTGCCCCTCATGTTCATTTGGTGCATTGGCTACAATGCATAAACCAGTAACAATAGTTTATCAGAGTTTTGCAGTTCTATTGATACAGCAACTATGCATGTCCAGTTAAATGGATGAGGATGAGTTTTATTTCACTATTGCTAATCTTAATGGTATAGTGCTTTTTAATTTGAATCAATTATGCCCATTTCTGATATATAACAAAAGTACAGAATTTTATCGACTTTATATGCTCCAACTCTATACTCTTGCTTATTAGGAAAATATGTTTTAGCATTATAACACATCTTTTCCCACAGACTATCTGAGAGTTCCCAGAAAGTGGCATCTTCCTTACAAAAGAACTTTCAGCACTTAATTCTCTATAGTATATTCTAGAATTCATATTAAAATTATTTTTGCTTATTTCTCTTTAAAAAGACTATTTGCCAGATGAAATATTTCTATACATATATTTCATGGGTTATTTTTAATTAAAAATTGCCATGTTTTCCCAAACTGCATAGTTGGAAACAAAGAAATTGAACTTTATTATTATAGATGATGATTATGAATGAGCAAATATGCTTTGGGGAAACCTGCTAATGACTCCTTTTATCATTACTACAAAATACAGTGCCCAGGGTGCTCAGTATCTTTTTGCCATGGGTATGTAATGTAAGCTTCCTCTGGCACAGTTGCCCTTTGTAGAAGTACTGATTGGGATACCCACTGGAGATAGAAGTGAGAGCTGCAGGCCATGTAATAGAAATGGATAGAAATGGCCAAGTTGGAATGTCTCATACAAAATGGTCTCACTATGTTGATGGCTGTAGCTGTTCATGAAAAATCTATGTGTATCAAAGGAGTAGTTTCCTCAAAATGTAAACCTCTTATTTGTTTGTCCATTTCTTTTATTTAATTGGCTATCCTTGTTTATTGGCTAGCCTCCCAGTGGTCCACATACGAACAAGAGAAACAAAATTTGCTGATGCTATGAAGAAGAGATCCATTGTTAATCACTGTAGGGAGATTATGTAGTCTGTCCCTGAAATCTTTTCTTGAAATGAAATGTGACGCTCTTCTAATTGTTTTCAAGTTACATGGAATGGAAAAAAAACCAAAATTCTGTTGTCATACAAGGGACATGTATAACTTTTAAATTTTTTCAAATACTGCCAAAAATATTTTTGTTGCTGCGGCTTCAGTTTTCAGAGGCTAGAAACCTTCAAACCCAGACCACTACCTTCTTTTTAAATGTAGAGTTAATTTTTCAAGAACACATTGTTGTAAGTTTGGGGCATTCATTCTAGTTTGTTGTTTGTTTGTTTTAGACAGATTACCCTATGCAGCCTGGGATAGCTCCCACTTGTGTCTTCCTGTCTCAGTCTCCCCATGCATCACCCTTCATGGTTCCAAACTATTTGCTGAGCATTTTTAGGTTGGGCAATTGCTTAAAGGTATGGTATCTGATCTTACATACAGACATGGTAAGGACAAAAGAAGTAGAGTAAATAAATAAATAGGAATAAACTATAAAAGTTAGTTTTTGAGTAGGAAACTCTGTCACTGACAAATTAATGCATAACAGAGTCAGTAACAGAGAAACACATAAGTCTGACTGATATACATGATCAATTAGGGAACAGAAAAATAGTATCTGGATATATACTTCAATGGCATGTGAATCTTCTGCATGCATTGTTATTGCAATTGCATTGACTCTTTGCTATTAAACTCATTCTCTAGGAAGTAGATACTTAACTGTGTGTCCCACATTTTCCACAATCTCTTCATTTGTTATTAAGAGTCTGAGAGGAGATGATTATTTACAAAGGATGATAAATTTATTTATGCTATTCCTAGATTTTTATTGCATCATGAATTGATCTAGAAAACAGCTCCTAGATCTTCAACCTCAATACTTTGTATTATTAATAATTCAGGTGGGCAATTAAATATCTTTAAGTATCTAATTTTAATAAGTTAAATGTTTCTACCAGTTCTTGTACAGACTATACAAATAGTGCAATAAGAAAAGCAATATCAAAATCAGATACAAGACAATAGGCTATTCACATTCCCAATTTTAAAACTTTATTTGAGCTGTTTGAAGGCATATGACAAAAGTTCGGTTCGTTGTCTTTGCTTCTATGTTGAATGATGTGTCCTGAAAGATAGAATAAAGTAAGCAATTCTAACATGTATTCAATATCTCTGGCATATTCTCCAATCTCCTTATGGATGGCTACAATATTAGAGATCAGCCTTCTGAGAAAACATTTCCAAAGGCATCAAACATTGTCAACTACATATATATATATATATATATATGTATGTATGGATCAGGCAAGCCCAGAGACCCCTAAAGAGGTAAATAAAATATGAGTAACAAAAAGAACAAGCTAATGGGAAGAATGCTGAATTCAAGTCTCAAATCACGTTAACCCAGCAACCTTTGAAATATCCCTTTATTTCTATGAGTCGCAGCTTAAAAATCTGTTCTAAAATTCCAAAGGGCATTTTTGTGAAATAAGATTATGTAACAATAAGAACCACCAAAGCATTGTTAAGATCGTCAAAAGGGAAGGGAAGCTGTGACAAATAATTAGCATGTTTCTTCTTCCTCCTCCTCCTTTTCTTTCTTCCTTCCTTTCTTCCTTCCTTTCTTTCTTTCTTTCTTTCTTCCTTCCTTCCTTCCTTTTCTTTCTTTCTTCTTTCTTTTAGTTTCAATTGCTCTGCAATCTGTTTACTGAGTGTCTGCTATGTTCCTGTGAGAAACACTAGGGACAGGCAAAGAGAGTGACATGAACCCTGACTAAAGAAATCTCAGGGTGACATATCCGGGAGCTATTTTGAGTACATTTATAAGTAGAACTGGAATGAGCCCTACTTGGTTTACACACAGCTGTATCATTTCAGGTAAGAACTCACACTGTGGTGGGCAAGGCTGGCAGTAGTGACAGTGAATGAGAATGCAGCTCAGAGCAGGATTGACAATTGACTCCCGTATTTGGCACGGCATGGTATAATGAACTGGTATCCTTGTGACACAAACCAAAGCACTAGAATCAACAGGTACACAGAAGGAAGCAAATTCTAGGGAATATTTGAGAAAAGGGGCAACAGGAAATGACGGTATGAAAGTGAGATAAGATGTGCTTTACATAATCATCTCTGACAGTAATGATGGACACATGCCCTGAGGTTGGACCAACAGAAATATGACTCAGAGTAAGACTTGATGCAAGTGTGAAGAATGGGGAGAAATGCAGCTTTAATTAATTTCACTTCTGTGCAAAAGTAGCTGGTACCAATTTGGCCAAGGGTACAATAGGCACAATAGCCCATCAAAGGTCTGGATTGTAGTAGACTAGTAGTCTAGCACTTGATTGAAGAGGTGAAATATACTAAACTAAAAGCCATGTTTACTTCATACCTACTTTGTGACTGGCATATTTAATCTTTACCAAAATTAAATAAAGATGACACCACCTCATTCTAAAGATGAGAAAAGTGATGCTCAGAAAAATTGAATGCTATAACTACCCACCCATCTTCACAACAAAGGGTCAAAACTAGGATTGGACCTTCATGTTTCATTGTACTTTAAGGGCTGCATAATTACATGTTTTCAAAGTGGTGAAATTCACCACTGCAAATGCTAAGAAGAAACAGCTAAAATGGTACATATAAGAAACAGAAGAGGATGCATTTCAGTGAGATATTTGAGCCTTCTAGCCAAACCTTGTGGTTTTCTCAGGCTCAGCTATTAGTTGTTAATGTCCCTTAGGCTGGCCTTCAAGACCTAAGGGGGAAAAAGCCAACTTACCTTTTAAGTTTGGGAATCAAAGAAGTATGTATTATTTTAGATGACTCTCCCAGTGGTAGTATGAGTAAAGAATTTTCTTTAATTAAGATTATCATCACAAATGCTTACCTCTCCAAACATTTACCCTTTCAAGTCTGACAAGAATGGCTTTTTCACTTGCAATATATCAACTTCTCCTCAACTTCTTTACTTCTACAAGCAGCCTTGAACACCATAGGGCTAAGGAAAGCACAGAATCCTTTCCCTATAGGATTGAACCCATGAGTGCCGAATATTCAAAACCACAAATAATGAATCCAGGGTCAGAAGACCTTCGGGGAGGGCAGGACTTTACACCTGAAGAATGTATTCTTTGTATGATGTGGAAATTGCTCTAATTACATGCTTTTGCCTGGGTTCAAAGCTCTGATTTCTCAAGACTAACCCCCTTTGTAAGTACACACGGTGGTAACAGTACTCTGCTGATGGGCTTTTGGTAACCACAAAGCCAGGAACACGACAACAGAACTAATGTTGCTCTGTAAATCAAGCCATCCCAACTGGCAAGTTCAAAGGATTATTTGTTCCCTCGGTTTTGTTTTCTTAGGGAGACAGTTAAAATTTGCATCATTGCATGTTTTAACATGCCAAGTGCTAGAATATAAATATCTTCTCCTCCAATCCCTCTGTGTGTGTGTGTGTGTGTGTGTGTGTGTGTGTGTGTGTGTGTGTGTTTACTCTCATATGAAGACAGCGAGCATCAGGTCTGGAATCAGACAACTTAAATTCTCATATAAACCCTGTTACTGATTCCTGTGTGACCTTGGAAAAGAAACTTGACCTTTCTACCCTTGATATTTCCTAATCCAAAAAGTAATACAATTGATCTATAGTATATCAAAATCATAGGACATCCTAAAATCATGCAGACATGATATTTTTAATGGGAAGGTGATAAATGCATATTTTCTCAGGGACCAAATAATTTAATTCATTGCTTTAGAAAACAATGTGTGCCACATGCTGGATTGCTCCTCTAAAATACATTATCTTTATCCCAGTCTAATTAGTAGCTCTTGTCTAAGTCTTGAATTATTTCAACTATACAGCGTTGTACTAGAAGTTTCAATATAGAGCTCACAGAGTGTGGCTATGTGCACTATAATAAAATCTGAAAGACATGAAACATTCTGAATTTCATACAAAGTCACAAGTAAAAGAAACACAAGGAGAATAAAATGACATTGCTAAAGATACAAGTATTTTTGCAGAAATAACATATTTTTATGGCAGTCTATCTCTTTTTATTCATTCCAAACACAGGAAAAAGGTATTTCAAGTTACTGATTAACTTCAACACACTGATCTTTGTTTCTGTCTAAGGTCCACAGAAATTGGCTAGATGTCTTTTATCAAACAGAAAACTGTTTTTTAATGCTTTTAAAGGCCAGATTTTCTATTATCCTGAGCTATCAGACCAAACCTCATTTGGTTGCAGTATACATAGTTTATTTTCCCAGAGACTAGGAATTTCTAAAGGAATGTTTTTTCTAACTGCATGGCTGTGTTCATTTTCAGAAAGAAATTTTAATGTCTATGAGTTACCATATCCTTTCTCCTAATATTCTTCACTCTTAATAAGTAAGTAAGAGCCATGAGCAGTTGATCCTATAACTAATGTGCTTCGCATCATTGTTGGTGTTGGCTGTGAAGTCAGGAAAAGTGGGGGAAGGGCCTCTTCACCAGGCACTTTGACTATTTATAGAAAAGGGCTTTAGTAGGAACATCGAAACTGATGCAACAAATGACATTGTCATGACATATGAGATATTACAATGTTAAGGAAAAATATATAAGAAGGTATAAAGAATGCACCTGCCATTATTGTACAACCACACTAGAAAAAGCAGGAGGCTTTAGTAGAGACTGAGAAAACAAGTAAGTCAAGGCAGCTCATTTCCAAGTATTTTGATATAATATAAACTGCAAACACACTGACTTAGAGCATCATGCTGTAATAGACGTGGATCACTGTTCAGACTGCTGATACATGAGTATCCTAGGTTACATTAGTTCTGTTGTTTGTGTTCTGACTGAAGCCTATAGCATCTATGGTGGTAGTTTGTTTGTTAATAATTCCCTGAACACCGTACCTAATCTAGCAACCCAGCAGAGATCATGTTTTTGTACAGCCTGCTGGGCACATTCCCAAGGCTGTCCCGCATACCTGTTGAATGGACACAGCCACAATTAAATCCCCCTTCTCCTTTCCACTGAACTGCTTCTCTCACCTGCCATTTTCCACCCCTTGCTTTCCAAGACCAAAAAGGTCCAAGCACAATGATTTCTTCTTTATGTGAAAGTTCTCTACTTGATAATTAGCAAGTCCTAATCATGATCACTCTTGCTCAGAAATTCTTCTTTAGACTGTTCTTCCATGCCACAAGTTTCCCTTATTTCATGTCTCCATCAAATGTCAACTAAATGACTACAGAGTTCCTCTAATTCTACTGTATCATTCTCATTAAACATCCTCCACCCAGATTCCAAAATTTTCTTCCTTTAAAAACAAAATAGAAATAGATTCCTGTTATTCATCTGGTTACATTTTCAGATATCTACATATTACACAAGGGGAAAACAAATTCACAAATACAGCATGAAAGAACATTTTAAATGTGACTAGAATGTATTAGTTTTTTTCATCATACCATCAGTTCAAGGTGCATTATTCTGATCATATTCTATATAGATGGCCTTGAACAACAGCCACCTATGACCATTGTCCATGCTGTTTCTCTGTCTTGAAATTTCTTTTTCATTACTGACATCAGAATCCAACAAGGCCATGGTGAACACAAATGCACAGCAGCCCTGGATACTTACACAAGGCCTGCAAAAGACTGGACTCTTCAATATTTTTTCATGGATGAATAAGTGCCCATGAGGCTCCACTCTCTCCTGGGGAGCTATTCCAAGTTAATGGTTGTCATTGGGGTTGGTGTGTGTGTGTGTGTGTGTGTGTTTGTGTGTGTGTGTGTGTGTGTGTGTGTGTGTGTGTGTGTGTTTCAATGTTGCAGACATTGGTCAGATGTCTGTGCTCCATTGAATGACTCCTTCTCCAAGTTGACATTAGAAACTTGAATCAAAATCAGTGGCTCAAAAAGCATTTTTAAGAGATATGAAAGTAGAAAGTATATGGTTGGGAAGAAGATGAGGTTCAGAGGAAGAGGATGAGGTTCAGAGGAAAGAGGAGAGCATAAGTGAAGAGATTCCCAATACATTTTGTATATATGTGGATTATTTTAAAGGGGAATTTCACTTTTTCTAAATTTAAATACCTCTTCATCCTTCCAGATATATGAAAAAATCAAGTTTTCCATGACAGAAGAATTTTGCCCAGTATCCATAGCAAACATTGCTTCTACCTTTCTTCCACAGAACCCTAATTTTATTGCAACCTCACCTGTTTATGCATCAGAGGCCTTTTATTAGACAACAAAACTCTCAAGGGTAAGGGACTGATTCCATTGACCTTTCTATTTCCCGTGTCTCTAATTAGCCTGGTAAATGGCATGTGTTCAATAAATGAATGACTGATTATCACTTCTGGATACTGTACAAATAAGTAATTACCCTTTAGAAATAATCACAATCCATCTGCAAGAGCGTGAATTGTTGAATCCAAGATTGCAAAAAGCACAGGGACAAATAGCCAAACAAATGGAAGCACATGAATGATGAACCAATGGCTGTGGAGCCCCCAGCTGGATCAGGCCCTCTGGATAAGTGAGACAATTGAATAGCTTGATCTGCTTGGGAGGCACCCAGGCTGTGGGACCAGGATCTGTCCTTAGTGCATGAGCTGGCTGTTTTAAACTTTGGGCTTACACAGGGACACTTTGCTCAGTCTGGAAGGAGGTGACAGGACCTGCCTGTACTGAATCCACCAGGTTTAAATGAATCACCAGGGGTGCCTTGATCCTGGAGGAGATGGGAATGGAGGGGAGGGGCTGGGGGGAAGGTGGACGTGGGGGCAGGAGGGGGGAGGACAGGGGAACCCATGGCTGATGTATAAAATTTAAAACACATAATAATAAAGAAAAAACAATAAAAAATTTAAAAAAAGAAATAATCACAACCCAGACCACAGCAATACACAATACTTCATGGAGAATAAGTAAGAATTCAGAATCATCTAGAAGGATTGTTTTGAAAGAAAATGTAACTATGCCTGTGTAAACAATATAGCTTTGACAGGAAAAAAAGAAGAAAGAAATTAACTAACATATTTATGGTAGTGTGAAATCAAAAGTCTAATATGGAAGTGAGGTTAGGGACACTCATTCCCTCTAAGCTTGGCGATCTCCCTCTTAGGGGTGGTAACTGAAGCTGTGGAATAGGATGAGGGTATCAAGGGATCTGGTGTCAAGAGCGAAGACTGCATACATAATCCATGTTGACTCTCAAATTCCTCCTAAGGGTTGCACATCTGAAACTTCCTCCTGTTTGTTTACTGGCATACATGTTGACCTCTTAACTCTGACATGTCTCATTGCTGACAGTCTCTGATTCATACACAATCAAGAAGAAAGTCATTTAATTCTCAGCGTGCTTTTAATTGGTTGAGATTTCCAGTTTTCCTGGGTATTGTGCTCAAATGAAAGATGAAGGTGAAGAAAATACCAATGTGCTGGTCTGCCTTTCTAATTTTATGCACACTTCTTCTTTTCTCATTCCTTTGAGTAAGTGAAATTGTGATTCCAATTATCTGCCAATTATTGGGGAAAATTTTGTTTTCCTGATAAATGAAACTCACATCTTGGTATGTTTGATAAAATTACAGCAATATGCCTCCTAAATTCAACTTGTTCCTTACAATATTTTTCCTTATTCTAGTTAATAAGAGATAGTTCTTAAAATGGTTTGAGATAGGAGAAGTTGCCATCAACTCGAAACAAGAAAGCATTTCTATTCTAGTAGGCCCTTCATATATTGCATTTCCAATTACTTAATAGAGATTTGAAACATCCAATTCTCATCAGTTTCACACGGCAAAATGTTGTGGATCTTACACATAATAAAACTAGGGGAAAAAATTGTAATGGGAGTGGAAGAACAAACATTTCCTCCTTTAAAAATCTCTATTATTTCACATTAATTGTGTCATATGATATCCTCAATAGTTGAGTGACTTAAAGAAAACTAATAGATCCTGGATTTTATAAAAACCCTGGGACTGGATATGAGAAATCTTATAATCAGAGACATGAGAGTCTAAAAAAGAGTCCTTTCTATTATCCCAGTGGTAGTCGGGGCCTGTGATTGATTCTTGTTGAGTATTATTCTTTCCAGATCTGTGAAGAATTGTGTTGGTAATTTGATGGGGATTGTGTTGAATCTGTAGATTGCTTTTGGTAAAATTGCCATTTTTACTATGTTAATCCTGCCTACCCATGAGCTTGGGATTTCTTTCCATTTTCTGACATCTTCTTCAATTTCTTTTTTCAGGGACTTAAAGTTCTTGTCATATAGGTCCTTCACATGCTTAGTTAGAGTAACCCCAATGTATTTTATATCATTTGTGGCTATTGTAAAGGGTGATGTGTCTCTAATTTCCTTCTCAGCCTGTTTGTCTATTGTATATAGGAGGGCTACTGATTTTTTTGAGTTGATCTTGTATCCTGCTATGTTGCTGAAGATTTTTATTAGCTTTATCAGTTCCTTGGTTGAATTTTTGGGGTCACTCATGTATACTATCGTGTCATCTGCAAATAGGGAGAGCTTGACTTCTTCCTTTCCAATTTGTATCCCCTTAATCTCTTTATGTTGTCTTATAGCTCTGGCTAGAACTTCAAGTACTATATTGAATAAGTATGGGGGGACAACCTTGCCTTGTTCCTGAGTTTAGTGGTATTGTTTTGAGTTTCTCTCCATTTAATTTGATGTTGGCTGTTGGCTTGCTGTAGATTGCCTTTATTATGTTTAGGTATGTTCCCTGTATTCCTGATCGCTCCAAGACCTTTATCATGAAGGGGTGTTGGATTTTGTCAAATGCCTTTTCTAAATCTAGTGACATGATCATGTGGTTTTTTTCTTTGAGTTTGTTTATATGGTGTATTACATTGACGGACTTTTGTATGTTGAACCACCCTTGCATCCCTCGGATGAAGCCTACTTGATCATGGTGGATAATTGTTTTGATGTGTTCTTGGAGTCTGTTCACCAGAATTTTATTGAGTATTTTTGCATCAATGTTCATGAGGGAGATCGGTCTGTAGTTCTCTTTCTTTGTTGCATCTTTGTTTGGTGTAGGAATCAGGCTAATTGTAGCCTCATAGAAGGAGTTTGGTAATATACTTTCTGCTTCTATTGTGTGGAACAATTTAAAGAGTATTGGTATTAAGTCTTCTTTGAAGATCTGGTAGAATTCTGCAGTGAAACCATCTGGTCCAGGGCTTTTTTTGGTTGGGAGACTTTTAATGAGTGATTCTCTTTCCTTAGGGGTTATTGGACTATTTAAATGGTTTATCTGGTCTTGATTTAACTTAGGTATGTGGTACCTATCCAGAAAATTATCCATTTCTTTTAGATTTTCCAGTTTTGTGGAGTAGAGGTTTTTGAATTATGACCTGATGATTCTCTGGACTTCCTCATTGTCTGTTGTTATGTCCCCCTTTTCATTTCTGATTTTGTTAATTTGGATGCTCTCTCTCTGTCTTTTGGTTAGTTTGGATAAGGGCTTGTCTATCTTGTTGATCTTCTATGAGAACCAACCCTTTGTTTCATTAATCCTTTGTATTGTTCTCTTTATTTCTATTTTATTAATTTCAGCTCTCAATTTGATAATTTCCTGGCATCTGTTCCTCCTGGGAGACTTTGCTCCTTCCTGTTCAAGGGCTTTCAGGTGTGCTGTCAAGTCACTAGCATGAGATTTCTCCAGCTTCTTTATGTGGGCATTCAGTGCTATGAATTTCCCTCTTAGCACTGCTTTCATAGTATCCCATAAGTTTGGGTATGTAGTATATTCATTTTCATTGATCTCTAGGAAGTCTTTAATTTCTTTCTTTATTTCTTCCTTAACCCATTGGTGATTCAGTTGAGCATTATTCAGTTTCCATGAGATTGTATGATTTCTGTAGTTTTTTCTGTTGTTGAAATCTAACTTTAAACCATGGACGTCTGATAGAACACAGGAGGTTATTACAATTGTTTTGTATCTGTTGAGATTTGCTTTGTGGCCAAGTAAGTGGTCGATTTTAGAGAAGGTTCCATGGGGTGCTGAGAAGAAGGTATATTCTTTTTTGTTTGGGTGGAATGTTCTGTAGATATTGATTAAGTCCATTTGAGCCATAACATCTGTTAAGTCCATTATGTCTCTGTTATGTTTCAATTTGGCCGATCTGTCCAGAGGTGAAAGTGGAGTGTTGAAGTCTCCCACTATTAATGTGTGGGGTTTTATATGTGATTTGAGCTTTAGTAATGTTTCTTTTACATATGTGTGTGCCCTTGTGTTTGGGGCATAAGTGTTCAGAATTGAGACTTCATCTTGGTGGATCTTTCCTGCGATGAGTATATAATGTCCTTCATCATCTCTTTTGATTGATTTTAGTTTGAAGTCTATTTTGCTGGATATTAGGATGGCTATACCAGCTTGCTTCTTAAGACCATTTGATTGGAAAGTCTTTTCCCAGCCTTTTATTCTTAGGAGGTATCTGTCTTTGAGATTGAGGTGTGTTTCTTGTATGCATCAGAAAGATGCGTCCTATTTTTGTATCCATTCTGTTAGTCTGTGTCTTTTTTATAGGTGAATTAAGTCCATTGATATTAAGGGATATTAATGACCAGTGATTGTTCATTCCTGTTGTTATTTTTATGTTTTGGTGGTAGTGTGTGTGTAATTCTCTTCTTTGGGGTTTACTGCTCTGGTGTTATCTATTGCCTGTGTTTTCATGGGTGTATCTGCCTTCCTTAGGTTGGAATTTTCCTTCTAGTGCTTTCTGTAGGGCTGGGTTTGTGGATAAGTATTGTTTAAATCTGGTTTTGTCCTGGAAGGTCTTGTTCACTCCATCTATGATAATTGAAAATTTTGCTGGGTATATTAGTCTAGGCTGGCATCCACGGTCTCTTAGTGTCTGCATTATATCTGTCCAGGTCCTTCTGGCTTTCAAAGTCTCCATTGAGAAAGCGGGTGTTATTCTGATGGGTTTGCCTTTATAAGTCACTTGGCCTTTTTCCTTTGCTGCCCTTAGTATTCTTTCTTTATTCTGTACGTTTAGTTGTTTAATTATTATGTGGCAAGGGGAGTTTTTTTGGCGGGTCTAGTCTGTTCGGTGTTCTATAGGCTTCTTGTATCTTCATAGGCATTTCCTTCTTTAAGTTGGGAAATTTTTCTTCTATGATCTTGTTAAATATATTCTGTGTCTTTGAGTTGTATGTTTGTATGTTTGGTCTTTTCATGGTGTCCCAAGTTTCTTGGACATTTGGGGTCATGACTTTGTTGGTTTTAGTGTTTTCTTTGACTGATGAATCTATTTCTTCTACCGTATCTTCAACACCAGAGATCCTCTCTTCCATCTCTTGCATTTTGTTGGTTATACTTGCCTCTGAAGTTCCTGTTTGTTTACTCAGATTTTCTATTTCCAGCATTCCTTCTGCTAGTGTCTTCTTCATTTTTTTCTATTTCCCTCTTCAGGTCTTGGACTGTCTCCCTTGCTTTTTCATGATTTTCTTTCAAGGACTTATTGTTTTCTTCTGCTTTAATTGTCCTTTCCTCTAGTTTTTTATAGTGTTCTTCCCATTTTTTGTTTGTCTGTTCCTCTACTTTATTTTTGATTTCTACTATATAAGGCTCTAGCCTCTTCATGATGTTGCTCATAAGGTTGTTTTCTTCTTTTTCTTCCATTCTGTGATGTTTGGTTCTAGCTCCAGTCCAGATGGGAGTTCCTGGACAGAAGGGAGCTGGGGATTGGTCTCTGAGTCTCAGAAAGTGGCTGGGAATCTCAGGCAGATGGGTGGGGGGCAGGGTGTGGAGACTGCAGGGTCTGCCTGTAGTCTCTGGTCCTGCATAAATAATTTTAAAATGAAGAAAATATGAAATGTTAGTCAGATTTCTGATGTTGTAGCAAAGTACTCCAAATAATTTTAGAAGAGTATGTTTTTAGTTCTGAGATGTTGCTTAGTTGCAAGTTTTTTAGGGTCTGTGGTGAGGGAGGAATCATGGGAGAAGCTTTCTGTAGAGTGAGCTGTTGAAGTTTTGGCAGCCAGGAAGCAACGGGGTAAAAAAGTGGACGGTCTGTGATCCCAATACCATCTTTGGGTCAAGCTTCATGCCCTACATTTTTTTCAGTAGACTCCACTTTTTTAAATGTTCTCTGCCTCCTAATAGCCCCACACTGAGAACAACTCTTTAACACAGGGGCCTTTGAGAGATATTTGAAGGCCAAGCCACAGAACACGGGAATTTGTTCTAATGCCAAAGAAAATGCCAATTTGGTGCACTTCAGATCTTGGCTAATTTATGAATCTCTCTAAAATAAAATTAGATTGCTCATTATGCTAAACCAATTATTAAGTTGGAATTGCAAGAATTGAGATCATGGATGGGAAAGGAGAGCATGAAGGTCAACTTACCCACAGGCAGCAAGAAGATAACTGAATACCTGCAACACACATTGTCAGCTATTTCTTCTCAACCAAATTGTTGCTTGATAAATACCCTTCAGGCCACTGTGTGAAGGAGAGGAGGGAGCCTGAAAGTAGACTTAATTGAGCAGAGACAGTTTCCAAAGGAATGACTTGAGAGCTAAGGGGTTGGCTATGATCCTGGCTCCATGTGTTATGTGCCTTCCCAAGAAAAGATCAGATCTTCAAAACAATCTCAGGTAGGAAGTTTCCCTGAAACAACAAACTCCAACCCAAGTAGCTGTTTTCTAAAAGCATGCTTCTGTGAATTAATTGCACCAGCAGATAAAGCCACTTCCTTTCAGATGTCATATTGACTGGACTGACACATAGGGCCAAGTCACATAATCTAAACTAATTTGAGAAAACCATCGATGTCTGGGAAGAAGACTTATTTATTAAGGATCACACACTCACAAATACAAAATGAAGCGATTCCATTGCCTCTTTGTCTCCCAGACCAGTTCACCGAACTATGTGTCAGGAAGTCTTCCACATCCAAGAAAACACAACCCCCATTTTCTCTTCCCTTTTGAGAGGTCACATAGGCAGACAAGGAGCACCACCTCTTTTGGCCAGGTATTTCAAGGTCATTGGCTGAGTGATTACCCATTACACTTCCCGTTTTTGTCTAAATAAGAAGTTTCTAAACCTAATACAAAACTATATGCAATAAGGATGATTATCAAGTATTGTCCAGGAGAAGGAAAAGGTAACAACATAAACAAAATTAGAAATACAACTAATAAGAACAACATCAAGCAAGAAACATGTACTAAATGTTCAGACTATAGGTGAACAGCAAATTACAGCGAATACTCCATCAACTGTCATATGCTGAAGAATGAAGAATGTAACTCTAGTACCTGGTATGTTCTTAGCAAAGATATGAGAGGAATGTAACTGCAACCATCTAGTCTTCAACTCCATCAAAGACCTGAGAAAGAAAGTAATATTACCTGTGAAAAAGAAGTATAAACAAGCAACTTCCAAAAAATGCAAGAAATGACAGAGAGCTGGCTGCTTGGATAGTCACCCAATGTTTCTCTGCAATTCTGGGGCATCCACTTTTGGTTATAGGCCTAGAATATATGACAGACCATTTTCAGAAGGAGGATATTTTGAAAGACCTTCTTACCCTGGTTGGGCAAGGTTTAGCAGTCACTTTTCTTTTTGTCCTGTTCATCCAGAATGGACAGTTTGCTTACTGTTAATAGCTAAGGCAAGGGCCATTCTTTGCACAATAGACCAATTTTTGCCAAGAAGACAAACTCCATATGGAGTGTCTTTAATGCCCAACATCCTTTTGGGAGTAGATCAGTACTGCCAGGAGCAATCATATCTCAAGTCAACAGAATTCTAAGTTATTAAAACAGTTAAATGCCATATTCTCTAGGTCTATGAAGTGTTTGAAGATTACCTATCGATCTGACATGTGTTTCTGTATATCTAGAAAACCTACTAACATGAATATGAATATGACAAGCATGGGTGACTATTAACCTGTAATTCTTATCAACCTATAACTTAAAGACTAAAGTTTCACATTATAAAAATAAACAATCTGTAAACAGATATACAGTACAGGGACAATAACCTGGAAGTTGTGACAATCTACAAAAATATCTTAATTAGAGGTAGAAATGTATAGTGCAATGTGACAACAATATTCTTAATATGTATCAACATACAAAATGTCCTAAACAGAGGTAGAACATACATACAATATGACATATATAATTTTACATTTGTATCAATATACAAAATATTTCAAACAGGAATAGGAACATATATTGATATGACAAATATAGTTTTGTATTTTGTTTGTTTTTTGTTTTTTGTTTTGTTTTGTTTTTTTTTGGTGTTTTTTTTTGCGACAGGGTTTTTCTGTGTAGCTTTGCGCCTGTCCTAGAACTCGATTTGGAGACCAGACTGGCCTTGAACTCACAGAGATCTGCCTAGCTCTGTCTCCCAAGTGCTGGGATTAAAGGCGTGCGCCACCACCGCCCAGCTAGTTTTGTATTTGTATCAATGTACAAATTATTTTACACAGGAGTAGAAAAATAATTTCGTGTTTATATCAATATACAAGAATCCATATTAATGCAAATTATCTAAAGTTGATAATTACTGACTCCGTTTGTAAGTAGAAACAATAATATATCTTACTATCCTATCCTATCTATTTCCCTTTTATCTTTTCCAAAAGAGAATACTGAGTCTAAATTTTATTGTTCCACTCCCAACCCTATTAAAATTTATAACCAACTCCAAACACATGACAATTATCCATAACCCTGAGAAAACAAAACCTTTTGGGAGAGGGGGCATCATTTTCTTAAAATTGCTTCCTGCTGTCTAGGGAGCAAAGTTATCTCTGTGGGATCCTGTGAGAAAACTAAAACAATGGTTAAGTTTCATAAGGACTATCTGTAATGTTTGTAGCCAGTCTCAGAGTAATTGGTAAAGCTTATCTGGCTAGAGGTATAAGATGATAGATTATCTTAGTTAGCCACCTTGGAACTGTCCCAAACAGAACTGAGCCAATCTATGAGTGATGTTTATCAGCTCAATGGCATCATTATGAACCAGGTAGAATTGTTATTGTGGGGGTTCATCTTCCTTCTGGAGACTTCAGAGATTGCTGTTAGGAATTTTTTTTTTCACTGTGGAACACTTAAACATTATTAATATCAAAATGGAAAGTTTAAACTTTAGGATAGCACTATATCTAAAGAAAGGTTCCAAAGAGTCAAGAATAAGTATGGGGAGAAATAGAATTTTGACAACAATAGTCCCTATGTTTTGGGTTTTCTTCTGCCTCACATCAGGTGGCTCTTCTGATATGAGACGAAACTTAAATTTTTGTTTTGAAACTTAATTTTTTTAACAACATGCTTGGATTTAGAGAAGGAGGGAGACACACTCCAACTCCAAAGCCAGCTTTGATTCAAGGAGTACCACCTCTATCCAGCTAGGTAACCCAAGGTCATTGGCTGAGTGATTACCCATTACACTGAACCTACTAACCCGAAAGAAAAAGAAACATGTTAGCAATCATGAGAATACACTAGTAAAGAAAGGGGCTAGGGGCATATACAGAAGTACACTTTATAATGTGACCCCAAGAGGTTAACAGGGCTAAAAATAATACAAAACAACAAAAACTAGGAAGCAAAGAGTTAGAACCAGAATATATAATCTTAATTTTAAAAAGCACCTAGGTCTGGAGATGTAGGTCAGTGGCACAGCATTTTCTGACATACAGAGAGCCTATGGTTCTGTCCTTGGCACCACAACAAACAAACGAATGAACAAACAAATAAATGAATAAAAATAAATAAATAAATAAATAAATAAATAAATAAATAAATAAATAAATAAATAAATGGAAGAATGAAGGAAGGACGGAAAGAAGGAAGAAAGAAAGAAAATGCATGAGGGGGGAGAAGTTCACTTAAATTTAATTTGGTTTTAAAAAAACTACAACCAATAGTCCAGAAGATTCATCAAAAGGAATTATCAGAGAAACCAAAATATAGAACAAAGGAACATTGAAATAACAGCAAGAAGATTCCAGAAGAGGTAGGAGTTAGAGCAGTCGCAACAACTGGACAGTATTCCAAAGATGTTGAAACACATTAGCATTAAAGAGATTCACATTTGGACATATTTTAATGCCACTGTGGAAAAGAAAAGACAAAGAATTCTTAAAAGTAACCAACAATACTAGACAAGTTCGAAGAACCAGAGTTACACTAAGAGCCAGTTATTCCACATCAACCTTAAGAGATGGTGGAGTGTTTTCTTCAGTGGGATGATCTAGCATCTACACACAACAGAAATAGCATCCAAGGAAACAGTTTCCATAGATGGCATGCTAAAGACAAATTTCATCCAAAAATGGAATTAATATGCTAAATGAGTTTATTCAGTTTGAAGACAAGAAAGGGGATTAAATAAAAGCATTTTCAATGACAAAGTACTAAGGAATTTTAAGGTGTGTTCTCCTTACATTAAATACAATCAAGTCATAGTTCCTATAGTTCTAATCCTAGTAATTTGTTTCAAATAAATAATTGAACAAGCATGAAAAGCTGTAGTTTCAATGTGTTTCTGGTTATTTACTGAATGCTCCATAAAAATCTTAGAATCATGGGAAATGTATGTCAAGAGAGGATTATTGAAATCACAGATGATGTATTTATGATTTACATAAGGGAGATTATAAAGGTCCTTTGTGCTCATTGAAATATGGCTTCAGTGTTATCATACGTAGGAAAAAGCAAAACCCATGTTAGGAAACAGCATGTTTCATTTGATCCAATGTGAGCTTAAAATTATGCATTTCCTTTGGGTAAGTTTGTATATTCAAAAAAGTTGAGACAAGAACACATGGCACTTTTTACAGGGATGCAGAACTACGGGAGGGTTCTATAGTCTTTGTTTTATTTTTCTTCTTTCTAGCAAATTTTGTTTTATTATTGTTTATGGATGTGTGTGTTTCTGGATCTATGTGTGGGTACGTGGACATGGGCAATGCTGAAAGAGGCCGCTGGTAAAGAACAGTGGAGAGTCAGGAGTCAGAAGAGGTTGTAAGTCATGTGCTCTCAATACTGAGCCATCTCTACAGGCTCAGTTCCGTTTGTATTCTTTCCCACAACAATGGTTCATTTGTGGACCGACTTCCTGGGCAATCCCATATGTGCTGGGACTTTCCTGTCACGAGACATACTTTTGCAGTCATCATCATGTTTAGACCTGTCATTTCATTTAGTTACACAGTGCTGTGAATGAAACCTACCTGGAAACTGTTTCCTGTGTTGGTCAACAAACTGTTTCCAAAAGACACTGGGACTCTCCTGTGCACTGCCTATTCCCACCCAAGGAGCCAGGCTCACCAGCCTACCTGAGTCACATGGCAAGAGACATTGCTGAGCTGTTGCTGAGCCTGGAAATGAAAAGAAAATACAACTCAGACCAGGTGAAAACAGACCATGAGTGGTCATGTCTCACTTTCCCATGCAGACTGACTCATATCTCGTTCTCTCCGAGAAAGTTACCTTTCCTTTTCCTCAGACCACCCAGTTCCTGGGATTTGTGAAACTCAAACAAAAATCAAGCCATCCTGAGGAAGAGTCATTTCTCAGAGTTTCTTGACCCTTCCCTACTTGGTCTTATCTGAGGTACTTCATCTTATTTTATTCTCATGAAGCAACAAGAACTGGGCTGGAGAGATAGCTAGGGAGCTAAGAGAGTGGGCTGCTCTTCCAGGAGACCATAGTTCCGGTCCCAACATCACTACCTGCTGACTCACATGTAACTCCAGCACCAGGTGGATAAAAAGCCTCTGACCTTCTTGGGTACCTGCACTCATGGGCACATGCCCACACACATACACACATTTTCAAATAATAAAAACAAATATTTATACACTTTAAAAATTAGACTCAAAAACTGAAAGTGGACC
The DNA here is from genome assembly GCF_903995425.1 of Onychomys torridus. NCBI lineage: Eukaryota > Metazoa > Chordata > Mammalia > Rodentia > Cricetidae > Onychomys > Onychomys torridus. Next base: position 88,273,653 of record NC_050451.1, on the reverse strand, counting down.
AATCCACAATCTATTACCACAAAAAGGTATTTCATTTCTTTTCCAGTTATGGTGAGAAGCACCAAAAGGAGATTTAATCTCACAGGGTGTTTTTTTTTTTTTTTTTTTTTTTTTTTCAGGCCTGCAATTTTACCTCCCTACTTTGCAGCCAGCAAAGTCTTGTAACAATTTGGAGTTTGTCTAATAGAGAGCCTGCCTCCTAAGCCCAGCACTTCATTCCAATCCAAATATATCACTGTCGATTTACAGCCGGAATCACGGGAGGAATTTGAGCAGCTTGTTGGATTGTTTAGTTAGAATATATGGAAAAGTTGAAGTTATACATTCCAACACATCACTGTAAATGATGTACTATGGAAAATTCTAAGCAAGCATTTTAGAATATTCTGGAAAGTATATTTAGAGTGCAGAAACAACACAAAGAGTGGAAGTCTCAGGGCATTCTCTTTGAGTCTCATGCAACCTATCCTGGGCCTCCATGTTTGCAATGAACGAGGTGTCAGTTCCCTTAATCTTGTAGAAGACATGTTATATTTTTTAAATGGCTGTATTCCAAGACCTTACCAAAAAAATCTATTAATGTTTAACATCCTGATAACCAGGGAAAAAATAAATAACCTCTCCAAAATTTATGGGTTTTGCTTTCCCCCTAGATGTTTTACAAATCTCTGGATATTTCCTCCTGAGGAACATGGAAAAAGTTGGTAAATAAAAGAGTTTTCAATATTTTTCCTACAGACCAGACTTAATAATTAATATGAAGCTATTACTTTCCATAGAGAACAGGGACTATACTTAGTTTTTAAACTCTTTCCCTTCACAACTGTTTAGGGCTCCTTGCTGCACAAGATTTTAATTAGGAAGAACATAAGAGTTTTTTAAACAAACAATCCTGGTTGGTTTAAGGCTATCATCTCTGTGCAATGGTGTGGAGTGTGTGTGTGGAGTGTGTGCGTGTGTGTGTGTGTGTGTGTGTGTGTGTGTGTGTGTGTGTGTGTGTGTGTGTTACTGAGACTCCAACCCAGGGTTGGTGAGTGTTAGGCAAATGCTCTACTGCTGAGCCACATCCGCAAACACTGAAATTACTGGTACTATTCCTTCTCATGTTCACTAACTTAAAATAATTATATAATCACTCTAATTTCAAAAGTTTGAAAGCTGGGCTTCGTGGCACGTGCCTATTTCTCAGGACTCCGAAGGCTGAGACACAAGTCCTGGGTCAGCCTAAGACACATACCAAGCCAAGCAAACAAGGAAGCTGAAAGCTTCTTTTTATGTCTCTGACTCAGGATCCATTTCCATTAGAAATCAAAGTCAAATGCTGCAAAGAAGCACCCTGGAAGGCTCAGTGGGGCTAGCATGCTGCCCAGTTCCCAGGGATGGTTTTCTTCTCCTGGTCTGCACAGTAGGTACCCTCCACTCATTTCCTTAGATTTGACCCAGTCACAGAGAATGAGTGGACTCAGATGCATTCAAAAGCTCTCCATTGCATCTGCTTCTCCTTTATGTGCGGTTGTACCCAAACCTGTTGAATCTCCGGGGATGGGGGTCAGCAGTTTTTTTCTTTTTTTTTTTTTAAGGATTACACATTATCTATTTTACATTCGTTTTATTCTCCTCCCATACATTGCATCCTTACCTCAGTTTCCCCTCCCCCATCCTTCCCAGTCATCACCACCACCAACTCCCACATGCATACTTCCCTTTTCTCCCAGATCAACTCCTCTTCTGGTTCCCTTCAAAACACAGAAAAGAGAGCAGGCCTCCCAAGGATATCCACCAAACATGTCCTAACAAGATACAGTTAGAATGGACACAAACCCTCATATTATGGCTATACATGGCAACCCCAGAGGAGAAAGAGTCCCAAGTACAGGAAGGAGGGTCATGGACACCCATTCCTATTGCTGGGAGTCCCACAAGAACACCAAGCTGCACAACCATGAGGTATATGCAGAGGACCCAGCTTAGACCCATACAGGGTCTGTGTTTGTTGCTTCAGTTTCTGAGTCCTCACGAGCCCTGCTTAGTTGATTCTGTGGCCCGTGTCTTCAAGGTGTCCTGCCTGGACCCTCTAGCCATTGCAATCTTTTCTCCCCCCCTTCTGAGGGGTTCCCCTGGCTCTGCCTAATGTTTGACTGTGGGTCTCTGTATGTGCTCTAATTGTTTGCTGGATGTTGCCCCTCTGATGGCAATTGGGCTAGGCACTGATCTATGAATATAACAATATCATTAAGAATCCTTGGGGTATTTTTTTTTTCTGTTTCTTTTTTTTTTTTTGTTTGTTTTTTTTGGGGGGGGTGTGGTGGAGTGGGGGTGTGAGGGGTGGGATTACCAGTCATGTTTGGTTCTATCCTGGATCTCTAGGCTAGCCAGCTTCTGTCTCCTGGCCATCCAGGCAGCTTCAGCCGTGGGCTCAAGGTGTGAGCCTCAAGTTGGACCCATCATGGATGGGTTAGCCATTCTCGTAAGTTCTGTGACACCATTTCCCCAGCACTTCTTGCAGGCAGGACAGATCTATGTCAAAGGAGTTTTGGCTGGGTCGGTGTCCCAGTCCCACAGCCTTGCCTGGTTATAAAAGATGACCAGTTCTTGGGTTCTGTTTCTTACCTTACTAGGAGATTTCGCTAGGTCACTCTCCTAGATTCCAGAGAATTTCCAGTACACTGGGTTTCTACATGACTCTCAAATGTCCGCCAAATCCTTTAGTCTCTCTCAGTACTCTTTCCATCCATCTCTCCCTACACCACCCAGCCTGATACCTTCTGTTCCCATCCCCACATGGACCCAGTCAGCAGGCAAAATCTATTACCCCTTCCCAGGGAAATCCATGTGTGCCTCCGACTCTGGGTCTATAGATTGCAGCATGGCTGTCCTTTACTTAACAGCTAATGTCCACTTAGAAGTGAGTACATACCATGTTTGTCTTTCTGGGTCTGGGTTACATCACTCAGGATGATCTTTTCTAGTTCCATCCACTTGTCTTCAAATTTCATGATGCCATTGTTTTTAACAACTGAGTAATACTCCATTGTGTAAATCTACCACATTTTCTTTATCTATTCTTCAGTTGAGGGACATTTAGGTGGTTTATGGTTTCTGACTATTATGAATAAAGCTTCAGTGAACATGGCTGAGCAAGTGCCCTTGTGGTAGGATGGAGCATTCTTTGGGTATATCATCAGCAATTTCTAACTAATCTTGTATCTCAAATGAAATAGGATTTTCAAATTTTATAGTAGTTGTAGAATCTGGTGTCATGTAAAATATCCAGTGTCTTTATAGGGCTGTTTTTTTCTCCTAATTTCTAGGACAAATTAGTATAATTTATTAATTTTGTTCCTCTATTCTAGTGATATTTATTAACAACTTGCATGTACACAACATTTATGCATATAAAATATGTGCTTAATATTGATTAGACTCTATTTGATAAAACCTGTGATATATATATATATATATATATATATATATATATATATGTACTTATATGTATATATGAAATCTATATAACATAACAAGCAAGATTTAATTGTTCTTTGTAGTATAGTATGTTGATACAAATATTGTAATTATTTCCAAATTTGTGTTTAAAATGCATAAACATATCAAATACACATATACAGAGAGAGGGAGAGAGAATGAGAGAGAGAGAGCTCATAAAAGAAAAGATTAGTTAGTATGTTGATACATTTGCCCAAATCTACATTTTAAATTTCCATTTAGACATGACAAATGGAACACATTTTTAGCACCAGTGCCACTGAAGCCAAGTTAACTGGGCTTTGTAAAATATAACTACATACAAACAATGACTCAATGGGGAGAAGAGATTTCAAACTTGAGGAAGACATGGAATTTGAAGAAGTTGCTGGAAGTTTAGACTACTGAATGCCAATGTCAGCAGAGACTGTGGACAATCTCAGACAGTTTCCTTAGTTGGGGATGTATTTTTTTTTTGACCACAGAGGGACTAGAATAGGCCCTGAGTGTCACTTTTAGTAAACAGGTATGAGGAGTCATTGGGTGCTGAGTCCTGTCCTATATGCTGGAGCACCTGGTAGCTTCCAATGCTGACCCAGAAAAAGACTCTCCAGACTCAACAGCACCAGAAATAGGATGGAGAGAAAAACAGCTGCCAGGAAGATAAAGAGAAAACTTCAAGTCTATATTCAATGTACTGAGGCCACATTTCTCTCAACCTTTCTGAGTCTCATCATTTCTACCAGCCCAGGTATGTGTCTCCAGGAGGAGACTTGGAGGAGGAGACTATTTTCTAGAAGATCATCCAGAAAAATCACATGTAGGGAGTGACTTCAGAAGAAAAGGAGAGTTTGACAGCTAAGTGACCAGGTCCTCAAAAGAGCCATCCAGGACAGCATACACACACACTGAGATTCCATCAGTGCCATGACATTCTTAGATTAAAAGTGTCAAAATTCAAGGAAAGCATTCAGTCTTCGAAAAGGTAGAGACCCAAGCAAACAAATGACTCAACTTTCAACTCCTGGGAAATTCAAATAAAAAGGAACTCAGAGCAAGCAATGTCTAAAAAAGCCAAATGAAAGAAAAGTTAAAACAATTACCCTTGGAGATTTAAAAGAAGGTATAGCAAATTAAATTATTATAGGATACAATAAAAGGAATATTCAGAGAAACAAAAGATGACTAAAATTAAAATGTCAATGTAAAGAGATAGAGGAAGGACACTGCCAGAAAGCATAATAAAGAGATAAATATGGAACTTAGAAGACACAAAAATATTTAAGGTAATCAATCAGTTCAACAGACAAAATATACAGGAAATCAGAGTTCAAGAGGGAAAATATAAAGGAGGCTGGTGGCTATGATTCTAGCACCTAGGAAGCTCTTTACACAGTAACTGGGGAAAGGCCTGTTTCAGTGCAGATCCTTATGAAATTTCAGAGGATTGGAGGCAGGCAGATGCAATCAAAACCTTAAAAGGGAATTAGATTGTGAATGAAAGAATTTAAAACACAAATATCACTAGACAATTCTACAACAAAATTTGAAGCTGAGAAATAAAGAAATGATGTCTTTAAATTCCCTAAGGAAATGTGCATTCAAACGAATTCTGCTCTCAACTAAACTATGCAACAATTGCTGTTGAACAATAATCAAGTATGGTAGTATATGAAGATATTTTCAAGCATGCAAACCCTAAAAAATATGATCACCCATGTATATTATCTCAGGATATTACTGAACCATGAGGATGTGTCCTAAACCAGAAGAAGACACTGAGTCTTCAAAAGAGTAACCCAGAATCAAGGAAGGAAGTCCCAGAGTAGCCATGTAATAGCAATGAAGAAAACTAGTCTGTAGAGCCGATGAGGAATAGAGGGCTCCAGAAGCATGACTCCAAGGGACCCTGGGAATGGAGAAACAGTCATTGGCCAAGTCCTGTACATGTTAACTCAAAGAGAAGTTCCTTGTCTTTATTAAAGTATGTGCCACAATTATCATAGGATGTCAGCCTGGAAAGAAAAATTTAGGAATTACAATTATTGTAGTCAAAATGAAATATTTTGCAAGATAGAAATTGTAATATATTGCTTTATATATAACAACATAAATACTAATTATCAACTGAGCAAACTATTATAAAACATAATTTTGAGAGAATAGGAAATAGGTGGTAACAAGGCAAAAATGCTAATCCTCATTTCATAAGGAAGAAATGTAAAGCAACTAAAATAAATAGGCAATTTAAGAAATAGCAAGATAGAATATGAGAAGATAAACTCCCAAAGAATTAATCAGAAGAGAAAAAGGGAATAGCGTATTCAGAAAGCTGGATTTTTCAATATCTGCTCTGTAAGATATTCTTTGCTGTTTATACAATGTACATACACTATCTAGATTACCTTGGGCCTGGGCCATGGCTCAGTCAGTAAAATGCTTGCCTGCAAGAACAAGAAGAAGTTTTATCCCCAAAAACCATTTTATAAAGCTAGACATGGTGGCATACATCTAGTTTCCCAATGTTAGGTGGGCAGAGACAGGAGGATGCCTGGGGCAGTCAGTCTGTGAGCCTGAAACCAATGCAAGACTGCATCAAAAAACAGGTGGGCCATGCTATGGAGGAGGAAAGTCGTCCTTTAGCCTCCATAGGCATATTTACACATGCATAGCATGCACACATACACAAACACATATGCACAAAACAAATAATAGTACTTCGAATGTACTAGAAATGAATTCAGTTCAGAGGAAAACCAAAGAAGGTAGACAGAGGGATGAAGGGAGGAACTTCCTCCATGTATCATACTCTACCTTGCAGTCATTGGATGTATACCATATGTGCTTTTTACAATTTGGTGCAAAGAATCTAATTCTATTATTTTATTCTCATTGATTATAAGTGAGGTAAAGAAAAGAAAACCAACACAAAAAGAAAAGATAATTTCTTTAAAAAAGAAAAAAAAAGCTTCCAGAAGTCTATAATAACCATCATAGTATTAAGATGACACTCAAGATGTGAATTACAATTTTTGTCACAGAGGCTGTGGCAGCGAGCGTACATAAGACCAGCAGAGTTTCAAGACAAGGTCCCAGCCATACTGAGAAGGAGAAGTGGACACAAAGTCCCACCTGTAACTGATACCTGCTGGCAAAGAGAAAATCAATTTTCTACAATGGAGTGTCTCTGGGTAGGCAGGCCCCATGCCCAGAAGTAGTTGGTCAGCACACACACACACACACACACACACACACACACACACACACAACCTTCTATTTTTCTGCGGGTGTTGTTTCCTTTTAACAATGTTTTTCTCTTATAGTTTTTTATGTGTTTTGATTTTCATTTTGCTATGGTTGTTTGTTTATTTGTTATGGTTTTTTGAAAGAAAGAGAGAGAAGGAGGAAGGGAGAGAGGGAGAGAGAAAGAACATGACGTTGCAAAGATAGAAAAGTGGGAAGGATCTGGGAGGAGATAGGGAAAGTAGAAAATATGATCAAAATATATTTTATGAGAATAAATGTTTAAATAAAAAGGTTTTTTTTTTTTCAAACATCACTGGCACATGCCACCTAATGAAAGTGATATGTTTTGGAAATTCAAGAAAGGAATTATTAGGTGATTTTACCATTGTGCTAAAACGAATATGTTTATAAAGTCACTATGTGAGCTAATCTTACTAGACACTGTTATATATGTAGGTATTGTTAAGTGAAATGCTCTACAGAACTTAACAGTATTGGGGTGAACAGTGTACCATAGGAAAATAGGAAAAATGATATTAAGTGTATGTGTGAATATATTAGGGTTTCTAGATGAAGTATAAGATACTCAGTTAAATTTAAACAGATAAACAACAAATAAATTTTTATTACAAATAAGTCACATGTAATCTTTAGGTATTATTATACTACTTATTTATTTATCTAAAATAATTGTACTTTTATTTATTTATTTATTTTCTATCTAAATCTGGCAACCCTAGTATGTGTGTACATTTGTAAGACAGTCAAATAAAATTATAGAAAGCATATACTTCTACAACTTGGTGGTAGGGGGGCAATGAATACAGATACAATGCAGGCTGAGGCACCAAAAGGTCCCCTTTTCCTTCCTAACTTTGTTGGTTACCTATTCAACTTCAGTGTAAAGATTTGCAAAAGTCAGACTAAAACTGGGCATTCGTGTTCACTCCTGTAATCCCAACATTCATGATATGAAGGCAGAAAGTAACCCTCTGATGCAAGGTGACTTTAAGGCCAGCCTTGTATATATTTGACCTTGACTTAAAAAAAAAAAAAAAAAAAAAAAACAAGGTAAGATCAAAATAAGCTTAAAAAAGAAAAAAACCATGTCAATTACTACATCCTAACAAAGCAAGTGGGTCACTGGGTTCTATGCCTGGAATAATGAATTAATTATAGACCATGAAGAATAAGGAACCAAAACAGAGACATTGAAGCTATAGATGCTTCCTACTTTAGAAAATGTTGGGGGCTTAGAGATAGTTCAGTGGTTGAGAGTACTGGCTGATCTTCCAGAAGACCTGGGTTCAATTCCCAGCATTCACATGGCAGCTCACAACTGTCTATAACTCCAACTCTGGGAGATCTGACATCTTCACACAGACATACATTCAGGCAAAACATCCATGCACAGAATTTAAAAAAAATAAAGAAAAGAAAGAACAACCTTAGGAAATTAAGGTCTTATGTTGAGTTGAGGATAGCAATCTAGCCAGACTTTATGGTGTTGGAGAAGACATAGATGAGGGACTTAGCATGGCATCACACTTTTAACTTTGAAAGTGGGCTGATAAGACTCCATAACAAAGCTAACCAGGACATTTGTGGGCCATTCACTAAAAACAGATGTTAAAATCTGGCAGGTTTTAGAGCCCTGGAGCAGGGTTTGCTGGTAAAGAAGGAGGTAGAAAGGAACATCGTATTATATAGTTGAGGACCTCTAACTAGCTCCCTCATTAACCACCATTACTATGGGAAAACATGTCAGTTACTGACTCAGAAGGATTTGGGACCACACAGAGAATTCCTGGAGAATACAACCTCCTTTGGCTTGACTGAACTTAAGCCAACCACCACTGAGGTACATCTGCTATTACTTCAGGACCTAGATTCATTGGTTTGGGGAGTGTTTGATTCTTTTTCCCCTATCCTCACTTTGTTCTGTTTTAGAATAGTGTCACAGTCCTCAAGTGATGATAAAAAAGAATCAGTTTAATACAAGTTCTTAGCTATCATTTTCTGTGCAATACTACCCAGTTCAGGGAATCTTTTAAAGATATTAATCAATTTTGCATATTTGATCAAAGTATGAAAAAAACTGTGCGTCAACTTTATAGCCTGATTCTTAGCCTGCTTCTTTTAACTTTCTTATGCCTGTTTTTCTGTATTATTGTTTCAAACCTTTATAAATATAGTCAAGTATATACAATAACACAACTATCCTGATAACTTTTGGTTAACTTGATATAAGCTAGAGTCACTTGAGAAGACAGAACCTAAGTTGAGAAAATACCCCAACTAGATTGGCCCATGGGTAAGTCTATGGGGCTTTTCTGGATGAATAATTAATATGAGAGGGCCCAGCCTGCTAGGGGTGATGCTACCTCTGGGTAGGTGGTCCTGGATGGTATAGACAGTAAACTGAGAATGCCATGAGGAAGAAGCCAGTAAGCAGCACTCCTCTGTGGTCTCTGTACAGATTCTGCCTCCAGTTTTCTGCTTTGAGTTCCCACCCTGGATTCCCTCAGTGATGGCCTTGTAAGTTGTAAGACTAAATGAGCCCTTTCCTCCTCAAGTTGCTGTTTGTCATAGGGTTTCTCACAGTCATTGAAACCCCAGCTAAGACAATCATGAGTGACTGCTGAGAGCTAATAGTAGACATTTGAAACAGAAGAAGCTAAGCTACCCAAAATTCCATCTAGTGTCTATGCTTAAAATTTACCATTGTACAACTAAAGAAAATTCTGGTCTTTTAGGTGATGTGAGTTGCCCAGCTCAAACAATTAGTAAACTGTGGACCCAGGGTTTCCAAACGAGGCCTAAAATTTTAAAATGTCATTTACCCCCAAAAGTGCATATAAGATTAAAGTTTACTCCAGGACCTTTCTTCCTTATGCAAAAATATTGAACATTAGTGTATTGTCCACATAGAGGACATTCTGGACAAGAATTGACTAAAGAATTGGCCCAGTGCTTGGAAACTTCAGTACACATGGATATTTTATAGTTGAGTGTTTTATATTCAAATTCAATATTTATGTATTGAGTACTTTATAATTGAAATGACAATTGGGGGGTAAATTTTGTCCTTATTCTTGAGAAAACACATACACAATGAAATACAGTCACATTCATCTCCACCCCCAACTCTCTCTCTATTGCTTCTTGTTTTATGCTACACCAATTTGCTGCTGTGATTGGTAGTAAGGCAAAATTGGAAACCTGAAGTTGTTAGGTGGCTGTTGTAATAATCATGGTGAGACATAACATTGTTAAGCTCATTAAGTGAAACGACAACTTTTTAATTGAAAAGGTAAAGAGGATTGGGCATTTGGCCCCCAGTGTTAACCTAGGAAATTCGTGTGTCATAGGAAGGAAATTAAGTGGCTTTTACTATAGTTTACAGATGGGAGTTGGCACAGGGAAGAGCAGATTCTGCCTGGCATCTGTTGAATACCAATGGGCTTTGTGTCATTATTCCTGAAAGAGTTTTAATATGTTTGCCTAAGTGATAAGATTGTAAGTTCCTTAGGTGTTGAGATTATTTTATAAATAGTTCTTTATTGCCACAAAACCTGTACACTGCACAGTCACTCAAGATTGTGTTTAGCAGAATTGAGAGATAATCTTTTTTCTGCACTCAGCAGTCATTCATGGAATCTTCAAAATATTTCTCCTCTCTCACAACACTCAGGCCACTGAAAAGATACAGTGTATTTACTACTACTTTCATCCCCAGGACAGAAATAGAGCTTTGCTGTCCCTTTCTCCAAGTATTTCAGATAGTTTCACATTTTCGTTTATTTATTCTTTTGAAATCATGGATCTCACACCCAGACCTTGAATATGAAATGCAACAACACTGTGCTACTGAGCATACATTTTGTTTCTGCTTGGTTTGGTTTTGTGTTGGTTTTGAGACAGGATCTTGCTATGTAGCCTGGGTAACTCTGAACTTATAGAATAGCACAGGCTGAGTTCAAACTCATGACTCTGCTGCTTCCACCTACTGAGTGCTGGGATTGCAAGTGTGTACCAGAATGTACAGTTTTGTAGGCTTTTTAATACTATCTGTCTCCTGGATTCTAACAGAAATCCACATTAGGTTGAAACGTGTTGTTTAAACATTCAAGAGAAATTCTAATCACATACTATAATATAAAAGTAGAGGCAGGAAATACTATCTCCTGGGCTAAGGAGACAATCTGCCTTTCAACACAGTAACACAATTTCTTTAGTACTGCACTATCACTCTGAAACACTAACATTAGCAAAATTCTCAAACAAAGATACAAGGATGCTTTTTAAGCCATATGCTTTCAATTTTGTGGTACTGTGTTTTTCTTTCTTTAATTACATATAATTAGTAATAGATTGGCCACCAAAAGTTCAAATCTCCAAGACATCAAATTGCAACATTCTGAATTGCCTATGGTCAAGGTCATGTTGGAAGGCTTGAGGGTCAGTTCTCTCTCAGGATTTCAAAAGTAGAGTTTAGACAGGTTCCATAGAGAAGAGATAATCTCTTCAATGTGTTTGATTCTAATAAATGAACTTTGAACATTCACATTATTGATGTAGAAATATTATTTCAATGTTCTACACCTTTTGAACCAAAAAGCTATGATCTCGAATTTGTCAACATTCATGATACCAAAAATAAAATTAACTTCTATGAACTTAAAGTTATAACTACCTTCTTCTTTTTCTTCCTTCTTTGTTCTATGAATTCTTTATCTTAAATATTTGGAATACAACAACGAAACATATATATAGTTGGTGGCTCACACCGATAACCACAGCACACAGGAGGCTAAGACAGAAGGATAACAGTTTCAAAGCCAGCCTAGACTCTATAAGAAGACTGTTTGAAAAGAAAAGTTCAATTCCCGGAGTTTTAACTCAATGCTAACCTAGAATGCACAAAGCCTTAGATTCAGTACTCCATGACACACACCACACACACACACACACACACACACACACACACACACACACACACACACTTTAATTTAATGATGAATCAAAGGGTGCTTAGAATTCACTTTTATATCAGAAGAATGTTTACATTTTGCCTCTTCAGGGGGGCAAGAGAATAGCGTCATAAGATTTGTGTTTTCTGTTCATCACCATCATTTCAGGTGGTAAATGGTTTGTGCTGATTTAAGAGACAACGGTTAGACAAAGAAGGAACAGTCAAATCAGCATATGCCCTAGTGATTTGAAAAATGAATGGGCTGTCACTTGATTTGAGGATGGATGGACTCCTCCTTCTGCCACATATGTGACCTTCAATTTCTGTCCTGAGGAATGAGGACTATTATGTTTTCCTGTCTCATATGCCATGCTGTGCATGACTTAGATAAGGCAAGTGAAGCAGAACAAAAGTGCTAATTAGTATATTACTGGAGAGAAGGCAGATGCCAAACGTTTAGAAACTTGCAGACTGGCTTGTAACTCATAACTGTTCTGGGTTTTGTGCTAATGCTCAGGATTAGATGAATTGTCAGTGTGCTGGGTGCCGTTTTGTTTTGTCGTCCATAATCCCATGCGTGGTGAGCAAGCTGCCTGCAAGAGAAGCACAGTGTGGGTCTCACTGCCAATTCTCACTGTAGCCTCATTCACTCTCATGCTAGAGTCAACACTTCTCATTTTGCTTGGTGGGAAATTAGCAATGCGGCTCATATCTCCTGGATCAGTGAATGAAGAGAAGGGATAATTTGTACAGATTACCCAATTCCTGTGAGTGAATGAGAACACAAAGAAAGGAGGAGAAGGAAAACACTGGAGTAGCCAGAGACAAATGGCTCACTCACAAGCCATTGTCTGGAACGTAGGGAATGAGAGCCTGAGGTAGTTGTTTGAAACTGAAGGAGTCCATTGTTTAATGATGTTGAAACACATTTAAGAAGTTCATAGTCTCTATATCAAGTCAATGTTTCAGTAAGGAAAATAACCAGAGTTGCATACACCCCTTTAAAGACATTTAAGATGTAATCGTTGTAGTTGGTGTCACAAAGAGTATTCTATGAACCAACTATTGTAAAAAAAATTTTTAATTCACCCTAAAATAAGAAGGGGTATGTAATAAATAAGTAATCACATTTGTTTGGTTGGTTTTTTGCTTGAAAATGACATCCCTAGGCTGAATTCATGTTGAGTACAATAGTAAAAATTATAGTCCACATTAATGAAAATGTATTGTAATGAGAGACAGGAAGCAGGGCCTAGACGGATCTCTTGGTGAAATGTTTGTTAGAGAAGCATGACAACCTGAGTTAGATCCCCAGAGGCCTCTGAAAATGCTAGTCATGAGGGTGCAGAGATGGCTCCGAAGGGCACTTTTGCTCTTCCTGGGGACCTGACTCTAGTTCACAGCTCCCAATACAATGTCTTACAACTGTGACCCAAGCTTCAAAGGATCCAACACCCTCTGCTGGTCTCTGAGGGCCCCAGAACGTGGGTGCACACACACAAATAAAGATAAAATGTGTCTTTATATTTAAAAAAAAAATGCCAGATGTGGCAGCACATGCCTGTAATTCCAGTACTGGAAGGTGGTCACAAATGGATCCCCAAGGCTTGTTAGTCTAACAATCCAGTTTAGCTAGTGAGCTCCAGGCAATGACAGAACCGGTCTCTGGTTGTTCTCTGGCTAATGCACATGTGCACACATAAGTGCCCCTGCTTACATATGCAAATACAGTACATACATGCATGTAAAAAGTAGAATGCAAAGAGCAAAAGAGAAGGAATTTGGTTCAGCTGAATTATCCGTAATTGTATCTTGATATCAGATATTACCAATGAGACAGCAAGAAACTGAGTTTACCTCATTTGCAAGCTATTAATAGCCAGCAACAGTTTTCCTTCCTGATTAGAATCATAAGTTCCCTACAATCTGGAGAAGAGTTTTCTCTTTAGAATCTACCCTAAACTTCACTGCAGCCTTAAAATTCAGCAGAGGCTTTCCTCAGCCTCCCTACCCAGAAAAGATCTCCAGTGCCCATAGGTGTTTGTATCATATGACTCCAGGTTTTTTTTTTTTTTGTCTTGTGTTTTGTTTTTGTTTTTTTTTTTAATAAATAATGCAGAAAGATCCCAGTCATTTACTGTGTCCATACGGCATAGAATGTCATGTAAAGAACTTCCCTATTCAGCTTTATGTGCTCACCAAGTCTCATATGTTCATATGTTCATAACATCACTGTAATATATACCTTTTTCTCTTTATACATTTGAGTAACTGAAAAGGTGACACATTTCAGTGCTCATGTGCCTGGCTGCATATCTTATGACTCTCATTCACTCTGTCTGCTTCTTCAGACAGTCCAGGGAAAGAGTAAAGACAGCTGTGACATTGGGATAACTGACTCTTTCTCATGTTCCAGGTTTAGTCATAAGGAACTCCATCAGAGCACATGTTTGCTACAGCAAAGATTGGCTAGATAGTCTCACTACAATGCACTGTTGGTATAAGTCATCAAAGTATAGTTAGAGAAGTATTGGTGAATTTACTGTTAGTCTGTGTCTTTAGGGAATTTGCCATCTAACTAATGAAGGTGACCACTAGATCAAAGGAACACTTGAGACACTCAGAGATTAAAGATATAAATAAGGATATATATTGTTTTAGTTGCTTCTTAGTTGCTCCAATAAGATACCATGACCAAGGCAACTTGCAGAAGAAAGAATTTATTGGGAGTTTACAGCTTCAGAGGGTGACTGCATGACCATGATGGTAGGAAACATGACAGCAAGCAGGCAGGCATGGTCCTAAAGCAATAGCTGAGAGCTTAAATCTTAACACACAAGTCCAAGGCAGAAAGAGAGCCAGCTGAAAATGGTGTGGGCTGAAATCTCAAAGCCTACCTCTAGTGACACACCTTCTCCAACATGTCCACTCCTCCTGGTCCTTCCCAAACAGTTCTACCAACTGGAGAACAAGCATTCAAATATATGAGACTGAGGGAGGATATTCTCATTCAAATCAACACACACACCCACACTCACACACACACACACACACACACACACACACACACACACATATTCTCTCTCTCTCTCTCTCTCTCTCTCTCTCTCTCTCTCTCTCTCTCTTTCTCTGGCATGCACGCAAAACAATGTCAAGATTGAGGGAAGTTCTCTTCCCAAATACAATACTGAAAAGTAAATGGAAAGATAACTCTTTATGAACCCACACATGCATAATGATTTGCTTTTGACCAGCTCTTGGTTTTGCAGAAAACTCTTTATACAAGGGACTGGAGACATCTTGTAGCTTCTAGTAAACTAGAGACCAGTTGCTAGCAAGAAGCCGCACCACCCTAAGTAGTCTGTCTCCAAACTCCCCAGCACACAAC
Organism: Onychomys torridus; assembly: GCF_903995425.1. NCBI lineage: Eukaryota > Metazoa > Chordata > Mammalia > Rodentia > Cricetidae > Onychomys > Onychomys torridus. The sequence continues at coordinate 88,258,561 of NC_050451.1, read as the reverse complement.
AACCCTGTACAGTCTTCTACCCAAGCTCAGCTCCTGAGTCCTCCCCAGAAACCTGGGTCTCTGACTCATCCAAGAACCAGACTCACACACAACATAGGCTCCCCAGCATGTTTTGATGTCTGGTGGTGCCTTGAAATGAGAATTCTTCTCAACCAGTACAGTAAATTTAAATTTAAAAGTCTAGAGGATTATAGTGGGAAAGATTTTGTACTTATCAAACTTCAGGGGAAATGCATATGAGGGAAATGAAAAGAATCCTTACAGGTATGTCTTTTTTTTTTTTTTTTGCATTTATCAAGAAAATGATTTTGACCTAGGAATTGCAAATACTTCAATAGTTTTCCTGTGCCAAGTGCTCTGCAACCAACCCATCAGCTTTTGCATGGATGCTAAGCAGCACCCCTTCTTTATAGATAAAGTTGAACTTGCCCAAAGTAATGAAACTAGGATTTGAAGCCTGACTTTTGTCATTTCTGAGACCATTCTACAGCAGTGATGCTGAAGGTATCAGGGAAAGGGGAGAGCCCCTGCAAGATCTGCCTTCACATCCTCTGATGGTTCCGTCCTCTTCTTGAGTTTCCCCCTTAAGCTTTGAAGAAAAGATGGTATCCGTGCAACACATCTAATTATCCAAACATCGCTTCTCCTGAGGCTCTTGAGGCACAATTCAGAACAGTCTTTGAGGACCACATATTTGTAAAGCTCATTTACATATTGGCAGCTTGTCTCTTACATTGGTCCCTGGGAAAGCCTGGGTACTAGGTAGTTCGCTTCCTGCCTCTGTAACCTGAGCAGTGGGTCTACTCCTTGTCTGATTTTTTTTTTCTGCTGGAATTCACTTCATTTTAAACTTTCTTGGCCAAGAACAGTTATCAGACATGTATCAGGCATGAAGTAAAATCATAACATTACCTGTATTCGAACTTTGCATATTTCAGTGGCAGTGCAATCCACTGGCCTTACTTTCAATTGTCTCATGCTGATGCAGAGATTGATTTACCTCCCATCAATAATCACACTGGTCTTATTAACAATATTACAGAGGCACCAGCGCTTGATTTTCGCTATTGTTACTAGTCATCTATAAATATGAGAGGAAATATCCAACTTCAACTCACTGCCATCTGCTTGTAGTAGATCTTATTCCAAGGAAGTGAGCCAGCATTCCTGCGCAGTAGATTGAGATGGGCAGTCTAGATGTCTGCTGCTAGATTGCTACTTTTAGCTCTGCACTTATGTTAATATTTACAAAGAGATATTATCCCTTAGATGCCCCACAGTATTCAAACTAAATATGCTTAGGGGGAAAAGATACAAAATGAGCCACCACTTCTTTGACATTTATATCTTTTAGTAGGGTCCTGCCTAAACCAGTCATCTATTCCAGAAATCTAGGAATGTATGAATCCTCCACAATATTGTATTCTGTTATTTTTACTGCCTAAATAACTTTCCTTCAAACTCCCAGGCCATTGTACATGGCAGACAAACATTCTACCACTGAGCCTTTATCTCCAGCCTTCAAATTCCTTTCTCCCATCTCTTCCAATTTCTTTTGCTGACAAGCCCTTTGTTGACAATCCATTATTCCATTTTCCACCACTAAATGAGTTAGAGCAAGTGCAGGCTTCAGAAGTCTAGCTTATGATTGATGGAGCATCTTAGCAGGGCCTTCTGTACCTTAGATAGAGAGACGAGGTTGAGGAGAGTGACCTAGACTTAAAATGTGAAGAGCAGAGAAGGCTTATTGGGCAGAACCAAGAATTTTGGATGAGAATAATAGTGAGAGAATTGGGCATTTACGGGTGTTCAAGCACAGGCAAGCTAATGTGAGCAAATATGGTCCACAAATACATAGTACTGGGGGTGCTTTTTAATGGTATTTTTATATGCTGCAACCAGAAAGTTGTGGCTAGCAAAAATATGGAGGTTGAGGGTAGCCCTAAAGGCCCAGTTCCTTAAACAGAATATGAATTTATCAGATTATAGAAAATTAAGTAATTCCTTCCAGGATGGCATAGGGAACATCAGTGTGCAAAATGGGTAAAGCTGATACTATTCTGCTAGTACAGAGCTTTAATGATTTTACTTTGGAGCAAGTCTAAGGAAATAAGAAATGTATGCCTCTGTGATGCTTAATTCAACTGTCCGCTTGATAAGATCTAGAGTTACTCTAGAGATGGAGAGACGGTCCTCTGGGCAAAGCTGTAGGGTATTGTCTTGTTTAGGGTAATTGAAGTGGGAAGACCCATTCATTCTGAGGGGCACTGGGATGGGACTCTGGACTGTATATCCAGGGGCAAAGCTGAGCAGAAATCATCTCCCTCTGCTTCCTGCCTGTTGATGGGACGTGAGCAGCTGCTTCAAGCCCCTGTTGCAGTGTCTCTTCAGCCACAATGGGAGTTGTTTATGTGTGCTAGTGATTAGCTTCAAGTCACCAATAATGCATCCATGTCACGTGAAGGGAAGAAATGAAAGCACTTCCCCTTAGAGTCATTCAATCAAGAGTGAGTTCCCATTTGAACTCTTTGCACATCACTACTTTACTCTCCCTGTGTCTTCCATCCTCTGTCTCCTGTATGAGCCTGAATATGTGCCTGCCTAAAGGCTATTTTGTGAATCTGTTTGTCCCTATGTCTTTGAGTGTCTGTCTGTGCATGAACTGTGTGAAAGTATATTTGTGCTGTATATATAGTGTCTGTATATGCCTAACAAAGTCCTCGCTCTATCTTTATTGAAGAACATAGAAAGCATCACATAGGGGAAGGGATACAATACTTTACAAAACTTTGACAGTTTGACAAAGGATTAAGTCACTGGTTTCATCTGATCCTAACTGACCGAGACAACAAACATCACTGTTTATCAACCAATATCCATAAGTGGTGGCTTTTAACGTTCGTGGTAGATTTGGGGAAGTTGGTTTCTAATTCTGTGTTTGCTGCTTTCAACAAATGATACAAAGGCATTGTCTCTGTTAGGGACATGGAAAATACATAATTTAAGATTACAGTTATGTATTAGTTTTGATTGTAAAAGTTGATTACATGGGAAACCCAAAGAAAATAAGCTTGATTGTTACATTGTTCTCTTAAAGGAAGGTTGAACAAACAGTTTGAATACACAGCAGGCTAAACAGTTTTAAGTCTTAGTGACCTCAAGGTGTATTATTAACTCTAACTATGAGGTCTAGCAAAAGTTCCAGTCTCTTACACTGAGGTATTTTCAGAATCACCACAAGGATGGACTACATCATGGAACTGGGAGCCAAAATACACCCTTTCTCCCGAAAATTGCTTCTGTCTCAGTATCTTATCATAGCAGCAATACAAAGTAACTCAGGGAGCCCCTAACACATGTGTGTACACACAGTCACACACACACACAGTTACACACACACACAGAGTCACACACACAGAGTCACACACACACAATCACACTCACACAGTCACACACACACACACACACACATACACACACTCATAGACCTGTTTGAAAGGAAAGGCTTGACATTATTAAGGGGTTATATTTGCATAATAGAAACACAAGAGACTTTTACAATCTTTCATATTACTTGAATTCCCCCTCTTCTGCTTCTCTCCTCTGTCACTTCCGCTACCTCTTCATTCTCATTTTCATACTCTCCCTCTTTTCTTTTTTCCAATAATATACATGTACCAATTTGGGGAGTAAAAGAAAAAATAAAAAGGCAAGAAAAAGAGGAAAAAGGGAGAAAAGGAAGAGGGAGAGGAGGAAGGGAAGAAGGGAGGAGAGAGGCAATAAGAAGGATAAGAAGTGAGAGCCAGTGAAATTCACAAACACCAGCTCTGGCCGTCTGCCTCCACTATGATTAGACAGGCTGCAGTGGAGAAGCACATGCTCTGGTCCCAGGTAGCCTGGCCGAAAGCAGATAAGGAAACACAGGGCCACCATATGACTTGGCTTCAGGAAGCCCTTTCTGTTTGTAACCAGTATTCTGAGACCACTTAAAATCAGATCCAAAACTAATAGTTCCCACTGCTGAATTGCAACGTCAAGCTGAATCGTCTGGCTTGCCAAGTTTCTACGGTTAAAATTAACGCTGTGTTTGGCAAAGGCTGTCACACGAGCAATTGGAGCCATGTGAGAGGAGCCAGAGGAACCTGGCTTTCTCCACTCCTGGGTCCTTCTGAATTACATCTCTGCATTCATCTGCCTCCCCCACAAATGAAATGAGGTACAGACCAGTCACAAGAATTCAAACGCACCATTACATCCAGGCAAGTGCAAAATGAGAGCATGGGTTTTGAAAAGGAATATGTCAAGAAGAAATTAGAGGCGTTGTCTCCCGCGTGTGCAGAAGGCATCACAGGGATATGCAGACACGAATTTTCCGTTTGCTTAACCAACGAGTTGATTTGAGAAACTCACAGGAGATTTATTCCAAGCTGGGGATGAGAAAGGAAAGGGGGTGGAGGAGAAGTACCAGGGTTATCTAGAAAGGCACATTCTGAATCCTGACACTTTACAACCCAAACCTGCGAGCCAAATTAGACATGCTGGTAGCACATCTGCAAATGAAATGTGAACTCGTCTTAGGCCTGAGGAAGACTGAGGCCCTAAGTAGACAACCCTTCCCAAATAATAGGTTGGGACATGGAATCTGTATATAGAACTCCTTGGTCAACTTTCTCCAAAGGGTTTTCTATTGGGAACATTGGTTGTGTGGGTCCAAACTTTGTTTTTTGGGGGGTGGGGTTTCAAGACAGGGTGTCTCTCTGTAGCTTTGCACCTCTCCTGGAACTCACTTTGTAGCCCAGGCTAGCCTCAAAGTCACAGAGATCCACCTGGCTCTGCCTCCCTAGTGCTGGGATTAAAGGCATGCGCCACCAGCGCCCTGCTGGGCCCACAGATTAATGTGATTCAGTTATGACTCAGTCATCACTACTGAAGCATCAGATAACCAATGGCCAGTGTGAAAAAGGATTGACAGATAAAGCAGAAGACAAGGTGTTGGAGTTCTTGTATCTCCTAGTATCCTACCCAGCTCTTCTGACTGGATCCTTGCTCGGGCTGATAAACTATCTCATAATCATTAAAACTAACTTAAAGTCTTAGGTTGAGATTTGAACACAGTGAAAGGGACCATCTATCCAAAAACCAGTGGGTCATGTAAGTCTATCCCTTCTACATGACACAGGAGCATGTTAGTCACTATGACATTTCTGCTAAGAGCAAATGAAGCCCAAAATGCATGTGCCATTCCTTTGAGCTCCTGAAGTGGAATAAGACCGCAGAAGAGCCAGTCTAGGAGAAACCAACTCAGTGAGAACAATAATGAGAAGTGAAACATCATCCGAGGTGTGAAACAACAGAGCAAGAGCAGAGCTGATTCACAAAACGAGAGAGAAAAACCTTTTCCATAGGGAGAGTAGGACCACGTCTCCGATAGGGAATGTATGTTGCATATATCAGATTAACCAATTTTGATTATTCCAGTGTCCAATTTGCATGACTTATCATCCCTTTTTTTTTTCCCTAAAGAGACTTTAGTGAATCTGATCTGGGCACAGATGATCCCAAACTATCAGCCCATACTCCCAGCATTTTGCAAGTATGCCCTACATTCTTTTATCTAGTATCTCCCTGCCCTTCCTTCTACCAAACTAATATAAAACTTTTATAACATTATATCTAAACCAGAAACCAGTCCAACTATTTGTCCTTTAATCTTTCATATGGCACTTAATAAGTGAGACATTTCCTAAGGAGCTAGGAACATATTTGTTCTTCCCAGATAGAGAATGAGTGACAGACCAGAGAAAGGGTTTAGTGAGCTGCTGAGGGTAATAACAAGGTTTTTTACAGGAACATGAAATGACTCAGAGGTACCACCAAAAAGCACTCCTGTCTATCCACTTGCTCAGGACTTTGTCATCAATTGACTCATCTGTTAGGCTGTGGTAGCTACACTCTGGTGGAGAGAGCCCCTGTGGCTCCTTTCACAAGCAAATTCTGCTTGAGTACCCCTTTAAGAAACATCACATTCTAAGAGTTCCCTTCAATCCTTCAGCAAGCCTTAACTACAAGCATTCTATATGCCAGGCATGATTTTCATTGTCACAATTTATTGAGACTGTGGCAGGGTCAACATTGTATGCCCTGCCTGGCAGTAGGAAAAGAAAATGTAGTTTCTTCAGATTGTACCTTTAATCTAATTTTGCTCTCAAGCTCCCACACTCCTGAGTAATGGTTGACAACATAACTAGTGAATGGCTTATGCAGTCTCTTTGGTTCTGGAGTAAATCCAGCCTTTTCCATTTTTCTTCGCCGTTATTCCCATGTTGGTTCTTAGATCTATGGAAGACTTCCATGAATACGAGTTGCAGAGAAAGAGGCATCTCAGGGTCACACCCAGGCCTCAGGAACAGCCTGCTGCTGGCTCTCACTGACCTCTAGTATAATGTCAGGCTGGCAGTCACCAGATAGCTTATTGGTCTGCACTGCTGAAGTCTGGATCTAGCAATTTTATGAGCGTTTGTACTGGTTCCACCACACCTTAGTTGTCCTTAGAGCTACAGACCTCAGTGTCAGCCAAGTCCTTTCAGCCAGTAAGTCTTTCCTCTAGCGCTAGCTAGGTTGTCCAAACACAACAAGCGTCATTCTGTCTTGGGCACACTACTGGTTCATGGGTGCTCCATCCTAAGACTTTCCATGTTTCCTGCATGTCAAACATACATTGACTATAAGTCCTTCTGTAGTGAATGAGCCAGGGGTTTGTGTACAAAGATAGCGACTGGGAAACAGGAAGACAGTCCGTCAGTCTTGAATGAAAAAGGGGAAATAAAAGGAGGAGGACATGACACTCCTGAAGCATGGAGAAGATTTTTATTGTTGACAGAAGGGAGAGAGCAGGCAGAGGGAAGGGTACAGGCTGAACATGGCGGGCAGACTAAACTGGTCCATGAGAGGAGAGAAGAGTAGGGAGAAGAAGAGAAGAGTCACCAGACTAAGAAAAGGCTGAGTTAGAGGAGGATCAGGCTGGGGGAAGGGAAGTGGAGACCCAGCCCCTGCAAAAGAAGGGTTTTGGTTCAGGCACAGCCAGAGGAGTGCTGGAAAGATCTGCCAGAAGTGAAACCTCAGGTACTGAGAGATGCTGGGAGAGCTGGCCAGCCTCCACTTTTATATGTTAAAGACACCCCAGTTAGCCATTTGTCCCAGGTTTCTGGGATCTAACAAGTCTGGCCCCACACCAGGCCATTTGAAATATATTCTCTAGAACTTCGTTCCTCAAGGAGTTTATGTAGAGTTTTCTCTCCTACAAATCCATTGCACCAATATTTTTATAAAACGCAGTAAAAGTCAATTACTAGAAAAACCAAAATGGTACACAGTACAAACCCCACTTCTTCTTCTGCTTTGGTGCCTGTCCTGGATCTCACTCTGTAGACTAGGCTGGCCTCGAAATCACAGAGATCTGCCTAGCTCTGCCTCCAGAGTGCTGGGATTAAAGGTGTGTGCCACAGCCGCCGCCGCCACCACCACCACTACCCAGCCAAACCCCACTTTCTAAAAACATACTCATTCAGAGTATCAATCTTGCCTACCAAGCTGCTCTGAAAGTGTCTAGATGCTTCTTCTCCATTTCAGAACTTCTCTCGGTGTGGATGAAATGATCTTGAAATAGGATGGCGAGACGGTGCCAGGCTGTACCTGTGAATAGTGCAAACCTAGAATGTGCCCTGTTGGACTGAACACTTCCATCAGACAATGCCCAGAGCAGGAGAGAGCAAGGGTTACTGCTGGAGAAGTCTGCACTTCCCTCTTTTTCTCAGTCTTTGACTGCCACACCTTGTTGCCATACCCCAGAGCGCCTTGAGGTAAAACCAGGACACAAGCACACACACACACACACACACACACACACACACACACACACACACACACACCTTTAACTGGCTTGGTCTCTCTCAGTCTCTGCCTCCTCACAATTTAAAGACCAATTTCTGGTCTGTGCTTTTGGTATTTGGATAGGAAGTCTCTCTCTCTCTCTCTCTCTCTCTCTCTCTCTCTCTCTCTCTCTCTTCCTTCCCTTCTTTCATCCTCCCCTTACAAACATTTTACAAAACTCACTCTGGAAAAAGCTCAGTTCCTGCTAGGAACATTTTTTCTAAGTTGGCTTTGGACGTCCGGGCTGATCAATGAGCTCTTTGTTTCTCGGTGTCCGCCCTCCTCCCAGAGGGAGGGCTGCCATGGATAGAAGGGGTGGAGAGCCTAGGAGGCCCAAAGCATTCACAGGATATGAAAATATTTCATAAAACGCCTATTACACTAAAATCTTGGCAATAAAAGTAGAATAATTAGGAGGGATTTTTATGACTGCATCAGTATTACATACTTGCTTGATAATTGCATAAAATGATAATTTGGGTGGAAACCTTTACATATTCCTTTACTGTATACCTATGTCAGCATGAGACAGGAAGAGTGTCCTTGTTATGTTCTTTATGGGGAGAGTTGAAAAATAATATCAGCACTGTAAAATAAAGAGTTAAAATTGCAAGAATCCCCTCCCCCATCCTCTATCTTCCTCCCACCCCTAGATGTAAGCAGAAACATCTAGAGGGGGGAATTAGCTTTTAAGTGAATGATCTTTATTTTACCCCTGGCATTTTAACATCAGTACCAATTAACTTTTACTATGTTTTCTCAAAAACTGAGTTGCCAGGAGAAAATCCTCAATATTTTTATATATCAAAAAAACTGCAAATTCTAAATAATGCCTAAAAAAATTACATTATGCAATTGAAAATAGCATGCCTAGAGCTACAAACTCTAGATAGCTTTTGTGTATTCTCCTTTTGTTTACTATAACCATATCATTAGTTTTGTCATTATCTCCATTTCAATTGCTATCATATATCTGCAAGTTGCTCTAAAATCCAGAAATCCTACTTAAACCTTACCTCTTAAAGCTTAAAGATAGACACAAGTCATATTCATCTTATATTTTGAAAGTTTGGCTAGGAGGGAAGGATGTTGAAAATGCAAAATAAATGGTCCTCTAACTTAGTTAATTATTGAGAGTGAGACCTCAACTTTCTCAAGCTTCTGTTGTGCATATTGTCCCTCCAAGTATATGCATTTTAAAATTAAACTGAATTACTTTTAAGCGTATTCAAGGCATATAATCTTTAATGCTAAGCAGATATACAGTAACCTATAATATCATTTAAAAATCCACTCCTAGGATGTTACTCCAAGTTCACATAGAACAGTGGCACACTCATACTCCAGAGCTTGGGGGAATTTAATGAGTGGGTTACTGTGGGCATGTAAAAACCTTGCAGAAGATGGTGCCGCACCACAGAGCAAAACTGTTTACACCTAAGACTCAAAGGGCCGCTGAGACAATATCACAAGGTGAATAAAACTTGGAATGAGGAAACCATGCTTTAAAAGAAACACATTTCGGTTACAAATCAAGGAAGCATTTTAGATGACACCAAGTACAGAATTCTTTCCCCAGGCTTACTGCTGTGTCCCTTCTCACAGCACCTGTGACTTTTGTTCAAGGGATGCTGCCAACCTGAACTCCACTAGCCTGCACGGAAAGGGCCTGGGGAATAAACAGCCTGCCTTCACTCTGTTTCCTCTTCCTGATTTCCAGCTGGTGTTTGCTGTTGGCAGATTCCACCTCCAGTCAGTGGCTAAAGAAGCCTACTTAGATGTAGGTCAGAGTCCTAGTTTCCAGAGGAAGATGGGGATGTCAGAGAGAAGCTAGAAGTGCAAGACCTCTAATGTGGTCAACACGTCTTCTTATACTGTGTGCTCTGAGAGGACTCATGGTTGCCTATGTGCTCTTTGAAATAGATATTCCCTTCAGAAGCATAATAAAGTTAATGCATATATATTAAGAGTAAAATAACTTGCAATACTTTTTAAATAATATTTATGGTAACAATAGTTGTGCTAATTATTTTTCTGTCAATTTGTCACAAACTAAACTCATTTGAGAAGAGGGACTCCCAGTTGAAAAGATGTTTCCTTGAAATTGGCCTGTATCAGGCAACTGAGAAAAGCTGAGAGAAGAGGTAGTCTTCCCAGAGGAAGAGCACACAAATTGGCTCTCCAGTGCCAAGTTATCAGCCCTGAAAACATACATACAAGTAATTTTATACAGACTACATAGGTTATATTTAGAATATGCATATAATAACAATGAGTAAAAGAAAAAGGTCGTGAATCTGAAGGAGAGTTGGAAGAGATATATGGGAAGGTTTAGAGAAAGGAAAGAGAAGGGAGAAATGTTGGAACTAAATTACAATCTCAAAACTTTTCCAAAGACTGTCCTATAAGCTAGTCTGTCTGGCATTTCCTCAACTAATGATTGATGTGGGAAAGCCCAGGGCATTGTGGATGGTGCCAACCTTGGGCAGGTAATCATGAGTTCTGTAAAATAGCTGAGCAAGTCTTGGAGAGCAAGCCAGCAAACAATGTTCCTCCATGGTTTTGTTTCACTTTCTGACTTCAAGTTCCTGCCTTGAGTTCCTGATCCCCCTCCAAGTATGACCTGCTGTGGAGTATTACTTTAACTATGTAAAAGTGTGTTACATTTGTTTATGCTGTATTTGTTTAACTACGTAAAGATGTGTTACCTTTGTTTGTGCTTCATTTGCTTAACTAGATGATGATGTGTTGCTCTTTCACCTTGTCTGCCTAAGGCACCTGATTAGTCTAATAAAAAGCTGAACAGCCAATAGCTAGGCAGAGGAGGGACAGGTGGGGTTGGCAGGCAGAGAAAATAGGAAGAAAGAGAGGGAGACACCCTGGGCCAGCCATCCAGACAGCTACCAGCCTGCCAAACAGGAAAGAAGGACATATAGAATAGAAGAAAAGTAAAAAGCCCCGAGATAAAGAGAAATAGGTTTAAATGTGTGATAAGAGCTAGTGGGATAAGCTAAGGCCAAGAATTCATAACTAATATTGTCTCTCTATCATGATTTGGGGGCTGGCAGTCCAAGAAGGAATGCTACAGTGACCTGAGAGTGCTTGCAAGCTGAAATAAACCCTTTTCTCCCCAAGTTGCTTTTGATCATGGTGTTTTATCAGAGCAATAGAAACCTAATTAATACAGAAATAAACTCTCTTTTTTGGCAGTTCCATTATGTATTAGTACAGCTAGACAACATTAGTTGTTTTATATGGACATCACATTTGAGGCTGTCCTCTTTCAGTTTATGAAATTTTCTTCTGATTCTTGATTCCTAAAATAGAAAACAAGATTGAGATTAGCAAGCTCAGGCATGTCACCTTGAGTAAACCAGTGAAACTCACCAAATAAAAGTGTATTTGGAAGAAGAAAACTTCATATGAGCCTTCTTTTCCCAGTGAGTGTTCAAAGCATAAGGCAGAGTCATTTCACTCAAGACAGAGATCAGAAGAGATCAGAGAATCACAATCTGGGCTCAACCCAGAAACTCTTTGTGGACTCCTATGTCCTTGTCCAGCCAGGCTCTAGAATCAAAAGAATTTCCAGATGTCTGATTTTCAGGTTATCTCAAAGATTCTCTAAGCCATCCTCTTTCTATTAAAATTAGCAAAATTAAATCTTGCTTTTGTCCTTGGGATTTAACAGAGTCTTCGTGTCTGCTATGGTTGAAGATGTGTCTTACAAACCAAAGTGTTAAACACAAGGGCTTTTGGATACTGAACCACACATGTCTACAACAGTTCACTCGTCTAATTAATGTGTTCATTTAAGAAAACACTAAACATATGATACAGTATCTTAGCAATACAAAGATGATTATAAAATATTTTAAAGGAAACAAGATGGAGGAATGAAAGGAAAATTAAGTTGCATATATACAATTTTGATATTCTTTTCAAATGTTCTACCTTTAGATTGCATGCAAGTTAAGACATAAAACAGAAATTCATTCAAAGTCATTATTTTCAGAGGTAGTCAGCATCACAAATAAGATTTATGTCTGTGAGCATTAGTGGTTGGTCTTGTTAATTCTGCATAAAAATATACTTAAACAAAAGAAATCACCAAGATATATTAGATAGTAATAGGGTATGAGATTTATAAGAGAAAATTTGGTCCTGAAGGTTTCCGTTTCTGTGAATGAAAGTGGGTGTCTTGTGAAAGGGTTTAACAAGGAAGTGTGCCTAGCTTGCTCTTTTGGCTGATGTTTCTTGAGGTCCTAACTTTCCCATTCCCACAGCCACAACCCCACCTCCCATGGGATGATGCAGACTTCTTCAAACAACTGAGCCTGCCAGTGTATTGATCTGTGACTTCTCAGGCTCTAGAACTATTAGCAAGTAAATGTATGGTCTTTATAATTTAATCAGTCTCAAGTATTTGGTAATAGCAGCACAAGCTGACTAACACAGTATCCATTAACAAATCAGAAGACAATGGAGATCTTTCCAATTAATTTTAGATGTGTTCGCTTCACTACAGTTCCTGAGTCATGAATATTCTTCTCTACAAACAAAACTTGCCTGTAGTTTCCCCACTCCCCACTCTCCAAACAGTTTCATGAGTGATATGTGGGTACAAAGGGACACAATACCATTAGCACATTTCCTGCGGCCCCTCATCCTTTACCCTCCCTTCTCTTATTTCCCTTACAACAAACATATTTAGACATTCCCCAGCTTATGACACTTAACTAGAGAGTTTTAACTTTAAAACAATGTAAAAACATCTCCCAGTGAACCACTCTGTTTTTCACTTTTGTGCCACATTCAATAAATTACTTGGTGCTTGATTTTTTATAGTATAGCCTTCTACTAAATGATCTTTTGCTCAGCTAATATAGGCCACTGTAAGTGTTCTTTAAGGTAGAACAGGTTGAGCAATGATGTTCAATCATGGGATTTCAAATTCAAGTTAGGAGACAGTATCCATCATAAGCTGAGAAGCACCCATCAATGAATACATAGAAAACACAAGCCAAGGATCTCTGTCCACTTAAAGTCACTGGCTCTAAAGGGCCTCTATGAAAGATAAGAAGTCAAGTTAAAGAGCACAAACGTACATGTCTGATGAAGTATGAACTCATGATCATCAGTAGTTTCTTCCTGAGAGCTGAGTCATAGCAAAAGATGAGAACAGACCCTCTGGTCTGTTGGGAAAGGGATGAGAGCCAGGAGAGGAAGCAAGAGCTACGCACATGAAACTCCATTCTTCCACATCTTTACTGTTAGAGAAGAGATAGCAGGTAGGTGGGGTCAGGAAAAAGGTTGACACAAAATTAGTCTTCCAGAAAGGGCTTTAAGACCATAGGAGATTATTATCACCTGTTATTGATGGTTGTAGTGGGAGAGCATTAGAAAGGCACAATAAATAAAATGGGAAACAATATGAGGAAATGTCCCCCTTGAAGCCTAGAGATGAGCTTCACCAAGATGAATAGCTTAAAGTAAAAATAAGACAGAGAGCAATTAGTGTGGATGGTACAATGGATGGGAGGGAACCAAAGAGAAGGTGTCTTCAGAGGAATCTTCCAAACAAAGGCAACTATCTGACTTTTCTATCCCTTCAGGGGTGGTGGGCAGTTGCATATGATCAGGTTTAGCTCAAAACAGAGCTTATGTGACAAAGACTGAGGAGGAGTCAGGAAGTAAGGACATAAACTAGAAGCTGTAAAACCACAGCCCAAAAGCTTTTAACCCTGAGAAAGAGGGAGAGAGACAGAGATAGAGACACAAAGGCAAAGAGAGAGAGAGAAGGAGAGGGACAAAGGCAAGGGTGTGTGGCCCCATTTCTACATACTGTGAGATCTGACCTCTTAGGCCGGTGGTTTTCAACTTTCCTAATGCCGAGACCCTTTCATATACTTCGTCACGTTGTGGTGACTCCCAACCCTAAAGTTATTTTTGTTTCTGCTTCTTAACTGTAACTTTGCAACTGTTATGAATCATAATATAAATGTTTTCAGTAGAGGTTTGCCAAAGAAGTCGGGACCCACAGGTTGAGACTGCTATCTTAGGGAAACCAAAACCTTCAAGGGTGAGGCACATGAGTTAGCATTTTAGTCCCTCTTAGGAACAAAAACCTTTCTCAAAAGAAAACCCTTTCAACCTACTTCCTGTGTGGAGCCAATCTGAGAGGTAACAAAATGTAGTGTGTGGGGGTGGTGGTGAATAAATCATATGTCAGCATAATAGGTTTTCTTGAAAATCTATGTATTTTAAGAGATCAAAAGTCCATTTAAGTCAATTTATATATCTTACTTGACTGTCACAAAATCTCTGGCACGAAAATAATTACTACTAGTGCCTTTTCCTTTATATAAACCATTAAATGTCAACTATATCTGTGCCACTGAATGGGCAACTTGCTCCCTTTTTTGAAAACATGCGTGTCAAACTATCTAAATACAAAGCAATGCTTGATTTCTCATGCTGCATACAAAAACCCATTTCATTACCTTGTAATCACATCTCACACTATGTGAAACCAAAACCTACTAAACATTCATAAATCACATTGCAGAGCCATGACACCCTTCAAATTTCTAATACCTTTGTAACAGAGCCAATGGGCAGTTTTAGATACCATGAAAGTGCTATGTTTTACTTTTTTGGAAGTAAAACCAGGGCTATAGTAATTTTTGTAAGGGAAAATCGTGAAATCTAGACTAGCTTAAATGGTACTTGTAGAGTTTTAAAAAACTGTGGCTTTTTACATTCAGTAAACTTCAGACAATGTAGTCTGCCAAATGAGTTAAGCTGGAACACCCAGTTATAGACTTCAGTCTGGATACTAGCTCAAAAACTGCTTGGCTAGCTTTCATTCTGTGTTAGTCTAGTACTGGAGATTTGTTGATCTTTTCTGAGGTGGAGGTAGTGAAGAAGAAGAAGAAGGAGGAGGAGGAGGAGGAGGAGGAGAAGGAGAGCATGAAGGAAGGAAGGAAAGAAATAAGAAATTTGGGTCATATTCAAAGCAAGTGTCTTGATTTGTTCGGCTCTTTGGGGAAAGACAAAACCCTCCAGAGCCCCTCTGCCCACTGCTTTTTGTTTACAACGTTTAGTGATCGTGAGTTTGAATGTCTGTTGAGGTTTTAATGTGGCCCAGAAACCTAAAAGCCATTGATACTCAGTCAATGCAGGTGATTTGAATTGAAAAGAGAAAATTCTTCATCCATCACCATTCCTTTTCAAAATGAACATCATGACATCATGAGAGGGGAAGTTAAATCATGTGTGTTTTTACAACACAACTGCTGAAGGTGAAAAAAAAAACATTGAATGAGGGGAATACATCATAAAGTTTACAGCATACGACTACCCGGCACCTCCCACTGAATCGGCCTTTCCAGTGCTCTAAGTGTGACTTCCAGGGGCTTTATGGAATAACCTGGTTTTGTGAGTCAAGGGCTCTGAACCTCCTGACACATTTTCTAAATAGACTGTCTACAAGAGCTGTCCAGCCATCCAGTGAAGAATGCTGCAGGAAGATGCCAGGGGCACTCCTAACCCCTGATTTCCTTAGGACAGGGCCTACAGCTCAGAAGGTCAAGTGCTGGCTGTGTAAACACAAACATGTGGGTTTGAATCTCCAGCTCCAAAATCAAAAGCTGCCAGTAGCATCTCCCATTGTGACCCGACTGTCCAGAATGGAGAAAGGAGGATTCAGGGACTCTCTGGCCAATCAGTCCAGTCAAAACATGAGATCCAGGTTCAGTGAGAGACTCTATCTCTAAAAATAAAGTGAGGCCTCTGAGATGGTTCAGTGGATAAAGGTATACGCTGCTGAATACAATCCCCAGAATACACATAGCAGGAGAAAACCTATGCTTGCTAGTTGTCCCCTCCACACAGTGTGTGCATACACACATGTACATGCATAACACACACACACACACACACACACACACACACACACACACACACACGCACGCACACACCGACACCAACATCAACATCAACACCATACAACAAACAGTAGAAAGAAAGAAAGAAAGAAAGAAAGAAGGAAGGAAGGAAGGAAGGAAGGAAGGAAGGAAGGAAGGAAGGAAAGAAAGAAGGAAGGAAGGAAAGAAAGAAGGAAGGAAGGAAGGAAAGAAAGAAAAAGGAGGAAGGAAGGAAGAAAGGAAGAAAGAAAGAAAAGAAAGCTGACTCTTGCATTGGGAACATATGGCTCTCATTAACATCACTTGATACTCGATTGCAAGAGGGAAAATTGATTGTGTTAGAAAACATTGAAGCCTGTTTATTAAACAGAAAGGGAAAGAAAAAGAATTTGTCTCAGCAAAACACGAAGATGTT
The DNA here is from genome assembly GCF_903995425.1 of Onychomys torridus. Lineage (NCBI taxonomy): Eukaryota > Metazoa > Chordata > Mammalia > Rodentia > Cricetidae > Onychomys > Onychomys torridus. The sequence goes on along the minus strand of NC_050451.1, from coordinate 88,242,292 downwards.
TCAGAACTTTGTACATTTGTGTTCTTAGGACACTAAGGGAAGTCAAGAAGGAACACCTTGCCTTGTGCTGAAGCAACAGTACAAAAGCCTCAGGTCTGGCTTGGCCAGATAGGAAATGATAAATCAGCCACCTGTGTGCCATGCCACAGATGCCAAGCCCTTTGAAATTCCCTAGCTCACTCCAAAACAGAATATACTGCTTGTCACATGCTTCCCATAAAACCCTCCGAGAAAAGAATTCATTAGGGAGAGAGAGTTCACACTATAATGAAGCAGGCATTTATTGCTCAAATGACTGCTGACCTGGCATTTTAGTTACTTTGGTTCACATTAAGATCCAAGTTTCTGACTTCAGAAACATAGTGAGTGTAAGGTGATGTGAGTAGTGCTCTGTGTTCCCAGAGGTCACAGGAGCATAACCTCAGATCCCAGCACACATCTGGAAAGCCAAACACATCCAGAGGGAGTGATCTTTGGACAATTAAGCAAACAACTGTCACAACACAAGGACAACACTCATACTCTTTCTTCTAAAGGAAGGAAAGTTAACATGGACGTTGGAACATTGAACTCTAGCTCCTCACTTTCAAAACTATCGGTAACCCTGGTTGCTTCATCAGGAAAATGTAAATATTACAGAAATGTGCAGCAGTCTCTGAAGATTTAATTGCTACCGTACATATGCATCTACCTGAAGTGTGGAAGTCTGTGAATCAGTGGGGGCTGTTGTATTTATTTTGAAGACTCTAAGAATATCTTCCAGGCTTTCTTTTACAACTTAACACATTAATAAGGAAACATATTATAAGCCAAGGAGATGTGTGCATAAGAAGTATCGGCAAAAAAAAAGTTAGCCAGAACAATCCAGGAAGGCTTTAGAATATCATCTCACTCTAGCAAAAGGCCTCAATTCACCATTACCCTTCTAAGATTTGAAGGTACTATTGCATAAAGCTAATGTCTGCCATGGTAAAAATGATGAGCAAACAATTATGTAACTTTGAGGTAAGCCATAAAAGGCAAGGGAAATGTGCAACATATTCCTGAATGATTTCTGTAACCATTTTACAATTTAAAAAAATTAAGCTAGAAGTGTACTTCAATGGTAGAGCCCATGCTGAGAATGCTGAAGGCCTTGGGGCCAATTCTTATACACACCCAAATATAAAAGAAAATGTTCTGTTTGAACTTTGAAAAATAATAAGAAATCTAGTGTTTGTTCAAGAGACACCTTCAAATATGAGCTATTAAGGTATTGTTTTTCACCTTTTACATTTGTAAACTACAAAAAGTGTGGTTCAGTGCTGCCTTTGGTAGGCCCAAAAGAGGCAACTGTATATGTTTTTGGTGGGAATGTATATTTATGTGGGTAAATTTCATAATTCCTATTTTAAAAAAAAACACATACTTTTAAGCTCATTCACTGCATGAATTCACACTGAAAGTATGTACACAGCATGGGAATTGAAATATGTGACAAGATTTTTCTATATGATAATATTTACATTAGGAAAACATTGGAAAGTACTATTAATTGATAGTGTGGTCATTAAATACGTTACAGAACCTCCATTTAATGGAATAGTTTGCTCACATTGGGAAGTGATAGGTCACCAGCAGAGTGTACCTACCATGTGTAGGTAATGAGTTTGATTCCAGAACAACCAAAAAGAAAAAAAGGAAGCAAAAGGGATAGAAGAAGGCTGAGAGGAAGGGGGTGTAGAGCAAAGACAGGAAAGGAGGGGCAAGGGCAAAAGGGAGGGGTAGAGAGAGGAAGGAAGGAACAAAAGAAAAAATGGCAGAAAGGAAGAAGGGAAAGCTAGACAAGAATATTGAAGGATTTTAAAGACAGTGCAAAAATATTCCATACAAACATGGTACAACAGAAGAAAACAGTGTGAAAATTTGCATATATAAGAGTGGATGAATCAATACATATGAGTGCACATTATTTCCATAGAGCTAGAAAAGGTCTGAAAAGATACACCAGAAATTAGTAGCACTGGTTGAACTGCTTGGCTGCAGTGCTAAAGAGAAGGGTAGATTTTCCCTTTTTTGCACCTGGTGAAGTTGGAAGCCTGTGACTCTAGTCCCTGTTTCAAAATCAAAGCAGCCTCTTTGCTCATCAGGTCAGTGCCCTGAACAAAGGATAGAAGTGGGAGAGGGTGACCATGGGGGATGCTGAATGGGGACTATCAAGTGAAGACAGTTCCATGTCTAAAACCAGATGCACAAGGTCAGGTAGGTGCACATGTCATCACCATCAGCTAAAAGACGAAGGCATCCTTTGTGTTCTCTGCACTGTGAAGGACAGGTGGCTGATCTGGACACTGTGGAGGGAAGGAAGTTGTTCATCTAAGATGCATTTTGGGGATCCTGTTGCTGTTCTTACAAAAGCAGATGATGAATTTGTTTTCCTTTTTTTTTTTTCTTCCCAGACTGCCATGGATTGTAATTCTTCTATGCATGGCAAATAAATTATAGAATCAGCTTGGCAAACATTTTCTTCCAAATGTGTGTTCGGTGGAGCCAATAATTTTACAGAAGTCCTGCTAGGGAGTTCCACAGTTGAAGGTTTGCAAACTCTGTGTATCATTTTCATACATGAATATTCATGAGGAGAGATTTTTTTTTTTTTTTTAAGGAGAAAAGTCATTTTTGTTTTTTAAGCTGAAAACATGGGCATTGTGCCAGAGCAGTAGCTGAGAGCTCACACATTATCCACAAGCATGCAGCAAAGAGCTAACTGGAAATGAAGTGGGCTTGTGAAACCCCATAGCCTTCTAAACAGTTTTACCAACTGGGGACCAAGTATTCAGTCTATAAGCCTATGGCTGCCATTCCCATCCAAACCACCACAGTCACAGTTTGAGATGATCTACATCTGAACTTCACCATGGAGCTCTAAAGAGGGCAGCTTGGCAGATGGAAGTGTGTATAGGAGAAGCTACACATTTTGAACCAGGAAGGAGACACAGGATGAAGACAGGTTTGCTCCGTTTATATCCACTCTCAGACATGTGAGAGCTACAAGAAGTCACCCATGGGCTACCTTCATCTCTCCTTAGAGAGAGCATGCTCCACAACAATGGGAAGACCTCCCGACAGATTCCTTCACCTCTTTATGTTTCCATTCTTGGGACCAAGCTTTTAGCACACAGATCTCTGGGGGCAGTCAAAATCATATTTAACCCATAGCATACTGTGAAATTGATACTCAAATTCAAGAACCCAAAGTTTTATGATTTGAAATTCTTTAATTAGCTAATCACACAACTAAAACATGGCACATGTCATTTAAAAAACTATCAGGACATGCGTCAGTCATCATACCCTGGGAATCGTGACAGTAAAACCTGGTACCATTAAAGACAGCTGGTTCCTCTAAGCTAACATTTTCAATAACTTTTCCCCCACAAACTGTTAAGAGGACTCACCCTCTGAAATTTTCTGTATTTCTTTGCTCCTAGCCAAACTCTTGTGACTTAACTCTCTCCCAATATTTTACATCTTCATTAAATCTCGTTTCTTAATAAAGAAAAATTCCATCATCTTCATAGAAGATTCATTACAGTTCCTTAAAAAAATATCCCTTTATAATTTCTATAATATATTTTGATGATATTTATTCCTGTCCACAACTCCTCCTAGATCTACCCAAATTCACTGTGGTGATTTGAATGGGAATGGTCCCTACAGGCTCATAAGGATAAGGATATAAGCCACAGGGTAGTGCCTGCTTACCTGACTGTTGCCATACTCCATGCCATAATGGTTATGGACTCACCTTCAGGAACTATAAACCCCAGTAAACTCATACTCCCATAAGTTGCCTGGGTCATGTTGTCTTATCACGAGGTAGTGACTCAAGCAGGATTTTTTTTTTTAATCGATAAAGTTAACCTGTCAGGCATTTCACTAGAGTGATGGAAAGCTGACTAATTCCTTGTCTTTTCAGTAAATTATTATTATGTCAAAGTAATGTTAGTCTAATACAAATAATATCTATGGTGAAGTTGATATACTTTGTATCAAACATAGAGTATTTGCAACTTCTGGAACAGTACCTAGCACATAGTATGTAGGTGATAATTATTATTAGATGACTGACAGAATAAATAGAACACACTAATACATTTAATAAAATCTAAAAATCATGTACACCAAACACACCAGATTTACTAACCACCTTTTTTTTTCTAACTCCAAATGCCCTCTCAGACACTCTGACACATCAACTATAAACTCAATCTTTTTTATATACACATTTTTTTAAAAAGTAGAAATAGTCATTTAGCAAATTCTGATCATTAGATTGTCAGGATACTTTTAATGAGTAGTTTTAATAATCACATTTTCTTCTAGCTATGACGGCTTTGCAATGACTCTCAGCACCTTGGGACTGTCCTGGCTTATGTTTGTCAGTATCCAAAAATCATAAAATGTGTCAGACTTGGAATTGTGTCAAAGTCAGACAGTGCTGAAGCAGCTTAGCATGTCACTGTCAGGTGCCAGAATGAGGGCCTGCTGAGTCATCCTGGCATCTTTCAGGGGCTAGGAAAACATTACACAACATCTCTGGCCCCCAGTCATCCCTGAGGTAAATGAAACTTGTGCAAATTAATTAAGTCGTACTTACATTCAGTCATTTGTTAAATATTTACTAAATGCCTACTATGTTCCCCCATGGAGTTCTGGATACTAAATCATTCCATACAGGCTCCCAAATACCAACAACAAAATGCGTTGCGTGTTCCCATGTACACAGAACTGGAAAGAGGATGTCTCTACATGATGTCTCTTCCAATCAGAAGCAACCTTCTGATGGCTTCTCTTAATTTCACATGTTCCAATCCAGGCAACAAGGGCCAGGGAGGGGTTGCAGCAAGCTCACTGGCACATTGCTAATGAGAGAGAACAGGGTTTCTTTCCATTTTTTATTAATATACGAGGCAGCAAATTTAATTATGGCATTTTCATGCATGCTTTATTTCAGCTAAACCTCCTCCCTTGCTCTTCTCGTCTCCCACCACCTGCTTGTACAGTCCGTCCCCAGTACTCCAGTGTCTCCTTTCTGTATTCATGTTTCATGTGTTCTGTAACTCCCACTTTCAAGCTGCTTTTTCTGTTCTCATGGTCCCCTTTCTGGTTCCCTGACCTCCACCCAACTTCTGTTTATCATTCATCATTACTAATTAATCTTGATAAACATCTGAGCAGGTTTGACTTCTTGGCTTCTGTAAACAGAACAGCAATAAGCATGGGTGAACCAGTATCTCTGTAGTGTGATCTAGAATCTTTTGGGTACATAGATGACAGGACACTGGATGCAAATTAGGTAAGCCCTGAACCAACACCCTTCACTCTTTTGCAATAATGAACTCTGCCTTCCTGAAAGAAAGCATTCACATTATTATTCTAATACAAGAATAGGTAAAGTTTGGGGAATCATCTACTGAGCAGTCCATATATTCTATGTTTGTATGGTATATCAATGAGGAAATAGTAAAAGCTAAGAGCACAGATTTTCTTAAACTTGTGGTTAAATTTCAACTCAACCATTTACTGACTATGACTATGACTATGACCCAGAGCTAATGCCGTTACTTCTCTATGCCTCTCTGTCCTTACCTGAAAAAGAAGGCAAGGCATGCCTTTCACAGTCAGGGTTATTCAATGCTGTGTTATGTAAACACAAGACTTGGGCCATAACTGGCACAGAGTTACATTGCATGTCTTAACTATTTTTTAACTTAAGTAGAATGTAGGTAAGTGAAACAGCAAAAGGTACTTTCAGAAAAAGAAATTGTAAAGATAAATGAAAGGGTTGGAGGAAAGCTAAAGTCTCAGACCATACCTTGGGATGTTATGCACTTGCTAATGATAGTTCTCTGCATTCCCTGATCATACATCTGAATCTCCATATACTTTTGGTCTCCATTAAGGCACCCTTCATACCTTTTAGAGAATCTGCCGACACCTGGTAGCAAGCTTCCATAGTGTTCACAGCTACTGTGTGTTCTCTAGATGAGGAGGACTCTGGCCCAGGTCTCAGCTATCCATCCCATCATCTGAAAATCAAGCTCCATTGTCTTCATGGTTTTTAATATGTATACATATTTGAAAGGGCCAATAGCTAAATAAGAGGACTTGAGCCTCATGAATTTTCAGTGGACCATGTTATAATTGTCACAGATTCAATTGAGACTACTGTGGTAGTTTGAAAGAAAATGCCCCACAAAGGGAGTGGCACTATTAGGAGGTGTGGCCTTCTTGGAAGAAGTGTGTCTCTGCAGGGGCAGACTTTGAGGTCTCTTTTCTCAAGCTTCACTCAGTGTGACAGTCAGTTGCTGTGGATATCGCTCTGTATAAATAAAATGCTGTTTGGCCAGTGGCCAGGCAGGAAGTATAGGCGGGACAAGAGAGAAGAGAATTCTGGGAAGTGGAAGGCTGGGGGAGAGACACTGTCAGCTGCTGCCATGAGAAGCAACATGTAAAGACACCGGTAAGCCACAAACCATGTGGCAAAGTATAGACTAACAGAAATGGGTTAATTTAAGATAGAAGAAGTAGATAACAAGAAGCCTGTCACGGCCATACAGTTTGTAAACAATATAAGTTTCTGTGTGTTTACTCAGTTGGGTTTGAGTGACTGTGGGACTGGCGGGTGAGAGTCAGGACTGGGCCAGGCAGGAAAATTCAAACTACAGTCAGTGGAGTTCCTATAGCCTCTGAGTCAAGATATATGACTCTCAGCTCCAGCACCACATCTGCCTGAATTCCACCATGCTCCCCATCCTGATAATGGACTGAACCTCTGAAACTATAAGCGGGCCACCTCAATTAAATGTTTTTATTTATAAGAATTACCATGGTCACAATGTCTTTTCACAGCAATAAAAACCCTAACCAAGACAGAAGTTGATACCAGGGACTGGAGTATTGCTGTTATAAGCCTGACTAGGCTTTTGTTTGGAGTAATATAGACTTTGGTACTTTGGGTTAGGAAAGCAGTGAAATTCCTTAAGCACTGCTTAATGGAGCCTACTAGTAGGAGCATGGAAGACAATGGTGCTGATAATGATTTGAAATGTTGGGAGCTGGCTCAAGAGGTTTCAGAGAAGAATTTTAGAATGGTGCCTAGGAATCATTTTGTAATATTTTGGTGAAGAAAGTGGCTGTCTTTTGCCCTTGTCTAACGAATATGCCTGGGACTAAAGTGAAGATGGAGACATTCATGGCAGAAGAAATCTCAAAACAGCCTAGTATAGATTTTATTGTATGGATATTACTGGTAATACTAATGAAGATTTATAATTAAAAAGAACAAGCTGAGTAGGGTAAATTAAGAAAAATAAATCTTGAAGAGAAAAAGAACACCAGAAAGTGGAATAAATCTAAATTATGTGTTCAAGGAGATAAGCAGATTAAGAATGGAATAAAGGGAGTGGTGACCTCAGGCCAAGATCCACCCAGCTAAGTTTCTAACTTGTGAAAGGAACTACAGAAAAACATTAGAGCCCAATTTGGTGGTGCACACCTTCCATCTTAACACTGGGAAGACAGAGGCTGGAGGATTTCTACATTTGAGGCTAGCCTAGTCTAAGGAGCGAATTCAAGGGCAGCCGTGCTTAGGCAGTGTAGGAAAACAGAAAACTGGTGAAGATGTAATTAAACAAGGGGGCCATGTTCCAGCCCCACTTGGCAGCTTTGGCCACTTTAGAGTAAAGGACAGAAGAAACAGGTTGTAGAATTTGCCTCAGTGCCTAAGAGAGCTACTGAGGCCAAGCATGTGTCAGGGCTGTCCCTCAATGGAGGCCAAGTAGAGAGACCATTGTGTGAAGCTGTAAAGTTGAAGCCTGTATGTTCTCAGAGGATCCAAAATATTAGAGATGCCAGAGTTTCAGGATACCTACGGAGGAGAGCTGCTAACAGGGAGCGGAACCGCTCCAAGAGAAAGAAGTGTGCTGCAATAAACAAATATGAATGAAACTGAAGACCTGTAGAGCGTTTTGACATCAGATGTGGAGATAAAAGTTTGGAGTTTGTCCAGCTGGATTTCAGTCTTGCTGTGTTCCAGTAATTCCTTGCTATGCTCCCTCCCTGTGTTTTGGAAAGGTAAAATATATCCTATGACATTATAGGTTGGAAGTATGTGATCTGCTTTTTGGTTTTTTTTTTACAGGTGATTACAGTTAAGTGATTGTCACGTGTTTCAGACGAGATTTTGGACTTTGGACTTTGAAATAAGTTTGAGACTGTTATAGACTATGGGGCATTTGAAGTTGGATTGAATGCACTTTTTGTATTATGATATGGCTATAAGCGTGTGGGGGCCAGGGACTAGAAAGTGATGGTTTGAAAGAAAATGGCCTCCAAAGGTAGTTGCACTCATTAGGAGGTGTGGCCTTGTTGGAGGAAGTGTGTCTCCATAGGTGTGACTTTGACCTCTCTTTTCTCAAGCTTCACTCAGTGTGACAGTCAGTAAAGTTCCTGTTGCCACTGAATCAAGATGTAGGACTTTCAGCTCCAGCACCACATCTGCCTGCATGCCGCCATGCTCCCCATCCTGATGATAATTGACTTAACCTCTGAAACTATAAGCGAGCTACTTCAATTAAATGTTTTTATTTACAAGAATTGTTGTGGTCATGGTGTCTTTTCACAGCAATAAAAACCCTTAGTAAGACCACTGCAGAAAAAAGATGTTTCCAATCTCTTAAGGCAAAAATCAAGGGAAGGGAAGACAACTGTTAGAACAACCTTAGAAGAAAATAGTCCTGAAGAACATTATGTTCTTTTTCTGGAATCCTCATAACTGCTTTATGATTGTTTTTTAAAGGCTCCATTATCAACAAGTGTGTACCAAAACCTCTGTACTCTAAAATGCTTCCTTAATCACTGGTCACTATAACAACCCAGCACATCTTAGTGCTTATTAGAGTGACCTGCAGAGAACTTAAAAGGTCATAGGCATTATCTGACCAGGGTTAGCACCATTCACATTCCGAGTTAAAATCAAGTTCCACAATGATTGCTTGACCCTTTGCCTTTTCCCACTATTCTGTGCAACAGCCCAAGTTTCTACAACCCTAAGCCACACTGAGCCTGTAGAATCACAGTGTACCACCTGACAAAAAAGGTCACAATACTAAATTGTTGATGATCAAGTTAGAAATCATTATATTTTCTTGATTCTCTATTTACTGACAAACTGATTATTTTATGTGGCAGCACCATACCCTTTCCATTGTTTCAGAGGCCTTTATGTTATCTAAAGCTTATTATTACAAATTTCACACTGTTTAGGAGCACTTAGAGATGAGAGAGAAGGATTGGAGGAAAGGATTTTTTTTTTATAATATTTGTGTTTTAATTTTACACATTAGCCATGGGTTCCCCTGTCCTCCTCCCTCCCACCCCTGTCCCTACCTTCCCCCCAGCCCATCCCCTCCATTCCCATCTCCTCCAGGCCAAGACTTCCCTGGGGATTCATTTAAACCTGGTGGATTCAGTATAGGCAGGTCCAGTCCCCTCCTTCCAGGCTGAGCAAAGTGTCCCTATGTAAGCCCAAGGTTCCAAACAGCCAGCTCATGCACTAAGGACAGGTCTGGGTCCCACTGCCTGGGTGCCTCCAAACAGTTCAAGCTATTCAATTGGCTCACTTATCCAGAGGGCCTGCTCCAGTTGGGGGCTCCACAGCTTTTGGTTCATAATTTATGTGTTTCCATTTGTTTGGCTATCTGTCCCTGTGCTTTTCCAATCTTGGTCTCAGCAATTCACACTCCTACAGTCCCTCCTCTTTCTCGACAACTGGACTCCTGGAGCTCTACTTGGGACCTGGCCAAGGATCTCTGCATCCACTTCCATCAATTATTGGATGAGAGTTCCAGCATGACTGTTAGGGTGTTTGGCCATCTGATCACCAGACTAGGTCAGATCAGGCTTTCTCTTGACCATTGCCAGTAGTCTATTGTGGAGGTATCTATGTGGATTTCTGGGGACCTCTCTAGCACTTTGCTTCTTCCTGTTCTCATGTGGTCTTTATTTATTGTGGTCTGTTATTCCTTGTTCTCCCTTTCTGATCTTGATCCAGCTGGGATCTCCTGCTCCCCTAAGCTCTCTTTCCCTCAAACCTTGCCCTTCATTACTCCCACTGTCGTCCAGGTTGTTCATGTAGATCTCATCCATTTCTCTGTCATTGGGCAATCCCTGTGTCTTTCCTAGGGTCCCATTTTCTAGGTAGCCTCCCTGGAGTTGTGTAGCAGTCTAGTCATCTTTCTTTTACATCTAGTATCCTCCTATGAGTGAGTACATACCATGTTTGTCTTTCTGAGTCTGGGTTACCTCACTCAGGATGATTTTTTCTAGATCCATCCATTTGCCTGCAAACCTCATGAAGTCATTGTTTTTCTCTGCTGAGTAATACTCCATTGTGTATATGTACCATATTTTCTTTATCCATTCTTCAGTTGAAGGGCATCTAGGTTGTTTCCAGGTTCTTAATCTATCATCAACAGATCAGGAATAGATATTCATTTGTTGTAGTTTGTTTCTCAATACAGCTCAAAGAAAAGTCAGCAAATACATAAATTGTGCAGGGATCCTTGGCTGTTTCTTGCTTGACCCACACTAGAATAAATAAGCACATTACAGAGTAAGCAAATTCCTAGGTAGTATGACCATCTCCACTGACATCACCAGTACCGAGTTTAGACACTTAAATGTGTATTTTATGAAGATGAAGTGTTTACATCAAACAGGGATGTAAAATGAGTCCTGTCTTTGTATTCCAGTAGAAAAATGGCCAATGTCTCATTTACTAAAGTAACAAATTATTCTGTTTTCAGATAAATATCATAGTTCTCCCATATAAAAAACTGATTAAAAAATAAATTAGTTAAAATTAAGAGCAAATTTAAATTCTTTCTGTTTGGGCCTACTGGTCAGTAGAAGTCTCTTGTTTTTTATGTTAGTGGGTGATGAGCCTCTCAGCCTAGGACATTGCTGAATTCTCCTGTGAATGCAATGCAAAGGCTAGTGCAGCTCACACTAAGCCTGCATGAATGATTGCAAAGTCTCCCATAATTATGGCTTATCTGAGCAAACTTCTAGATGTTTCATAATGGGAAAAGTATTCGCTGGAGAAAGTTCTCATCAAAACATGATTTGCAAGAATGTTGGTTACACAGTTATTTCCTAATGCCTGGTACTGTGTTCCATAAATAACAGTGTTGAATGTACCAACATCTTTGGGAATTTATCAAGTGGGAATATGGTATCCAACCTTTTTTTTTTTTTTTTTTTTTACATAGTCTGGGAAAACCAACATCTTGGTTTACCATATTCAGTTAGCCACATGCATTTCTTGGCTCTCATAGAGGTTTTTGGTCATTACAAGTCAGTGAATAATTCTGAGCTGACTGAGACTACATTTTGGGGTTTTGGGGGGGTTTTTTGGAAAAATATTTACGATGGATTTTCACAGTAGATCTTGGAAAACACAACATAAAGATTAAAAACTACCAGCAATACTACTAAAAACATTTTTGTGTTTAAACACTGGTACTTGGGGCTAGAGAGATGGCTCAGCTCTTAAATGTACTCATGTCTCTTGATGAGGACCTGGGTTCTGTCCCCAGTATCACATAGTAGCTCACAACTACCTGATACTCCAGTTCAAGGTGGCTTGATGCCCTCTTCTGGCTTCTGGGGGCTCCTGAGTGAACATGAACACATGCAAGAATACATATACACAATTTAAAAAATAATAATTTTAAAACATTGATGCTTTTATTTAATGTTTCTTAAACATTATCGTACATGGAAATCATCTGAAAATCCAGATGGAATCACTAAATAGACATTCTGGTTTAGGAAGGTTAAAGTATAGTATGAAAATGTGTATTGTTATCAGCCTCAGTGTTCCTTAGACTGATAATACATGGATCTCATCTTGAGCAGTGTGGCATGTATTTATATTTGCTGCTGAAAATTTGTTAGAATATATATAAATGCTTTTGAAACTTTTTATAATTTTCTCAAATATATTTTGGGATGAATTCTTTTAATTTTTAAGATTTATCATAGTTTTATTTTATATTTCTGAGTGTTTTGTCTGCATGTATGTAAGTACATCATGTGTGTGTGGTGCCCATGTAATATCACAGACAGCCTCTAATCTCCCGGAACTAGAGTTGCCTAAGGCTATGAACTAGCGTGAAGCCATCTCTCCAGCCCCTCTTTTCTTTTTCTTACTTACCTTGAAGTGATAAATTGGTGTATAGTTTGGTGTTCATGATATTTCTTTTCTTTTCTTTTTTTTGGTTTTTTGAGACAGGGTTTCTTGGTGTAGTTTTGGTGCTTGTCCTGGATCTCACTCTATAGATCAGGCTGGCCTCAGACTCACAGAGATCCGCTTAGGCTCTGCCTCTTGAGTGCTTGGGATTAAAGGCATGTGCCACCACTGCCTGCCTCATGATAATATTTCTATAGCCAGAAAAACCATTCTTTTTGATTAAAAAAAAATAGATTGGCAAGTTTGATCACCAACATGGAAAAAATTTAAAAAAAAAAACATTGAAGTTGCTTTTGAATTTTCATAAATGGGGATTGGCTGAGCATAATGTTGCTGATGATGGGACATTTTTAAAAGTGTTTTAGAAGTACCTACAAGATACAAGTGGAAACCTTTAAGACCAAAAAGGCTGAAGACTGATATTTATATCAATAACTAATCCATGACAAATCAAAACTTCTGGGATGAAGGAAAAGATGCAGAGTTTGTCAGAAGGTTGGACCTTTTAGCTACTTCCACTGCATTTTATCTGCTAGGGCAAATCACTTAAAGTGTTTGTTAGTCTAGTTGGTACAATAGGTTAACTCAATATTTGTCAAAGGCCCAGGATGCTCTAACAGAATTCACTAACATCCATTACTCTTTGACATCACATACAGATTCTTTGATAAAGTTTGTTTTCTCACAAGTAGGCAGGTGATGTTGGTACAGGAAGACACCCAGAAATATTAACTATCATTTTGTTTTGTTTTGTTTGAGACAGGGTCTCTCTTTGTAGTCCTGGATGTCCTAGAACTCAGTATGTAGCACACACAGGCCTTGAACTCAAGAGATTCACCTGTCTCTGCCTCCTGAGTGATGGTATTAAAGGCATGCCCCACTATGGCCCACAGAAATGATAATGTTCTAGCACTAAAATTTGACATAATTTTTTCTGATAAGATTATACTTGAACTGATATGATCTTTCTGTGAACAAATGAGAGAAGTATCCAACTTAAAGTCATTTTCCTACTTGGCCTGCTATGTTTTTTTGTAACTTTATACAAAGAATGAATTATTGCATCAGTTGGAATTGTATACCCATTTCAGTACCACTTAAAGAAGCAGAAATGCATGAATGCATTGTTGTGTTTAATGAGGTCTGTTAGATTTCTACTGTATATCTAGTAACGTGTTAGGTAAACAAAGATGGAAAAATGTGGTCTCTCCCTAAAATCTAGTGGGGGTGGAGGGAACAACAATGTCATAACCATGATGACATCATGGGTCTGTAAGAGGAGGTACCATTCCTTGAGAGGAATGAAGGAAGATGTCAAGATAGTGTGACAACTGAGACATCATAGGTAGATGACTGCCGCAACCTTGCTGCACAATAGGCACTGTAGTGTGAACTGCAGGAAATGCACATGATGCCAAGGCCAAGCATCAACATATAGGTACAGAGGGCATTGTGTCTAATGAGCAGAATCTCCACATATAATGTATTGGTAATCTGTTTCGAGAAACAGGACCTACCCTTGAGCATATCTAATGGTGCATGCTTCAATGCAGATGTATCCAAAGGATAAGTGAATACTATGCACATAGATGGTAAGGAGGGTAAAGCACTGTGGATTCAGCAGGAGGGCAATGGTAAAACATTAGTAGAACATCCATGGGAGGAAAGGAGGTTGGCATGGGAGCAAGGAATACATTTCCTAGGATGTCGGAGGCAAAAGACACAGAAAATTAAACCAAACCTTCTTAAGCAATGAAGGAAAGGTGTTACCCAGAACTAAATGTTGCCAAGGTAGATTGGGCACTGTAATGCTAGGTTTAAAGGTCTTGCTTGATTCCATGCTTTGTAATATTTACAGCCCCATCCTCCTCTGTCTCCAATAGTTCGTTTTGGTTTGATTTGGTTTGGTTTGGTTTGGTTTGTTTGTTTGTTTGTTTAAACAAGTTAGCCTTACTCAAAGCAGTAGAAAGGGTTCCAGAATTTCATGAAATACAAATTCATAATTACAACATTGAAGGCACAATACCTGAGATTCATTCTAGGTGGGCTGGAGTTAGTCCTTGCTTCAGGACGTGAACTTGTTCAGAGGGGTGAATGTTAATTAAATTTTCTTTGGTATAGTCACCCTCCAAGACAATGCAGGGGTAAGAGGGAAGGAGGGAGCCCAAGAAGAAACAGGAGGACAGTGGAAGGTGGATGTATCATACAGGCAGTCAGTGTGTCAGACTACAGCTCATTCACAGTACATTTTCTACCCACTGGGCAGTTGTCCTCGGTCTTCACTGAACTATAGGGAGGAGTAGCTTGTTCATACAGCTTGTGAATACTTATTCTGATGGTGTACATCATGTATGTGTGTGTGTGTGTGTGTGTGTGTGTGTGTGTGTGTGTATGTGTGGCAGAGTACAAGCCTTATGAGGGCAGGGATGTGTCTCTGCCAAATAATACGTAAGCATACAGGGGACACTCAATGAATCATTGCTCTTTGACAAACAAATATCCAAGGAAACTTCGATAAAAAGGGGCAGACTGAAGGTATTGGGCACTTGGTGCTTGACTTGAAAATGACTTCTTCATGGACAGCATTCTCCAAATTGTGTTCCCAGAGATACTAGTTTCACATGAGGTTTGTGGCAGAGTTTGGGAAAGACAGTTTTGCAACTTTTGTGCATGCCTTGGGGAAATGAGGAGATGTTGAAGGCATGCATAAAGAGGATCCAGCATATCTGACATGCTTCCCCTTCTCATACTAGGAGTAGTTGCTCTCAGTGTTTTCTGGAAGGGATGCTTCATGTCTATAAGGAAATCATTGTAATGTGAGAAAGCCAAGAACATCCCTCTCCCTGTAAAGTTCTCACGGCCAATGGTAATGCTCTTCTTTCTCCTTTATATCGCGCACAGAGTGATTACGGGAGACTTTTGGCTTCCCTCAGCAGCTAGTAACAACAAGAGGGGAGCCTGTTTCCAGGATTTCATCTTTGCATCTTTGTATAAGTAACAGTAGGAAATAAAGTCTTGCACTTCCCCTAGCATTCGCTCTAGCCTGCAACATATATACAGCGGGAAGGGACTGACTGAATGAATTTACACCCAGCACTACATTGTTGAGGCCAACGTGTTCACCTCTCTAAAAACATAGGGAGAGTGAAAAGGGACATCCCTGGACCAAAATGACTCTGGTTTTATACTTATAGCTCTAAGAAAAATCCCTTGTTAAGAATGCCAAAAGTAATAAAAGAAAAGGAAGTCATTTTCAATTGTTGGTTTGATTCTTTCCGAAGCTTTGAATTGAGAGTTGGGCTCTAATTGTGGATATCTTCAAAGTACAGGTACAAGCAGGGATAATAGTGTGAACATATCTTCCAACTCATCAGCCACTAATAACACTCTCACTTGGTTTTCACTTACCTCCTCCACCATTGTGCTTGCTTTCTAGCTTACTTTAAACCAGTCTGCAGATATCATGCCATTTTAACTGTGAATTCTTTGCTTTGTATCTCAAATAAAGCACTTACATAGCATGAAATATACTGTATCAACTTTTGGCACAGACCATACAAAATTAAGCAGACCAGGTATTTCAAACTTCTTTTTTTTTTAGTATTACTTTTTTCCTCGACTATTTATTTATTAGGGAAAAAGAAATGTTTAGAAATCATCATTTCTAAGTAATAAACATATTGCATAATCATATACTCATAGAATTTATCATTCTTTTGGATGGAGGACTACAAACCTCATTGTCTGATTCCCAGGTATAAGTCTCAAACTTGATTAAGTACATCAGAACCATATGTGTGCTGCACTGATACATTTTCAAAAGACCCAACTCTTCTATATAGAGTTCCAATTTTTTCATTTTTATTATTAGTTAAATTTACTTTTAACTGATACACAGAAGATAAAATATTAATGGAGTGCCATGTGACCTCGCAAAAACAGTATCCATGTTTGTTTCAATCTTGCACATGTCAGGATTGCAAAGAAACTGAACAAAATAAAGCCTGAGAGTTTTTGGAAGCAGGATCAGACTCTCACAAAGGGCACACCACTAGCCCCTCCCATTTGAAAAAATACATGGGTCACTTTATTGGCAAAGACAGTGGTTTCTGAGCCTTCACTTCAAAGCGATGAGAAAGGAAAGATAAACTGTAAGAATTAGTACCACAATCTTTCAATTGCAGGTATTGCAATTGATTAACTGTCAGAACAAGCATTTCCCTAACTTCAGCACACCCACTCAATTTGTCTGTTGACATGCTCTTTGCAATTCATTAAAGCCTTCTGTCTAATCAAGAACGTTTAGAACCAACTGTTTGTTAGTTCAGGTCTGATTTGTAGGTTAGAATTGGGTTCTAGACAAGAAGCTGTACATTGTGTAACTCCACAACCCAGTTAACCAAAGCCCTAACTGCAGCCAAGGGAAGCACCAGAAATTCTCAAAGGAATGTGGAAATGACATGCAAATATAGTGATATCATTTTCTTCCTGGTTTGCCACAGCCAAGTTCCCTCCTCATACCGTCAACTGGAGAGAGCTTCCCGCCTCCCAGAAGAGACTCTTTCCAACAGGAGTAAAGGAGATTTCTTCCCTTTATATAGAAACAACTCAGGCAGTCATTCAATACTGCCAGGTGATGGTTTGAGGGGCAGTTTGGAAAGAAAAGGCTAGGCACCTACAATCTCTCTTCTTAGAACATGTTCAAGTAATTTGAGTTAAATTCCACCCACTTACGGCACAAAGAGGGACAAAACAGCCCATTTTTCAGTGTCGTGGAGTATGTGCTGTTTCCCAGTGTTGATTCTGATAAAGCAACCTTAATGTTGTGAGCTGCTGAAAAACTAGCATTTAACCAGCTGGTGGAAGAACCTTGGTGTCAATATGTCTTAAAATGAAGGTCAGCCAGACTTTAAATTACTGACTAAATGGATAAAAAAATTCTTTCTCTAGACAGGCAGCCTCATCTTTCAGTACATCTCCCTGGAAAATGATGGCACCATTTATTTAAATCATTTCATTTCTACATCTTTCTTCACACTAAAAGGAACACAGGTAAGAGGCAGTGCTGGTGTTTAAAATGGCGGTAATCAGTAACAACACCTTCCTGGACACATTAGTACTGTCAGAGGAGCAGCCCTCTCTTCTAAAGGACAAGCCAACCAATCATATTGGACCTATGAGTCACATACCACATGCTTTTTGTTCATCTCTGTTAAGAGGCCTTTCTCAGCCCCTGTGGCTGTCCAATGGGCTCTTGCTGTGCACATGAGACTTTCTTGTTTCTCTCTTTTGTTTAGCCATGGGCATGGGTTGTAGAATCTAAAGCCTTTGAAAGGAAGGATTGAGTGATGGATGTGACAGCTCAGGCTGGCAGTCTGAATTTGTACTTTGTCAAAGAGAAAGAGAAATCAAGGTCTAGAGACATTTATTGACCGCAAAGTAGACACACAGGACAGTAACACTAATGGCAAGCAACTGACTATATAAGAGCCATAAACTCACTTTTTGAGATGAAGTTGACAGGACTGAGAGATGCTTTAGCTAGAGCATGTACTGCTTTTCTGAAAAACCCGTTTGCTTCCCAGCACCCAGATCAAATGGCTCACAACATACTTAACTCCACTTATGGGAGATCCATGCCCTCTCCTGGCATCCCTATGATAAACATTCATTCACAAGTACATACATGTAAATAAAAGTAAATCTTAAAAAGAGACAGAAGTTATATATTAAAAACTAAAAGGAAACTGTAACACTGAAAAGTAACAGATTATTAACTATTAATAAGCCTAAGGATGGTGACTACCCAAAAGACTCCAGTATTGATACTGAGTTACTAGTGAAGAAGACATGACACACTGACACTCTGGACCTAGAAAAGATTAACCAAAAGTACTCTCCATAACAACCGGGAGAGCCCAGCCTCAACTTCAGACAATAGACTGAGACACATCAACCAAAAAAGAAAATTGTGCCTGCAAGAGCTAAGATAACTGTAGCCATGAGTCCTCTATCTCAGGAACACCACACTGAAAACCAGGAAAAGCCCTGGTATTTCCAAAACAGAGAATGTCCAAATTATTAAGATACACTCTCACTTCTCTGTCCACTCTTACAGCATACACTGCTAAGGGATACCACTCCAGCCTCTTTTGCTTGTTAAGAGAACTCTGGATTTCTTTTTCTGGTGTTCATGGATATAATGGGGGAAAACCATAAAAGCAAAAAACCTTTCCAGGCATGCTTGCATCAGAGGATTCTGTAAAGACACCTGGGCCCGTGGGGCAGGTCTTTTAGACACACTGTACAAGGATCGGAATCAGCCATTGCGGCTTCTTTGCCTTGCAGCCTTCCCCATAGTCATTCACGAGGGATGCTTCCCACATGCTCACCGGCTGGTGACCATGAAACAAGACCACACATTAATAAAAACAGCAGAGCTGAGAGTGGAAAGAACCGACTCAGCACTGTTGTGGAATCCTGGAACTAGTTATGCATCACCTGACACCAGATTCTTTTGAGAAGAAAGAGTTTATTCTGGCTTCCTGTTTGAGAGGGTCATTCCATAATGGTTAGAAAAACAGGGAAAGAGATGGGGAAGGAAAGGCAGGAGCAGTAGTGTCTCAGTCACTGTTCTATTGCAAACCAAGGCAAAAAGAAAGCTTTTAATTGGGGGCTTGATTACAGATTAAGAGGGTGAGTCCGTGACCATCATGGCAGGGGAGGCATGATGCTGGAGCAGTAGCTGAGAGCTTCCATGGCAATATAACAACCATGAGGTAGAAAGAGAGAAGCGGAGAGAGCTATCTGGAAATTGCACGGGATTTGTTTAAACCCGCAAGCCTGACCCCAGTGGCATACCTCTTCCAACAAGGCCACAGCTCCTAATCCTTTGCAGATGGTTCCACCAACTTCAGGCCCAGAATTTAAATGTGACCTTATGGGGGCCATTCTCATGAAAACCACCACAGGTAAGTTGGCTAGTCACCATATTTTGTCCACAGTCAGAAAACTGCAGGTGCCTTTAATGTGAGAAAACACAACTCTTAAAATGTTTCTAACCCAGTTTCAGAAGTTTCTGTTATTTATTAATACAATATACAAGTGTATTTCATTCATTAATATATCATTGTATAAAGACATACAAGCAAATTAACATTTGGTGATGTAAAATTGTTCTGAAGTACAAGTTACTAGTAGAAGAGCTAAAGAAATTGGATAGCATAAAGTCTTTTAGTTATCTAGAGTCTTATACCACACAAGCCCAGCTTTTCTGATCTCTTCCTCCATCTGTCTCATTGTGGCCTAGAGCAAGTGGATTGCTAGGAAGGTCTTCTTTTTTCTTTCAGCTTTACACATCAATTTACATAGCCATCAATTCTTTACTGAATGTCTCACATAAGAGAAGATTCTAGGTGGAGAGTAGTATGATGGCATAGATAAGCTCTCGGGAATTCCCTATTTAATGTCACCAGTGATCTTCTCAGAGTGTAATTTCACATGATCATAACATCCCTCCTTTAAAAACTAAAGTGCTGCTGATAACCTTGAAGAAGTAAAACGAAAATCTTTGAATATCAACTACAGTCTTTGGGAGTCCTAGATTATACCAGCTCTTCAGTCTTGTGGTACTTCTTCTCATGTGTATGTGTTGCC
Source organism: Onychomys torridus (assembly GCF_903995425.1). Lineage (NCBI taxonomy): Eukaryota > Metazoa > Chordata > Mammalia > Rodentia > Cricetidae > Onychomys > Onychomys torridus. The sequence goes on along the minus strand of NC_050451.1, from coordinate 88,222,338 downwards.
TGTTTTCAAGTTCATTGAGCTATTAGCTCAGTAATGTATTTAGAGTGTTCCATGCAGTCAGGTCTAAGCAAAAACAGTCATTCATAAAATGTAGCTCAGACATATCACACTCTTTCAAACACTCTGACTTTGCATATCATTTTGCTGGGTATTTCTGTATACCTCCCACCCCCAGTAGGTCCTCTGCCCCAGTGGTATGAGCCCTAGCTGCATCTAGTGACAGAGAGAACAGATTTTATATGTTGCATCTCGTGCTCATGTGCTAGAAAAGAAAAGTTACAAAACTGCTGAGGAGAATTATTCATACCTTCACTCATATCACATCAGATAGGTCAGGTTCCAGAAAGCTGCACACTGATTATAATGCAGTCAGAGAGCAAGGAAGTTCCTTTAGAATAGGCTATAATTGGAAGCTGATTGTAGCGGACGCCTAGTAATCTGAAGCATTCAGCTGTATAGTGTTCAGAGACAATGGTAGTACCCAATGCAGCAACATCAACCAGTTTAACTTCATATTTATTATGTACCTAATATGTGCATCTTAGTGGAGCTGTTAAAGTGAGGACTTTTCAGGAGACTTGAGAGACATGAAATAGGGTAGGTTTGGTGTGCAAAAGACTGAAGACTTACAATGTATTATCAAACTCCTGGTTTTAGATTTTTTTTTTAAAAAAAAAGGAAATGAAAAACACCCAGTATTAACAAAACTCAGAGAAAAATAAGAAATAAAGCAACAGAATGTCTCAGCACAGCCAACTAGTCAATATTGTGAAGGTAGTGTGTGAAAATGCAAGACAGACACAGGACATGGTTTAGAATGGGAAATGTGAGGTGAGGGGTTTAATGTCCAAGGCATTTGGGGGAAGAGAAAGTCCACTGAGCAGCTGTGGGTTCAGAGTGCAGTAAGAGCTGAGAAATACTGGAGGTGAGGGAGACAGCAGACACACCATGAGGTAAGGATGTCAGTCATTTGCTCCCTTGGACAGACAAGGCTTCCAAAGCAATCACTAGATTTGAGGTAAACAGTAAGAATCAAAATGATAGTTAATCTTAATTATCAGCTTGACACTATCTGGAGATAGGCCTCAGGGCACACCTGTGAAGTATTAGTAGATTCAGTTAGGGGCTGGTAACACCTGTGAGGGCTAGCTAGATTAGGTTAACACCTACCATACCTATGAAGAATTATCTATATTCAGTGAGATGAGGTGGCAGGATGCACCTTAATTTAGGAGCCACTACGCCATGGGCTGGGGTTCTGGACTAAACAGAGAGGAGAAGGGGAGGCCATCACTACTAGCTTTTACCACTCTCTGTCTCAAGTCTGTGGATGCAATGAACTCATGCAGCTCGGACTTTCTTGATGCTGTGGAATTGCATCAAGACCTTCTTGAAGCTTTGAACTGTGACCCAAAATAAACTCCTTCTCCCTTAAGTTCCTTTTGTCGGGTATTTCATTACAATGGGAAACATCAAATGAAAAATTCTACATTGTTTATGATAAGTCAAAAAGGGTAGCAAACCTGAACACCTTAGCCATCATAGGATATAGGTAATTACACAATGATAGGAGAATAATACTTTGGAAGCAACACAGAATATTCTCTTTTCCTCCATCTCACTCACATACATGTGCCACAGTCTAATATGAAGAAAATAAGAAAGTTTTTTTTTTTATTGAAATGGTTAAGAAAATTGTGTTCTGGAGAAAATATAAGACTTAAATTACTTTCAAGAAACTAGGGTGATACTGGTGGGCCTGAACCTACAGCTTTTCAGTGATGCTACTGGGAGAGGGAAAATACCTTTTCCTTAAGGGTATATCCCCCAGGAAGTCAGCCACGCTCCAGTGGAAGGCCACACATGCAAAAATATATGGGCAGCACAAATTGGACTTGACAGGCATAAAAGTGAAAAAATAAAAAAGGACACAAAGTTGAGTTGGTAGGGAAAGGGACTGTCTTTAGTGATCTTTTTATTGCTGTGATAAGATACCATGACCAAAGCAAATTATAGATACATGAGTTTATTGGGGTTTATGGTTTCTGAGGGTGAGTCCATGACCATCAGGGCAGAAAGCATGCCAGCAGTCAGGTAGGCAGGCATGACACTGGGGCTGACATCCTTATCCTTATGAGCCTTATGAGTACACTATCCCCATTCAAATCACCACAGTGAATCTGGGTAGATTTAGGAGGAGTTGGGGAAAGGGATAAATATCATCAAAACACATTGTTTGAAATTCTAAAGGAACTAACTTTTTTTTTTAAGAAACTGTAATGAGTCGTCTATGAAGATGATGGAATTTTTTTCAGTATTGAGATTTCATGAAGATGTAAAATATTGGAAGAGAGTTGAGTAGTAGGAATCTGGCCAGGAACAAAGAAGTACAGAAAATCCTTGGCAAAAAAAATGTGGAGAGAACTGATAGCCAGAGGAGTTTTCTTTGAGGCACAGATGACAGCTTGTGAGGCACAGGGGAATTAGCTGGCATCAGGGCTCCAAGGGAACACCAGGGATAAGAGCTGGGGAGGTTGACTCAGGCTGAGCTACAAGTGTGTCTTAAGAAAAATGGTGTTATTCTTCTGTGGCCTTTGCTCTGAGCTTGCATGTAAACCTTGTAAGAAGTTTTTATAGCATGTCTAACCCAGGTGGATTTGAGTTAGCATTCTGTTGCCTCCAGGTTTCGACCTCTTTCTGGAAACCTTCAAGGAGACTGCCATGCCTTTACTGGGTATCATCTTGGGCATGCTCCTGGCAGTTTCGGTCAGAGATGAAAGCCAGGAAAGGAATAAGAGAAAATTGTTCATTAATGGATTAACATGAATTTCAGCTTTTAAATTTACATTAGAAAATAGTAGTTTTGAAAGTATATTTTCAAACTGCTAAAAGGACAGTAGGAAATCTCCATCATTCTCTCTGACTGTCCTCTGTCTGAGTTACTACACATACCCAAAGAGATCCTATTTTATCTACTGGAGTTAAAATGAATACAGACCTTGGGCCAGACACATAGTTCAGTTGATCAAGGGCTTTCCTAGCCTGCAGGAAGTCCTGAATTCAACTTCTAACACTCCATAACCTAGGTATGGTGATGTATGCTTATAAGCCTAGCACTGGAGAGGTAGAGGCAGGAGGATGATATGCTTAAGGTGATCCTTGGAGAATAGTGAGGAGGAGGCCAGCCTGGAGCTGCATGAGACCCTGTCTCAGAAGAAAACAGAGAAAGTGAGTAAATGAGTATGATTGATCAGCCACAGTTAGGAACTTGTCTGGGAAGCTATAAAGCAATCGATTAAGTCCTCTGTTGCTTTGGAGCAGAGATCCCAGGCTCCAGGAGGCATTAACCTCAGTGGTAACGGTAGGCATATCAATGGATGCCTTCTAGTGAGATTTCCTAGAAAGATGAGGGCTATCTTAAAGATGTTTTGACTTGAAAAGACACATACCTCCCATTTAAATATAAGTGAGATCTCTGGGCACAATATGGAAGGAGAAATCCAACCCCTGTAAGTTGTCCTCTGATGGTGACCTGCGTGACCACACACATACTCATACAAGCAAATAAACAAATGAATGAACAAATAAATAATAAAGTTTAAAAAAATAAGGAAGGATGAAACAGGAGATTAGCAATAACAGATAAATGTGAGCTGAGAGACAAACTTAATCTTCCAGGCCTGTCTTAAACAATTTTTATAAAGTTGTTTCTGCCTGAAAAAGAGAGAAACCCAGCTGGAAAAGATTGGATTATGGGTATTGCCTTCCCACCCAAGGTTATTGTTTTAAATTGCCTCAGGGCAGAGGTCATTAATCTGAGGTCTAGGAGGACCAGCATCATGTAGAAGCCCCTGGCATGGAGTCAGGAATTCTCAGACTCACAGTCTATTTCTAGAAAAGATCGTTGGCTGTGTTATTAACCATGGACTTGACTGGAAACACCTGAAGCCTACTGAGTTCTTACAGGAATTGTATTACCAAAGAAAGCCCAAGGTTACAAAACAGTGGCCTGTGACCACTTGGATATTAGCAATTCCCTCAACTCCTAAATTTTCACCAACAGTTTGTAAACAACTAAAGGCTGCATAACCCTGGAAAACTCATTTTCTATGTTTATCTCCAATCTTTTACGTGAAAGAGAGTTATGTTGTTCTGGTTGGGTAACTGCCACAATAAATAGATCCAGTATTTAAATATCTAAAACACCGTAAGAATTTATTTCCCAATTGCATAACAGAACTGAGGCAGCATGAAGTTAGGTGGTCTAGAAGTCATCCATGTAGGAATTCAGGAACCTAGGCCGAAAGAGGCTGTACCCTACTGAATTTGTGTATTTTAAACCAATCAGTATCTCACCAGTGAACCAGAAGTGTGTGTGTGTGTGTGTGTGTGTGTGTGTGTGTGTGTGGACAGGGGGGGGGGGTGGGGTAAATACGTGTTGGTGGTGCTTTGAGCCCAGCCAGCAAGTGATACATGACAGTTCCACTGATGTTCTAGAAGACAGAATTCAGCTTCTGTAACTAGAACCAAATGCAGGGAAGTCGTATAAAGTGGCTTCCCTGGGTCCCACTGAGGAAGAAGGAACAAGTATTGAAAAGCAGATAACTATCTCTGGCCTCTGAGAAGAAAAGGCCATCTACTGCTGGTAGGGATTTGGACTGTACGGTGGTGTGTTCAGATCCCGGTCTCTAGTGCCAAGCCAGAAAGCCCTCCTCTCATCCAACAGGACACAAATGCTCTGAAGCACTGGTATATTGTTGCATCCTGGTCCCCCCTCTCAGAATCACAATCGACAGGGCCAGCTGTTCCAGGGAATATTGGATATACTGGCAAGAAAACTTTGTTCTGAGCTACGCATTCCCAGACTGTGATGGCAGAAAGGAAAACGAAAGGACAAGAAATGTCTGGTGTGAAATGGGGTGTTGACTGATGAGACCATGCACCTACTTTTAAGGAGAGAGAGAGAGAGAGAGAGAGAGAGAGAGAGAGAGAGAGAGAGAGAGAGGAGAGAACACTTGGGTTGTAGCTGTATCTTTAAGACATTAGTTAACTGCCTTAGCATCAGCCAATAAGAACCTCTAGATTTCTTACTATATATGATGATCCATTTTGATTACTGGTTATAGCATTTTGAGTTATGTTCTCTATTACTTTTAATTGAAAGTCTCTGTCCTAGTCTACTTTGAGTTAGTATGACACAATACTACAGATCAAGTAATGTATAAACTAATGTATAATATTTCTTAAACCTTTGGAGATTGGGAAGCCCAAAACTGAGAGCGTCATTGCTAGCAAGGGCCTTCTTGATGTCTCATCCAGCACTACAAGGGAGTATGAGGAAATGAAAGAGCCGATCTCACTCACAGGGTAAATGCATTCTTGTGATTAAACCCCAATACCACAATAACAACATTAATCTAACCATGGGGAAAAATACTCATGACTTAATGACCTCTGAAACTTCCCATGAGATGGAGCCAGAGAGATAGTTCAGCGGGAAGAGCTCTTGTGCTGCAAGCCCTAGGATCAGGGCCTGGATCTCTGACATCCATAGAAAAAACCAGGTGTGGATACATAAGTGAAACATAAGGAAGCTAACTGGATCCTGAAAGCTCACTAGCCAGCCATCATGGTCAAATAGAGAGCTCCCAACCGGATAAAACATCATGTCTCATGGCAGTGTGCAATAGAGATAGATACCGGTTCTCCTCTCTCTCCTTCCCACAGTCCTTCACACAGTCCTTCACACACACACACACACACACACACACATACACACACACACACACACACACACACACACACACACGAGAGAACCCCATCCCATGAGGGATTATACTTCACTAGGGATTAAGAAATTAAAATTCTAGTGTATCAACTTTGGGGAGCATATTCAAATCATTGTAGCCTCTTGACTAATATTAATAAAAATTCTTAGTGTTGTCCAATCCAAATACAAGATATTACACACAGGGAACCTAAGGGGTAGTATCTTTTCTTAAAAGAAAATAAGGAGTGTTTTATAACTGATAAGAACACACACACACACACACACACACACAAATCTTTGTAATTAAACATGCATTAAGGACACATATAAGTAGATATAAGTAGATAAAATCTGTGTGTGTCTGTTTCATGACAGTAGTATGTTTAAATTTATATATATATGTATGTGTGTGTGTGTATGTGTGTGTGTGTGTGTGTGTATGTGTGTGTGTGTGCAACTGAGACCACATATTTGGTAACTAGTGTCCTAGTGTCAATGATGTATGCTTGGTTATGATGTGAGCTGTGATCAAGTCAGATAAACCCACTATAGTGACCTCCTTAGGATGGTGGGCTAACCATCAGAAGGCAGACTCACTCTAAAAGGAAGTCCTGCAACTGGAAGGGGTTGAGAATTTTCCTTCAGGTTCCATTATACAGCAACTACTGCTTTGTACAGATAAATAGAAGCATAAATAGAGACTTGCAGATGTGGGTGGCTTACACAGTATTTTAGGATCAGTGTTTGTTTGGAAATTTGGGTTTTTTGTTTGTTTGGTTTTTTAGCAACAGAACATTTCCTATGAATGTTTCTGAAGTCATTGCAGATCATTTTCTTCCCATTCTATTCTTTTATACTCTACTTCCACCTTTCAATTATTGTGAATATGTAATGATGAAAATAACTACTATAAATAATGCACTGACTTTTTATATCATGTTTCCAACAAAGAGAAAAATTCATGCTGAGCTTCAGGGAGAACCGGGTGGCAGCTGCTGCAGTGTCTCAACAGGATAAGACACATGGACTGTTGGGAAGGAAGCAATTGTTCCTCTCATCTGGAAAGAGATAGGAGGAGATGAGCACAGCAGGCTGCATGTTTTAGGGTCCCTCCCATCACCTCACCTGCCTAGCACATCTCCCTCCCCAAGGCCAATCTCCTGGATAAATGTGTGGGACATCTGGGAATGCCAAGAATGTTCCGCATTGCTCTTCCTTTAAGGACCCATAAGAAGACAGTAGGAGCAACATCATCATCGATTTGCTCAGGCTTAGACAGCAAGCATAATAGTGTCACTCCTAAAGGAAGACATCGATTTGATAAACTCTTAGCTCATTTTATTCTCAAGATATGGAACATTCTGGAAATAACATGGGTTTTTACAATCAAAACTTGAATTGAAGCTTCTGGCTCATCATTTAAGAACTTTCCCATCTTTATTTCTAGGGATTTATCCCAGAACCACCCTTATACCTTCCCCATCCTCTCCATCTACTCCATCCACTCCATCTACCCCATCCACCCCATCTACTACATAACTGTCTCTTTAAATTTGTCTTTAGACAGGATCTCACTAAATGGCCCATGCTTGCATAGCACTCACAATCTTCCTGTCTTGGCAATCCGTAAGTAACTTAAAATAAAGATTGAAGACAGCTGACATTGGCCTGGCTCATTTGAGTTCATATAGCTTCACTTATCCCTAAAACTAAAGCAACACAGCCAACTGTTTCATTTATTTATCTATCTTCTCGTACTACCCTCTTTTGAATGTTTAAACAGATTTGGAAAATAATATATGTAGTAATCACTTGAGATGCAGGAGACAAAAGTAGAAAATTAGAATGAAGAAAGAGAAAAGTGTGTTAATGATACTGTTTGATAGAATGGCTGTAATAACATTTTCTCGTCACCTTGACACACTTGAGAAGAGCAAGTCTCAACTGAGGAATTACCTCCATCTGACTGGGTTACAGCATGTCTCTGGGGCATTTTATTCACTGCCATTGATATGGGAGGATCTATTTCACTGTGGGTGGTACCATTCCCAGCCAGGTAGGCCTGGGCTATATAAGAAAGGTAACTGAGCAGAAGGGGGAAAGCAAGCTAGCCAAGAGCACTCCTCTGCGGTTATCCTCCAGTCCCTCATTCCACATTCCAGCTTGAGTTCCTGTCCTGACTTCCCTCAATGTGGGCTGTGACATAGACATATAAGCCAAATAAATGCTTTCTTCCCCACAAGTTCCTTTGGGTCATGGTGTTGATTACAGCAACAGAAAGAAACTAGAATCCTGGCCAAATGCTTCAACACTTTAGAATTTGAAGTTTCTAGAGCCAGGGAATAAAGGATAAAGATAAAATGGGATTGCATGTGTGCAGTCTACATTAAAGAGAATTAATACAGGTTACTTTGGCAATGTACATAATTTCTGGACCTCTGAAGCAATTCATACCTCTAAGCTTATGGTACATAACTCATGGGCTCATATATTAAATATATTAAAGCCTTTATTCACTTTAAACTATTATTTAATATCTTCAGCAATTGTAAACAAGAGAAAACTCTTACAGAATAAATTAACTTATGCATCTTAATTGCACATATTTGCAGACAGTGGGGTCAAAACCAGATAGATTTAACATTAACATTTTAGCATCTTCAGTGGAAAGCTTCTCTGTAAGACTCTATTTGCTTTGCTGGGGAAGATCATACAGGGCATAATTTCTTTTTTAGAAGGGACTTGGGAGATCATCATAAACGTTGAAGGCTCTGGCTTATAGAATCTTTAGCTATAAAATGTGCATGTGAAAAATTATGTAGCGTATGAGGGTGGACAATGAATGGGTCTGGCACATGCTTTCTTTAAAAAAATCACAAGTGTATGTTTTCATTTAAACAATTTGATTCTCATAAAGGTGGGATGAAGAATGTACAGCTGTTGACCCCTTAGGCAGTGTAGCACAGCTGGTTTTCTGTAAAAATAATTAGTAAAGCTGAAGTTGAAGCAATCTGACTTTACCCAAGTGATTTTCTCACCCTCCAGACAGCCTTCAGATTCACCGTGTCTCTGCTTTCCTGGCATAGCTCAATACCATCTTTTGTTTTGACATTGTAATCCACTCAGTGGTCCATGAGCATATTCTTGTCTGCTTTTCCTTCTCTTTTACTTCGTTTACACAGTCTGTGGATGAGATGTGTGAAGAACATACTTAAATACTCTAAGACGATGTATTAGGCTATAGGGCAAAGGCTGGTAGTTTACCACACAGCCTGCCAACCATGCAATGACATCACTTTAAAGCATAGAGTACTTTATTCCTCATCATTTCATGTGATCCTCACAGCTACTGTGTGTTCATTCTCACTTACCTTTCAATTGAAGAAGATAAGTCTAGATTAGAATTCCAGTTCTGCCTCTTATTAGCTATGGGTGCTTAGATAATTTGTTTAGTTTAATTGTTGTTTCCTGAGCTTGTATCTCACATGTAGCCCATTGGACTTGGAACTAATGAAAACAACTGTCTATCTCAAACTTGAAGTCTTTCAACTTCCTAAGTATTGAGATCACAGGTATTACCACCCATGGAACAAACTATATAATGTCTGCATAGGCTGATGAGCTCACCTGTAAGATAACAAAGCATCTTCATGAACTAGATGACATGTGTAAAGTGCCTTTTACAATGTCAGACATAGATACAAAAGAGTTGCTGATGATGATTATATTATCTGAACAGAATTCTTACAGCCACAAATATTACATTTCACATTCAGATGCTATAGTACCATTGAAAGTCACAATCGTGGTCTATTAAAATATTTTCTTTGATCATAGTTTCCCTTAATAACATGTTGGTCCATAATTGGAGCTAGCAGAAAGCATTGGTTTTAAGTAGCCTCCAACACCAGTCCTTTCCCCCAGAATAAGCTATAAAGTCTTCTAGAATTTATTCTACAGAACTACCAAAAGATCACTAAATCATCCAAAGGCATGACTGCTTCCAGCTGTGATTGGTCTAGGCTAAGTTCAGGCCAGTAAATGCACAGCAGCTCCCACACTAGGACTGTTAGCTTCAACCCCTAATACTTTCCCACCAGAACCTCTACAGTGAGTGCACAGACTCTTTTTACTTTTGATTTATCCCACGGTCATCTGGTTATCCTCTAGGTTTCTTTTGGATTACAACTGCCAAAGCAGTCCTGCTTCTCTGGGTTGGTAAACCATTTATAGATGATTAATTCAAAAACAAGCACCCTGGTGGATTTCCAATTTGCTGATACTTTGTTGTGAGCAATGGCAACTGATAACATACCTCATTTTAAATTGCCAGCAATGGCCTTGGGAAAACTCACACTCTGTAGACACCATTGGTGAACATAACCCAGCCTTTTGAGCCTGAGCTAGGTCAGATATGGAGGGGGCTTAGATCTTTTCCCTGACAGGCATGTGGTCTCCCTATTGAATGTGACCATTTGACTATCTCACGAGTTGTTTCACTCAGGTTGGCAGCAGGACCAGGCAGAAATTAAAACTCTTAAGTGTACATAAGTAACCCACCCCCAAGCCCAGCATGCTTGTGTCAAAAGAAATCTGTAACCCAGGCGGATGATGCCTTAGTTAGGGTTTTATAGCTGTAAATAGGAGCCACAAGCATGGCAACTCTTATAAAGGAAAACATTTAATTGGGGATAGCTTAGAGTTTCAGAGGTTTAGCTCATTATTGTCATTGCAGGAAGCATGGCAGCACACAGGCAGACATGGTGTTGGAGAGGTAGCTGAGATTTCTATGTCTGGATCCATAGGCAACATGAAGAAAACAGTCCACCACTAGGCCTGGCTTGAGCTTCTCAAAACCCATCCCCTACTGACACGTTTCCCCCAAGATCACACTTACTCCTACAAGACCACACTTCCAATAATGCCACTCCTTAGCAGTCTATGGGGGCCATTTTCATTCAAATCACCAGAGATGAAAAGTCCCAGAATCCAAGTTCAGTCTTGGCTCAGGGAGGACAGAGCAGAAACAGAGGCTCAGGACAGACAGCTGCTGAAATACTGTCCTCGACTGTTCTTTTTGGACCAACTGCAAGAAGAGCAATAGACAGCATGCATCACAGGCATCATTTACTGCAGCCAAAGGTCTTGATGTTTTATCTGGTAAAGACATGTAAAAGCTCCAAAGATGAAAGCCAGCTCATTTAATAATAATAACTAAGTCACCTCAGTTTATATAGGAAACAAAATACACAGTTCATTTTTGGTGTAACTACTGCAATCCATTTTAGAAACTTTTGAATTTCAGTAGCCTTTTTTTGAAAAGTAGACTTAGGGGACTGGATCAGGGATATATCTTAGTGGTAGACTACTTGGATACCACTTGTGCTTGAGACCCAACATTCACCCCCAAATCACTTTCTGCCTAAAGTACTTCTATTTTAACTCATATGGCTTAATACATGCTTATGATAACTCTGGAAGTAAATCATTAAATGAATTTCTTATTGATTATCTTGTGTCCCTTTGTACTTCCAAAAATGAAGTGTATATTAAGCAAATTGGCAAATAACCTGTTTGTACCCACTTATAAGGCATTGATATTTTGATAATAATAAGGAAAGATTTGTTATAATCTTTTGGTACAAATGCAGGAAACAAGATGCAGTAGAAGGTGAAATTCAATAAAGGATCAAATTAAAAATAAGATTCGTATAAAGTCATAGTACCTGGCATATTTTAGCTAATTTGATTAATATTTGTTTCTTTTTGAGAAACACATTCTTAACTCTAAAGTTGACTTTGGACACTTCATGTGTTTCAGACTCACCAAATTTTGTAGCTCTCACTTGGAATCTTGTCAACCTTGCTGTGACATAGAGCAATGAGGTGATCAAGAAATATGTCATTTTATACACTGAGAAGTTCTGATGCATTTTTTTTTTATGTCACACCTCTAGTTAGAAATAGCCTCTAGAAAAGGGAAGTGTTTCCTCTGAACCCTATGCTGGTTCTCATGGACATAATACCAAACCGCTAGGTATTTGTTCTAACCTACTGACCCTCTGTAAACAATGAAAGCAGGTATACCAGATGTTCCAAAGACTACCTCATCCCTGTGGGACATACTGTGGGTAAAAAGGCACATTTAGCCACACTCATGGACACTCTTTGCTGAAGCACCTGTATGTGAAGTCAGGGGCCAAATAAAAGTAAAACAAAGAGAAAAGAACAATGTTCAAAGTCAAGAGCATCAGAATGTGGAAATAGACATTGTTATTTATTAAAAGAAAAAGGAAAAAGACCAAAGTGAGCAAAGAAATGGATCAATACACAGGGCTTGTTTGGTAAACAAAGAAAATATGGTTTGGTTTGTGTGCACTGGCTTCTGCATAATTACAAAGGCACAGCATTAGCAACAAATATCTCTGAAAAGGGAGATTGGAAAAATGGAAGTGTCTGTGTTTAGCAAGGAGGAGAAGATAGGAACCCAGAGAGTAAAAATCAACATGATAACAGTTTTGGAGAAATAGAGGGGGGGGGAAAAAAACAATCATTTTGTGCAGACATCGAAGGAGTTTAAAGAGGAGAAACAGAAGACTATCAATGCATTCTTTAAATAACTTATTGTGGTGCCTTGCGATTATTCATTTGTTGCTTTCTTTTAAAGTGCATTTTATTTTTATTAATTTTTAAAAATTAACCTACACAATAATGCATTCCAGTATAACATTTCGTTTTTTATTTTACTATTTTTAAAAATTTCATACATGAAGACTCTATTCACATCATTTCCACTCCTCTCTCTCCTTCTTCCACCTCCTCCAGTATCCTCCTACTCCCTTCCAAGTTGATGACTTCTTCTGTACCAGGGGGGTTGTTTCTAGACAATACAGAATCTTACTCTCTGAACAGTCGCTGCCTAGAGCTCTTCATGTGTGGTGGAGTCTTGTGACGTTCCCCTATTGTACTAGCATGTCAACAGGGATTGTCGTTGTGCCAGTCTTATTTAGGCAAGCGTATTTTAGAGATAGTTTGAGTGCAGCATCCCTGTTATTTCTAGCAGATACTATCTAGCAGCAGGATCCTGGTCATGTTCCTTGTTCAGCTTTTCTGTCTACTCCTTCACAATGTTCTCTAAGCCTTGGGTATAAGGGTTACATTTTACATGGATCAGTTGCAGCTCTGTACCTTATGTTCACTTGTTCTCTGCATTCTGATGTTTTCAAGTATACATCTACATATTATATGTAATATATATCGTGTATATCATATTGGTACCCCACTATCCTCCTTTTCCCTTGTCTTTTTCTTTTAATCTCCTCCTCTCCCCAAATAGTCCCCTTTGATATTTATGTCACGTATGTATGTGTAATTTTTTGTATGGAGGTATATGTATATATTTTACATAGATTCTCTGTCTGAGATAATTCATATGGTGGTATTCATTTGTTTCTCTGAATTTGGTTTATCTCACTTAACATGATAATCTCCATTTTCATCCATTTCCTGAAAGGAAAAATGACAATATCATTCTTCTTTATGATAAAATTGTGATGTGCATTAAATATTATAGCAAATCAAAAAATGCAAATAATGAAACAAAACTGAAAAGCAATGTACAGATCGAAACAAATGTGTGTGGAAGAGGAATTTGTAAAAAAAAATAATAATTTCATTCTATTTTTGCAAATCACAAGAGAAGAGTTATCCTGAGAACCAATTCTGGTCTGAGAAACATCAAAGAGAAACCTAGCATTCCCTTCCAGGCTCAAAAGCAAAATGCAAGAGCTATTCCCTTCCTCTTTGTGAAACTTACATGAAGACATGATGCCTGGAGAGGCAGCAGCTGTCTTGCACACAGCAGAAACTAGACAAAAACATGAAAATATGGAAAGCCCACTGAGTATGGCAAGGGTTAAGAGTTGGAAAGTCAAGTTCTTTAGAGCTGAGGTCATTTCTGCTTCTAGAAACTTTCAGACGTGTAACTCGTGAAGATCACTATTAAGAAAGATTGTCTCTTACTTAAACTCAAAAGCATTTCGTGTCTGGATCATATCTGGACTTGGTAATGAATGTATAACCTTCGCTGTGTTTTTGAGGCTTCCAAATAAATTGCATCTTCAGTAGTCCAAGAAACTACTAAAATAAACAATTTCAAACTAACGTTGTTAAAAGTAGCTTAGGTGCATTATCTTATCATCATAGATCCAGATAGCTTAAGCACAACTACATTGCTCTCTTTTCAGATATCAACATGTTCTACTGGAATAATAAAAGAAAATAATACATAAGGAAATTAAAATAGGAATAAATATGATATTTAGAAATATTATTTCCAGACCAGGGAGATGTCTAAGTGAATAAAAACAGTAGTTGCTCAGGCCTAATGATTCAATTTCTATTCCCTGAACACACATGTACTAGTTACTCATCTACTACTGTGATAAAACACTATGCTGAAGGGTAACGTGAGGAAGAAAGGGTTTATTTGAGCTTATGCTTTCAGAGGTAGAGTCCATATGATACACTGGGAGTTGAGAGATCACATCTTCAACAACAAACACAAAGCAGGGAGCCTACAGGAGTTATCAAAGCCTGACTCTAGGGATGCACTTCCTCCAGCAAAGCTCCACTTCCTAAAGGTTCTACCGTGTCCCTAGATAGTACCATCAATGGGGCAACACATGTTCAAACATGTGAGGCTATGGAAAGGCTTTCTCATTCAAATCAGGACATATCATAAAAAGCCAGATGCCGGGGCACACATCCGTAATACCAGCAGTCCTACACAGGGGTGGAAGGCAGAGACAGGAGACCCATCAGCTAATCTCCATGGTGAAGTGCAGCAGCAGCAATAAGGTGGAGGGAGAGAGACAGTGTAGTATCTAAGCTTGTCCTTGGATCTCCACATATGCATGTAGCACAGACCATCCACACTCAACATCTAGGTAAATAAATATTTTAAAAATGAAAATGCTATTTCTATACTGGCTCTTTAGTAATAATTCTAAGTGAAATATATTTAAGAAATCCATAAAGCCGTGGCTTCTTTTAGAGTTAAAAAAGGAAAAACTATAAATATATTTACATTACAACTTGCAAAAGTAACATAACAGTTCATGGATCTGTTGGTGATCTTTCTCTTAGATGTTGATAGGCAAGCTAGGACACAGTCCTTTTGGATCAAAGCTTTTCTCTCCATATTATGCTCACTTCCAACTGGAGACAGAAAAATGATCATAGTTCTTGGAATTTTTTAACTAGAAAACAATGGACAGTTGTGACTTTTTTCTAAAATTTAATTCCCTATAGGCACACATTCTTTTATTTCTTATTCTTACTATTTTTTGCAATACTCTATTTTTTCTCATTTTCTTTTCTTATCTTTATCTCTTTCTGTGGTCACTACTCTTTTTTTTTCCTCTTCTGATTACCTCGTCTTCATTTATTAATCTCTTGTCTCTTATCTCCAGTGTCTCTTATCCCTGTCTATGGAGCTCAGAGGACTTTACCAGTTCATGTACTCATAGTTTCTTCTTTTAATTATTTGTGTCTTTTAAAACTATTTAGCTCACATTCTTCTTTAATCTCTTTTCTGACATTCCTTTTTATCCAAAGCCTGCTTTGCTTTCTGCTGTTTTATGAAGTTAGCAGAGTAAGAAAGATCATGAAGGACCTAAGTCTGGCTCTCTCATCAATACCTCTACATTCCATAGTGAGACCTGCAGACCCTTGCCAGGGGAGGAGAAGAAAGGCTCTGCACATGCTGAGGACATGGATGAGAACAGGCAAGCAGAGTCTCAAGGGGCAAAGGAGAGGTGAAGGACAGAAGAAAAAGAGAAGGGGAAACACATCATTAAAACTGTGTTTATTTCACACAGAGAACATACAGCTTTGCTGACTCACAGGGTGGGATGTTGCAGGGTTGCACAGGGAATCCCACCTCTCTCCATCCAGGGATCAAACCTGAGGATGTCAGTGAGAGGATAGAAAGAACCTGGGCTTGAAATGAAAGGCACCGTGTTGTTGGTCAAGGTGTCTCAAGGGCTGAGCAATCGGTGTTGCCAAACAAGAGGATCTTCTTGTGGTACTATTCACCCAGGATGCCTGATGAGGAGAAGGCCCAGCCTAGAAAACAGGAGTAGGGAAATAGTGTTTTTATGGGATTCATAGCTGTGTTTACAAAAAGGTGTCTTGGTTTTGTGTTGCAGTCATAGTCTTGGCTGATGATTCTGTAGTCAAAACTAATTTCATTTAGAAACAAAAGTGACCTCTCCAGATTTGATTTCTAAAGAAGAGAGATGGGGTTCTCTGTTGCCGACCCCTTTCTAGGGTTCCAACCTTTCACGAAATTTTGTGTACAATGAACTCTAAGAGTTAGAATATTTTCTTTATAAGTAGTTGTAAAAACCTGGGCATGGTGGCACATGGCTGTCATCTCAGCAACTGAGGACACAGAGCAGAAGATCAGGAATTCAAAGCCAGCATAGGCTACATGTGACACTGTCTAAAAAGAGGAAAGAGAGCATTGAGAAGGCTCAGTGGGTAAAGATGACTCAGGCTTGGTGTACAAGCCTGGAGGTCTGAGCTTGATAGCCCGAGCTTATGTAAAGGTGAGTAGAAAGGAAAAACTCCAGTGATCAGTCATCTGACCACAACATGCACACTGTGGTACATGTGCCCCTGCACATACATCAAGCTCACATGCGTATGTGTGTGTGTATACATACACACTCACAAAGTGCACATGCAGTAAAAATAAATTTAGATTTTTAACAATTGAGAGGATAGAAATTACATGTGTGTATATATTATAATTATATATATATATATATATATATATATATAATTATATATATATATATATGCTTTAAATAGAATGATCTAAGCACACCATCTTTGGGTTAATCAGGAAAAGAAAATAAGAATTTTGAATGTTTCTAAAGGAGTCCCTAACTTTTGACTCTTGCACCATAAGTATTTACAGACACGTGGCCTGCTTGTGAATAAGGAGTCGAGAAGAAAAAGAGGTGAGGCAGAGGGTAAAGCACCCTTAGCTCAAGAGTTCCTGAGCTCCTGCACACGTTTAGTGCCAGCACCCAGGAGCTGGAGGCAGGAGGATTGACAGACTGAGGCCAGTACCAACTTCATTGTGGTACTCTTTTCTCTCTGTTAACAAAACAGGGCCTGCAAGAAGGCTCAGCAGATGAAGTGCTTGCTACCAATCCTGTCAATCTGAGTTCTCTTTCCTCAACCCACATGGTAGAAGAAAGGATTCCCTCTGCCCTACACACACACACACACACACACACACACACACACACACACACACACACAGTGACATGCATACAAAAATAACTATGTTAAAATAAGTAACATACAAAAATTTCAGTTCAATAGATTACTAATAAATATGCAGTTATATTCATACAGGCCACGCTGGGCTAGACCAAAAATTGAGAAAAATGAGTTATAATTCTGTTTCCTCTGTGCTATATAATAATTTATTACTGAACCTTGGTAAGTTAAGACAACATTTTTTTTTTCTCAGCGTGTAGGTCAGAAGTCCAAAATGAAGGTGTCTATGCTGGCTAGTTTCATGTCAATTTGACATAAGCTAGAGTTATCAGAGAGGAGAAAGTCTCAATTAAGAAAATGCCTCCATAAGACTGGGCTGTAGGCAAGTCTGTAGGGCAAATTCTTAATTAGTAATTGATGTGGGAGGGCCCAGCCCATTGTGGGTGGGACCATCCCTGGGTTGGTGGTCCTGAATTTTCTAAGAAAGCAGACTGAGAAACTCATGTGGAGCAAGACAATAAATAGCATCCTTCCTTGGCCTCTGCATCAACTCCTGCCTTCAGGGTTGGGTTCCTGTCCTGACTTCATTCTGTGATGAACTGTGATGTCGATGTGTAAGCCAAATAAACCCTCTCTGGTGTCCAAGCTGTTGTGGTCATGGTGTGTCATCACAGCACTAGTGATCCTGACTAGGACAGTGT
Source organism: Onychomys torridus (assembly GCF_903995425.1). Classification (NCBI taxonomy): domain Eukaryota; kingdom Metazoa; phylum Chordata; class Mammalia; order Rodentia; family Cricetidae; genus Onychomys; species Onychomys torridus. The sequence continues at coordinate 88,204,569 of NC_050451.1, read as the reverse complement.
CAGAAGCTGTGCCCCCTCTGGATCTAGATAGGGGAACATGTTCCCCTCTTTCCCAGCTTGTGGGGGTTCCTAGAGACTGCTGGCCTTCCTTTGCTTGTACCACCAACATGCCAGTCTGGCTCCATCTCAACATAGACTTCTTCCTCTGAATGCTACTGTGTGCTTAAATGTTCCTCTACAAAAATACTGATAATAAACGATAAGGATGATAAAGATCACTCATGTATCTTTATAAAGACTTTTTTATTTAGAGCTTACCCCCAATCTGAGATGGTTTATTTTAAAGCCTTAGAATTTTCCTTTTCAGTGGAGAGCTTTACCTAAACTTAGAAATAAAATTTAAGTGGGAGCTGATAGAATTCCTAGCCACTCCCCCATGACCAGGCAAGCACTGGCAAGATGCTTAGTCATCCCAGGGCCTTCCATAATTTGTGTGCTGCACGATCACATAATCTGTGAGAAGCATGAGCACGCAATCTACGCGCATGCGTGGCATTGCTGTGTAAGCCCATATGCACATGTGCGGGGTAGGGGAGACCCTATAAAAAGTGGGTTCCATTGCTCCCCTGAATAAATAACAGTAAGGAGACTATACTAACCAAAGCTAGGGGTGGGAGATGGCTCGCAGGTGAGGAGTGCTTGCTGCTCTGGTAAGGAACCGGGGTTTATGTCCCAGCACCCACATGGAAGTTCACAACCACCTGTAACTTCAACTGCAGGAGATCAGATTCCCTACTGCCTTCTTGCACCTATGTGGTACAAGGAAACTCTGACAGGCTGGAGAGATGGCGCAGCAGTTAAGAGCACTGGCTGCTCTTCCAATGAATCCAGGTTCAGTTCAATTCTCAGTACACACATGGTGGTTCACAATTGTTAACCTCTTCCCAGCCGATCCCAAACCTCTTCTGGCTTCCACAGGCACCAAGCATACAGGAGATGCACAAACATACATGCAGACAAAATACCCACACAGGTAAATAAACATCATAAAATAGTTCAAGCAAATTAACTATCTCAGGATTTCTATCATTGTGCAGAACAAAACACTTCTTATGTCGCCCTCGAATGTGCTGAGCAGATAACGGAATCTCGTTTCCCCAGCTCTTGCTGTCAACAGTGGTTCTCTGTGCGGAGTGGGTTCAGGCAGAGTGGGTTCAGGTCTCAGCTCTGGGAAAGTGAAGGGTGGGAAGCTCATGCCTGGTGTTTCATATTCGGATAACCAGAAGCTGGGGTGGATTTACTTCCTACTCCTCCCCAGCAGGACCTAGGTGGCTCTCACGCTTGTTGAACCAGTCAATCAACTCTGGGAGCTTTTTCAATTCTAATTAAAAAAAAAAAAAATCTTCATGAAGTGAAATCCGGACTTGATGGGCTAGGGACATATCCCAACAGCGGAACACTTGCCTAGCATGGGAGCGACCCTGAGGTCCGTGTCCAATGTCACAAAAACAGAAAGGGACAAACAAAATACCAAATCAGTAAATGATTCACTGGGGACTTTTTTTTGGGGGGGAGGGCTTTTTCATTCTGCTTTTTGCAGTATACTCAATAAACCCGTTTAGAAAACAAACAAATGAGAAACCTCTCTGATGGTTTCCTGTGTAAGAGTTGAGAGAACATTCACTGCAAACAGCCTATGGTGGACAGCTTACTCACCCCTACTGAGCTTGTTCTCTGTATGTTCTTATATCATTTATTCCATCCCCTCCCAAAGCCCACTATTCTACTACTACAAGCCTTTTCTCATTAGCCCCTAATCATCTCTTTAAATCTTTTTCACATTTCCTCTGCTTATGATTTGATTATCCCAAATTTTATTTGTGTAGGACTCACTTACTTCTCTCTGTTTTTCTTCTCTGAAAGTAACCTGCCCACTGCTTCTGCACTCCAAGTTCACTAGTTCAGGAGGAGCGGATCCTACCAGGGAGGTGAGGGGATAAGTAAGGGATCCCATGAGTCTCTGCTCACCTGAACTACTGTGGCCACATCTGTGGCATTTGCTTCTTCTGTACTCTCTGAGCTGCCTGTGGGTCCATTCATTCCAAGAACCCAGACCTGCACCTTATACCCCATGAGAATCCCCCACAGGGTGGCTGGGAAGGAATCCAGCCAAACATCCTTCCAGTATACATGTCTCCATTCACACAGCAGCCACAGCCTTCATCCTTCACAGATCACTGCTACCACACTGACCTCTGGATGCCAACCTCCCAGACCACCCACAGGGCATCCCCTGAAGTCTTCAACATGCCTCCCTTGCTCTCTCTTCCACTCATGCTCAAGCTATACCTTGTTTATTCCACCAAGGTCTTGAAGAAAGAAATGTTAGGAAAACATGGTTCTAAATGCGGTAATATTTTAAGCTGAATAAGAACAAGCCAACAAAGTGCCGCAGGAGAGACTGCACCCCACACTGAGATGAACAAAGAATATCTGCAGACTCTGTAAACTTTTCCTCCCCTACAAATTACAAGACCCGAGAGAACCCAAAGTTCATGCTGCAAACTCTTTGAAGATAAAGAGTTGACCTTTCCAAGATGGTTGGCATTCTCTCTTCATATTTTTCTGAAGTCTCAAATGGCCCAGGCAGAGTTCATATTCATTACACCAGTGAGGATAAACTTGAACTTATGATCCTCCTGCCCTAACCTCCCCAGTGCTAAGAGTATAGGTGTGTGCCACCATGCCAGCTTTCTGCATGCTGGCCTCCAACCCATGCTATTGTGTATGTTATGCAAATACCTAACCAATAGAACTACATCCTGAGCCCCTCTGGCAGCAGGGTGAGGGCTAATGACAGGGATGAGCTTAGGGGTTTGTTTGTTTGTTTGTTTGTTTGTGTTGTTGTTGCTGTTGTTATGGTAACAGGAGCATAAACTGATCATGTTCTGCTACCACTTGGAGTGTTGCCTTCTGTACCATGCCCTAGGATCTGTGTCCACCATGTCATGAGCCTCTGCTTAGATCATGGCCAAGTTCTGCCCCTGTAGGTTGCCTGTGAACCTTATGTGGCCAATGCATTGGAATGCAGATCCTCATCTCTGCCCATTCTCTCCAAGTTAAGTCACAGCAGGAAATACACAATTTAAATATAACACTTGTTTTTCTACATAATCATCTTCTGATCCACAGATTTGATTGAGCAAGTGACTTCAACCTTGCTATAGAGATCTTTAGGCTGTAAGCAAGTCAGTGTTTGAGCATATAAGCCCAAGAAGTTTCATCTTAGGAATCTGTCACTGAACAATAATTAAGGAGAAAATAAACAGACATGTACCAAAGTATTGATTACACCATTGTATGTATCTAAGATTTCCTAAATAAACAAAATATCCATAAATAAAACATAAATACTAGACATCATTTAAAGGTATATATCTTTATTTATTGATTTAGAAAGTGTTCACTGTGATTCATCTTAAAATGAAAAAATTCATAGTTGGCCTGATTAAAAATAAGTGTATGTGACACACTGCCCTACACACACATGCAGATAACAACATTAATAAAAACGTTGAACATTCCATCAATCTCCAAAGTGACACTTCAAGGGATTTCATTCTCTATTTTTCAATTTTCTTAGGCATGCTAAACATTTTTTAGGAATTAAGGGAAGCAGTTTTCCTTAGTTAAGATAAGAAAACCATGCAAGTATTATAATAAGATGGGTGTCCGTTCAAATTCTTACTCTCTGAGAAGTTCATGTAACTATCCTAGGCCTACAAACAGCATCCATGCAATACCACCAACCAACACAAAAGTGGCTTCAGGACACTACTGGAGAGCAGTGGTTAACTCTTCTGATCTATCAGCTGTTGTCTCCTTCCTTCTTTCTGTTCCTTCTGTATGCTGGAGCTCTTCCAATGATAAAACTGCAGCAGGGAAGCTAAAATGCAAACTCAGGCAAGAGAGGAAGTGAAGGACTGCCAGGAAGAAAATATGCAGGGGTGGACACTCACATTTGTTTATTTTCATTCTGAAATAGTGATTATTTGTAACAGAGACAACAGATTTGAGAAACTAAATGCCACTTTCAAACTTTCACTTTCTGTTCATTGTATGTTTTCATAGTGCAAGTAAGCAATTAACCTTCAAATAAAGAGCATTTGATTTTTGAGAAGAATGGTTGATCTCAAGTTCCAAACAGGTCTACAAACAAGTTCAACTATCTGTCCCATGAGAAAATGTTATTCAGTCAACAAGTGATTCTCCACCCCATCCCCATTCCTCTGGACACTATGACTGTAGCAAAAGGGAAAAGGAAATTCTTGTTTAGTTTTCAAAGGCAGCTGTTTTCACTGGGAAATCTGTTTTATAAGACAGTCATAGATAGCAGGCTTATTGTCAAGTAACACTAATATGTAGTTAGCTGGTAAGTTACAACTGATTTAACACCAGTGGAAGACATTTTGGTACTGTGACACAATGGTGAGCACCTGGGGACGCTAGGACACAGGAGTTCCTGTGTCTATTCCTGAGACATAACTTTTCCATGTATATCCAGATGTTTAAACAAGACGATCTGTCACAACATTGCTGTGGATGTCATGTCGTTCTATATAAATAAAATACTGATTGCCCAGTAGCCAGGGAGGAAATGTAGGCAGGACAAGCAGAGAAGAGAATTCTAGGATGTGGAAGGCTGAGGCAAAGAGACACTGCCAGCCGTCGCCATGACAAGCGAGATGTAAAGATACTGGTAAGCCACAAGCCACTTGGCAACTTAGAGACTAATAGAAATGGGTTAATTTAAGATATAAGAACAGATAGCAAGAAGTCTGCCATAGCCATACAGTTTATAAGTAATATAAGTCTCTGTGTGTTTACTTGGTTGGGTCTAAGCCGCTGTGGGACTGGCGGGTGAGAGAGATTTTTCCTGACTGTGGGCCAGGTAGGACTGGAGAAAATTCTACCTACACAACATTAATAGCATGAACAAAGGATGGGTCAATAAATGTAAGACTTTTCCATAGTGTGAAAATAGGAACTCAGCTGCCTGGAGCATTTTGGGAAATATTTGACAGATGATTGGGGATGCTTTCTGAAAGTGGGCACAATAGTATTTCTGATCTCAATGCTGTACTTCTAACCTCTCTCCACTCCTGTCATTAAAATGTGGACTCAGTGATCCTTACCTTTGGCTTTAAATAGGGCTTTACAGCTGATTGGCTCCTAGGACAGATGCTATGTTGCTTCTGATATTAGATGACACAAATGAACTGATTCCCACCTAGACTTTAGAGTCCTTATTCCTCTTGTACAGGGCCCATTTCCCCAAAGCTGACAAACTGGAGACATGCAACAGAGAGAAAACAAAACTCTAGGAGGGAGGTGCTATGGTAGTTTGAAGAGGAAATGCAACCGGAAGGCTCCTGTATTTGAACACTTCATCCCCATTTGGTGACATTGTTTTAGGATGCTGTATGACCTTTAGGAAGTGTAGCCTTGAAGATGAAGTACATCACTGAGAACAGGATCTGAGAGGTTATAGCTTGGACTCATATCCTTCTGTCTTTCTGTTTCCTGTGTGTGGACGAAATGAGATCACTCTGCTTCCGGCTCCTATGACCATTCTATGCCTTCCTTACCATCATAGACTTGGGAATATCATCTAAAATGACCCTTTCTTCCTTAGGTTACTTTTGGTCATGGTATTTTACAATAAGAACAGAAAAAGTAACTAATTCTGAGGTACTAAGGGACTCTACTTGGACCAGTTCCAGGCAGTTCTGTTGCTGGTGTTCCATCATAGTATGAATGAAGATATCTAGAGGGGACTACAATCCATTAACCATCAGGGTCCACATACATCTGTGTCCTCAAGCCATAACTGCCAAACCAGGTTTCTCTGGCTTCTTGATAGTGAAATGATATGTCTATGTATGTCAGTCCATCATAAATGATGGTGGTTGTGTTGAAATATCAAGTTTAAGAATCATGTGTATCAGAGCAATGGGTAATAGAAGCTAATACCAAGTAAAAATAAGCACATTCAAGGGAATTTTTATCTGTACTGAAATAAATTTTTATCTGTACTGAAATAATTTTGTGGTGCTAAAATATGGAAAGCAGAAGAACTAAATTTTACTTTTAAAAGTCATTCAGGAGCTGGGCGGTGGTGTCGCATGCCTGTAATCCCAGCACTCAGGAGGCAGAGGCAGGTGGATCTCTGTGAGTTCGAGGCCAGCATGGTCTAGAGAGCTAGTCCAGGACAGACCCAAAGCAACAGAGAAACCCTGTCTCAAAAAAACCAGAACAAGGAATAACAGACCATGATAAATGAAGACCACATGAGAACAGGAAGAAGCAAAGTGCTGGAGAGGTCCCCAGAAATCCACAATGATACATCCACTATAGACTACTGGCAGTGGTCGAGAGAAAGCCTGATCTGACCTAGTCTAGTGATAAGATGGCCAAACACTCTAACTGTCATGCTGGAACTCTCATCCAATAACTGATGGAAGTGGATGCAGAGATCCTCAGCCAGTCCCCAAGTGGAACTCCAGGAGTCCAATTGTCAAGAAAGAGGAGGGACTGTACGAGTGTGAATTGTTGAGACCAAGATTGGAAAAGCACAGGGACAAATAGCCAAACTGATGGAAGCACATGAATTATGAACCAAAGGCTGTGGAGCCTCCAGCTGGAGCAGGCCCTCTGGATAAGTGAGACAACTGAATAGCTTGAACTGTTTGGGAGGCACCCAGGCAGTGGGACCCGGACCTGTCCTTAGTGCATGAGCTGGCTGTTTGGAACCTTAGGCTTACATAGGGACACTTTGCTCAGCTTGGAAGGAGGGGACTGGACCTGCCTGTACTGAATCCACCAGGGTTGAGCTGAATCCCCAGGGGAATCTTGGCCCTGGAGGAGATGGGAATGGAGGGGAGGGGCCGGGGGCGGGAGGGGGAGGACAGGGGAACCCATGGCTGATATGTAAAATTAAAACACAAATCTAATAAAAAAAATCTCTGAAAAAAACAAATAAATAAATATATAAAATTAAAAAATAAAAGTCATGCAGGAGGATGGTGGGCTTAAATAGGGTGATAATACATCGTATACATGCATGATAATTTCAAAACTAAGAAAATTAAGAACTAAAAAATAATTGAAGAAAGCTGGGAGTGTTGCTTAGTGGTAGTGTATGTAAGTCTCTAGTGTCAACTACCCTGCCCCAAATAAATGACAGAAGAAAAAAACTACATCTAGATTTTTGGTTAGTGTATAATTTTATGTGTTGGGATCAGAGAATAATTTTTTCATTTCTGTTTGTTAAAATTCATTTTCTTTTCAACATACTTAGTAATTCATTTTGGTGAATGAGACTTCAGCCATTCAAATGTATGTTTGCTATATTAAGACCCAATCTTTGATATATGAATGTGTGAACATATGAAATCTATCACACTAATTATAATATTTGAGTCTTTGAAGTAGTTGTGGTCTGCCAGAAAGGTGACTATATTATTAGTCAGAGTTCTCCAGAGAAGCAAAACTAATAGAAGACATACATCTGATTCAACATTATACAATGTGGGAAAAAAATAGCATCTGCCATCTGCAAGCTGGAGAACTATGGGAGGCCAGGGGAGTAAGTCCAATAGCCTGAGGAATAGAGGAGCCTTTGATGAAAGTTCTAGTCCCAGGGCAGGAGAAGAAGGGTTATAGGTGCAGTAGCTCCAGCTGGGAAACCCTAGGAAGCAGGCAGTTTTCCTTCCATAGTCTGTTTCAATACAGCCCCTCAAAGATGAGCTAATGCCCATCACCATTAGGCCAGGGCAGTATATCCTGAATCTAGACATGCAAAAGTCACTCTAGCCTGGAATCATCATTACAGACACATTAAAAGCAATGTTTAATGTAGGCACCTACTGCCTACTCCACTAACAAGTAAACTTAATCTATACAGGGAAATGAAGGTCTGATGTTGCTAAATACGCTACTACCTATGGCTTTTTGCATCTTTTGAAATTCATCCTTCATTTGTATTTTGTTCTTTTTGGGGTGGGATAAGGTACATAAACATTCAAACTTGTTATCTCTGCTGTCAATTATAAACCATCTTTATTTTATTTAATATTGTTTGGCTTGAAACCAATTCTATGTAATGCTATAACCCCAGGTTTTGCAATTTTTAATTTGCTATGACAGTTTGAATGGGAACTGTTGCCCATAGGCTCTTGCATTTGAACACTTGAACCCAAGCTTTTATTTACCTTTGAGTAATAATTTTTACTTATCTCCCATGTAGTATAGCTCTGGTGTTTCTTTAAGATCAGTCTAGTTAGGCATGGTGGTGCACACCTTTAATCCCAGCACTCTGGAGGCAGAGACATGTAGATCTCTGAGTTGGAGGCCAGCCTGGTCTACAGAGTGAGTTCAGGACAGCCAGGACTACACAACGAAACCCTATCTTGGAGAAAAAAAAGAGAAAAAACAAAATAATAACAACAAAAAATTAGTCTTAAATCTTTGTCTTTTCATACATAGTAAACACATTTGGTCTTTGTTAAATGAAAGCTACCTTATTTCTGCCAGTTACTCAGTTACTACTTACTGTGTCTATGATTAATCACTTCTACATCACCTCTTTGGTACATAGAAATGTATTTTCATAGATAAGCCCTCTTCTGTTTTTATTTCTCTGTAGCTTGTAACCTAATGGGGGAAGAGAGACACTAAATGTAGGACTGTGCATTCCTTTGTATTGTTAACTTAAGTCTTTAACCCTATGGCCTGTTTTATTTGTGTCTGTGTGTTTGTTCAGCTCTCTTGTTATTTAGGAATTTTGCATTGCTGTATAGCAGCAAAGGAACCTTTATAATTGTAGCAACATAATATTTATTTATATAGGCAGTGTCTATTAACTTTCTATTATGAACAATGATAAAATGTGTGCTTTTTTATCCCTCCCTTCCTTTGCTCCTCCTTCTTTATTATCTTTTCTAGTGTTTAATAGTATCTTATATATGCTAATCTTCCTGTCACTTGACCCTTCTGTTTTAATGCTATCTCTTGACTCAACTATTGCAGAGGACGTTATCAACAAACCCACTTTCCTGTCCCTCTTCTGTCTAAATTCTCATTAGCTAATACTTTCCTCCATTATTTCTGTTCTGTCTCTTTACACTCTCACATTTGAGTTAATTTTTCCTTACTCTTGAAGCAATGTAGTGTTCCTTGAGAATGCCTCAGCCAAAGATTTCTAAGCCATCTCTAGGAATTTCATCAAGAGTAATTCATTGAAACAATATTCCTGATGTCTTCATGACTCAAAAGTTCCTCAACTCAATCTACAATGGTGGGACATGTCTGTGGTCTCAGCACTCAGGAGGCTGAGCTGAGAGGATGGAAGTTCAAAACAAGGCTGAACTACATGGCAAGACCCAGATAGAAAATAAAAAAAAAAAAAAGAAGTGCCTCATTTAGTCCATTTTCTGTATCTGTGATAAAATAGTATGATCAAGACAACTTACAGAAGAGTTTACTGGGGCTTACAGTTCAAGAGGAATAACACTCATCTCTGCAGGGAGGTTTAGAAGTAAAGTGGCCTGTATGGTTGCAGGAAACAGAGATGGGAGATTATTCCTTGCATTGTAACCACAAAAATCAGGGAGAGTGAAACTGGAAGTGACAGGAAGTCTTTCCACTCTCAGATGTAGGCAGAGCTTTTCGTTGGGACTACTGGCTTGCAAAATAACCACACAGAGATATAATATTAACTATAAATGCTGAGCTGATAGCTTAGGCTTGTTACTAACTAGCTCTTACAACTTAAATTAACCCACATTTTTTAATCTACACTCTGTCACACAGAGGTACCTTTTTTCAACATGGTATTCTTATCTCCTACTTTCTCTGCATCTGGCTGGTGACTCCTCATGACCCCACCCTTTTTCTTCCCAGTATCCTCTTAGTTTGGCTCTCCCACCTAACCTCTTCTCGCCTAGCTATTGGCCAGTCAGCTCTTTATGGAACCAATGAAAGTAATACATATTCACAGTATACAACAAAGGATTATTCCACAGCACTCAAAGCCTGCCCAAGTTACATACTTCCTCTAAGAACGTTGTACCTCCTAAACCTCCCTGAACAACCAACTAAGGACCAAGTGCTCAAATATCTGACCTTATAGGGGACATTCTTATTCAAACCACTACATGCCCGAACTAGGAGCTTTCTCCATTAAAATTGAAAGATAGCTAATCTTTGATTCATGTTTCCTTCTATGAATACTATGTAACAGTCAACATCTGTTCTTTATCTGTTGGCAGAATTTTACTATTCTATTACATATTTTTACTTTTCTACTCTTTCATTAAGAGTGTGCCAATTCTTCAGTGGTGATGTTGCTAAAGGTCATAGAGTCTGGAAGTCCACAAGGCAGAAGCCCTCCCTTTCCAAGTTGGCAAGGGGTAGAGTCTTCCTCCATCAGTGGCAGTCTATACAGTTTTAATTTAGTCATGTTTCCTACTCTAGTTAGTTTGTCTGTTACTCTGGTAAAATAATGACCAAATATGACTTAGGAAAGAAAGGATATATTTGGCTTACACTTTCCAGTCACAGTCTCTGGTTAAGGGAAGTTAAGACAAGAACTCAAGGAAGAACTGAAGCAGAAATCATAAAAGAATGCTGCTTATTATTTCACTAACTCAAGCTTATCTAGCTTTCTTAAACAGCCCAGGACCACCTGCCCAGGAGTTCTATTCCTCACAGTGGGTCAGGAACCTCTATATCATTTATGATTTAAGACAATACTATATAGACATAACACAGGCCAATCTAATCTGAGTAATTCTTCAGTTGGAGTTCCCTCTTCTCAGATGACACTACGTTGTATCAAGCCAACAAAAACAAAACAAACAAACCAAAAAATTAATCAGTATACCTCCTTTTCATAGCTGAGCCAAGGGAAGCTAGAGGAGTTCTGGATACTTACCAGCATCCCTGAACTGTCCTTCTTACAAGTGATACAGTGTTAACCCTCTAAGGAGGTAGGTCTCAATCTCAAATCTCAAATCTCAAATGGACGGTCCTTTAGACTTCTCTCTACTTCCTCCCTGTTTCTTGGCCACTTTTACATGGTTTAGGTAGCAATTGATTATATATGAATACTAATTTCTTTAAAAAAATGTTGTATAAATAATAAGGTTGTAAGGACTTTTCCCCCCTTTGGTCCTGTGGTTTTTGCCTTTTTTCTAAAACAACAATGGGTAAAAAGACTTATACAATGCTTTTCATGTTAAATATTGCAAAGTTTACTTGTTTCATAAAAACTGGTAGATTTAATGAGAAAAGAAAAGAAATGTTCAGGTTACAGAGATCCAGAATATGTCTTTTCCAGATAACAATTTTATACAATAAATTGTATTATAGACACCCCAATATGACTACAGGCCAGGTTCACCAACCCAGAGATAAGGGAGGAATTATATGCCAGAATGAACTGTAATGGGTTTTTTTTATTATTCTTTTTGGGTGCCTGCCACCCAGCTCCTAAATAAATACATGGGGATTTATTCTTACTTATGAATTACTGGCCTTAGCTTGGCTTGTTTCTAGCCAGGTTTTATAATGTAAATTATCCCATTTCTCTTCAGCTATGTTTTGCCTCTGGGCTTTTTACCTTTCTCTATTCTATACACATTTCTTTCTTTCTTACTCCATGGCTGGCTGTGTGGCTAGGTAGCTGGACCCTCATCCTCCTCTCCTCCTTTTCTCTCCAAACTCCTCTTTTGCATCTAGATTTCTCCTCCTATTTATTCTCTCTTCCTGGCAGTCTAGCCTATCCCTCTCTCCTGCCTAGCCATTGGACATTCAGTTCTTTATTAGACCAATCAAGTGTTTTAGACAGGCAAAGTAACACAGCTTTGCAGTGTTAAACAAATGCAATATAAAAGAATGCATCATCAAACAAATATTCCACAGCATAAACAAATGTAACACATTTTAAACTAATATTCTATAACATTTCCCCCTTCTGTCTAAATAAAAATGTCTAAGTAAAACTATATACAACAAAACAGTTATCAAGTAAGAATTACATTTACTATATTCAGTCTATTTGCGTTTAGCAATTTCAGAGAAAATACTCCATTATCTATCTTATCTTAGTGATTCCAAAGTTTTATACTTTCTGTCAAACTAAGGAAAACTAAAACTCTATTTAGTCTTTAACTCCATCAAAGATCCCAGAAGGATGCAACATTATCTAACAACAGAGACATCTGGCTGCCTGGACAGTAATCTGAAGACCTTTGCAACATTGGAGCATCCATCTTTGGCCTGCAGGCCTAGAATATCTGGCAGGCTTTTCAGTGAAGCAAGAAGTGTGGAGGACTGTTGTGCCTTGTATTGACAAAGCTTGCCAGTTGCCTTCCTCCATGCCCTGCAGAATATCCTGCCTGGTTCTGGCAAAGTCTTTCTCCTGTGTCCTACCTGTCCATTCTGCACACCATACTGTCAGCAGTCAAGGCAAGAGCAGTTTCTTGCCCAATTGGCTAGCCTTGCCACATTAAAAGCAAACTCCATGTGGAGTTCCTTCAATGCCCATCATCCTTTTATGAAGTAGATTGTTGCTGCCAGGAGCTGACATGTCTCACTGTCATGAAAAGCCCTATGTTAACAAAACATTTTAAATGCCATATTCCATAGGTCTTTGAAGTGTTTGAAGACCATCTATCTATCTAAAATATATCTCTGTATGATCTTGAAAACTTCCCTAACATATCTACAAATTTGATTGTTGTAGATGACTAACTACTAACCTGTGTTTCTTGATTATTCTAAGTAGTTTATAATAATAGTTTTCAAAACTAGAACTTTACCTTAAATTTTTAAATGAACTGCATAGGTACAAGAGTAGAAACATATACAGTATGTTGTAACAAAAAATAACTTTAAACTTATATCAATATATAAAATTCCTTTAAACAAGAATAGAAACATATATACAGTATAAGAAACGTAACTTTAAGTTTATATCAATATACTAAAATTGGTGTCAATGCAAAATGTCTGAGATTAATAGCTGTCTTTTTATCCTATATTCCTATATTACCCTAAATGATAGAAAACATCCATAACCCACCAAATAATCAACAACTACCCATCTCACCTCTTGGGAACGTGGGTGTTGTGTTCTCTAGACTGCTCCCTGTTGTCTGTGGGTGACAGCATCTCTAGGGGTTCCCTGAGAATATTGAGATAATGACCAAGTTCTTGGAAAACCAGCTGTAACCTTTGTTTATATATATATACATATATATCACCTGTCAATATTCAGGTCTCTCCCAATCAAACCTGATCCATATTAATCCTGAAGGAATCCACAGCCTCTTTTTCTTATGAAAACAAATACATAACCTCATCTCCAAAGCATTTTTTGACTTCCATTTGACAAATATATTTTTTGACTTCCATTTTAAAGTTAAAGCATTCCTAAAGTATATAGGCTGGTTTATTTCAGCAGTCCCTCTTTCAATCCCAAGTCTCTCAGCAGCTGTTCTTGGTTATCAGCAATCAAAAAATTCAAAATCAACACAATACACAGTCTCCCTGTGTATTTTCTGTCATTACGTAGCTTTTCTCTTTCATATTGCTTTTACTCTCTCTTTAAAGACTTTATTATTTTTAAGCTATTTCTTCTCTCCATAACTATCTGTAGCCTTACACTTTTTCTTAAGCCTATGCACATCTGAAACACACTGGAACCAGTTTTGAGAGTTTTTCCATCTTGACCTCTTTTACTGCATGAGCCTGTAAACTTAGCAGTTCACAGCAGTACAGCTAGGACCCCAGCCACAGGTTTGGTGGCTACTCTGCCTGCTTCTAATATCTTTGAGGGCCAAGACTAAACCTCAATTGCCCAGTTGGAGGTATGTAGTTGGAATCTTAAAAGTTCTTATTAAAAAAAAAAAAAAATCAAACCTGAGGCCAGTTATTGGGGTGAATGCTGGAAGATCAGGGAAGCAGAACAAGCCACAGCTACCTCACCTTGTTAGTTCCTCAGGTGATCCTGTTTCCTCAGGCTAGAAGCCTCTGAGTCCTCATCCAGAATGGGTATCAGCTGAACTGTGCTGCTCCAAAGCCTAAAAGCTTAACCAGCCAAATGCTTCTAGTTTCTGGTCTTCATGCCTTATATATCTTTCTACTTTCTGCCATCACTCCCTGGCATTAAAGGCTGGATTTCTGGGATTAAAGTCATGTGTCACCAAGCCTGGCTGTTTCTAATGTGGCCTTGAACTCAGAGATTTCTGTCTCTGGAATGCTAGGATTAAAGACATGTGCTACCACTGCCTATCCTCATGTTTAATATTGTGGCTGTCCTGTTCTCTGACCCCAGATTAGTTTATTAGCCTGCATAATGTTTTTTGGAACACAATACCACAGAGGGTGGTGGCCTAGAACTGCATTCAACCCCCCAGCTCTGGAATGCCAGTGTCCTACACTGTGGCAGGTATTTTTTTATATAGTTTTATGTTTCTACTTAGCCTGAAAAAGGTTATTTAAGTTCTCTGTTGCATGGCAGAGACTCTTAAAGGAGAATATCTTTTTTCCCCAGTTTTCTCAGGCCCTAGGTGGATATTTGAGCCCTACACTGGGCACCAAAATGTAGTTGGTGTTTTTATGCCTTTAGGGGGGCTGCCACACAGCTCCCAAATAAATACATGGAGACTTATTCTTATTTATAGATGTCTAGGCTTAGCTTGGCTTGCTTCTAGCTAACTTTTATAACTTAAATTATCCTGTTTCCTCTTTAACTTCAGTTTGCCTGTAGGCTTTTTATCTTCTTTGTTCTATACATCTTTCTTCTCTTCATACTCGGTGGCTAGCTGTGTGGCTGGGTGGCTGGGCCCTTGCCTTTCTCTGCTTCTCCTTTTCTCTCCTAGCTCCTCTTTTGAGCCTATATTTGTCCTCCTATTTATTCTCTCTGCCTGGCAGCCCTGCCTATCCCTCACTCCAGCCTGGCTGTTGGCCATTCGGCTCTTTATTAGACCAATCAGTTGTTTTAGACAGGCACAGTAACACAGCTTCACAGAGTTCAACAAACACAACATAAATGAATGCAACACATCTTTGCATCATTAAACAAATATTCCACAGCATAAATGAATATAACACATCTTAAACTAGTATTCTGTAAGGATGAACTGATTTAGAGAAAACATGACTAGATCATACAGAAACCCAGATTTTTGCTCTAAATTGTGATGAAAATTCTTAAGAGGAATAAAATCAACATAGATCCTTCATTTGGGGGAGCTTAGAGTAAATACTATATGATGTTGTTTCCCAAGATAGATTTTTGGAATAGGTTTCAGTGGAGCAATGAAAGAGTAGAAAAGAAGAGATGGGGAAAGTATCCATCAGAACAATAGGCAGACCACTTCCACGAGCACAGTAACGGCGCAGAAAAGGGTGCATTCCTAACAAAAGATGCCAGGAGGCTGTGAAAGCAGCAACAGAACTCACGGCCCTCCTATAGGGACTCCCCAAAGGTGAGTTTTGCCTTACTGGAGACCAGCAATTGTAGGAGAAATTCTTCAGGCCCAAATCCCTTCCCATTGCCAGGACAACACAGTATCTATTTCTTCTTCTTCTTCTTCTTCTTCTTCTTCTTCTTCTTCTTCTTCTTCTTCTTCTTCTTCTTCCTCTTCCCCTTCTTCTTCCTCTTCTTCCTCTTCTTCCTCCTCCTCCTCCTCTTCTTCTTCTTTTTCTTCTTGCCCTTCTTCTTCTCCTTCTCCTCCTCCTTCTCCTCCTCCTCCTCCTCCTCCTCCTCCTCCTCCTCCTCCTCCTTCTTCATTGTGTCCATTTCAACACAGGTTATTCCAGCAGAGAAAGAAGGATGGGAATGGTTATGCTAATACTGTCAATTTGAGATGATCTGAAATTAACGAAGAGATAAGCCCCTGGACATATCAGGGAGGAATTATCTAAATAGTGTTAACTGAGATAACAACTTTAAATGTGAGTAGCACCACTCCTAATTCACAGAGTAGACAGGACTTGGAGCAAGTCAGAACCATGCTCTCCTGAGAGCGATGTTCGGGCCCCTAAGCCACGCTGTTAAGAGCATCAAACAGATATTAATAGACAGCACAGAAAAGAAAGGAAGTGTCAGAGAAAGTTACGTTTCATGAGATCTGACTGAAATGCTCAGAGAGAGAGACAAGGAGTGAGGACAGAGGACAGGAAAGGGATGGACAGACAGAGATAGAGAAGCTAATGCTATGGAAAGGCTGGCAGGCATGAAACAAACATTGAATAAATGATAGCTGTCTGTTATTATTAATAATATGTTATACTTTTCTTCTTGTATTTGAACTTAGGCTTTAGGTCTTAATAATTCCTTTAAAAGCAGACATTTTCTAATGTGTCACCAGTTAATCAGGTAACACAAAAAGCACCAGTGAAAATATCTTTGGTTCTTAGCATTAGAACTGTGGGAGTGTGGGTGGGTAAAATTCTGAAGGTCTAGATTAATGTCTTGGTAGGAAATACTCTAGAAAAATGTATTTGGGTTGTTTATTTGGCTTAAAAGAAAAATAATTTAATTTGGGCCCTAAAATGTACATAAATTATTTGTGCCAAATTGACAAATAAATAATGAGGACTATTGCTTAATATTCATGCTGAACACACTGTTTTAAGAAATCAAATTTCTCCACACAGTTCAGTAAAGCAAGGACCACAGTCAATGTTTGGTGATCTTGAACATTATTTTCATTTCAGTAGCAGCCTGGTTGTGTTACTTTTCTCCATTAATGGATGTGCCATCAAGGGCATCAATTTATATTCTAAAGCTAGGCCAACCTCTTGCTTGAAAAATACTGCCAAACATGAATCATCTTACATTATTAATCAGCCCTTTTCATTCTCCTAGAATGCACTGGTCTTTACTTCACAATAATCCACCTTAACACTCTTTTCAACAGATATTTTTAATGTGCTGTTGTCTAGTTAGAGCCATTTTTACCCTAATATTATTATACCACCATATAAGGATATAGCTTTTACTTCAGGTCATTGCTGTATTATGCTCTAATCACATTGTCCCATAGGTTTTCTGATTTGAGTACTCACAGCTTCCATTTTGTACCTGAAATTTCTTCCTTTTTCCTTTGACTCTCTCTATAGTTGTAGAGATTCTTCTTAGTTTGGGCCTTACAGGATTTTGTCTCCATGCTAGATATCTAATCATATTTTATTTTGGGGTGCTTCGTTATTAGGAATGTAAAGTAGAAATGAGAAATACAGAATGTCTCCTTCAAGGCCTGGAATGTAGCTCAGTAGTTCAATAACAGAAGTTTGCCTACCATGTATAAGACCCTGGGGTCTATTCCCAGTGCTTGAAAAAAAAAGTGTATATATAAAAGAATAGAGTCCTTTATAAACTATACTTTTTTATGCTGTCTTAAGACCCATCCTGTACAGTGTTCTCAAGTTTTCTCTCAGTATTTGAAAGCCAAATTCTCAGTCCACACTTATTTAAATTAGTTTGTAATCATTTAACCAACTACAAACAAATTCAATACCTATTACAAATCTTAAATCCTAATATATTTCATTATGACTAATAATGGTTGCAGGTTTTTGTTGTTGTTGTTGTTTTATTTTTATGTGTGAAACACGCTAATACATACAGGTGTATGTTATCACTCCCAGTAGGAGTTTGTTCTCGATTTGTGGAAAGAAATCTCTTATACCGAAAACACTAACGTTCTGTGGATAAGCATATGATATTTTATGGACTGTAAGTATTCGTTCAATTATATAGTAGGTATTCATTCATTCTAGAATTAACTCATGCCAGATCTGGCTAGCTCTGCCTCCCAAGTGCTGGGATTAAAGGTGTGTACCACCACCGCCCAACTTCTGTTATGGCTTACTCTTCCCATTTTCTAGCCACCATTTCTGGCTCTGTTCTAGTGGCTGTCTGTTCTCTGACCCCAGATATGTTTATTTGGGGGAACATACAATATTTCAGGGAACACAATACCACCACATTTCCCCTGTTTTTGTCTAAAATTAAAAAAAGGTTATAACTAATACAAGAAAAATCATATCCAATAAATATATACAATATACACAGTCAAGATTACATTAATGATGTCTGCCCTAGAACTCACAACCCTCCTATTTTAGTCCAAGTGCTAGGATTGCAGGTGTATGTTATCATTCCCAGTAGGAGTTTGTTCTCGATTTGTGGAAAGAAATCTCTTATACCGAAAACACTAACGTTCTGTGGATAAGCATATGAGATTTTATGGACTGTAAGTATTTGTTCAATTATATAGTAGGTATTCATTCATTCTAGAATTAACTCATGCCAGAGGTGATGGCACAAATCTGTTATCCTATGGATAAGGAAGCTGAATCAGAGGGAATACAAGTCAGAATCTAGCCTGTGAGTGGGGTGGAGGGAGGTTGGGAAACAGTTCAGTTGGTAAAGCACTTGTCACATAAACACAAGGACCCAAGCATGACTATCAGAATCCATGACAAAAGACCCAATGTGAGGTGTGCTTGCATTCCCAGTGCTGGTGGGCAGAGCTAGGCAGACTCTTGGGGCCCACTAGCCACACACCCTAGCTTACTTGTCCAGCTCTCGTCCAGTGATAGAAACCTTATGCGCACATACATGCACATACATGAACAGAGAGAAAGACAGAAAGAAAGAATGAATCTGTTCCGTAGATATTCCAGGCACTCTTCTGGATTATGTGAATGTGTCATTGAGCAAAAAAAAAAAAAAAGCCAAGTATTTGTCTTTACAAGATCACAGCCTAGCAAAATGTAAACAAATTATGATTATTGATCATGTTGGTGAACTGACAGAGAGAGAAAGAAAGAATGAAAAAACAAAGAAAGGAAGGAAGGAAGAAAAGAAGGAAGGAAGGAAGGAAGGAAGGAAGGAAGGAAGGAAGGAAGGAAGGAAGAGACCACTCTATGAATTTGTTCCTTCAGAAACTCATGCTGAAATTTTATTGACACTGGAGCAAAGATGACCTTTTAATAATCCAACAACCTATTAAAAGTCAATGTCTTTCTCGAGGAGTGGGGCTAATTTTCATGGGGTCAGATTGATTCCCTAGAGAGCAGGTTGTCAAAAAGTAAGGATATCTGCTTTTTTTTTTTTTTTTGTCTCCTGCTTTTCCCTCCCATTTTTCTCTATGAGTTGAGGCAGCATGAGGCCCTCATTGGAAGCCAAACAGTGCATGGTGTCATGCTCCAGAAGTGTAAGCCCAAATACACCTCTCTCTTTTACACATCCCCAAGTCTCAGGTGTTTTCTCACAGCAACAGTGCACCAACACTGACATGGGATAAAGGAAGAAGTTCTTCTCTCATGGTTGTCCAGAAAAGCCTTGTTGGTACCAAAGGGGGAAATTATGCACTAGGCACTTATGTCGTGGCAGAACACAGCAAGCAGAAAGAACAAGGCAAGAGGCCTGCTATTCCAGAAATACATGGAGACAAGTCAGGATAGAACCACTGAGGGCAGGATATCGCAAATGGAATTGGAGATGCTCCAGGGACCCTGTTTGGTTATGACTTGACAACTGGAGTGGGCTTTGCCCTACAGTGAGAAGAGCCCCCATTGTGAGGGCATAAACAGAGGGGAGGTGAGATAAGCCCTGATGTCCATTACAAGAGGTTGCCTCTGGGTAGTATTCTGGAAGGGAAATGAAATCAAATTAAAAGGCTTTGACAGTGATCCAAGTGAAAGCAGAGCTGTAACAATGGAGGTGAGAGAATATCAGATTCTGCATATAATCTGAAGGTGGAAGTCAACAGGACCTGTAAGTGGCCACAAGAGAATGGGGCAATAGTGATACTAACATTTTTGCCCTAACCATGGACCAAGAGAAGGAATTTCTGTAAGATTTAATAAAAGACTATGAAAACATCTAAGGCCACCAGGACTGTATAAGCTCACTGAGAGGATGGCGGAGATAGTTAAGAGATCCAGTAGTGACCACTCTCACACTTACATTGAAAAATTCAGACAGCTAGACACTGTGGTACACCTTACTTCTCAGTTTCCTGGAAGCCAAGACAGGGGATTGTAGAAATTGAGGTGTTTAGGGACAGCTTGGTCAGCATACCCAGAAAAGACAGAGGAGAAGAAGAGAGGGAGGTAAACAGAATGTTCTGGGAACCAAGAAGGAAGCTGTTTAACTCTGTTTAATTACCAGTCAGTGTTAGCTTTATCTTCTGGACCTATCAGATATAAGATGTAAGTGCTACAGATGGGACAAGATAATGAGGAGTGAACATTCCCTTTAGGTTGAACTGTGCCCTAGGTTTCCTCATGATCCTAATCAGTGCCAAGTTAGGACGCAGGCAGGTATTAAAGTCATACTGAATTGGTTTCAAGAGAGTTTGAGTGGTACAGGTAAGAAAGTTATATTTGGAGCACACTTTCATTATTATGAATAACAGAAATAGGTGGAAGCTGAGAGAGGCCCTGTGGTCAGGAGAATAGTGTTTTCATTTAGCATCTAGGACTGGGTAAATGATGTTGCATGCTGAAGCGTGTAATTCAGTGGAGAACGAAAACCTGCTGGTGCAGAATCCAGAAAAAAAAATATTGGACTAAAATCCATGAATCTAATGCTGAGAGTGGAGGAGTCGATCTCAGAGAGGAGCACTAATGGGTTGTCCTGGGAGCACAGAGAAGGACAACCTGTAAGAAGCATAGCAATTGGCCCCTGAGGACTCCTGTCTTCTCAGGACACAAGAGGCAAGGCTGTTAGTAGGGCATGTGGATGGGAAAGAGGTATTGGAAGTTTGAGTTGAGACAAGGGGTTGAGGTGATACAGGGGATGTGACTCAGTGGGGCAGAAGAAAGTGTCAGGTTTTCGGGGCACTGTTTAGTCTCCCAATGAATATTTTATATCTTAATGTCCCAGGATAAAGATTGGAAGAATATTAAAAAGTGCATTTGAAGTAGAGGCTGGTTTTGAATTTTGGAGAATGAGTTATATACCATGTGGCCCTCTGCCTTGCGCAGTCATAATGTCAAGTAACAAATTAATATCCTTGCCATTCCATTTATAAGGCACAGTGTCTAAAATAGATGAAAACATAGTAAATTAGGATTCTAGGTAAAGATTAAAGGGGAAAGCTCATTAATTATTTTCCCCTGAATCTCCTTACTCAGGAAACCATCATGGGAAAATATAGAGAGCCTTAATGACAAGTTAGTCTGATGGAAAGAATGTATCGAGATCTAAGAACACAAACTCAGAACCCACAGAGTAGGTGGCCTTGCTAAGTCTCTAACACTAGGAGCAAATTAGCCTCACTGATTACAAATAGAGAATCCACAGTGACACGAGTACTTCTTGGAGTTAGTCACTGAAGGCGAACTGGAGTTCCATTTCTTACCGACTATGTGTCCTAGTTAGCTTTCTATTGCGATGATAAAGAGCATGACCGAAAGCAACCAGGGGAGGAAAGGGCTTGCAGTGGCCCACAGGCTGGGCAGGAACCTGAAGGCAGGAACGAACCCTGCTAACTGGCTTCCTCCCAGGGCTTGCTCAGTTCGCTTTCTTATAATACCCAGGACCACTTACTCAAAAGCAATAACGCCAACAGTAGGCTAGGCCCTTCCACATCAACCATTTTTCAAGAAAATGTATGTACAGTCTTGTATACAGGCCAATCTGATAGACTGCTTTCCTCAAAGGAAAGGCTCTCTTCCCAGGTATCTCTAGTCTGTGTCAAGTTGTCAAAACAAAACAAAACAACAACAACAACAAAATGGATAAGCACACTGCTACTCTGTTCTTTGGTACAATGAAGGAATGACAGAAGCAACTTATAGAGTTTATGTTGGCTTCTGATTGAAGGACACAGTTCTTCATGGTGACTAAGGCAGGATGGAGGAGGCATGGTGGTACAAGGGTAAGGTGGGTGGCCAGACTGCATCCAGTAAGAAAGAAGAGCACCTTGGATGCTGAGAACAGCCTGAATCGATTCTTTCTTCAGCCAGCTACCTCAGCCTGCAGAATGATGCTACACCTGTGTGGGGGAGGTTAAACCACTCTAGAAACATCCTCATAGATGCACCCAGATGTGCGTTCCCTTGGTGATTGAGATCTAGTCAAGTTGACAGTGAGGATTAACTATCCTAGTCACCTTGGAAACAAGTCAACCTCTGCAGGCCTCAGCTTTCTTCCTTAGAAACTAGGGAAAGAAGTAACACCCAGTTTCCTGGCTGTTGTGGGGATCAAATAAGAAAGCATGCAGGAAGGGTTTAGTGCACTGAATTTTACACACACCTTGCAACCAAAGAATGGGGTAACTAGTAGGAAATGGTATTTTTAAATGAAAACCTACATGAAATTATATGTAAAAAAAAAAAAAAAAAACAGCATGGGCTCTTCATTAATAGCACAGAAATGAAAATTAAATTTGATTCTAACCCACTGATCCTTAAGTCTTTAAAACTCAGTATTACTAATCTGTTTCTCTTCTCCTGGTATTTTGACAGGCATCCCCATTACAGGTTTATCAAGCTTGTGTTGTGTCGCTGCAGAAAAGAATGACTTCTCTGCTGGGGATAATAATACTGAGGACATCCTGCTTTAAATCTGAGAGCTAGCATTTCCTTTGTGAGCAGGTATGCCTCCTGACAGGAACTGCAGGGTTACACACAGGTTAACTGACTTTAGTGGAGGTCCACATCATGGCCCAATCATTTTGCCTGTCGAGCAGTGGGAAAGTCTGTCCATCTGACATATTTATAACTCTGTGGTTAAGATGTTTGCTTAATGTTCTTTTTTATTTAAAGGTCTCTGACCACTTAAACCTCTCCCCTTTTAACATAGACATGCTTTGCAGCCTATAAAAGCCCTTTAAGTACTTTCTTTATACTCATGTTACAATCTGGACCTAACAATTTTCAAAGAGTCGTACTTTGACAAAATTCCAAGATAATTATAGAAATTGCTTTTTTAAATATGGGGGAAAAAAACCATGTTCATGTTAAAAATAAAACCTTCCTTTAGATTTGAAGTTTCAAGGAATTGTCTTTGCTTGCTTGCTGTAAGACACAATTCATATATTTGTGTGTGCTAAGGAAAGAGCTAAATTACATTTTCACATAGGTCTCAAATGTGTTTGGGGAGGTCTGTTATTAACCTTGGACCTTGATTCAAGACTAAGTTCAGAAATTGGAGGAAAATAAGGTTCAGGTTTGATTGCCAAATCTGTAGAGAATTATGAATTTCCTTTTTAACTTTGAGGCTGCTAGATAAAATAGTCAAATAAATTTTGGCTGCTTAATTACATGCTATTAAATTAAAAAATGATATTTGTAAGCAATGCTGGGGCTAAGTAATACAAATATCTTTATCAGCCAATGATAGCAAGAAACTCTCAGTGTAAAGGCACATGAACAGGCACAAGTCCCTCCCCCCACCCACACACACAAAGACACAGAGTTCCTCTCGGTGCATGTGTCTAAATTTTCACAGCAGACCTGGCCATATGTTTCTTGTCTCAGTGGCTGCCCAATGAACTCATGCATGTGCATGAGAGTTCTAGCAGACAAGAAGTCATCGAAACAATGAACATAACTCATAATGAAACAAAGAGGTAAACTAGTAGCAAATTAGGTCACTATGATGAAGAATATTAGACTTCTTTAATGAGTAATTTAAAGGAGTGAATCCCATACGTAATATATTCATCAATTGTTAAAGACAGTGTGCATTCATATTGTAGGGTGTGATAGCCACCTCCATTTTTTATTCTTTCTACTTACATTTATTAGAGCCTCGTTGTAGATGATAGGACAGACCCAAGCCTAACACTGCCTAACATCTTAACAGTGGTTAAAATTCTGTGAAACAGTCTGTTGGCTTTTTTTTTTTTTTAATTCCAACAATAAAGAGCTACTTGTAGCATCCAAAATGATAAGAAACAGGGTTTGAATTCACCTTTTTGTTATGTAATAAAAAGAATGAATACCTTCCCCTAGTGTGAGCTTGGAGTGAGTATTAAGAAGCTGGAAAACTATGTTCATACAGAAAAATTTATATATGT
The DNA here is from genome assembly GCF_903995425.1 of Onychomys torridus. Classification (NCBI taxonomy): domain Eukaryota; kingdom Metazoa; phylum Chordata; class Mammalia; order Rodentia; family Cricetidae; genus Onychomys; species Onychomys torridus. The sequence continues at coordinate 88,180,513 of NC_050451.1, read as the reverse complement.
TAAAAGCAAGCTTCACATTTCACCAGATATTTTCTCCTAAGAAAATAGTTACCCTGTTTAATTCAACAAGAAAAAAAAATATTGAATAATTGATGAGGATTTGTGGAGTTGAGAATTGTAAACAAGACAGTATTTCAATAAAACAGCTTTAAAGTCACAGAGTAGACTCCCTCTCTTGTATTTATTTATACTTCCTTTAGCACCTATCATCTTCATATTGAGGCATAAAAGCACCGGGCGTAGTATGAGAATGAAAATATTATGATTCTCTCTAATTTGTCTCTCAGCAAGTTAAAATACAGTGTTCAGCTGTGTATACATTCTCCTATATTAGTCTGCTTAAGTTTCAAGGACTTAAAATGCCTTATGGACTACAAACACACAAGACCATTATGTATGAAGTAGGAAGGAGAGACACTACATTTGAACTTGAAAATGACTTAGTAGTTCACTTCAGTACAAATATGTAGATGTAACAGTGGTGATTAATGGCCCTGTGCTCAATTGCTCAGGTCTTGGTTTCATTATCATCTTGGGTGAAGCTTTCTTCACTGTCGCCATATTGTCCTAGCCAGTTAAGTTCATGAGATTCGTAGTCAACTGCTAAGACTGGCAAGGTTTTAAGCACATACCATGCAACACATGGAGTGATTTATAACCCAACAATAACAAAGTGTAAAATGTGCAGATGCTCACACATGCCTGTGTGCATACGTGCTTGCCTGCACAGGGGTGTGTGCATATGCATGTGTGTGCATGTAAGGTCAGGGGTCAATCTCAAATGTTGTACCTTAGGAGCTACTAGCTTGTTTTTGAGATAAGGTCTTTCTCTGGCTTGGAACTCACTGACTGATTCATCTAGTCCAGTGGCCAGTGAGTTCCAAGACCCTTCTGTCTCTGTTCCTCTAGCCCAGGGATTGTAGCAGCTCAGCACTAGGACTGACTTTTATAATAGTTATTTTGATGACAAAGTGACAGGAAAATGCCAAGGACTCCAGTTTCTGCACATATGAATTCTGAACTTATTTGTTCACAAGTCTTTATTGAGTGCCTACTTCACGCTAGTTTGATTCCTGCACAGCGGACTGCAGTAGAAGCCAGGATAGAAAAATTGTCCTTCTGGGGCTCCTCATCCTGGCAGTGAACGGCAGAGAGGCAGAAAGACCGTATGCAGCAATAATGACGGGGTATGTTAGGTGGGGATAAATGCTGCGTGGAGGAAGGTAAAGGGACTACAGAACAGGGAAGCTTGGAGGTTCTGTGAGTTACCATAGCTTGGTGGGACTCATCTTGAGAAGGTGAGAGAGCTGCCGAATGCTCTGCATGGCATGTGGCCCACAGTAGACGCTAATAAACATTAGTTCAAAATGGAGGAAGCGAGTGGCATCAAAAGCTGTTTCCAGGGAGACTTTTCAATATTTCCTTATTTATTTGTTTGTTTATTTATTTTCTCTACAGTGATTTTCCTCTATTTGCCCTGACCACTTCCCTCTGGACTTGAAGTTAATTCTGTGCATAACCAAAGATGATTTATGAACTGAGTGAGGACCTGGCAGATCGAAGCTGTCATGGGTGAATTCCCCATCATCTGTTCCTGTCTTGGGGAAGAAGGCTGAGGGACAGGGATGGGGAAAGGACAGGAAGTGGAGGAAGAAGAAGAAAAAGAAAAAGCAGAATTAGCAGAAAAAGAGAAGGAAAGAAAGAAGTCTGTATAAGCCTAAAGTTGTCTTATGCCGTCGATGTTAACCTAACTCTGTGTACTCTAATTGGAGGTTGGGTCAATTAAAACCAGATGTGTGCCAAATCTTTGTAAATGTAACTAGCTGGCTCTAAAAAGTTTTCAGAACTGAAGTAGAAACATGAATTTCTTTGGATTACTTCTCACTACAGAGATCTCAGTAATTTAGGAGGGGTATATATTTAGTAGAGATATATTTTAATAGTAAACAACAGTTCTTCATACTGGAAAATACTAATGATTCTAATGCCGAAAGGGAATAGTAACTGGGAGTGGAGGTGCATGCCTGCCACCTCAGCACTTGTAGGCAGAAACACTGCAAGTCTGGGTTTCATAGCTTCTCCCGTGAAACAAAGGGAGGCCCACACCAAAGAAACCAACCAACAAAAAGAAGAAAATAGTTTCAGGGCCATGCACAACATGGTGGGTCTTTGAAAGATGACTTTCATTTGCCTCTCAAAAGGTTTTGAAAACTTGCATGTTGGATGCTTACAGCTTGGTCTTGTAGACGAAAAAATATGTAAGACTTCATTATTCATTAGATTTTCACATCCTTGCAGAGAAGGTGTAACCCAGTTGTACCTGGAAGTCAAGTGACACCAATATGAACCTGTCAATGGTGTCACAATCAAGCAGTGAAATATGGACTTGGTTTGACACCTTCTGGTTCTCAGGCACTAGTTTACACACCATTGCCTTACTAATATCTGAATCTGAAATGAAAGTGTAGTTAATATTTTAGAAGACACAGATTTACCTTTCTAATTAAGACTTGCTTATTCACCTTTTTAAAAAGTAGTGTTTGTTCTTTCAGAGGCATGTAAATCAGCAGTGTGGAAAGATGAACCAAACCAGACTGTGTCAACTGATAAAGTAAAAGTACTATTCATAGTTTGCCTTCCACAAATCACACATGAATTAATTCAAAATTGACCATATTATGGTTTTGAAGACTTTAATAATTTATTAAACATACTGTGTGAAAGATGTATATTAATAAACACCACAGAATATTTTAAAATATAGGTATGAATTAATGTCCTTAAAAAGAATACAGAAATAACTTGTAATTTCTCTTTTTGTTGCCTGCTATCAAGAATTCAGTAGAGGATTGTAACAATATTGTTATAATAGAATGGTTTCCAGTTTAAGACACAAAGCATTATGTAAATTATATAGGAAAATGCAGACAAGGTTGGTAATCTCCAATTCCACCCAAGAGAGCATTCACCATGCCCACTTCCCTGTGATTGGTCTGCCTGGAGAAGCCATGTGATTTCAGTTCTGTTGCTTATTTACTCTTCCATTTTTCTGGCTCTGGATAATGAAACAGAAGCAGTTGACAGGGGTGAGACCTGTGCAGAACTATGTATGAGTCTGCCCTTTACTTTGCTTCCTTTCTTCTTGTGGTACAGAGAGCCGTACTTCGAGATGGGTAGCAGGAAATGAAGATGAGTAGACCGTATTCAAGAACTGGAAGAACAGCAGTCTTAGTCTTGAGCTGCAGGAGCCTAGCTGTGGATTTTATCATTGCAAGGGGAGGGAGACAATCCGTCGCCCAGGTGGCATTATCAGGTTGGCTGCTTTCTGCAGGTAGAAGGGACACTGTGAATATCACACGCTTCCTCCCGCTCCATCCTCTTTTCCTCGTTTCCTATTTTTATTCATGCTACTTTATTCTCAAGTTTTAAACTAGGTTTCATATCTTTGTTCCAGCCCCCCCCCCATTCTTCCCTATCCATTATCTAATTAATGTTACCTTCAACTATGGTAGATCTATTTAGATCTGTCTGACTGTATCAAAACTTAAACCATCTAAAAGCTCCCGAATTAAGGCTTGAAATATGAGCATCGGTCCCTACTCCCTTTCCCATGAATGCATTCCCCAGAGTAAGGTCCTGAGCATTAGGTATGGATTTGTGAGCTCTTGTAGGCCATGGCAACCTTCGTTTTTCTGTCAGAACCATTCTTCAAAGCTTTATGATCTATTCACCTGGCTATGGCAGTAGCAGTTCAACACAGCCCAAGCTCAACAATGTCTCATCTATATTCCTGGAGTTCAAAGACTTAAACCTCAAACCATTCTTGTTTAGTGTCTTTTTTTTTTTTTTTGTATCTCACTGCTAGCAAGAATAAAAGAAAAATGGCACTCTAAGTATGATGGTGTCGATGCAAACTAGTAAGATCGCTTGTGAAAAGTAATTTCTAGTGTGTTTCCACCACAGTTAAACATCATTTCTGTCTTAATAGTCACTGAAGTCGGGAAGGCACAGTTTGCTGCTAAAATTTTGGCTGTTTCCTGGGGGCTGGGTATTGTCGTCCATTTTGTAGCCACTGCTGAGCCACCAGCTCCAAACCCACGGTCGGTCACAGAGATGGCCCTGGTTAAACTCGGAGGGCCATGAAATGAAACAGACATGACTGTGAGAAAGAGATTTGCAAGGAGAAGGGAGAAGACGGGTGTGTGCTGGGGGAAGGTATAAGAGGTGAGGTGAGGGTGGACAGTCTGCATTATGCTAATATGTAAAATTATCAAGCAGAAATTTTAATTAATAAAAATAAAACTGAAAACTTCCTTAGTAATATAATAGGGAAAACCACTGGCTAGATTTGGTTCCACCTCTTTTACTGGAGAAGTTCTAATGCTTCCTATAAAATAAGCATGACTGGGCTGGAGGGGTAGCTCAGCCATTAAAGGCGACACTTACAACCAAATGCATACGTAAGCATGACTGTAACATGTTGGGAAAACACTTTAATGTGGTTGGATACATTAGGTGAATAGTGGCAATCTATTATTAGGAAAGACAGCAAAGGCTTGAAGGCAAGATCCAAAAATTAATAAAAGTTGCAAAAAAAGATAAACTATAGTTCATAAAGCACTTACTGCATGGACAGGAGAGAGATACAACAAGAACAACCACTCAGATGCTTAGAGAACATTGGGAACAATTTTGTATCTCAAGCTAAATAGTACCTAGCAAGGCAGACCTTAAGACAACGTGATGTGAGGTGTACATACGATGCACAGAAATTGCTCAAAACACACATTCACATAAAAAAATGAATTAAAAAGAAAAAATGATGTATGTTATTTTACGTATATGACAAAATTCATGTTAGGAAAGATTACCTATCTTCTGACATTCCATTTCAGTGTGACTTTTATCTGTTGACCTTTCTTTCTTTCTCTCTCTCTCTCTCTCTCTCTCTTTTTTTTTTTTTTTTTTTGAGACAGGGTTTCTCTCTATAGTTTTGGTGCCTGTCCTGGATCTCACTCTGTACACCAGGCTGGCCTCAAACTCACAGAGATCTGCCTGGCTCTGCCTCCAGAGTGCTGGGATTAAAGGCATGTGCCACCACTGCCCGGCTATTGCCATTTGTTAATGTTTCTAAGTATATGCAACTTTGCCCAGATTATTTTAATTGTATGTCATGTTATAGTTCTCCTTAAAATTTCGTGTGTGTGTGTGTGTGTGTGTGTGTGTGTGTGTGTGTGTGTGTATCACTGAGGATTCTGAATGCTAAGTGAGCACTCTTACCACTGGCAACATCCACGGCTCTCTCTGCAGTTACCCACCATCTCTTCATAAATAGGTATCTGCTATATCTAGTTCTTTTTCTATGATCTGAAATGAAAGTGGTGTTCTGTATTTTAACTCAGCTACAGTCTTTCCATGAGGGTATTGTTTACACTTAATTTTTTAGGTGATCTTTCCAATACTATATGCCGCAATTGATTATATTTAAAAATAATGTTTATCTTTAGGATAATACAGCTCCAATGTCTATAATCCAACAAGTTGGAAAATGTTAAAAAAAAAATTGCTGAGAATTTCTCTTTCAAACTGAAAAACTAAACTTTTTCTAATACGGTATGATGTTATATAATTCTAATAAAAAAGAATGAAAAGTATAAAAGATTAAATACTTTTCAAAGAACTAAATGTGAAAGGGACAGTAAAATTAAGTAAAAATTGTGGGAGTAAAAAAAAGTTAAATGAATGGTTAAGAGTTAAGACACAACTCTGATTCTCAATGTATCATTTGTAATAGGTGAGCCAACTCCAGTTAGTGGAAGCATCAGTGTTTACGTAACAGAAGAAAACAATAAGAAATCAACATCTGTTGATGTCTATTTGGCTTAATATGTCTCACATTAGTCGTCATAAGCATCTCACGGGGGTCAACTTTCAGTACAAGGGAAATATTTAAGTAGGTGGAAAAATTGTGACTCCCATAAATACACACGTGCTCGCGCGCGCGCGCGCGCGCGCACGCACACACACACACACACACACACACACACACACGCACACACACGGAGGAGCTTACACACTAGTTAGTGAATGAGATATAGTCTTTGTGTTATACTAAAAAAAAGCTCTAAGAAGGGACCGAAAATGTTTTCAGTGACTGGATAGGCCATTCCTATGTGTATGTGGGGTGTCATGGAACTATATTTGGAAGAGTCAATGGGAGGAGAGAGAAGAACCACGTGATAAAGGCATCCAGGGTGGCTGGGCCATGATGCATGGCTGCAAGAGAGAACATGAGATAAGAAAGTCAAAACAGAATTCTTACATGCCAGGATGATGCATAGTCATGCCAACTCCACGTTGTATGTATGTGTGTGTAACAGAATTCGGGCTTTGTCTAGGGAAGAGTGGGGAAGACCAAATAGGAAGTCCATAAGTATAGAGCTGGGGGATCTGAAGAGGCTCTGATGTTAACGGCACCAAGGCTGAGAGGTCTGCGGAAACCGTGAGAAGAACTTGGAAGAGTGGATATCTAATATGTGATATTTAAACTAGAAAAACCCAAAGCTGTGATGATTGTGACAAAATTATAAAATGGAATTTTTCTCTCCTAATTTTCAGACAGTTCACCATCCAAATCAAAACATGCTGTTTACTACATCATCACATAATATCACCAGCTGTTTGCATTTGTACTGAAGACTCTAAATGTGCCTTTCTCATACTTGAACAGAATTCCCCTTTGCTGCACATTATTGCCAAAATACAACATGTGAAAATCTATCTGTCATATGCATGTTTAGCCCTGGGAAAGAGTGGGGTTGCTTTTTAAACTTCAATGAGAGCTGTGGGAATCACTTTTATTTTCTCTTCCAGTTGATTTTAATTTCAGCAAGTCCTGATTTCTGAAATGGACTCAGTGTCCCCCAGCTCTACCCAGAGATAGTGTTAAATCATCCCTGCAAATTAAGCACTCTTTAATACAAAGGATTAACTACTTTTCATACACTGAAGAGAATTTTTGCCAGACAGCACTTGGGGTGTGGTACAGGTTTAAACTTCTTTATACTGTAAAGAGTTTCTCTCTTCCAGGGTACTGATTTTTCAGTGAATTACTACTAGTTAAGTATGAGATAACAAGGGGGTTGTGGGTAGAAATATCTGCTTTCCTATTACTTAAAAAGGTCTAGTTGTTAGTTTTACCATATAACTGATGAATCACTAACATTATGTGCCTAGCAGGGTTTTGTCACATCCTCTTCTTTTCTGAACATGGGGTTGGGTAAATAAAATACAATGTGTATATCATGTGTAGCTCAAAATAATACCTTTTATCTTTTTGGTAATTCATTTTTCTTCAGGTTAAAGACCAAGGAAGAAGTAAGTAGGGGAATGGGCCATTATCCTTGGCCCAAAGCTTTTGCTTTTGAATAGTACTGAAGTTTCCTGTGGGATTAGATTTCATAAATAGTTTCAGCCCTGAAGTCTTAAGATTCAGAAATTTTTCACTACAACATCAGAATTGAGCACTCTTGACAAAAAGAACTTTGCTATTTTTACTTGTTCTGACTTTCTACATCCCTGAATACTCACAGAGTAAAATAGAAAGGTCTAAACAACAAAAATTATGCCCGTCCTTCTCTGGTAGGACTTTTTTCCTTGCCTCCCTTCCTTCTGTTCACACTTCAAGTTTCAAGTTCTGTACTGAGGAAGTGATAGACACTCCATCAGAAACAAAGGCTTGCACACACGCGTGCGCGTGCGCATACACACACACACACACACACACACACACACACACACACACACTATAGAGATCCATTCATCACTTTACAATTCTTCATGTTTGCTTTTCCACACCCATTCCTGTTCGCAGGATAAGCCTCCCTTCCAAGCCTGTATTTTCCTTTTCATCCCCCCTCCCCCCCACACACACTTAAAGCAGGGGAGTAGCCATATTTTAACATCTCCAATCCCTACTTAATTTTTTTTCCAAAATGCTGCTAGCATTTTTCCTAATACTTGATGCACTTCCTTCTAATCATATGCCCTATTCAGACTCTAGACATTAACCTTGACCTGCCCTTGATTTCCTTCTCCTTCTGGAATGAATTCTTGCAGATTAGTTTCAAACGTCATCTTTTGACTAACCAGCCTATGGCTGTTACCACAGGGAGGAGGCATTTTGTTTTCCCGCGCATAGAAGTGTTCACTATAGAATATATTGATGATATGCTTCGGCACTCGGCTCTCTTGAGAAAGCTGTTAGCACAAGAACTGCCAAGATGACATAATTTCTCAGATCATTCTTCCATCCTTAGTTAAACTCACTCCTTCCTTGCCTATCCCAGCCCCAGCTGCAGAGAAATTTTACAGTGATTCCAGAAGAGGGGAGATCTTCCTTTTAATAATGAACATTTGTTGATATTCTGCAATTTTTCAAACTTAGGTTTGCAGCGGTCTTTCTGTCCAGATGCAAGAAAGTGGAGAGGAGCTTTTCCCCTGAGCCCAAGATCAGATCAGGTCGCGATTTCGCAGCTGCCAGTTCTTGGAACAGAGACCCCCCATTGCAGCAGTGAACCCTTCAGCCTCTAGGACCCATTTCCTCTCTGGGGGCCTGAGTCCCACATCTCCCTTGCTCCCGCTGTTTTCTCATGTAGAGATATGTCTCTGGAAGAGTGTGCTACACAAATTTCAGATACTTTCACACGTATCTCATTTGTTCTTCTTAGAAACCTTAACACTGGGACACACTGTCGCTCTCAATCCTGTTTTACTGCTCAGAGGACTCTGGGCCCGCGGATACATCCTGTCCTGACTACGAAAGGACTGCTCCAGCCCTCTTCTGGATCGACCACCTTTCCCATTCGCCTCCTGCAGGAAACGTGGCAAGGGCAAAGCCCAACCAGCCGGTGCCCCGCCTTTGTTTTCATTAAGAGCGCACCTGGGCCTTAAGTGCTCAGCAAATGCCACGGTGCCACACTGATGCAGAAACTGGCTTTTCCTGGCTCGAATTTGCTCCTTCGCTCTCATTTCCTGTTTCTCGGCCTCCCCACGGTTTCTCTTCCCAGCCCATTCCACTCCACAGAGCTGCAATTTTTTTTTTTTTCTCTAACACAAACTTCCCCTTCCAGCCTCCCATCTCCAGGGCGGGTTCCCACGCACCACCGGCTCAGAAGCACCGGAAAGGGGTGTCATGCCCCAGGAGCTCACCTAGGTTTCAAGAAAGTGGTACCCACAGTCCCCTGACCGTCAGCGACCGCCGGGGGCCAGCCTTACTCCTGCACCCCGCTGGGCCCTTTCCGCTTCCTCGGCTCCCCGCCCCCGCTGACCCTCCCGGGCGGCTTGACCCCGAGTCCTCGCAGCCGCGGCGGGAACAGCGGAGCCGCCTCCTCCCTCTCCCCGCCCAGAATCTCGCGGATCGTCTGCCCGGTGCGCGCAGGCGGGGCCGCCCGGGATGGCGTCCAGCGCCCGGCTCCCCTCTGAGGACCGAGCACCGATCTGTCCCTGCTCGTGTCCCCGGTGCCCTGGCTGGGGTCCCAGCTCAGCTCGAGCTTCCTTTCCTCCCAGCGAGGTCGACTTCCCTGCTTTCCTAAATAACCCGCGCGGTCAGGCGCCCCGTGTGCCAGCGCTGCCGAGAGAGGCACACGCCGGCACCTCGCCCCCATTCATCCCGCCAAGGTGAATCACGGCCAGCGGGACGCCCCAGCCTTTCCTGCAACGTGCCACGTACTCGAACCCAAACAATGATCTTCCCCGCCCCACCCGCTCCTGTCGTTAGTCCAGTCTCCTCGTCCGCGCCACCCGCGGGGCAGCCCCCGCCGGGACCCCATTGTTGCCCAAGCCGCTGGGCGCCCGGGGGCGGACCCCGCAGACTCGGCCGGCTCCGCCCACACCTTTCCCAAGTTAGCCGCGGGTGAGCGGCGGGGACAGCCTGGGCGCGGGGGCCCTCCTCGCTCGCCCCTACCCACCCTGGCTGCGGTGGGGAGTGGGCGAGGGCCACGCAGGCTGGCCGCTTTAATCGTCTCCTAATTCTTTGCCTAGGCGCGTGGTGACACAAAAGAGGGGGACTTGGTGGCAGCTCAGCCAGAGTCTTGCCCCGGAGAGTTGCCATCCAGGGGTTCCTCTCTCCGCGACCCCTAGAATTCCCCCCAGGCTGCGGCTACAGGAGTGGCAGGGGCCATGTGTGGGTTATTTAGGGTGCCGCAGAGAGGTGGTGCAGGTGACAGGGTGGCGCGGCAAAGGCCCAGGGCCTGGGGCGGGGGTAGGGGTGGGGCGGGGTGGGGCGGGGCGGGGTGGTGGCTCCGCGGACCCACCCCCTGCCGCTGGCCAGGCTGGCAAGGCGAGGGCTGGGCAGTGGGTGTTGCGTTCTACCTCTGCGATCTGGGAGGGGTTAGTTTCCCACAGGGGATTTCAACCATCACACTCAGAGCCCGCCTCCTAATCCTCCGGCGGAGCGGCTCGGGGCCCCATTTTTATGGCAATAAAGCGACTTAGCGCCTGCTGAGCGAGCCCCTCCCCGCCGCCGCCCCCGCCCTCGGCCCCACCCCGGGGCTCGCCCGCAGCGGCGGGGCTTTGTTTCTGGGGAGGAGGACCTGGAGCTCTTTTGTTGGGGTTTTCTGTTTTCACCCCCTACCCCACCCCACACACACCCCAACCTCACCCCACCCCGCCCCAACCCCCGCGCCTCTCCGATTTCCTGAGCTGCGGGCTGCAAAGGGAGGAGAAGCGGCTTCTTGCAACCCCCTCGGCTGGGCCCCGGGGTAATTCGATGCGGGCCTGGCGAGGCTCCCCACGTTAGACCTGGGCTAGCGTCTCGGCAGCCTCCACCCACCGGCCCACCCTACATTTAGCGCATCATGTGATCTGGGTAAGTCATTTGCAAGTACAACAGTTCCCTGGGTTGCCCCCCATTCATTTCCTGAGAACTGCAGAGAGCAGCTGAGAGGCTCTGCTTGTGCGTGTGCGTGTGAGTGTGCGCGGGTGACGCCGTGTGTGTATGTGTGTGTGCGAGTGTGTGTGCGCGCGCGCGTGTGAGAGAGAAAGGGCGAGAGAGAGGGGGACTCTGTGTGAGGGAAAGAAAACAATTTCTCCTGTTCTGCAGCTTCTGTTCAGGTCTGTGCCGATTCCGTTTTTTATCAAAATAAACAACCCCCTCCTTTTTTTTTTTTTGCCATCCCAAATCAGATCGTATTCTCTTAACGTGTTTTATTTTCCTTCTGTCATCTGCTCAAGTTAAACCATTTTGGTTGGTCTGTGTTCTTAAATGGGGGGAAAGTGTTGGGAAGCGGGAGGGGGCCGGGGAAGGGCGATGCTATTGCCGAGCCTGGAGCGGCGGTCGGATTCGCGGAGAAGAAAGAGGGAGGTTACTTGTCCCACTCCCTAAACATTTTAAAAAGAACTTAGCAAGTAACGTGAATTAAGCAAATGCTTTGCTCCCCCGACTGGAATTGTTGGTTGCAGTGTTTGCCTGACAGTTGCCAAGGATGAGAAATAAATCCCCATGGCTGAATTGGTGGTGGTGGTGGCGGGGGGGGGGGGGGGGGTGTCGTGGAAGTAGTTGGTCCTCAGCAATGGATGAGCTGGATGAATAGCCGCACCAGGGCTGTGCGGGCAGTGTGTGAGCACTGGAGAGTGGAGGGGAAGGGGTTAAGGAGGAGATTACATTGCTGGCGTGAATCGTGGTCCTGGCGCTACATTCATTATTGTCTCTGGTCGTAATGATGTGGAACTGTCACTTGCTACCGTGCCTGGTCCATGGGAGTAGCCAGGGGCTGGCCTGTGGCTGTTATTTTCAATTCCGAAGGACCTGGCTGGAGTTGACAGGGACAACTTTGTAAGGCCACCTGGGCCAAGAAGCCAGGGGAGCTGGCCTAGGAGCCACTTCTCGCCTTAGAGGCTCAGCTCAGAGGGCTAGGACTTGACCTCCCTGACATTAGTTGGTGTTCACGTTAGATGCTCTCCTATCGGGAGAATCAATCCTGCTTTTGTTGGGTAGAGAACTGCCTCTCAGAACTTTGCAAACTTTTATCTTTGGGGGAAAGGGTGGGGTGCAGTCAACAGTTTTGTTTCTCAGTGCGTTTGAGGAAAATGCTTGGAAAAAGTACCAATTCCTTTGTTAGATGTCCTGTAGCTTCCCAGCCCCCTTCCCCTCCCCGGCTCTTCTAGTTTTGCATACTTTACTAGTAATTGCCCTAATTCAGCTGATAAAAGCTGACTTTGTTGAGTTAAAGAGTATTAGTACAACGGAATGTGTAATCTGGATAAACAGTTTCTGTGTTTAGTAGTGTCAGCTCTCTAATTTAACTATACAGATGGTTTAAGTCTCTGCTTTTTATGGATTGTTTTAAATAATTCTGCTGGCTAATAGAATTCTCCACCGAGCACGAAGATATGTTAACTTGGCGTTAATATTCTGTTTCCCTGTAACACCGGGAAGACCGGCAGAGGATCTATTTACATTTAGTGCGTGTGCTTCTGGTTGCTTCTTAGACATCTGCCAATCAAATCCACGTCATTCCGCACATCCACCTCGAAGCCTTCATGCCTCTTTTTTTAGCGGACGAGAGAGTTGTTTGGATAAGTAAGTGCTGTTCCTAGCAAGCAGCAGCTTCTGATGTGAAAAGGAATGGTCACTTTGATGAGAAAACCAACTGTCAAAAGAGACTTGCTTTTAAGACTGGCATTTAATTACCACAGGGGGACCCTTCCCCTCTTAGAAAAAAGCTTGGTCTACTGGAAGGTCCTCATTGGATACTGGTTTCATTTAAAAGAAGAGAGAGAGAAGAAACACAGGTAGAGATTGGTTACGTAAAGAGCATATTTTTAGGCTTGAAAAATTTTCAACTGTAGACTCTTGTTAGAAATAGGATGTTTGAAGACAGACATTTCAATTGCCTAAGTCATATCTCTATCGATGCTGCCTGGTCAGTCTTGATACTAGACTGAACAGAGTATGCCCATTTGAGTCTGGGAGAGAGCAATTTGAACATTTAAAAATTGTCAAGAACATATCATGCATTTAGAAAAAACGGTTTGTTATGCTAACTCATAGTTAATATGAAATATGCTTAAACCAGCACAATTAAAATATTTTCACATGAAAACTCAATAATTTATGAGCTGCATCTATTTAGCTAATACAGCTGTGTCAGAGTCAATAACACATTCTTAAGGATTTCTCTTGGTTCCTGAAGTCTTTCAGTTATTTGTCTACTACTTATGTGAATTTCAAATAAACTTTGGTCAGTTCAACTTTATTGGGGAATGCTTTTTATAACTGATTCTTGGATGCAAATTGACTTCTACTAGACAGGCCTTTTCAAGAAACCTTGTTATCTGGGAGGAAATGGTCCTGGTCTAGCTGGAGACCTTGACCTTAGCAACTCTTGCCTGGTTGTTTACTCCAGCTGCTGCTTCTGTGTGTTCCAAAAGTGAGGCAGTGGGAGCACCCTTTCTCCTAGGGTGCTTGATGCTCAGTCCCCAGAGCATGCACATAACCTAGAGTCTATAGTGTTCTGGTCATACAGGGATTTTCTTTTGGCTTCTTGTGAAGGGAAAACACGTCTTCAAAGCCTCTGGGTGTCAGATGGTATGCCATGAAGCAGTCTGTTATCAACACAATGAAATTGCTTATTTTAAAGCTGTGTGTGTTTTATCTTAGCAAACGTGATTGAAGTTCTGAGTTCCCCAGGCCTGTACTGAGGGCATTTCAACTGGGAGGTGCTGGTTAATTTGGAGTTGTAAGAAGCCTTCTCCAGGGATGTGGTGCTTTAAAATATCTGACAATATATAATTGTCCTGGGCATTTTTTCAATAAATACAAATAAAAAGTACCAAATTCCATATTTGTATAAGTTAAATAGCTTTAAAACAGTTCTATAAAATTGGGATGTCAGATGATTTGTTGGCTTGTATTTAGGAGAGGTATTCTTAAGTGTTTTGGGTTCATAAATGTAGTTGAAGTGTGCGTTAAGACAAAGTAATTGCACAAAATTGGTAATGGCACAAACATCATAATTATTACTATTAGTAGTAGTGTTGATATTTTACCTGTTTTGCTTGCTGGTGGATTAATGAACAAGAGCTAAGAATCTCCAAATTAATACCACTACTGTCTTTTTGTTTAGGGACAACTTTTATTTTTGTAAGTTCTGAAATGGACTACAGCTTCTGTCTGTGCCATTTACATTTTAAAAATCAGTACCATGGCAGACTGGAAGTACCTGTATTTTTAACCCCATTTTTCTCTTTTTAATGTAACCCTGGCAGACCTTTAACTCACTCTGTAAGTGCCCTTGAACTCCTGCTCCTCCTGGCTCCACTTCTGGGTGCAGAACAGGCATGTACCCCCACACCCAGCTTATTTTCCTTAAAAGAGAGAGGGAGGGAGAGAGAGACAGAGAGAGACAGACAGAGAGAAAAAGGAAAAAAAAAACCACCTTGAAAACTTTTTCATTTTTCAGCTTGTGAGTTTCGAATAGCCTTTAGTTTCAAATGTGCATAAAAATGTAAGGGTAAAAATATTGAAATTAAGTCCCTGACAACACCCTCTAACCACATAGCCTTAACTCATCTACCACACCCTCTCCACTCCCAGATGCAGAATGAGAGCTGACAGATGGGCCTTGCCCTGTGCCTGGAAGGTCAGCTGCCTGTGGCTCTGTCAGGCCTTCTTGGGTTCTAACTCTGAGTGACTTCAGTCCACCAGAATTCCTTCTTGAGGGCCCACACAAACCACACCCAATCCAGAGTCGGCTACTGAGTTCTTGTGGTAGACACATGCTCTGGATTAAATGGTTGCTTTCTCTATATATTCTCAGTAATTAGGTTACAAAAGGATTTCTTGGTTGGATGTTTATTGTCACAAAGTGGCCACTTGAGTAATTATACTGCCCTAGGAAATTTGCTTCGGTCTACCAGCAGATTATAGGTTATCTAGTGGAGGAGGGGCTCTGATACTGCCTTTCTTCCTTTTACTCACCTAAAGCCTTTTTTGAAACATTCATTACAGAGTTACAGACATGCACCGTTTATTTATTTTGTTATTTTAGAAGAGTTTTTATATTTTCACAATTTCAGACATGTATACAATGTATCTCGATTATTTCTATCCAAGCAGCTCTTTCTTCCTTCTCGCTATGGACACTCCCAACACACCCCTTTCTATGTTCACGTCCTCTCCTGACTGATCTTGTTGGCTTGACCTTGTACAAGTCTTGCGTGTGTAAATGTCGCTGCAATGAGTTTGCAAGTCCTGTGCAGATGACTACATTTTATAGCATTCTTACCTTCTTTCCACCCTCTCTTCCTTAATGTTCCATGCCATGGGTGGCACAGTGGACAGGTTGTGACACAGATATTCCAGTTAGTACTGAACACTCGATGAACACCATTACTGACCGTGTAGTACATATTTGTGCATATGCATTTGTGTACTTATGGAGCTGGTCCAAACAGTATTGCTGTCTAGATGTCTAGATACTGAGACAGTAGCAGAGAGCCTTTATGGTGGTCCTGCTACATGGAAAATGAGAGAACAAGCATTTGGAGTGTTCAGAGACACGTTTCTTGTCCACAGATGGCATGATTATTGCCTACTGTCTTTGACAGAAATTATGTGCAAGATACAACAGTTACTATGACTTTCAGAGTATGTAGCTTCTCACGTTTTTTGTGATGATACATATGTATATATTACACATGTATATCAGTCTGCTGTGCATATATTTAGTATTTGTATTTAGGCATGTGTTTTCATATTCTTTGCACTGATATCTTATCCTCTCACACCATGGCCATTATGGTCAATAATTATAGTAAAATAGGACCATACACAAGGGAAATATTCAGCAAGTCTGTTTAATCAGATTCTCTCACAATAAAAGAAACCTACTCTCACAATAAGATTAACAAGCTAATTCATACAAGAATATAAAGTAATTCATAAGAAATCATAAAACCCACCCTTTCTCAAAGAAACCAATCAAGATAAATTTCTGTAAATTTATATGTGTGCTTTTGACTGAAGACAACCTGGGCAGATCATTGTAAAACACTGAAATAAAAAGCGAAGCACTCATTTTTGTATCAGGTTCCCTCTAAGAGCAAGCACATTTTGGTAGCAGACATGTCTCAATTTGAGTCTGTTTTTCTTGCTTACTGATTCAAGATGACCTTGGTCAATTTTTTGAGCCACGGTGAGGGTTACATGAGGTAATGTGAATGAAAGTCATTCTGGAGAACTATAAGGCAGTGGGGTTGTGACCAATTTGACTGATGACTATTCTGGACCTCCACTCATCCCTCCCCACTAAAGAAAAGAGATGGGCATTTCAGCTTCTCAAAGTGACACTCATAAGTGACACAAGAGAAGAAGGAGTAAGGAGGAGTTTCCAAGGGTGAGTAGACAACTGCTGACTGTCAAAGGTCATGGATTCCATCTCTTCCTACCCCTACCAGAGACTTGCTGTGTGACCTTGAAGAAGTCAAGTCTTACCAAGAAATTCCTATGGAACTGATGTGAAAGTAACCAACTTGTTATCATGTGTGTAATGTAGGTGACCCATCTGAGTTTTTCAAAACAGAAATATGCGAAACACATTTGAATAACATGTAGAGAAAACTGAGAGTGATAATCAACAATGATTATTCGTAGAATGAATACCTTGCAGCTGAGGAGGTGGCTGTTTGTAAAGTGTCTGTTGTACAAGTGTGAGGACTTCAGTTCCAATCCCCAGCACCGACATATCTATAATACCAAAGACATAGGGGAGAAGCAGATGGATCTTTGGAACTTACTGGCCAGCCTAGTCTAGCCAGTCAGTGAGCTCTTGGTTCAGTGAGAGACCCTGTCTCACAAAACAACAAAAACCACAAAACAAAAAACACATTCACATATACACAAATTGTAAAGATAAAATTCAAAAAGAAAATCTTGAGAATTTCTTAAGGAGTTTCCTGGAATTTCTATTAGCTGGTCAACCTGTTTAGAGAAAAACCTAATTCTTGTTTGTGATTCATTGTAGAATGGAGAGCAGAACTGCATATCGCCACCTATTCTAGTGATTAAGCTGTGTCTCATGCATGGCTTAGAGAGCGTAGTGAAGAGAAATGAGTAGCAGTGGAGTGTTCGGTGAGAATTTATTGCATATTTTACTTATAGTCACATTTTTCCACCATGTATGTTTTATTCACATACACAAATTTGAGAGTATGAAGACCAGTGATTGTCATTTCTCCCCAGCTGGATTTTATCAATTTAAGGAAACAACAACACATTCAACTTATACTCTGCATAAACACTAGCATATTATGAGCCCAGAGAAGCACGTTCCAAGGACCTCACCATGTAATGCATTTCCATGCATTTCGGCTCTTTCCTGTTTGGGTGAAAACTCGAACTGTGAGCATCACTATCATGTTCTGTGGGATTCTGTTTTAGTTATAACCTGCTGTTTTATAATTCACCGGATTCCAGTCTGTGTTCTCTGGTCCTGCATATGGGACTTCGGTTGCCGGTTCGCTTTGTTTTCTGCCAGTAACAAACACCTTGAAAGGAGAAAGAGTACACTCCTCGTGGATCCTTTCCTGGCTTCTCACACAGAGCCTAACAGGATGGCTGCCATGTAAATACTGAAACACTCATTGAGAGAACTGATTTGAGGTCAGTCCCCATGCCCTCCATCCCACAGTCCCATTCATTAGTCAAACATGCCGGCCATAGTCTTTCCCCTCCTAATTCACTTTGTCCTCTCCAGTTGCATGCATTCGGCTCCATTGGCTAGACAGTCCTCTATTCACACCTTTTCCTGAACATAAAAAAAAAAAAAAAATTCTTGTTGTTCAAAGAAGCCCTGTAGTGTGCTAGGATCAAACGAGACAGGGTGTAAAACACCAGACTACCTAGTTCTTAGCTGTTGAATCAGGGAAGCTAATTCTTTCAGTTTACTCACCTATTAAAAATCCCAAACAACATATCTCAACAGATTGGGCTTGAGGATCAAAATACACAGAGAGCATCCAGTGGGAAATTTGACACATGCTTAATGTTGAGTAAATGCTTGCACTCCAGGGTGTTGATGCCTCCTTACGGGTGAACATGAACCGTGCCAGCCAGTTTCATGTCAGTTGGACACCCTGGGAAAGGAGGGAACCTTGACTGAGAAAACACTCTGTAAGCTCCAGCTGTAAGGCATTTTCTTAAATTAGTGATTGATAGGGCCCAGATTATCTTGTGAGTCTATTCCTGGGCTGGTGGTCCTAGATTCTACAGGAAAGCAGACTGTGTGGGCCATGAGGAGCAAGTCAGTAAGCAGCAATCCTCCATGGCCTCTGCATCAGCTCCTGCCTCCAGATTCCTGTTCTGCTTCAGTTCCTGTTTTGGCTTCCTTCCATGGTGGACTACAGTGTGGAAATGTAAGTCAAATAAACCCTTTCCTCCCCCAACTTGCTTTGGGTCATGGTGCTGCATCACAGCAATAGAAACCCCCGACTAACACACTTACAAAATGAAAGGGACTCCTTTTCGTGGTTCATCCTCCATGATGCAGAGGTTAGATAGTTATGTCAGCTTATGTCATTATTCTCTTGGCAAACAGATACTAGTTGCGCTCAGCTTTATAAAGGTTGATTCTCAAGTAATCAGCACATGAATGGTTGTGTGGTGCTGCCCTTTGATTTTGAAACTTGTATTTTAACAAAATGCATGCAAAGCAAAGGTGCTGCCTCTAGTTATGAGCAACAGGGCTTGTTTTTTTGATGCACAGCATGGACAACAGTCATTAAATGCAGAGAGTGATGCATCTTTATTGAATGGGAATAACGGAAGTAACTGATGAATGTGAAAAAGACTAAAGTTACTGAACATAAAAAATTTTGCATTTTAATTATTGTACTTAACAGAATATGTAAATTATGAGCCTCGTAATTTTCCTTTTGGGCAGACTAGTGGATCATTAAAATTTAAATTTGTTCCCTGAACTTCTATATATTTGAGGTTTTTTTTTTTAAAAGTTTTGATTCCAAAACAGAAATTTATTCCTTTAGTGAACAAATATTCATTGATATTTCATCTGTGTTTTTGCCATATAATATGTGTATCCTACATCAAATGGCATAAAGTAGGTATGAGCTATTTGTATTATATTATCTCTATTTTGCTGTGGATGCTGTGCAATGATTTCTATCTTACTATGTATTTGATATCATGAGTTGCTCCATTTCCAACCTGGACTGGTTTCACCCCTATTACATAACCCAGTGGTCCCCTACTCCTGGGCACTCACCATATTGATGCTGAACTTGATGTTGTTCTCAGATCAGCATAGCCTGCTACAACCCAGAGCTCCTGGCCTCAAACAATCCTCCTGCTTCAGCTTCCCAAGGAGCTGCCACTAAGTGCTATACTATGATTTTGTTTTCTGGAGTTGTTGGCAAATTATGATTAGAGTTAAACAATGTATTTATAGCCAATAGCCAGTTAGCTGTAGAGTGCAGATTGGAACCTCAGAAGGCCCCTGAACATTAGGTACTCTTGGCTCCCATAAGCACTTAATGTGACATTCCAGAGCTAGTCTCATAGAATAGGGCAATCATGGTAATATTATTATACAAATAATACTGTTTGAAGGCTGTGCTGTTTTATTGGCTATAGATCATTTTGGTTTACCACTGCGTTTTCTCCAGTAGAGAAGCCAGTGGTTGGCTGCAACACATCTGAAAACAAATCACAAGGTCTAACCCAAAACAGTTACTTTAGAAGGAGGCTTCTGCAGGAAGCTCCATGATCATGATAATAGCAGAGCAGTAAATTCTGGCTAATGTCCATTCTGCTAGTAGATAAGACTATTAAAGCTGGAGGGATAGGAAAAGTAACACATTATTTTTAGAAGAAATGTTGCAATCCTCATTTGACCTCCACTTTTTTTTTTTTTTTAAGCTCCCTTGTATATGTAAGCATGCTGCATAATGAGTTTGAAATGATCATTTATGAGGTGAAAATCTGACCGGGGAAGTAAAGCTTGTAAGGAAATTTCAGAAGAAAATTTGTGAGGTGCTGCAAGTTGCTTGAACGAAGTACACAGGAAGAAAATAGTTTCTTGCTGCAAAAAAATCAAAGATTTCACGGTTCTAGTAGGTGTGTCCTGAAATTCATCTATAGAGAGGGATTGTTTGTTTATTTACTTATTTTTAGATTAAAAAATGGTGTTTATTAATGTGTGCATTTTGGGTGTTTGTGTGTTGGGAGGCACATACTGTAGGCACCTCCATACACTTGGAGGTCAGAGGACACCTTGGGGACATCAGCTCTCTCCTTCTGTGGGTCCTGAGGATCAAACTCAGGTCATCAGCCTGGGCTGCCAGTGCCTTTACCCAGTGAGCCGACTCACCAACCCAAGCTCATTTTTCAACAGAAAAGTAAATATGTTCATGATGAATGCAACCCAAAATATATTTGGTGGCTGTGGTGCTTTTCCCCCTATCTGCTAGGACTGATGGCTTTATTGTGTTTTGGAAAATGTCTTTGCTTTGCAGTCTCACCAGAAATTTTTCTTTTCCAAAATTAGGATTTCCTAGCATGTGCAGGGCCAGTAGGACATACACTGCCCTAATGAGTTCAGGGAAGTCTTATTTGAGCTGCGAAAACAAACTAAAATAAATGATGACTGATAAAATTTAACACACACACACACACACACACTTTATCCAAACCTACCTCTTCGATGAAATTCTACTAATCTAATTAAGGCATCAGGTGTATAGTAGGACTTTTATCCTTGACAAATATGTTGTAAATGTAGGAAAAAATTCTTTTTAAGGGTAGGCACTATAGAAGGAAAGACTTACGGCGAGAAAGAGGAGGCATTGTATGATTGAGAATAGTTGAAACCATGATTGGAAAAAGCACAGGGACAAATAGCCAAACTAGTGGAAACGCATGAACTGTAAACCAATAGCTGAGGAGCCCCCATGGAACTGGACCAGGCCCTCGGATAAGTGAGACAATTTATTAGCTTGAACTATTTAAGAGGCCCACAGGCAGTGGGACCAGGACTTGTCCTTAGTGCATGAGCTGGCTGTTTGGAACCCGGGGCCTATGCAGGGACACTTTGCTTAGCCTGGGAGGAGGGGACTGGAACAGCCTGTACTGAATCTACCAGGCTGAATCCCCAGAAGAGTCCTTGCCCTGGATAAGATGGGAATGGGGAGTGGGCTGGGGAGAGGGTTGAGGGGGAGGGAGGAGGGAGGACAGGGGAATCTGTGGCTGATATGTAAATTAAATTAAATTAAATTATAAAATTTTAAAAAATACAGTAAAAAAAGTTACAGGGAGTCACAATGCATTGCAATGGATCAAGTATTGATGGAAAGAGTATCTGGAAAGAAAGCTTCAGGTGAGTGGATAGTCCAGAGGTCACATTCTGTGGACATCCATCGCCTCTTCTGCTTAAGTGTAAATACAGAAAGCCCACACAATCATCTTCATCTTGAGACAGGATACCATGAGATAAATAAACTTTTAAGGAGCCTTTGCAGAGCCTCAATGGGCTTTGTATTGTACACTGAGCTCTGCAGAGTATGGATGGGCTCGTTAGTGTGCCATACTACATTATGCTAAACCTCGAAGCTGAAGACATGACTGTATTATGTTTAGGCAGCCTGGATATTAAGACGGTTGAGAATGTTTGAGAAGTACAGGCTACTACAAAATGCTTAGTGCCTGGTGGTTGACCATGTGGTTTGAATTTAGTCTTGATAGTCCTTTAAGGTAGAAGGGACACATGGTATCCATTTTATTGACACAGCTGTTCAGAGAAGAGAGGGGTAAAATAAACCAGAAGGCAACAAAGCCAGAACTGGAATTGTGATTACTAACACCAGTAAGAGTACGTTTTCATGCATTTTTTTTGTTTTTTGTTTGTTTGTTTGTATTTTTCATTTCATTACAACACTATCTTCTTTACATTTCTTTGGCCTTAAGAAGCCAGAATTTTAAAGACCACCCTACACAAAAGAAGTTTCACCACCTACGGTGTGCTACATGGTAGATGTACTATCAGCTTGAGATGCAGTCTTAGGTAGACAGATTTTTCTTTGGACCACCAGCTCACAGAAAATGACATGGAGACTTATTATTAATTATGAAAGCTAGGTTGACAGCTTAGGCTTGTTTCTAACTAACTCTTATAACTTAAATTAACCCATATATTTTAAATCTATGTTCTTTTATGTGGCTTGGTGACCTTTACTCTGTATTGCCCATCCTGCTTCCTCTACATTTGATTGGAAACTTCACCTTTCTTCTTCCCAGTGTTCTCTATGTTTAGAAGTCCCTGCTATATATCTGCATAGCTATTGGCCATTTACCTTTTTACTAATTCAATCACTGTGACATAGCTTCAAACAGTGTAAAGGAATATGCTATGGCATTTCCCCTTTTTTGTCTAAATAAGGTGGGAAGGTTTTAACTCTAACAGTGCAAAACTGTATACAATAAGAATGATTACCATGTAAAGAGTACATTTACAATGTCTAGTCTATTAGTATTTGGCAAATTTAGAGAAAACAGTCCATTATTTATCTTCTCTTGATGAGTCCAAAAGGAAAACTGACTATAGTTATCTTGTCTTTGTCTTCATCAGAGACTGAAAATGGATCTAATATTACCTCAGTAAACAGGAAGTACAGAGCAAGCACTTTCAAAACCATGAAATGACAGAGACATCCAGCTTCCTGAACAGTCACCCCAGGGTTCCTTTGTAACACTGGAGCATCCATCTTTGGCCTACGGGCCTAGAATATCTAATAGGCTTTTCTGTGAAACAGAAATTTTGAAGGACTGTCTTGACAAAGTTCAGCAGTCACTTTCTTTTGTGTCCTGCTTATCTACTTTTGACAACACAGTGTCAGCAGTTGAGGCAAGGGCTATTTTTTGCCATAAAGAAAGCAACCTCCATGTGGAGGTGCTTCAGTGCCCATTGGTACTGATAGGGTTGGACATGTCTCACTGTCATGAAAAGCCTTATGTTTATTAAAATGTTTTAAATGTCATATTCTGTAGATCTTTGAAATTTACCTATCTAAAATATATCTCTGTATGACCTTGAAATGATACTTAACAGGACTACATGTTTGATTGTTATAGGTGACTGACTACTAAACTACATTTCTTTATTGTCCTGACTAGTTGTAATAACAACTTTCAAGGACTTGAGATTTACATTACATTTTTAAATGAGCTACATAGGTACAATACCTTAAACAAAAAGAAACATATATACAGTATATTGTAACAAAAATAACCTCAATTTTGTATCAATATACAGAAATCCATACCAATTTAAAATATTTGACACTAGTGGTTGCTTAAAAATAGATGCAGCAATCTACCCTTTTATCTCATCATTTCTATACTATATTCCCCCTTTTTCCCTTCAGGAAGAGATCCCTCAATCTAGTCCTTTGTTTAGCCTTTTTTCCTGGCCATGACCAATAACAACTTGTAACCAACCACCCTAAATGATGTCAAATATCCATAACGCACAGAATGACCAAAAACTTCCCACTCCACCTCTTGGGAATGTGCACATTGTGTTCTCTAGACTGCTTCGTGTTGTCTGGGGTTGCTGGGATCTTCAGAAGACACTGAGAAAAAGATAATGGTTAAGTCTTAGGAGAGCTAGCTGTTGTCTAGTCTTGGTGGGATGGGAAAATATAGGACTTACCTGAAGTCTGGCTAGAATAGTCTGTGAGGCTGGACCATCTCAGTCAGCAGCCTTGAAGCTGTTCTGAATATTGAACTCTGAGGGAACTGCAACAAAGGCCCTATGAGAGGCTGGATCACCTGAGCCACCCATTTTCATTGGTGTCTGGTCCCTTGCTCTGAAAACACACCAATTTTCAAAAGTAACATGCATATCTACATTAACAAAGAATGGACTGTGTGCTGTATACAAGCTAATCAAAGGTGGTTTTTGGTTTTATGTTTGAATAGGTAAAATATATGTCACCTGTCTTGTAATTTTTCTAGGTTTGTTTCTTTATTTCTGTAGTCAGTTTTTTCAGGGAGTATCCTCTCATCCAACTTGATAGTCTTTAATCTTGAATGAATCCACAACCTTTCATTTTCTGTGGAAACAAAAACGTAACCTCTTCCCCAAAGCAATATGTTTTTGGCATCCATTTTAAAATTAAGGCATTCCTAAAGTATCTAGACTGGTTTGATTCAGTAGTCCCTTCCACAATCCAATGTCTCTTAGCAGCTGTTCATTAGCATTCAAAAAATTCAAAGCCACCATGACTCCATATAGGATCCAGACTCTGTATTTTCCATCTTTGCATGGCTTATCCATTTCATATTATTATTTTATTCTCTCTTTAAAGACTTTATTATTTATAAACTATTTTTTCCTATGGCTGTCTATACCCATCTTCTTTTCTTTTTTAAGCCTACACACATTTTTAAAACATATTGTACCTTTTTCGGGGTTTTATGTGTCTGGACCTGGCTTTACTAAGCATCTGCAGCATTCTATGATCATGTGAGACAAATCTTAAACTGCTATGTCAGCCGATGGTGTAGCTCAGCTTAGAGCATCACGCTGGTGCATGGCACCAACAGCTGGCTCCATCCCCCAGACAGCACCAAGTAGCCACATCTCTGTATGCCTCTGAGCCTACCAGAGACCATGGTCACCAGTAAGTAGCATTTGGTGCTGTGTTTCAAACTTTTTTTTAATGCTTTCTTAGGCTTATGTGAATATATGTGGCTGGATGTTGGGCACCATGTGTAGAAAAAGTGACATGAAGTTTTAATATTAATTATAAAAGCTTGGCTTTAACTTAGGCTTGCTCTTATAACTTAAATTAACCTGTACTTTTTAATCTGCATTCTTTTATGTGGCCTGGTTACCTTTACTCTGTATTGTCCATCCTGCTTCCTCTTCGACTGGCTGGTGACTCTACCTTCCTTCTTCACAGCTCTCTTTCTGTCTAGAAGCACCTGCCACTCATCCTGCCTAGCTATTGACTGTTTAGCTTTTTATTAAACCAATCACAGTGACATATCTTCACACTGTGTAAAGGAATATTCCGCAGCAGTCTTATCCCCTTCTGAATTGCATCCTAAGGAAACGCTATATAGGAAAGTGAGAGAACAACCTGAGGTGATCTGGAAGAGAGTGTCCAGATAGAACCATCTGTCCTCTGGAGGTGGGGAGGGAGGCAGTTCATCACTGCTCCTTAGGCCCTAGAACATGAGCTTCAACCTAAAGGATGGATGATCTGGAAAACAGCTGTGTAACTCAGTCCACAGAAAAGGCCAAGTTAGCACATTCTGAGGCAGATTGCTTTCTTTCTTTAGATCATCAATGTGCCTAAAATGCATCCCAGATATTTTAAGTTTAGTGTTTCAGCCTTTTAAAAGTACTTTTCATCTTATCTTTATATATTTTTTGTCAG